>NC_044303.2:73332320-74532320 GCF_007474595.2 Lynx canadensis | reverse complement strand
TCAAAAATGAAAACTGCTTAATGACGCCAGTGTTGGACCGGGAACCGTGTGGGTAAATCACCAGATTTGTATTGAATGAAATCACCCCAAAGCGTGGAATCCTAGGCAATAACCGTATCTTTCTCTGTCACTTAGCCCTTTGCCTGCAGTGCATTTAGGGATAATTATAGTACAATTATTCACCTGCATCAAATTTGAAGCGGCTGCCTAATGTTTACCACAAGACTTTACAAAGGATATTTAACTCATGATTGATGGGATGGTAATTAGCAAACTCCTCAATCTTGTTCAAAATAATTTTTTTAATGTTTATTTACTTTTGAGAGAGAGAGAGAGAGAGAGACAGAGTGTGAGCAGGGAGGGACAGAGAGAGATGGAGACACAGAATCTGAAGCAGGCTCCAGGCTCTGAGCTGTCAGCACAGAGCCCGATGTGGGGCGCAAACCCATGAACCATGAGATCATGACCTGGGCCAAAGTTGGACGCTTTAACCTACTGAACCATCCAGGCACCCCTGTCTTGTTCAAAATAAATAAATACCCAAATAAACAAACATCAAGAAAATACAGCTAGTTGAGGCTAACTACAGGCAAATGATAAAGTCTTGGAAAAAACAATGCACTCTGAGTAACAAAGGTAATTCTAAAAACTGTGGCTTCCAATATCCTTAAGACCAATCATAATTTCTATTGTCATTTTGCATCTCAATGTCCATGAAATGATTAAACTGAAAAGATTAAAAAATGTACCAAATATTTATCTGATAAAATATTATAGAACTCCCTAATCAAATTTGGGTAGCACTACATACGAAGCTCTCCTAAAATGTATATTTAATATATATGTGCCAACTCGAAGAAGTCATCTCTCACAGAGCAGAAATAGATTGGGACGGAAAAACTTTCATACCATTGTTATCTAGTAATCTGTCTTAGTAAATTATTGTCCCCATTTATTCTCTAGTAAGATGATGTCTTACTAGACATGTTTGTTTTATGTACACCCTGTCATTCTTACATATATGCATTTGTTGTGCCTGGAAATGAACTTTGGCTTACATTTAATCGTGAGAGACAAAGCATCAAACATGTGATAAATGTCTAATTACTGAAACCTTTCTTAGGTATCTATTATATACAATGTAATGTGGAATAATAATACCGTTGAGTATTGGTGCATGTGTCTGAATTTTTAACAAAGAAAACACGTACAAAAGTTGCTGTTTTGAAAGCTCCAATGATGATGTTATATCCCTTGTTACTGCTGAGCCAACCTCTTTTATCAGAGTCTCATAAATCTCACTGAATAATATTTAGTTACATCAATATATTGTTGATTTTTATTTAGTCTTTTGGGTTGAGAATAAAGAATAACAAAATGATATTGATTTGATTCAAGCTAGGTAAATCTCCCATGACCTTGTTGCTTAACCAAGTGTAATGTTCATGACCTTCTAGATTAATCTATTGTAGAACAAATCCACATTTGTTCTTAAGTGCTGAAGTATGAATGGATAATAAAATTAACTTTACTTTCTGGAGGATAGATGATATACCCTGTTTGTAGCTCCTACTTATGAACTTTCATTTATTTACTGCACGTCTACCCCTGTACAAATTTATTCAAAATAAATTTTAAGTAATTTCAGTTCATAAGGAGTAAATTGATATAGACCTAGAACAGGCAATCATTAGTCGACACAGAACAGAACTAAGGCAGTAAGTAGTAAATATAGAGGTAAGGAAGCAAACATAAAATATACTGAAAAATTCACCAAAAAATACAGTAACCGATGTTTGAAGGCAGAAAAAAATCAGAAGAGAGGCTAGGTGAGATAACAGAAAATTACATATTGGGTGAATGGGCTGGTGATGGTTAAATAAATAAATAAATGTACCTTTCGCTCTTTTCTTCTGGTATCTTCTTTCTTTCCTTCCTTTCTACTCAACTTCTATTTTGCTCCAGGGAAGAGACCTGACAGCCAACGGCCCAGAATTACAGAAACTTAAGGTTTATTATTTCAAGAGAAAAGAAAAATACAATTTTACCAGTATTAACAATGCCAACTAATGGGATTTGATGGCTGACGTTTGCCAGAAGTATTCATAGTGTAGCTCTATCGCTGTGGTCAAGGCAGTGAGTTGACTTTGAGATGGTGCTATATCATTGCCTTCGATTCTAAAAATTTGTGTTTCCCAAATTATATTGTTTAATAATTTCAGACTACGCATGAGATTTCTCAAATGTTTTGAAAGTCAAGTGTCAAATTGTTCAGAAATAAACCCATCCATCTTTAGTCAGTTTTTTTATGTTTATTTATTTTTGAGAGAGAGAGAGAGAGACTGAGAGACAGAGCATGAGTGGGCGAGGGACAGAGAGAGGGAGACACAGAATCCAAAGCAGGCTCCAGGCTCCGAGCTGTCAGTGCAGAGCCTGACACGGGGCTTGAACCCACGAGCTGTGAGATCATGACCTGAGCCAGCCAGGCTCCCCTAGTCAGTTGATTTTGACAAGGATGCCAAATCCATGCAATGGGGAAGGAATAATCTCTTCAACAATTGGTCCTGGAGCAACAGGATATCCACACACAGATGAGTGGAGTTGTACCCCTTATGAACACCTAATTCAGAAATTAAGTGAAAATGGATCAAAGATCTAAATGTATAAACACATACAAAATCTTAAAAGAAACTAAAGCAGTCAATCTCTGTGACTTTGAATTTAGAAGCAAATTCTTAGAAATGACACCAGAAGTGCAGGAAATAAAATCCAAAAATAGACAAATCGCACTTGATAAAAATTAAAACTCTTGTGCAACAAGGGACGCCGTCAAGAAAGTGAAAAGACAACCTACAGAATGGAACAAAATATTTTCAAATCATATATCTGGTAAGAGTCGAGTATCCAGTAAATATAAAAGATCTCTTACAACTCAATAAGAAGAATAGAAATGATCCAATTCAAAAATAGGCAAAAAGGGGCACCTGGGTGGCTCAGTCAGTTGATTTTGGCTCAGGTCATGATCTCACAGTTCGTGAGTTTGAGCCCCACATTAGGCTGTGTGCTGACAGCACTGAACGTGCTTGGGATTCTCTCTCTCTCTCTCTTTCTCTCTGCCCCGCTCGTCCTCAAAATAAATAAATAAACTTAAAAAAAATAAGCAAAGGAATTGAATAGACATTCCTCCCCATTTGTATATAAAGAAGATATGTAAATGGTCAATAAATATATGAAAAGATGCTTAATGAAATTAATCATTAGGGAAATGCAAATCAAAGCTGCTCTGCAATAGCAGTCGAATGTACTAAGTTGACCGCAACTTAAGAGAAAATCCTACAGCAGAAAAGAACAAGTATCGGTGAAGATGTGAAGAAACACGATCACTCACTCCTTGTTGGTGGGAATGTAAAGTGTGTAGAAAGCAGCCTGGTTGTTTCCTTGCTGAGCTAAACATAGAATTGCCACATGACCCAGCGATTCCACCCCTAAGCACATACACCCAAAACAGGTGATGGAAACAAACTGAATGGAATTGAAGCCAGATATTCAAACAAATTCTATACAATAGCCACACTATTTCCAATAGCCAAAAGGTAAAAAAAAAGACCCCAATATCTGTAAGTAGATGAACGGATAAACAAAGTGTGATATGACCACACAGTGGAACATCATTCATCCAAAGTGAGAATGAATTGTGACACCTGTTACAACGTTGATAATCCAGCAAGACATTCTTCCCAGTGAAAGAGACCAGACACAAAAGGCCACATACTGTAAGATCCTATTTATATAAAGTATCCAAAGCAGGCAAATCCACAGGGACAGAGAGCTGCCTAGTTGTTGCCAGGGGCTGAGGGAGGAGAGACATAGATGTAGTGACTGCTTCACGGGTAGGGAGTTTCCTTTTAGGGTGATGAAAAGGCCTTGGAATTAGGTAAATAGAGACGATGATTATATAACATTCTGAATGTGTTGAATACCACTGAATTTATACTTTAAAGTGGTTAATTTTATGTTATATGGGTTTTACCTTAAAATTTGATAATAAATGCCCGACAAGCGCAAGTACGGTTTGTGTTAGTTTTCTGTGCTGGTTCTAAACCTTTATAGACGACATAGTCAAAGGACACGTAAGTAAAAGGTAATGTTTCTTAATGTGAAAAAAACATGTCTTGTTAAAAAAAAGTGTCTTTTTGAAAGTTATAATGCATGTCTTTATTCAGGTACATAAATTATAAATTAATTTTTTGCTATTTTACAGTAAGTTGTAATAAAATACAAGATAAAAACAAGTTTTTTTTTAATTTTTAAAAAAATATTTATTTATTTTTGAGAGAGAGAGAGAGAGACAGCGTGTAAGTAGGGGAGGGACAGAGACAGTGGGAAACCCAGAATCCGAAGCAGGCTCCAGGCTCTGAGCTGTCAGCACAGAGCCCAACGTGGGGCTCAAACTCGTGAACTGCGAGATCACAAACTGAGCCAAAATTGGACACTCAACTGACTGAGCCACCCAGGAGCCTCTAAAAGACAAGTTTGTTTTTTTTTTTTTATTTTTTTAACATTTTTTAATTTTATTTTTGAGACAGAGAGAGAGCATGAACGGGGGAGGGGCAGAGAGAGAGGGAGACACAGAATCGGAAGAAGGCTCCAGGCTCTAGGCCATCAGCCCAGAGCCTGACACAGGGCTCGAACTCACGGTCTGCAAGATCGTGACCTGAGCCGAAGTCGGACGCTCAACCGACTGAGCCACCCAGGAGTCTCTAAAAGACAAGTTTTTTTTTGTTTTTTTTTTTTTTTAAATTTTTTTTTTCAACGTTTATTTATTTTTGGGACAGAGAGAGACAGAGCATGAACGGGGGAGGGGCAGAGAGAGAGGGAGACACAGAATCGGAAACAGGCTCCAGGCTCCGAGCCATCAGCCCAGAGCCTGACGCGGGGCTCGAACTCACGGACCGCGAGATCGTGACCTGGCTGAAGTCGGACGCCTAACCGACTGCGCCACCCAGGCGCCCCGAAAAAGACAAGTTTTAAGAAGTTATTTGATCAACTACATTTCATTAATGCTGGTGTAATATTTTATGTTATTCTTTATTTTGACTTTTCAATGGTTCAGCACAATCTCAATTCATTTTGATTATTTGTGAAGGATGGTTGAGGTGGAGTGAAATATTTTCTTATGAGTTGTATGTTTAATTGCAACTGTAAATTTAAAAATTAGAATGCTCCAAAATATAATGCTACTATTTGTAGTTGGTTTGTAACTAATTTTTTGTGATTCATTTTGAAAATTTATTAGGATTGGCTCAGTAATGACTTTGTATTAGAACCCTGGTTTCAACACACTAAAAGTGTGCATTAAAGCACTGAAATCCACAGACAAGGACTGCCTGACAGCTTTCTTCTGCCTCCGTGCCCTCCACTTAGGTCCTAATTGTCCCCAACTATGGGCTCAGGTCTAGCTAAATGTTGACCTTGGTCTGGTTCACAAATCAAAGTCATTCTAGAGAATGATTCCAGCATTTGCTTGAATTCTTTCAACCTGTCATTTCAACATTTTCTACGAATCCATTAGACACTTTTTTATTTTTTTAACTGGGCAATTTAAGACAATCATGGGCAAGGCATGGGAAGTGTTCACAAAGATTCACGGTTTGATGGGAACCAAAGGCAGGTTAAGTAACATTAATAAAATGTAATACACTTTTAAATACCTGAGGAAGAAAAGAAAACCTAGCACTCCCATCCGAAGAGAGAGAGATGGTAAATGTATAGCTAAGGAAAAATTCGGAGAGGAAATATGCCATGAAATGCTTCTCAAGAGATGTCTACGGGCAGCAGGTACAAGACTTCAGACACCAATCTGGCGTACCTGCTTAGGACTCTAAGACACCCCTCCCTTCCGTTCATCACTGATCTCTTGGGCTCTAGTGCCCTGGGCATCTGGTCCTTAATGTAGACTTCCTGAATCTTCACTGGCTTTCTGTCGGACATCTTCCACTTAACCAGACTACCAGAATCTATCAGCGCTTCATAGCCCAGAAAGATTCCAGGCGAGACCTCTCTCAGCGTCTTGTCCTACAGACAAGTGGGAAATCATGTAAGAGAAGGAGTATTTTTGCTTCTTCAAATGAGCACAATTGAAACATTCCGTAGTTTATGGCTTTGTTCCTGACTACACCATCAAGCAGGTATGAAAGTCCTAATTCCAAGACAAAGGTTTTTCCATAACCTCCACTGCAACGTTCTCAAAACAAGATTTTTCTCAGTGCTCATCACGCTAAGTGCACTCTTAATCCCTTTTATCTGTCTCCCCCCACCTCCCTTCTGGCAACCACCAGTTTGTTCTCTATAGTTAAGAGTCTTTTTTGTCTTTCGCCCCTTTGTGTGTTCATTTATTTTATTTCTTAAAGTCTACATATGAATGAAATCATGTGGTACTTCTCTATTTCCTTCTGACTTATTTCATTTAACATTATACTCTCTAGGTCGATCCATGTTGCAAATGGCAAGATTAAATTCCTATTTACAGCTGAGTAATATTCCATGGTGTATATATATCTATATCTACATATCTATCTATCTATCTATCTACCTATCTATCTATGTCTTCCTTATCCTTTCAATTCATCTGGGCACTTGGATTGTTTCCATGCCTTGCCTATTGTAAATAATGCTGCAACGAACATAGGAGTGCATATATCTTTTTGAATTAGTGTTTTTATTTTTCTTAGAGTAAATACGCAGTAGTGGAATTGCCGGATCATATGGTAATGCTATTATTAACATTTGAGGAATGTCTATACTGTTTTCCATGATGGTTGCACTAATTTGCATTCCCACCAACAGCGCAGGGGGCGGGGGGTGGGGGTGGTGTTCCTTTTTTTCCATATCCTCACTAACATTTGTTATTTATGCTGTTTTTGAGGTTAGTCATTCTGACAGGTGTATAGTGATATCTCATTTCAATGTTAATTTGCATTTTCCTGGTTATTAGGGATATTGAGTATCCTTTCATGTGTTTGTTGGCCATCTGAATGCCTTCTGAGTAGGGGTTATTCTTTGTGGTTGTGTATATCCCCTGATACCTATAACTGTTCCTTGGATCCATTTATTTTTTGTTCATTGAGCAAATGTGCAAATATATATATGTTTTGCATAATATATAAGTGTGTGAAATAAAAACATATGTATTTAATTTCATATAATATATAATTTTGCAAAATATATGTGTAATTTATATACAAAATATATGTGTGTATGTGTTTATAGGCTATTTTCTTTAATACATTTTTTAATTCTTTTTTTTTTGAGAGAGACAGAGTGTGAAAGCAGGAGGGGCAGAGAGAGAAGGAGACACAGAATCCAAAGCAGGCTCCAGGCTCTGAGCTGTCAGCACAGAGCCCAAGAGAGCCTGACGTAGGACTCGAACTCACAGCTGAAGTTGGACGTTTAACCAGCTGAGTCATCCAGGCGTCCCTATTTTCCTAACAGTGAATTGAATTGAATTAGATTGTAACCTCTAGTACAGAAGGACATAGCTTTTGCTGGTTTGTTTAGCAAATTAATGGGGAATATCAAAATATAGAGCATTTTCCCCTTGAAATACAAAAATTATATACTATTAGAATTGTGGGCTCAAACGGGAGAATCAAGGGCTTTATAATAATCTTGGCATTCCACATAACCACAGAAATCACAAAACTCTGTACTTTTACATAGTCCAACGTTTCTTGTTCAAATGTCATTTTAATTCTCAAATCAATCCCACGTGCTAATACATGGGCATAAGGAGGTCATATGGCTTAGTCCTTGAGGAGTTATGGTCATGTCCCCATTGCTCGAAATTCTAGACTGAAAACTGAAGTGTCCCAGAAGGCTTTAAGAAAAAAAAGGATCTGATGCAGCTGTGTTTTTGATTAAAAAAAAAAAAAAAGATCCTGTCATCAGTAGTTTATGTTTAAGATATTTTAGAGAGCTTACACATCCTCAGGCTTCAAGTCCCTGACGAAAACAAAAGCCAAAGGCTGAAACAGCAGCTGCCTCCAGGTGGGAGGGCTTAGGGCTCTTGCCTTCCTAATTTGGGCTGAAGATATGTCGCATGAAACACTTTTTTCCATGACTGACTGCACAGGAGAAAGCGTTCATGGATGGACACTTTGCAAGAAGGTTTTGGCTCTCCAGAATAAAGTATAGGGGGACACATCTCAAAGGTAACCCTACCAGGAAAAGTAAATTGTGAAATAACTGTCAACTTCATAATATTGTTGGCAAAAGCATAAAGCTACAGAATAGCAAAGGTGAAGAGTGAAAATTAGTTGAGCCATTAGGGAAAATCCTCTGTTCGGCAAACGTGAGATGGAAGTCCTGTTCTCTAAATGCAGAGATGCTACTCCATTTCTATCCACCTCTGGTGAAATAGAGCAATTGAATGGCGTTTCCCATAATGCTAATGGCCTAGTGCTGATTAACGATCACTTTCTCATCTGGTGCCTGAGACCTCTAGTGCCTGGTTATGAGATACCTGACTGTGAATTTTGGATTCCAAAATGGAGTTTTGCACTGGGAGACCCTCTAATATGGAGCATAGGGTTCATTGGCTCAAAGAAGAGTTTACTGGGAAGGGAAAGTTCTCCAGTGTTTATCTCACTATAAAGAGGACCTCATGCTTAGGATTCTGATTGTTTTCCATGGTGAATTTCCACCCACTTCTTCCTTCCGAATACTCAGAAATTTATGAGTGCATAACTGCTTACCCACCCACCCCAGGCCACAGGAAATAACAGATGATAATATCCAAGGAACAGAAATGATAATGACAGTAGAAAAGCACTCAGTCTTTGTCCTTTGAATCTCTGAACAGGTGACAAGTGTATTGATATTACTCATTTCTTCATAATACATTGGGATTTGGTCACATATATGCTCTGATATCTTCTTTCTGCCCCCCAGTGGCCTTGCTCTGCTCTTATCTCTACCATTAAACAAGATGGACACTGGCAGTGCTTTGGAAATTACTGATGCTACTCCTGTTGATGTCGCCTATCTCAATCCCGCTTGTTCCATCATGTTCTCAACACACAACCACTGTGGTGGTTAGAGAAGTGTCTGTTCTAATAAAAGTCTCGGGGCGCCTGGGCGGCTCAGTTGGTTAAGCATCCGACCCTTAGCTGTGGCTCGGGCCACAATCTCCCTGGTTCGTGAGTAGGAGCCCCACGTTGGGCTCTGCTCTGGCAACATAGAGCCTGCTTGGGATTCTCTGTCTCCTCTTTCTCTGACCCCCTCGCACTCATGTTGTCTCTGTCTCTCTCAAAATTAATAAACTTTCAAAAATAAAGGTTGAAAAAACATAAATAAATGTCTTAATTTTGTTAAACAAAAGGATACATGTGATCTGCCTGTTTTTGTGTGTACAGTTTGCTTTCCTTTTCAGTGGCACCTCCAAAACGGTGTCCCCTTTTATTATGCCCACCTGCACTTGCTCTCTAACTTCTGGTCCTGGGTAGATTATGATGCTCTGGGTACCTGCAATGCACCCAATAATATTTGCACTATTGGGAGACCCAACCATCAGCAAGCCTATGTTATGATGTATTTTAGAGCCTGCTGACTGTTCCCCAAAACTCATCCTTGCCTTCCTCTTAAATACCCATGTGCCCAGGGAAGCTGTGTTTTCAGCCTCCTTGCTTTTAGAAGTCTCTATGTTCTTACCAGTGGAAAGTGAATAGTGAGAACTGGATTAATCTTGGAAGCTACATGTTGAGGAGGGCAGAGATGCTGCTAGCCTGGCTTCCTGGGATACTTCCAAGAGTAGAGCTCCACCCATCCTAGGTTTTGTTTTTAATGTTTGTTTATTTTTGAGAGAGACAGAGACAGAATGTGAGTGGGTTAAGGGCAGAGAGAGAGAGGGAGACACAGAATCCGAAGCAGGCTCCAGGCTCCGAGCTATCAGCACAGAGCCCGACGTGGGGCTCAAACTCACGAGCTGTGAGTTCCATGACCTGAGCCGAAGTTGACGCTCAACTGCCTGAGCCACCCAGGCGCCCCTCCACCCATACTGGATTTTTACCCTACAAAGAAATTACCTTTAATTTTATTTGAACTACTGCATTTTGAGCTCAGCCTTATCCTAATGAACATACTATCATCTACACCATTTTTATACTGAAGTATAATTAACATACAGTGTTACATTCGCTTCAGGTGTACAAGATAATAATTCAAGAATTCTGTCCCTTACACAGTGCTCATCATGATAAAGGTATTCTTATTCCCCCACCCACCTCTGCTCCGGCAACCACTAGTTTGTTCTCTGTATTCAAGAGTCTGTTATTTTATTTGTCTTTTTTCTTTGTTCATTTTTTTTTCTTAAATTCCACATATAGCTGAAAATAGATGGTATTTGCCGTTCTCTGTCTGGCTTATTTTAGTTATTATTATATCTCTAGATCCATCCATGTGGTTGCAAATGGCAAGATTTCATTCTCTTTTGTGGCTGAGTAATATTCCTGTGTGTGTGTGTGTGTGTGTGTGCACCACATTTACTTTATTTATTCATTGATGAATGGACACCTGGGTTGTTTCCATTTCTTGGCTATTGTAACTAATGCTCCAATGAACAGAGTGGTGCATATATCTTTTTTGAATTTGTGTTTTCAGTGTTCTTTAGATAGATACCTAGTAGTAGAATTACTGGGTCATATGGTAATTGTATTTTTAATTTTTTGAGGAGACTCCATACTGTTTTCTATAGTGGCTGTACCAATTTGCACTCCTAGGGTATGAGAGTTCTTTTTTTTCCACATCCTTGCCAACCCTTAACTACCCTCAATACAATTGAATTAACTAGACATGGGCACGGGATATTTGAAATTAGCAGCCTCAGGAAAATTCGTGAGCAGGTATTATTATTTCTCTAACCAGGCACAGTAGGAGGTGTGAAACACAGATTATTGTATTATTTAGAAAATTTTAGGTACAGGTGTCATTGAACAAAGAAGCTTTATATTTAAGAATGGAACCCAGGACATGAAATACATTATCTGCCAACTTTAGAGCCTACTGATACCATTTTAATTTGGAGTAGAGAAAGAGAAAGAGAGAATAAGAGTTTCATGTAAGAACCAATAACAGTTTTTGAGCAGTGGAGTGTAAGAAGAAGAGGAAAGTAGGAGAGTTAAACTAATACTACCATTCAACATTTTAAAACAGTGAAGTGTTCTATTTCACTGAATGTTCGTTTAAAAATAATAATAGTAATATATTTAATGTTAACATTTATATGCAGTTACTGTAAACAATTTTTAGATATCAAATAATAAAATACAGAGTCTTGTCTAAATCAAGATCTCCCATCAGAAGAGACAAAGTTGCAGCCTAAAGGTTCAAGAGGCAGTGTTAGACAACAAGGCAGGGTCTTTGCCATTAAAAGCAATTTTCTCTCTCTCTTTTTTTCCCTGGAAGAGAACTTTAAAAATTGACAGTCCTAACAGATTGCAGCTTCTTGCTTTGCCTCATTCCATCATTGGTGAATAACCACTTGTGCTATCAGGTTCCTGTTGCATCTACAATGATTTTGATCCGCTATCCTCAGCGTACCCCCAGTTGAATTATAAAATTAAAGACCTCCCATATAAACTGTCCTTTGCAACCCTCTATTAATTAAAAAAAAAAAAATGAGGCGCGCCTGGGTGGCTCAGTAGGTTAAGCGTCTGACTCTTGATTTTGGCTCAGGTCATAATCTCCCGGTTCATGAAATTCAGCCCCATATCAGTCTCTGTGCTGACAGTGTGGTAGGGTCCCCACCCATGGAAAAAAAATGCCAAAAATAAAAAACAAAAACAAACCAAAACAAAACAAAACAAGGCAACATGGCTATATGCGTAGGTGACATCCCTCATGACCTTGTAACATGAGACCACTTAATCAGACAGCATGTTTGCATGTTACCACATATGGGAGACAAAGAAATAGAAGACCTATAAAAAACTACTCCAGGTGGTGTTTGGGGCTCAGTTCTTCGGGTAGGAGCCCAACTGAGTCGTGCTGGCATGAATAAAGTTGCTTCCTGGAAAGAAAAGCTTCAGGGTCAAGACTCTGTGCAAGAATCCTGCTACAACAGCACAGAGCCTGCTTGAGATTCTCTCTGTCCCTCTCTCTCTACCCTTCCTCTGCTCGCACATTCTCTTTCTCTCAAAATAAATAAATAAACTTAAAAATTTTTTAAATGATGGGGCGCCTGGGTGGCGCAGTCGGTTAAGCGTCCGACTTCAGCCAGGTCACGATCTCGCGGTCCGGGAGTTCGAGCCCCGCGTCGGGCTCTGGGCTGATGGCTCGGAGCCTGGAGCCTGTTTCCGATTCTGTGTCTCCTTCTCTCTCTGCCCCTCCCCCGTTCATGCTCTGTCTCTCTCTGTCCCAAAAATAAATAAACGTTGAAAAAAAAAAAATTTAAAAAAAAAAAATTTTTAAATGAAAAAAATGAAAAATTATTCTGTGTAACCTGAATATGGCTGGACTGTGGCTCTCAGGAAATTCCACAAGGGATGACTGTTCATGTCAGTCAGGAAAGGCTCTAAGTATCACCTAGTATTTGACCTGTAGCCAAGAGGGCAAAAAACAAAACAAAACAACAACAAAAAAACATCTGCTTACTCTTGGAAAGTGATTATGTTAATATCACACCTAAGTTATATAAGGGCTGGGGCAAAGAATCTGAACATTCCTAAAACTCAGAGGGGCAAAACTTGTTCTCAAGAGCACGAGGAGCCTTTGAAGCTGTCCCTACTTCCATTGTTGGTAATAATATTGCCACTAGGTCTTTATAGAGCTTTTATTGTGCAAGTAGTAATAAGGGCCTGTACCTGAACTCTGACTTACAAAAAGGTAATTACCAAGTAATGTAAGGTAGTTTTTTGAAGGTCATCAATTCTAATACTAATGTTCCAACTACTATTACTACAGATGATGATAATAATAAAAACGGTAATAAAAGGTTGTATGTACAGAGTCCCCACTATGGGCCATCCAAGTTCTATGCACTTCATGATTAGCTCATTTAGTCCCCATCACCGAAATGACACTATGCTATGGATATTACTACTCTCCCATCTAACAGATGAGGAAACCGAGACAAAAGAGGATAAGTGGCTTTGGTGAGGTAGTATGATGTCCCACTTAATTTTAATGCCCTGCAAGAATCTAGATTGGGATGGATGGCCAACACCGCAAATCTACTGGGAAAAAGCACTGACGTAGAGCACAGCAGCCAGGGGACTGGTGATGAGGGAGCATAAGGCAAGCTGACAGGTCACAAACACCCCCCCCCCACCCCTCATAGGATGTGCGGTATTCCTCAGACACTGCTGGCTGCCCAAGAACAAAGGAAAGGAGGAAAACAAATGGTTAACTGATAGAGATCACAGTCCTGCAGGACCTAAGTCTCCATCACCCCTCCAGAGTGATGTAGGAAACAAAGGCAGGAGAAAATGGCAGATAGAACTAAATTTTTTATAACCTGCAGCCCATTGACAAATACTTGCGACTGGCAGAGTAAAACATTTTTCCAGGAAGTCCCTACTGTCTTAATGTAAATGCTTTGCTAGAGGGACAAACAGCATTAGCTTGACAATAGCTAGGCCTCCAGTATCCTGGGAGTCTTCTTTAGCATATGAAAGTCTCACTGGAAACTTCCTCATGGACTTTATGTCACCCCCAACCCCAGTATAAAACCTGTCTCTCCCCATGGTCCTGGGGCAGCTCTTCCTGCCCAAGTCTCCTGTCCCAGGGCTTCAATAATTCACCTTTTTGTACCAAAGATGTCTTCAAAACTTCTTTCTTGGTCATCTGCTCCAGACCCCATGAACCTCACTGTCACCCCAAAACCTCATCACTGGGGAAGGGGGATGGAGAAGGGATCGGTAGGCATATTTCCTTCCAATCAGCATTGAAGTCATACATTTGGAAGAGAGCCAAGAATACATTTGCAGTTTTCCACAGCAGGAGCTGGCAGCCTAGAAATAGGAAGAAGGAACAATTCGTGTTGAATCTATTCAATAACTACTTCTCAAACCCAGCTTTCTATTGTTATAAGTTCAAGTTTGCTGCTCAGAAAATGGGTTACTGTCAGAATTCGCCAAGGCTACTCCCAAATGATGCTTTATTTAAACATTGAACCCATAATTAAATTATTTTACTGGGTGGCGCTGAAAATGTTTACGTTTTCTCCAATTTCTGCATGTTTATGGTCTCAGAATGCAAGTCAGAGCACCAGCACTGTGATCCAGGACGTGCAGACTTCAGGGGGACATGCCTGGGAAGTATATAACTCATAACTCAATGTGTCTTCAAGCCAACTCGTGTGGACGCCACCCTTTAAAGAGATTATATTCGACAATGATATGCTATGCAGATATGTAGAGCATATGCTTTTTCTCTGATAATGTAGAAAATTGAATCCGTTTTCCACCTCATTTTGCACTTATAGATATTGTCTTAGTGGGCAAGTAATTAGACAGACACCAATGAAAGCATGTTCTGTGGTGGTATGTTTGTTCTTTGCCTGGACAATACTTAATGAGCAATGTGGTTCACTAACTGAATTCGAGATATGAAAATGAATTATGCAAATCAGAAGAGCTGATAGCTAACTGTTATTAAAATAATTTACTTATCTTTTACCACAGATCAATTACCATGGCAAAGGTTATTTTTATATAATTAATAATAATAACTACTAATATATTTATTGAACAGCCATAGGCCAAGTGTAATAAACTGTATAAAAGCATGGAATTGTGTCAAATATCTGGCAGTGTAGGCAAAAGACCACATTTTACCTAAGCACTGTGCCAAGAACATGTTTAGGAGAAAGATTATGAGTTCAGCTTTGGCCTTTGGATATGCCTGTAGACATCAAATGAATATTTAAATATACATACTTGAAAATCTTTAGAGAGATTTGTATTAGAGACACAATTTGTGAGTCAGCAATAATTGAAGCCATGAAGATGAGCGTAGTCTCTCTAAGAAAATAATATTAATTGAGAAGTAAAAGAACGTCTACCGTCAAGCACTGAAGAGCTCCCAATTCAACAGAGTCCGGCAGGATATTCAAAGAAAAATATTAAGGAGTGGCCAGAGAGGAAGGTAGAAACCCAGCACGCCCGTAAGCAGGGGATGAATTCGAGTACACCCAACAGGGCTGGTTGTATAGAAGGAGGTGGGAAGTGCAGGTGCATTTTGCCCCAATGCAACCCTCCTCTAACGATTTTTAACTTGTCTGACTCTGCTGGGGGCCTAAAAATACACATAAACACAAACAGGTACATACATGCAAATGAACACACAGAGATATTCTTATATTCTTATATTCAGGCACACCTGTGCCTTCACCACCTCTACCCCGGGGACCCTGAAAGAAGTGAAGGAGGCCAATTAAATTCCGTTGGAAGGCCATGGAAGATAACGGCCATACAGAACCAATGTATTTTATTTAGGTTGTAAGTAAGTATGGTCATTAGATAAAATGGCAAGAAAGATTTCTCTGGTATGTGGCAAGGTAATCCATGTGTAATGCCAATACTAACTGACCGAATAGTAATTACCGTTAACATTTACAGAGTATTTGTATATGAGTGAAACTGTATTAATTAATAGGCAGTCTTACAGTAAATGTCCAGTTGACATGCTTTAACAATCTCATGAGGTGGGGAACAACATATAGAACTTGAGTGATTTTCTCAAGATTACTCCGCTAATAAGTGGTTAGAGATAAAGTGTCGATCTAGATGTGTGAGTCTTCAAATATCACAGTTTTAAACATAGGATCACCAGTAGAAGCCTCGATAGGAATCAAAAGAGAACATGATGATGTTTCTCCTTTATAGAAATGGAGCCACAAAATAACTTCGACAATGAGTATACTTGACTCTAGTCAGGCGAGGTAAGTGTTCTCTTTAAGTCTCAAAAGAGATGACAATTAAAGGCTTCACTGAAAGCAGCAAATCTCTCTTCTGAATTTCGTGTTCTCAGCGGCATCTGTCGATTTTCAGTGGAAAAAAAATTGGAAAGCAGTATCATTTATTTTTGGTGATTTCTCTTTCTTTTATCATTTACTTGTTATCTGAGCTTATATTTGTGAATATACATCCTGCTCTATGTGCATCCCATAACATGAACTTGAATTTCCTCTCCATAGTTTTTGTTGTTATTGTAAATACGTTTGCTTCCTGTGGTATCAGTCTCCATGAGCCAGATACACCCCTACTCATGTAAAAATGTTTCTATTGTGGGTGCCAATAATAGTAATACACAAAAATCTAAAATATGGTATCTAATTTATTAAATCCACTGTGAATAGAAAGGACTCTTACACCGAATGCTATTGAGGAAAGAAGGAGAGGACTGGAGAGCACATTTCAGATGCTCTGGAGGAAACATTTTGTCCCATTTTAATATATCAAGATTAGGAAATAATCAACAGCTGCAATGCTATTTCTACAGGTGAAAAATTCTGTCTGCTGGAAGAAAAGGATGAAGTTATAGAACTTAGTAGTAAACCGGCATTAATGGGAATTTTTACTGTAAAAAGGAAAGAGGTCATTCACTTACAATTTAAGTCTATGCTTTCTTGGTGATACTTACACAAATTCAGTTCCCTAATCCAGGGAAGAAGAATTTATTTCCCTTCCATTATTATATGAGTGATAAGATAGGTCACAAAATACACAGAACTGCACATAACATTAGAGTCTTGTACTATGTAAATATTTTTAATAATAGTCTCTCGTATGCTGTGTATCACCAAACTTCCAAAAAAATTCATTTTCTTAGAAATGAAGTCTGATGGGAAATAGCATGAAACCAGTCTTCAAAAACATTGGAAGGAGTTCTCCAGAGTAAAATTAAATTACATGAGCTAAAATAACTCTATTTATTTGGAAGTGAAGGCCTCCGAAAGGATTTATTTCTGTATCAAAATAAGATCAATCGTTGGTCCTTAGTAGATTCTTAAGAGCACGTTTTTAAAATCTTGGGGCGCCTGGGTGGCGCAGTCGGTTAAGCGTCCGACTTCAGCCAGGTCACGATCTCACGGTCCGTGAAGTTCGAGCCCCACGTCGGGCTCTGGGCTGATGGCTCAGAGCCTGGAGCCTGTTTCCGATTCTGTGTCTCCCTCTCTCTCTGCCCCTCCCCCGTTCATGCTCTGTCTCTCTCTGTCCCAAAAATAAATAAACGTGGAAAAAAAATTAAAAAAAAAAAAAATCTGAATTTGTAGCACTTTTTTTTAATCAGATGAAGAGAAGAAGTAGTGGAGGGAGGGATGAGAGGGAAAAAGAAGAGTAAAAAATAATGGTTTTAGCAATATATTTGTTGAGTTCGTGCACGGTTGGATACGATTTTCATATAACAATATGTTTTTATGTTACCTTCTATAGTAGTTTTCAAGTCTGTCCTTCATAGTTTTATATCTTTGATTAATCTAAATATATACCCATCCGGTAGGATAAAAATAATTAATGTCCAAAATGTTTTCATCAAGGTCATATTCATTTTAGAAGATAATGAAAACGTCCTGTAACATTGCACAAGACAGGAGTCAGGGAAAAAGACAGACCAAAGGCCTGAAGTTCAGGCACCAGCTCAATGGAATCCTATTTCTAATCAGCCACAACCTTTAGAGAAACAGAAACAAAAACAGTCACTAGATTGGAGAAGTTTGTCTCTACAAATGGCACAAGATACTGACAACGCCCTGTGCTCTGATTGTGGATTCTCCAAATACCTTTCAAATGTGTAGTTTTTAATCCTAAGAAGTCTTATCCACTTGGGATGTCTGCACTATGTAAACAAAGAGCATCGATCGATATATTAAAAGTTAAGATCTCTGTATAATAAATACTTTAGCATTGATTTTGTCAATTAGTATATTTGAATTGGATGCAATTTAACTGTTTTTCTAAAAATTATCCCTGCTAGGATTAGCTGGCTGAAGAGCATTCCTAGAACTTGAACCCTAGAACTTGAAGAGCATTCCTAGAACCCGGAACCTATGGTGAATGACCCAGATGGGTGTCTCTCAGTGTGCTAGGACATTCTATCATCGTGAAGGAAGCAGGCACTGACTTAGAGGATGGGTTCTTCAGGAACTCTATTCTGATGCAATTCTCAAAAGAGAAGTTATTGTAAAACTATGAGAAGCACTTGGGGGGCGGGGGGGAACCTAAGTGGCTCAGTCCCTTGAGTGTGCAACTCTTGATTTCGGCTCAGGTCATGATCTCATGGTTCTGGGATTTGAGCCCCACATCGGGCTCTGTGCTGACAGTGCAGATCGTGCTTGGGATTCTCTCTCTCTCGCTCTCTGCCCCTCCCCCACTCATGCATGCATGCATTTTCTCTAAATAAACAAATAAATAAATAAAACTTTAAAAAATATATGAGAAACACTTAATAGAACATAGAATTATGATTTAGGCAGAACAGAAAAATATTTACTTTATGCAGTGCATTCTAGCACCTTTTCTCTCTCTCTCTCTCTGTATGTACATATACATATACCTGTGTGTGTGTGTGTGTGTGTATATATATATATATATATGTATATATATATATTTTTTAAATATAATTTATTGTCAAGTTAGCTAACAGTGTATACTGTGTGCTCTTGGTTTCAGGGTAGATTCCCATGATTCATCACTTAACATACAACATCCAGTGCTCTTCCCAAGAAGTGCCCTCCTCAATGCCCCTCACCCATTTTCCCCTCTCCCCGCCATCATCAACCTGCAATTTGTTCTCTGTCTTTAAGAGTCTTTTATGGATTTGCCTTCTCTGTTTGAAACTGTTGTTTCCCCTTCCCTTCCCTTCCCCCATGGTCTTCTGTTAAGTTTCTCAAGTTCCACATATGAGTGAAAACGTATGTTATCTTTCTCTGACTGACTTATTTCACTGAGCATAATACCCTCCAGTCCCATCCACATTGTTGCAAATGGCAGGATTTCATTCTTTCTCATTTCCAAGTAGTATTCCACTGTATATATAAACTACATCTTTATCCATTCATCAGTTGATGGCCATTTGGGCTTTTTCCATGATTTGGCTATTGTTGAAAGTGCTGCTAAAAACATGGGTACAAGTGCCCCTATGAACCAGCACTCCTGGATCCTTTGGATACATTCCTAGTAATAGCACCTTTTCTATAGTAAATGTAGAAAGTGTCCACACTGCTGTCACTTCTAGTACTTAGAGAAGATTACTATAGCAAAATGGCTCCTATGGTCAGAGGAACTTTTGCTCAGAAATTCCTACTCTTCCTTCCTTATTTAGTTTAATCACTTCAATCCCTAGAATAATTTTGTACTCATATTCACTATAGAAGAGTTCTATGATACAGAAGATAAAATTGAAAGAAAATAGCTTACATTTCCCTCAGGTCATACACTAATAGTAGAAAACTCTCTTAGCTAACTAAGAGAATTAGTAGTTACCAAAAAAGAGTGTCAATAGCTTACATAATTTAATATTTATTGATGCTCTAAAATGCGGTATTTAATTTGGTTGTGTAAACTAACATATTCAAACTTTCCTATATTATAGCTGCAATTGAGTGATACTAAGTTGGTATTCTGAGTGTCTTTTTGGATATGTTCCAATTGAAAACATATTGACTTAGAGGGTAATTTAACCATGTCATTACCATAAGATAGCCATCTATGCCTCTTAATATATAAACAGAAGCAAATAGATGTTATTTGCATTGCTTTTATCGAAATATTTTAATACATGCTATAATACAGTGCTGGAATCGAAGAAGTTCATAATGAACAGCACTGAGATCCTCTAATGCATGTATTATTATGTAATATTAATAACATTCAGAAATTATGATAAAAGATAATTAATATTACATTATGTACTTACCCTAACATTGATTTAATTCATTCCAAATCATGCCTGCTAAAATATCTACTCTGTCAAGAGAACTATGAGGTAGAAAACACACACACACACACACACACACACACACACAGAAATATCTGAGATTTCTTTAAGGATCACACAATCTACTTAGAAATATAAGACCCACAGATTTAAGCAGGCAGAGAACAACTCCATGGAGTGTCCAAAAGCCGTGATGGTTAACCAATCGGGCTTCAGAGTGAAATTTTTTTAGTTTTTTCCCTTATTCCATGACACCTCAAATGGTGAGGCTAATTTTTTTCTTCATGATTACCTATACCTTCCTCAATTGCTTAGGTATCTGGAGAAAGTGTAAGATGTGCTAAAACTGCGACTCCACGCATGTAGTGTGCATGGGTCAGGACATTTTTTTTTCTAACATGGGCCAGTTAGTAACTATTTTAGGCTTTGTAAGGTATGAAATCTCTCCTACTCAACTCTGCCAATGTAGACAAGAGCAGCTACAGACAACACATAAAAAGTGAGAGTGGCTCTGTTTCAGTAAAACTCGATGGGCAAAACCAGAACCGGCCCGCCAGCTGTGGTTAGTAAACCCTTGGTCTAGTGGATCACCCTAGTCCTGACCTATTTTCACATCCCAGGTGGCAAGTTGGCGGGGAAGTCTGTGCTCTAACTGTAGTCATTTCCATGTAGATAGTTATTTTACATCTAAAATTACAAGAAGCCAGAGTCTTTGACTTGGATACAGTTTTCTGGAGGCTTCATTTCTTTTATACGTTTCCTCCATGGCTGGGCAACTGATCTATGTCACTTAGTAGAGTGACCGGAAGCACAGACTCCCTTCCTTCATCACCAAATCTTGCTTCCAGATTTACCAACTGTTGGCCGCTCATCTGTGGACATCTTTGTTGAGCATGTGAACCTCTGAGCACTTCCTGAATATCAGACACTTCAGACATTTTCCCACAGTATTTTGTTTTTCCTACCAGCTTCTCACTTGCCTCCCCAGTTGTATCCCTGGCTTGCCATTTCTACTATAATTCACCTCTGCTCAAACACCAGAGAGAACTGCCCCAAAACAATACACATCAAGGAATGAAGGCCTTTATCTTCCCAGAGGCTGTGCTCAATGCTCTACACATATAATAGATTTAACACGGAGATGGGAAGGTTGCCTATTAAAAGATACATCTGTGTGAATTAGATATATTTGCTTCCTTCATGCTCCCTCACAGTTATCCAGGATAGCATTTCACCCTTTTCCAGACCTCATGGAAAACAAAACTAAGATCCGAGGAAGCTACAGGTCTCAGTAAAACATAAATGTAATGTATTTAGTGAGTTTCCCATGAGTAGAGACTCCAGAGGAAGGGGGTGTGTGAGCAGAGAGTGAGGGCTGATGAAGAAGCCTCACAGGGACAGGGATCCCTCCTGGCAGGAACAAGGACCAAGGACGGGTCAGAAAGGACTCAGCAAAGGGCTTTCTTGGAATGTGTGCTCTGCCCCACACAAATACACCCAATAGCCACACATCCCACACAAGAGAAAACCTGACCATGGAGAGACGAAACACGAGGCTCAAGTCAGACAGACACTGACAGAAGTAGAGTAAGTCACAAAGACAGCTACATTCCTTCGTTTTTCATTTTAGTTTTAAGTTTATTTATTTATTTTGAGAGAGAGAGAGAGAGAGGGAGAGAGAGAGGGAGAGCAGGGGAGGGGCAGAGTAAGAGGGAGAGAGAATCCCCAGCAGGCTTCACGCTGGCAGTGCAAAGCCCCACCTGGGACTCAAACCCACCAACCATGAGATTATAACCTGATCATGACCTGAGATCACAGGTGACATCAAGAGTGAAATGCTTAACTCCCTGAACCACCCAAGTGCCCCACTCCTTTGTTTTCTTTGTGAATGGATGGATGCTGATTTTTTTCCAAATGCCTTTTCTATGTTTGATGAACATAAATATTTTTTTGTCTTCTTTACTGGCTTATGTGGTAAACTCCCTTGATGAATTTTTTAATGTTGAACTAAGCTTCTTTAGCTTAACCCCGCCTTGGTTATGCTCGATTACTTTTTAATATGTTTCTAAATTCTGTTTGTTAATTTTTTTTTTTTTTTTTTTTTTTTTTTTTTTTTTTTTTTTTTTTTTTTTTAGTTTAAATTCATCAGGGATATTGTTCAATGATTTTCTTTTCTTGCAATATCCTTGTCTGATATTGGGATTGGGGTCATTGTGGCCTCATAAAACAAGTTGGGGGATGCTCCTCTATTTTCTATTTGTAAAGATGCTTGTATGAGTTTTTTATTTCTTTCTTAAACGTTTGCTAGAATTCACTTGGATAAGCACATCAGAAGTTTTTTTTTTTGGTAGGAAAATATTTGATGATGAATACAATTTCTTTAACAGATTTAAGGGTTTTAAGATTTTCATTTTTTCTATGTCAGCTTTAATAGTTTGTATTAATAAGGAACTTGGGAAATGTATCTTATTGTTACAAATTTTTAAATTTATAAGTAGGTCATAATATTCCTATAAAAATTCTTACTCTCTGTAGAATTTGCAGTGATTTATTTCTCTCTTTCATTCCAGATACTAGCAATATATAATCTCTCTTTTGTTTGATCCATGTTGCTAAACAGTTTATGAATATGATTTTTTATAAACCCACTTCATTTTGTTAATTTTTGTTTTTCTTTTTTTGTTATTATTTACTTGAACATTCATTTTGGTTATTTCCCACTGTGTATTTGTTTGGGGTTTAAGTAGCTCTTTTTTTATTCTAATATTAAGTTGGGATCTTAAACAGTTTTATACTTTTCTTCTTTTACCAATATAACATGTAAAGCTATAAATTATTTCCCCCTTATTCATTGCTTTAGTTTTTATTTTAGAATTTTGCTACATTGTGTCTTTTCTTCCATTTCATTTTGAAGTATTTTTATTTTTCCCCTGATATTGCTGAGGTTATTTAGAATCTTCTGGTTATTTAAAAATATATGGAAATTTTATAGATTTATTATTAATATTATTATTGTTGCTATTACTATTGTTTTTGGCTTCTAATTTAATTCCATTGTAGTCAGAGAATGTGTGTATTGTTTGAATCCACTGAAATTTATTGAGACATGTTTTGGAGCCCAGCATATAGTCTTTCATAGTGAGTGTTCGAGATATGGATAAAAATAGTATATTCAGCAGTGAGCTGTAATGTCCATTATACCAATTTCCTTGATAGTGGTTTTACAATATTCTATAGCCTTACTTATCTGGTTCCTACTTTTCTATCAGTTACTGAGAGTATCATATTAAAATGTTCAACTGGGGGGCGCCTGGGTGTCTCAGTCGGTTAAGCATCCAACTTCAGTTTATGTCATAATCTCATGGTTTGTGGGTTCGAGCCCCCCGTCGGACTCTGTGCTGACAGCTCAGAGCCTGGAGCCTGCTTTGGACTCTGTCTCCCTCTCTTTCTGCCCCTCCCTCACTTGCACTCTGTCTCTCTTTCTCTCTCTGTCTCTCAGAAATAAACATTAAACAAATTAAAAATAAATAAAAATAAAATGTTCACCTGTGCATTTGTCTGTTTCTTCACCTACATGTTTTCTTTCAAGCATGTTGAATTTCCATGATGAGGTACATAGCTGAAAAAATTTTATATTCTCTGCTTTAATTGACTACCATTATTTTCTTTTTATCTAATAATGATGCTGTGAACTCTATTTTTCTAATAATAATGTGACCCACATCCTTTTCTCATGCTTTTTATGTGCACATTGGTGCTATATAATTTACCACCTTCTACTTTATCTGTATTTTTATGTTTAAAGAGCGTTTCTTTCCGGGTGCCTGGGTGGCTCAGTCGGAAGCCTCCGACTTCAGCTCAGGTCATGATCTCACTGTGGTGAGTTCGAGCCCCAACTCGGACGCTGTGCTGACAGCTCACAGCCTGGAGCCTGCTTCCTACACTGTGTCTCCCTCTCTCTCTGCCCCTCCACCACTCATGCTCTCTCTCTCTCTCTCTCTCTCTCAAAAATAAAAATTAACAAAAAAATTTAAACAAATAAATAAATAAATAATGAAAAACTAAAGTGTGTTTCTTTCAAACAATAAATACCTGGATCTTACTGTTTATACCCAGTCTGATAATCTCTGTTTTTTGATTGGACAGTTTCAATTATTTACAGTCAGTTAATTATTGACATTTTCAAAAGTGATTTGGATGGCCTACTTAAACTTTATGAGTCTCAGATCTGTCATAGTTAAAATAAACTGAATAACCTGAAATTCTTCAAGATCAAAACTGGGTTACATGAGACAATTCACAAGAAGTGCTTAAATTCACGTGAAGTGTCTAACACATAGGAAGAGTTCACTATTATTTATTTTCATTTGTATTCTTTTATTTTTTTTATTTTTTTTAATTTTTTTTTCAACGTTTTTATTTATTTTTGGGACAGAGAGAGACAGAGCATGAACGGGGGAGGGGCAGAGAGAGAGGGAGACACAGAATCGGAAACAGGCTCCAGGCTCCAAGCCATCCGCCCAGAGCCTGACGCGGGGCTCGAACTCACGGACCGCGAGATCGTGACCTGGCTGAAGTCGGACGCTTAACCGACTGCGCCGCCCAGGCGCCCCATCATTTGTATTCTTTTAAATTGTACTGCATAAACTCAGAATGAGCATCACTTCACAATTATAAATGCTCAGATTATATTAATTTCCCTCTGCCTCTATATGCTTGTATTGTTTATTAAGCAGCTGTAATAAATATATTTATTAATGAAAATTAATATTTATATATACCCTTTTGAAATACAAGTAAAATACATATTTCTGGGTATATGAAAATGTTGAAAGTAATCTATAAATATTTCTGGCAAAGTGCAGATCATTAAAACTATGGTACCATCTAAAATGGGGAGCATGTTCTGGCATTGATAGGGAAATTTGATATTTAAATATGCATTATTCTCTTCATGAGCTATTAATCTAAAATATATATTTTTTTATTTTTTTAATTTATTTTTAATTTTTTTAATGCTTATGTATTTAGTTTGGGAGAGAAAGAGAGAGAGTGAACAGGAGAGGGACAGAGAAAGAGGGAGACTGAGAATCCCAAGCAGGCTCCACACTATCTCTGTGGAGTCTGAACGCGGGACCAGAACTCACGAACTGCCAGATCATGACTTGAGCCTAAATCAAGAGTTGAACACTCAACCGACTGAGCCACCCAGGAGCCCCATACTATATATATATAGTATATGTACATATATACATATATATATATATATATACACACACATACACATATATATACACACATATACATATATATACATATATATACATACATACATATATATGTATATACATGTATCTATATATATACATACATATATATGTATATACATGTATGTATATATACATACATATATGTATATACATATATATTTTATTATATGTTAGTTTATTTTGACAGATAGAGAGAGCATGAATGGAGGAGAGGCAGAGAGACAGAGATTCTTAGACTCCACGCTCAACACAGAGTATGCTGCGTGGCTCGATTTCATGAACAGTGAGATCATGACCTAAGCCTAAATCAAGAGTCAGAAACTTAACTGACTGAACCACTCAAGCATTCTATTCTATATAAATATTTTTAATACGAAATTTATTGTCAAATTGGTTTCCACGCAATGGAATGCATGGATGCAATGCTCATCCCAACAGGTGCCCTCCTCAATACCCATCACCCACCCTTCCCTCCCTCCCACCCCCCATCAACGCTCAGTTTGTTCTTAGTTTTTAAAAGTCTGTTATGGTTTGCCTCCCTCCCTCTCTAACTTTTTTTTTTCCTTCCCCTCCCCCATGGTCTTCTGTTAAATTTCTCAGGATCCACATAGGAGTGAAAACATATGGTATCTGTCTTTCTCTGTATGGCTTATTTCACTTAGCATAACACTCTCCAGTTCCATCCATGTTGCTACAAAAGGCCAGATTTCATTCTTTCTCATTGCCACGCAGTATTCCATTGTGTATATAAATTACATCTTCTTTATCCATTCATCAGTTGATGGACAGTTAGGTTCTTTCCGTAATTTGGCTACTGTTGAAAGTGCTGCTATAAACATTGGGGTACAAGTGCCCCTATACCTCAGCACTCCTGTATCCCTTGGGTAAATTCCTAGCAGTGCTATTGCTGGGTCATAGGGTAGATCTTTTTTTCATTTTTTGAGGAACCTCCACACTGTTTTCCAGAGCAGCTGCACCAGTTTGCATTCCCACCAACAGTGCAAGAGGATTCCTGTTTCTCCACATCCTCGCCAGCATCTAGAGTCTCCTGATTTGTTCATTTTAGCCACTCTGACTGCCGTGAGGTGGTATCTGAGTGTGGTTTTGATTTGTATTTCCCTGATGAGGAGCGACATTGAGCATCTTTTCATGTGCCCATTGGCCATCTGGGTGTCTTCTTTACAGAAGTGTCCATTCTTGTTTTCTGCCCATTTCTTCACTGGATTATTTGTTTTCCGGGTGTGGAGTTTGGTGAGTTCTTTATGGATTTTGGATACTAGCCCTTTGTCTGATATGTCATTTGCAAATATCTTTTCCCATTCCATTGGTTGCCTTTTAGTTTTATTGATTGTTTCCTTTGCTGTGCACAAGCTTTTTATCTTCATGAGGTCCCAGTAGTTCATTTTTGCTTTTAATTCCCTTGCCTTTGGAGATGTGTCAAGTAAGAAATTGCTGCGGCTGAGGTCAGAGATGTTTTTTTCCTGATTTATCCTCTGGGGTTTTGATGGTTATATTTTATGTAAACAATACATACAACATTACACAAAATTCTAAACTCAATATCTGGTTCCAAAATCGGTCCATGAACATATTGTCCTGACTCAACAGAAAGATGGCAATGCCAATGGCAAAATTAGTACGGCCACACTTCTATTGCTTCTTTCATTACCCTTTTTTTCTCTTTTATTTTTCTTTCTTCCTGTATTTCACTGTTTTTATCCCTCTTTCCTCTTTTTTTTTAACTTGTTACAATAGGTAGAATTTATCTTATCTTTGTTAATGCCATGCTTTCTTAAGCTGTATGAATTGTAAAAATGTATAAGGATAATTTGTTATGTAGAAAATAGCATCAGTTACACATGGCATTATGCTGTAATAACTCAAAAAGCCAAGGCATACTCTCACATTACATTTCCACCAAATTGGTTTCCATGCTGGTAAATGGAAGAATGATTGATCTACTGCTACCTAAAAATCCACAGCCATTTTCTGTCCTAAGGGTGACAAGACGTCTTAATAGCAAATTTTCCTTGCTAGTAAAATAATGCAGGAACTAGAAGAAAAAGCGCTCTGATGAGAATGATTTTACGAGACAAGAAATCACACAAATTGTTACGGAAGAGGGAACCAAAATAACAGATGACTCTTAAAAATGCAAACACATTCTCTATGCAAAGTATGTCTAGGGAAGGCCACGTAGCAGCTGGACCCACACAGTGTCAGAAGAGACACTTAAATCTGGAGAGTGTGATAAAAGAATATCTTTACTGTACTTATCAAATAATGACAGAATTGACTTTTTGGACATGCACCGCAAGTGTGGAGATGATGACTAGAAGGGCATAGAAATTGAGAACACGAAGTCATCCTGCAGAGCAAAGGACTGATTTGATGAGGTCTTCACCCCACGAAAGGTGATGTGATGCAGCCATGATGAGGATATCACGTCTGGGGGCACATCATCCTGAGACCCTAGAGCTGCTGGGACTGCAAGAGTCTGGCTTCTGGGAGCACTTCATCTGTAAGATAAACTGTAGAATTTTTTAAAACTTTTTTAATGTTTATTTATTGTTGATTGAGAGAAACAGAGCATGAGTTGGGGAGGGGCAGGGAGAGAGGGAGACACAGAATCTGAAGCAGGCTCCAGGCTCTGAGCTGTCAGCATAGAGCCCCATGCGGGGCTCAAACCCATGAACCACGACATCATGACTTGAGCCAAAGTCGGATGCTTAACCGACTGAGCCACCCAGGCGCCCCTAAACTGTAGAATTTTTGAAGTAGAACTTCTCCTAGAAGCACATAAATTTGGGAGAAGAATTTTTAAGTAGCATTTGAGGAAATGCCACCAGAGGAAAAGAGGTCTTTACTTCCTATTTTGTTCCCAAGTGTTTTTTGTTTTCATTGATTTACTTTAATAAAATTGGAAAAAAGGCGGATTGGCATCATCAAAGAGAGTTGCTAGAACCTTCTGGATACTGGGAGTGAGATATAGGAAATACCAGAAAGTATAGCAGTAAGATCCTGTTTGTGCGCTGGGTCCAAAAGATGTTTAAATCCAACTTTGTTTTTCTAAGAGACTTGATTTTTGAGTATCCTAGTTAATCTCCTAACTTTCTGTAATCACATAAATCTACAAAATGAATAAACAAGCACGTGCCTTCCAGTATCTGTACATTTGTTACTCTGGAGATTATAAACGTCTACTATTATCTAATTATATTTGGACATTATAAAATATATGCAAAAATGTAAATTAAAAAAAAAGTTAGGAGTGCTGGGTGGCTTAGTCGGTTAAACATCTGACTCTTGGTTTTGGTTCAGGTCACAATCTCGTGGTACGTGAGTTCGAGCCCCATGCCTGGCTCTGGGCTAACAGTGTGAGCCTGCTTGGGATTCTTTCTCTCCCTCTCTATCTCAACATAAATAAATAAACTGTAAAAAAAAAAATAAGTTAAAGGAAAGTTCAAACTCCGCACCCCCGACAACTGCTTTCAGAGACGGGGCTCAACATTTCATGGATACCAACCATTACCTACCCTTCTGACATTTGCAATTCTAGGCCTCTTTGTAGATCAAATCCCAGATCTATCTAAATTCTATTGTTTCTCTCCCCAATTCAGGTAGACTCCCCAGCTGCAAACACGTAATTCTACACCTGCTTTATTTTCCTTCCAACTCTGTTGTCAACATTTAAACTTCAGTCAAAAGCTAAATGTTGCTTTTTTAATTATTTTACTATTTTCATTTTTCAACGTAACCATCCTAGTTTTTCAGATGACATCCGTGCCTTTAAACCAGTTATCGGATGCGAGATCATACAGGTTTTTTTTGGAGCTGAATTCCTCTGTTACAGACCTCAAATAAATTTAACACCAGAAATGATTTAAACATTGATGTGTTCTGAATGGCTTACAGAAGTCATCGCTACACCATTAAAGGCATTCATTTACATAAGGAATTTTCTCCAGGGCAAACATAGGTAGTTTATTGAATTCGATATAAAATCAGTAGCTGTTTTTTCTTCAGCCCAAACTATGTGAAAATGAGAGCACTTTAATAGATAAACTCTCTGAAAACAAAATATTGGTGTAATCGAAATGAATTAACATTTTCTGTCACCTTCAAATGATGAGTGCTTGGAACACAAATCCAGATGATAAATCAGACTTTTAGAGAGGAATGGAACATCATGTTAATGGAACATTTCACGTTCTGCAAAAAAGAGGAACAGGAAAATGAAGGTTTTCTTATCAAGTAATTCTGTAGACTACTTTATAATCTTTCCTTTTTTTTTTTCTTGAAACTTCTGTGAACTGTACCTGCTTAAACCTTCTGATGTATGTTTTTGCAAATAGACCCCCTGAGTCTTCAAACCCCACTCACTAGTTCACAGGACTCTGTTCCCGAACGTCTTGGGGCGGGGGGGGGGGGGGGAATCTTAGATATGTCTTCTTTTAAGTTCTACCAGGCAAATGCAATTATTTGAGGCAAAGGTCAAGAGAACGATCAGTGAGGACTCGTTAAAAGGGAGCTTTCAAATAGATTGCTCATTTTCATTGCCGACTTCACTGCTTTTAAAAAGAAAGATGCCGGTTAATTCTTCCTGGGAGTGGTATTGCCTTGGTCGTCCTGAAAGAATACAAGGAAACAATGTGTTTTGTCCCCCAACACGTCACTTGTAAGTACTAACATTTCCGATATTTAATTTATAAAATAAAGAGGATTTTTTCAAACGTGCGATTATTTGTTTTGTTGAAGAAAATTGGAAATCACAGGGTATTGTAATTACTAATAGTTGTTTCATTAATTTTGTTCTCTGTGCTTCAAAGCCTCCTCTGGAACTCATCAGTTATAGCTCTTTCCTCACCTCCTTCAGGACTTCTCAGATGTCATTTTATCTTTGACCCATTCCCCGATCCCTTGGCTTAAAATGGCCGACCTCTATGATGAAGTGTTCTCAAAAATTTCTTTTTTCCTGTGGTTCTGTTGATCAAAAGTTACGATTCCCAAGTAGTCTCTACACTCCATGGAGCCATGAGTCCTTCATCAGACAAAAGCTTTTTCCTTAAAGTCTTTTTCTAAACTGGCTTTCATTGCGTCTCTGAACCTTACCCCACATCAGGAATACACCGTGAGTGGGTGGGAGATGTCAGCTACTACTCATCATGAAAACTCTGGTGTTTCACTTACCATGGACATGTAGCCACATATCCATGTACTTCACATGTTTATTGGATTGATCAAAGTGGGATTCTAGTCTCCCTTCATCTTGATACAGATAAGCTTCTATTATGCCAATGATGCTACATGGACACGTTCTCCTCCCTGCCCCCTCCCTTCCAATGTTCATAGTGTCAATGAAAGAATTAAGCCACATTTATGTATATTTATATATGTGCGTGAATGGATATATACACGTATATTACCAGGAAAGAGCCCCAATAGAAAGTCTCAACAAACATTTTCATAGTTGTTGTTTTCTTACCTGTATTGATTCACTCACTGTTTTTATTTCCTGCTTTTATAGAGATTTCATTTAAATTTGAAAAGAAAATACGTTTCTCAGCAGCAACATTTGAAGAAGGAAAGATGATTCTCCCTGCCAAAACTGTCAGGAAGGCATCCTGCATGAGATGAATTTTGAACATCATTTTGAAAGAAGTATGTATTAGGAGAATTCTAATGCTAATCTTCAAATACTTCCATATTTCATCCTGAGCTTGCCAAGTAGACAATTACGTACATTGACCAATGTGTCTGGAATGTTACCCAGACAGACATAAACTTGCCTTTGGATTCCAGTGATCAAGACTCTATCAAATCTCATATGTCAGCTATTTTATTTTGTGATTGGTCTCATCATATTTCCTGAAGATTTTATCTTTCATAGAGAAACCAGAATGTCTTCCAAAAGGAGTAACTTATTTCGGCTTTAGTGTTTTACGTACAAAAGGAACCCAGTAAATGATCTTAAGCTATTTCATCTACAGTATATTTAAAACCATTTGTAAGCATCTATGAAGTTAGCATTTCCAGGTATCTCTGATTCTACACGTGTGTATATTTACATGCCCGTCCAATGTTATTCATGTGTATCTTACAATATTATCGGAGTTATTTTCTTGTTTGCATTATTTCTGTATGAAGCACATAAAATTATAAAAAACTCTGAGGTTTTGAAGCCCGTGTATCTTAAAATGTCCTAATAATTTCTCTTTACTTACCCAAATATACGCCTTGTAAAAGAACATAAAGGGTAAAAATAATTGTAAACATCTGTTCTTTAGTCTAGAAACTTAATGCATTCTATATGTGGAGTGGTACTCACAAAAAAAAAAAAAATAAAAAAAAAACAGAGTCAGGGAAAGAAAGATGGGGCATGTGAATAATATTGAGAAAACGTATTAAAAGATTCTGATAAGAAAATAAGTCAAGAAAATATAACTAATTATGAGAAGTTTAATTCATTTCACAATGCATTTTGACTTTAGTCCTCTGTGTGTGAGATCGCTGCTCTCCTCTAGATTAACGTCCGGTTCTGACAACAAAGGTAACATTCAGTTTGCAAAGGTAAAAACCAAAAAAAAAAAAAAAAAATTCCTAATATGGCAACATCATTAAGATTAAAGAATTGATTAATGTAGATACTTCCAATACTTTGTTTACATATTATATTGTATATAATAAGAATATGTTGGGATTAATTTTGATCAAATTTGTTGTCATGGAATTATCTTTTGATTTTAACTGAAACTTTAAATCAGGGCAGAAAACAAAGGAAAAGGCATACATTTGGAATCAATACAGACAGAATGGAGGGATTAGGAGCCGGACAGACACTGATTCAAATCCTCCCTGAAATGTCGGCTGGTACCAAATTATTTAACATTTTTTTTCTTTCTTTTATTTTTTTTAAGTAATCTGTACACCCAGCATAGGGCTTGAACTCATGACCCTGAGATCAAGAGTCAGATGCTGTACCAAATGAGCCAGCCAGGCGCCCCAGTTTAACAAAGTTCTTAACTTCTCTGTAGTAGGACAAACCGACCTGCTATGGACTCAATGTAGCAGCAAAAAATTGAAAAGAGGAGAATCAAACTCTGGCCCAAAAAGGGTGCCTTCGTGCACCAATAGGGTAGATCCTCGAGTGCAGACGGGAATTCTCCAGCAGCCCCAGAGATAGACTGCCAAGCTTAGGACAGGACTCTGGGAGGGACAAGACATCAGGGAGCCCTGTCTACTTATGAGTATATTCTTAATTTTGGATGTATGTATTAAACTACCATTTATTTGCTTGATAGTGAATAAGCTTAAAACAGTTCCAGTTGACCATTTCCTTCCAGTTTTCAAAACCAGATGAGCCTATGTCACTCTCAAAGGCTCATGCTAAGATGACGGCAATGATTGTTTTCTCATAGCGTGAAAGTGAAGGTTAAATGAGAGATTATATGTCACAAGCTCTGTTGAGCCCATACATATCACTGATAAATCCCAGTTATTCTTGTTGTTACCAGTTCAACCAAATAGTATAGTGAAATTTTTTCTACATGTCAAAAGTTGGGAAGTAAGGCAATATAAACATCCTTGTTTATATTTGGTAATGGTAGATTTACAGTCACTCTTCCAATCTTCTAAACATGTTTTAGGAGAAACACACAATTATGTTTTTTTTTTCAAAAACTCTTAATTTTCCCTTGCAACTTAAGTAGTGAATATGGAAATGGTTATGCTCCATTGTTCTGAAACATAAAATTGGATTAATTTAATTTGATCTAAATGAGTAGGAAATTTGATTCAGTTCTAATTAGTGGGACTTAGTTTTTTGCAAAGCACTCTCTTTGCCACGGTAGAGATTAAAAAATGGGAAAGAATTAGGTCCAGCCTTGAAGAGGTGCACGTTTTAGAAATGAAAATGCCCTGTAAAAAGCAAAGAGGACATGTTCTGTTATTTTGAGTGAAGCTAATAGCTACAACTTGACTTCTATTGGGTTCTTGCCACTCAATCGTTTTTGAGAACATTTACTAAAACCATGCAGCTGAAAATTAATACAAAAGAGTATCAATTCAATGTCAAGCAGGGTGATATTCTCTCACCTCCCTCCCTATCCGGATGGTCTTCTATCATCCTACTGTTGTTCACTCTCTCTCTCTCTCTTTCCTGATCTCTGTAAGGGTTTAGATTTGAAATTACACTCCGTGGTTGTGCTTCAGTAGATTTAAAATTGCTACTTTCATATGTTATGATTTCACATGGCCAGTCCTCTATGGAAAATTAGTTTATCCTCCATTACCTTCAAAGTGAACTTTGACTAAAGTATCCCTAATATAAAATCCAATGTAAAACCACAGCTTTTTCCATTATTTTAAAGAATTGTGCCTACTGACTTTTCTCTTTGAGTTGCTGTTAGTTTAAATGACCTCGGTACCACAGTCACAGAGACACTACCATCAAAAGAAAAAGAATTTGACGTTGTATTTTCTTTTACTAGAATTGGATTCATGTGAACCACTTTGCAATGGGCTAATGGTATTACCTAACAAATTTCACTTGATTTTTGTGGTTATTATGCAAAGTAAATTTACCTGGTTCAAATTGTTTAAAACTTGTTGAATTGGAGCTGCCTTAACATCAAAAGTTAACACACTCTACAGTGTTCTAGAATTTTTTTTTTCTACTTTAATATCACAACTATAAGGCACACTCTTTCGGAAATGAATTTGGAATCTGTCTTTGAAATTTACAGATTGAGAAAATGTTGCTATTAATCTCTCTGAAACCCTCCCTCGATTTTGTAATTGCTAACTGAAAGCAAAATGTCTTCAAGGGTGAAGAAAGAAACTTGTAGGTGACAAGTCATTTAGAAATAATCTCCAAAAACGTGACCTGCCTTGTAGGTGCCACTTAATTATAAACACCCACATAAAAGATAACAAGCATAATATGTAAATGTTTACAAGGTTATTTTTTATCTCTTTTGGATATATCAAGTTATTTTATTTTCAGGAACGCAAATTAGGTAAGACACACCGAACAGCATCTTTCCCATTTTAACAGCCAACTGCAACATGGAAGGTTTAAATAACTCCACACAACCTCATGGTTTGGTAAAAGGTGGAACAGAAGGCTCTCTTTTAGCCTTGCTATATAATGTCACCTGAGATTCAATGCTGAATGAATGATTTTTGTGGAAGAGTCCCAAGCTAGCGCCTTTTCACTAGACCATGGCGCCTCTCAATTTTGGTGTCCACTCTGTGATCTGACAAATCCTTTTCCGAACTGATGGATTCCATCGGTAGCCAAACCCACACCATAGTTTCCAAATTCATTTCCTGACTGGCAGTCTTTAATATAAACTTATTGAAATACTTATACAGCATCAGGAAAATGTGGAAACCTGTTATACCTTGCATGATTTAGTTAGAGCCCTGTATCCTCGTACCCATTGTTCTAACAAAGGCAGTGTCTGGAGAATAAGATCCAGAAGGGCAGTTTGTTCTTGGGTTATACGGAAAATTTTTGCTATGGATGTTACTTATTTCATTCCAATTCTTTCCAGACGATCTCATCTTATGATAAAAACTTTTCATGGTAAGATTCTTCATTATCCTTTAATGACTAAGCTGGCAGCTGTGGATTTGAAAGTTGACATTGAAACCAAGGTATAAAGCCGCCGTTGTTGATGTTTCCATTGGTGTTGAAACATGAGGAAATGGAAGGCCGATTTCTGTAGAAATATGCAGATATCACTCCATGGTTTCCATCCCATTCCCTCCTCCTGAGTACAAGATGTTCTCGGCATCGACTGTGAAAGCCATCAGCTATGCCTACCCAATGTTATTTTTTTCTGATAATTTATATTTAATGACATACAGAAAACCTAATATCAGTAGTCTTTCCTCTGGGAATGCCTACCACAAACTTCCCGCCCTCAAATTATTGTGGGCCCTTCAGAAAAGCAGCTAACAAGCTGGAATGAGAAGCAGATAACGCAAAGATGATTCACAAAAGCACAATGTCAGGACTTCCTTCAACGTGCGTGTGTTGGTTAAATTGGGCTTTGAAGAGCTGTAGGACTTGAACAGTGAGAGGCTCACTGGTGGGTTTGGGATCACTGAATATAAAATAGCCTGGAGGATGGTTTTAAAATCACTCTTTGATTTGGAAGAAAATACAAACCCAGGTTTTGTGGATCAAGAGTAGCAAGAAAAACATTTTCAAATAATTGGGGAAAGCTGACAGGGAGACAGAGAGTTGTTGGGCACCAGGATATGATCTCCTCAGGAGGGCAAACTCAATACGCACACAAAAAAGGGTAAATATGTTTAGGGTAAAAAAAACCTAAAGAAATTGTCATCTCTTTGGAGTGGGCCAGAGAGAGCTTGGCTGAGTTAAAAAAAAAGTTCGTGCTTAGAGAAAAAGCAGTTTGGGGGGCACTTGGGCAGCTCAGTGGGTTGAGCATGTGACTCTTGGTTTCAGCTCAGGTCATGATCCCCGCATCGTGGGATTGAGCCCTGTGTCTGGCTCCACACGGAGCGTAAGTGTGGAGCCTGCTTAAGATTCTCTCCCTCTCTCTCATTCTCTCTCTCTCTCTCTCTCTCTCTCCCTCTGCCCCTCTCCCCTGCTCACACTCTCTCTCTAAAATGAAACATAAAGAAAAAAAAAGTTTTTAAGCACAAGTTTAGAATTAGACTGGAATTTGGCAATTTAAAATCATTGATTTGTTTAGGAAACACAGGACAACATAGAAAAATCAGGTAAATTACGATGAAAAATGATCTAAAAGTATAAGACAAAGGAGTGAAATGAGCAGAGAATAAAAACGGAAAGCTCCAAGACAACACTTTTTGATGCTTTTAATTTGTGAAGGTGTATTTGTGTCCTAATAACCTATGTATCTGTCACTCATCCAAATTAAATTTTTTCATGTAGACACTGTTTATTAAACCAGATTCTGTCTGCTAAAATCAATCATCTTCACGATAATAGTGTCTTACGTGTTGCTACTTAATGGACAAGGTCGGGGAAGGCATAGGTGCCATGAAAGAGTCATTAGAAAGTGGAATCACTACCTAATGAGAGAAAATTGCTGGCAATAAATAATGAAGAAAAGATTATTTAAAATTCATCCATTTTTTAATGAAAAGACTTGGACAATACATGATGCTTTCAATGTATTTTTTTTTACTTAGTAGTTTAGATTTTCCCCCACTTCAATAATTATGTATCTACATCAAAATGTTGATAGCCCCATAGTGTGTCATTGTATTCCAAAATAAATTTAATCATACTTCTATTATTGAATATTTGGGTTACCCTCCTATTTTTCATACTTAAAAGCCACACCGATAAACATTTGGTAGGTGTGCCCTGATCCATTTATCCTATGATTTTGTAAGGACATGCATTTTCGAGGATTAAAAAAAATAATAAAACATGAATCTCACATGATTATTGCAGTTTTGGTGTTCATTGGTTGAGAAAATAGCCTGAAAATATCAGAGAGTCTGGATTATAAAAGGAGTTCAATAAGCTCCTTAACCCTTAAAATATTTTATCATCAAAGAAACATCTACAAATATTTGAAAAATATGACTTCATTTCCCCTGTGTTCTTTTTTTAAAAAATTAATTTGTTTTTAATGGCCTTGCTGAAGTGTCGTTGATATACAATGAACTTCTCATAATCAGCGCCTACACTGGGACGGGTTTGGACATATTCAGACACCTACGACAGCATCACCTGCATTCTTGTCTGCCTTCATCCTCATGTGAAGAGTTTGTTGTGGTTATTTTTAATAATAACTCGCTGCAGTTTTGCTATGAAAAGCAGTAGTTACCGGCAAGAGAAAGGTGCTTGTGTTAAAGATGCTATCGTCAAGACTCTGGGAACCGAGACTCCCCCCGGAAACACCTTAAGGAATCTTTGTGTTTGAGGACCTGCCTGCAGCCTCCCATAAAGAGTTAAGAATAATGGTGACCACTCATGGGGCGGTAAATGGAGCAAAACAGGGTGGGGGAGCAGAAAAGGCCAGAGGCAGAAAGAGGAAGAGAGACAGGGGAATGGCACGCACCCAAATGCCCACTGAATTCACCAGGTCTGAAATGGGACCTGATGGGAAGATAAACTCTGTACATCCAGTGTGGTTATGATCTGTTCCTGGTAACAATCCGTTTTGGTGTGTGAGTGGAGAGTCTTCATGCCTTTCCAGGTAGATTGGAGATCTACAAGGTGCTTATGCCCATTCTATAATTCTAGCCCCTAGCACAGAGGCTAGAACATGGTAGGAAATCAATAGACACCTGTTGAATGAATGAATGTATAGTACCATTGATTCGATATGCATGCAGTGTTATATGGACATCTGGATTTTCCACATTGTGATGATTCTAGAGTCCTACTACTGTAGGACATCCGGGGTCATGGTCGCTAACCGCTGATTTACCATCTTTAGTGTCGGTATGTCTAGACTTTTGTTTATGCCATCCTCCAGTTTCCTGGACAGTGAACTCAGCCTGCCACCTTTGTTTTACAAACCTCTTGACCAAGATCGATGATCTGAGACAAAATAACCCCCAGCAAGTCCCTTTACCCATCTGACAACGCAATAGATTAAAAATAGTAACAATATCATAGCGCAGCACTCTCACTGGCATGCTGCAATGTAGCCTTAATTATTATTTATTATTATTTATTATTTATTGCCAATGCGATAGCAATGGTACGCCGAAAGATCCAATTTGGTCCTAATGTCTCTTGCTTGCTTTCCTGCTATGTATTAGTATTAGGGTCTCATAACTAATATTAAATCCAAATATAATTGCTGAACTGTAAACACCTAATAATAATTAAACCCATCAGTCAGAATAAGAGATCATGGTAAAAAAGCACCCATTGGCTTAGATGATTATTTGTAAAACACATACCCTTATCTCTCATGGTCATTTCTTTTCTTCATTATCCCATTTAACTTCCTGTAAAATTCATCTCCATCAACAGTCTCCTCTGAGAATTTCCTCTGACCTTGGCGTGCTCTGTTTATTCACCAAAGATTGACCCTCTAGGTATGACCTCAGATGAAAAAAATATTGTTGATTTTACAAGCTCGGAAAATTGCAGCCTGGCATTTCCTGTGCACGACCACCCCTCCATCAAGAATGCACATTCTAGGGGCGCCTGGGTGGCGCAGTCGGTTAAGCGTCCGACTTCAGCCAGGTCACGATCTCGCGGTCCGTGAGTTCGAGCCCCGCGTCAGGCTCTGGGCTGATGGCTCAGAGCCTGGAGCCTGCTTCCCATTCTGTGACTCCCTCTCTCTCTGCCCCTCCCCCGTTCATGCTCTGTCTCTCTCTGTCCCAAAAATAAATAAACGTTGAAAAAAAAAAAAAATTAAAAAAAAAAAAAGAATGCACATTCTAGTGGTTCCCAGCAACTTCTTGGTTATCATGTCAAGAAGATAGTGCACACACTAAAAAGGGACTTAGTAAATGAAAGGTTACTTCCTTTTTTCCAGCATGTTTAATTCTTTTTTATGTCAAAAATTTTTTTTTTAAGTTTATGTATTTTTGAGAGACAGAAAAAGACAGAGTGCGAGCAGAGGAAGGGCAGAGAGAGAGAGAGAGAGAGAGAGACAGAATCCAAAGCTGGCTCCAGGCTCTGAGCTCTCAGCACAGAGCCTGACGCGGGGCTCGGACCCACAAACTGTGTGATCATGACCTGAGCCGAAGTCAGACACTTAACCAACTGAGTCACTCAGGTGCCCCTCCAGTATGGTTAATTCAAATTAACCATAATTTTACTTGATAAAAGTATTTTAAGTACTTTACAATTTTACCCTGGAGTAAATTAATTTTTTTTAATGTTTGAGAGAGACACAGAGAGAGAGAGAGAGAGCATGTGTGCTGGGCAGGGGAGGGACAGAGAGAGAGGGAGAGAGAGAATCTCAATCAGGATCCTTACTGCCAGTACGGAGCCAAATGCAGGGCTCAAATCCGCCAACCATGAGATCAGGACCTGAGCCGAAACCAAGCGTCAGATGCTTAACCAACCTAGCCACCCAGATGCCCCTAAAATAATTAATTTTGCTTTAAAATTTTCTAAAGTTGCATTAGGAAGAAAAAGAAATAGCTCAGTGTATCTGGCAAATTCTGATTTTCGTTAACATCACATAAAGTAACAAAACTTAATGTTTATTTGGCTTGTCAAATTGCATAATTAATAAAAAGCTTCCATTAATGGTTAAAACTTAAATTATTTAATGAAAGTATTTTGGTAAAAACTGCATTTGATAATGTCTATTTGGGGCTATTAGAGCATTAGTACATGCCTGGCATATCTTTTTTTATTTTTTTTTTATTTCAATATAGTTAAATGGCATCTATGCCTTTTGTGCCTAGTAATTATTAATTACTAATAGTAATTATGAAAATTAAATTTAGTTCCATTAATGATACATTGCAAAGTGCAAAACTCTACAAGCCAAGTAAGAGGTTTTTTGTGTGTGTGTGTGTGTGTGTGTGTGTATTTACTTTTGAGAGAGAGAGAGCATGAGCAGGGGAGGGGCCGAGAGAGGGAGACACAGAATCCGAAGCAGGCTCCGGGCTCTGAGCTGTCAGCACGGAGCTAGATGCGGGGCTGGAACCCACCAACTGTGAGATCACGACCTGAGATAAAGTCGGATGCTCAACCAACTGAGCCACCCAGGCGCCCTGCCAAGTGAAACTTTAAACATGACTATTTAAAGAAGTAAGAATGGTATCCATCCTTTATCTTATGGAATGTCATAAGGAAAGGAAATATCTCCGAAGGTCTGCAGGAGGGAAGCTTCTGCTCTGGTACTGTACTCATGGTACGGTGCATTTGTTCAAGCTTCATACATGTTACTGCAAGCCTGCAACCCCGGGGGTGGACTGGGGGGGAGCTGCAGCCCCGGGGGACGGGGGGCCCAGGGGTGGGGGGAAGACATCTGCTGCTGGGCACTTGTGCTTTGCCTTGGATTTATTCCCCTCCTATCTGCTGAGTTACTCCACAGCAGTTGTAACCGGCTTCCCTTCTTCCTCATTTTTATGTCTGTCCATGCTCATATATGACCCACTGTTCACCCACTTCTAAGCATATGTCATAACGTAAAACATTCAGGAATAAAATAGCATCAACTACATGAAGTGAGTTTATTGCAAAGCTTATATAATTATTTGTTTTGTTGTACTTACTGGGAAGAAAGATCCAAAAGAGAGAGAGAGAGAGAGAAGGAGAAAGCAAGAAAGAGACAGGGAGAAAAGAAGGAAGGAAGGAAGGAAGGAAGGAAGGAAGGAAGGGAGGAAGGAAAGAAGGAAGGAGAAAGAAAGAAAAAGAGAGACAGGGAGGGAAGAAGGAAGGAAGGAAGGAAGGAAGGAAGGAAGGAAGGAAAGAAGGAAGAAAAGAAGGAAGAAAAGAAGGAAGGAGAAAGAAAGAAGAGACAGGAAGGGAAGAAGGAAGGAAGAAAGGAAGGAAAGAAGAAAAGAAGGAATAAAAGAAGGAAGGAGAAAGAAAGAAAGAAAGAAAGAGAAGAAAAAAAGAAAAAAGGAAAAGAAAAAAAAGAAAAAAGAAAAGAAAGAAAGAAACGAAGAAAGAGGGAGAGTTAGAGAAACAGAGGGAGGGAGACAGGGAGGGAAGGAAAGAATAGGGGGGAAAAAAAGAGAGAAAAACCAGAAAGAACTCTCCCATCCGGTCTGTGCGGGCTGGCTCCACACTGGGCACCCCCTCAACAGTAGCCAAGCCCTTGAGGACTGTGTTTCACCCCTTACCTCTTGTTCACACTGAGCATAGAAATCAACCAGAGGTGAAAGCATGGGGTATCTTGGGTCTTCTCTGGCCTGGGTTCTGCCTGGGCTTGCCTGTGACTTTGCTAAATTCAGGTGCTTCGGAATGCTCTCATCTCCCCAAGACACTCTCTCCCAGCGTTCCTCCCTAAGTGGTGTTATTATTACTTCAACTGAAATCCTTTACCCCCAGGCAGCAGTGGGGTGTTTCTTTACCTTATGACATTTTCAAAGAATGTCTGCAGTCTGCTCTGGCTGAGTTGCAGATTAATCCAAAAAGGCCAGGTCCTTGTGTCAGCCCTTCAGGTAGAACCCAGACAGGCGGGAAGACCAGTGAAGCACATTTGAGAGGAAGAGCTGCTCTGGTCTCACAGATCCAGATCCAGGAATCAGGGTCCCACACTGGAAATGTGGCTCCCGTCTTCAAGGCAACTGCTAATCCAGGAGAAGGTGGGACAGCGCAAGTCATAATATCATAAAGCGTTCCTACCACTTTTGAGTTGACTTTCTCTTTTTTTTTAAAAAATTTTTTTTCTTACATTTTTATTTATTTTTGAGAGACAGAGAGAGACAGAGCAGAGAGAGAGGGAGACACAGAATCGGAAGCAGTCTCCAGGCTCTGAACTGTCAGCACAGAGCCCAACATGGGGCTCGAACTCACAGACCATGAGATCATGACCTGAGCTCAAGTTGGACACTTAACCGACCGAGCCACCCAGGCACCCCGAGTTGACTTTCTCTTGATTCATTGATTTCCTTGTTTCCTGTATAGTTTTGACTGCTTTCCAGACAAGTTGCTTCTGACAGTTCTTCCTTGGTATTTTAAAGTTCCTGTAGGGAACTCCTGTAGGGAGTTTTTAGGTGGCTCAGTCCGTTGAGCATCTTGGTTTCTGCTCAGGTCATGGCCTCATGGTTGGCGGGAGGGAGCCCCACTTCGAGCCCCACGTCGGACTCTGTGCTGACAACACAGAGCTTGCTTGGGATTCTCTCCCTCTCTCTGTGCCCTTCCCCTGCTCATGCTCTCTCCCTACCCCCAGCCCCCCCCCCCCGTGTCTCTCAAAATAAATAAACAAACTTTAGGAAAATAAGTAAAGTAGAAGGATGGGTTTGGGAACTACTTATACGCTGTTTCCATCAATATCATTCTTGCTATTCATTATCCCTCACAAGAACAATGGCATAGTATACACATGTACAATTATATATACCATATTATATATATATATATATTTGAATATATTTACATGGGTGATGGTATATCTATTCAACATTAAGTACTGAACACTGTTTTAGGATATGTATTTCATAATAATGAAATAATTTTGCTGCCGGATGAACGGGAGAGATCCCGAGCCCTGAGTCCTTCACCCACACAACCTGTCCCTAAAGATACTTCCAAAGGCTTTTGGTCTCACAGGAGAAAGAATTCAAGGACAGACTCCACATCGCAGATGAGCAGTAGCAGCAGGAAAGTGTGGTGAAGGACAAGTACACTCTCTAGATGTGAGAGCAGGTGAGTTCAAGAGAGAGACACAGCTAGGAGCGCCAGGGTTTGGGCTGCTGTCTCCTATTGTCAGTTGTTACCAAGGAAGTGGAATATTCGTGACTTGGGGTGGGGATTTCTAGGATGCTGGTTTCCCAGTTTTTCTTCCTTGTTTGCTCAGGGGTTTCCTGTGCTGGCACCCGCCATCTTGGGTCTGTCTGGCTTGATCTGGCTTCTTACGGTTTTGTGTTGGAAAGCTGCCCGATAGGCCTCTGAAATTAGCATGTGGTCCATTCGTTCTTTAAAATGTCAGTTATTGGGGCACCTGGGTGGCTTGGTCGGTTAAGCGTCCGACTTCAGCTCAGGTCATGATCTCATGGTCCATGGGTTCGAGCCCCACACCGGGCTCTGTGCTGACAGCTCAGAGCCTGGAGCCTGTTTCAGATTCTGTGTCTCCGTCTCTCTCTGCCCCTCCCCTGTTCATGCTCTGTCTCTGTCTCAAAAATAAATGTTAAAAAAAATTTTTTAAATGTCAATTATTTATGTTGTCCTTAAATTCTTAGCTTCAAAACGTAATAAATCCTGGGTGTCAGAGGAGCTGTGTGATCAAATTTCAACTGGCCACTGCCGTTTTATGCCAACCATCCTATTACCTTTTCTTCATTCTTCGCAGCAAGTAACAGTGTCCTTTCTTCGTGGCATAATTTCACAAGCCCATTAATCCTATGATCAAGTATTGAAAATGGATCCTTCAATGGATTGGCAAATAACGTAGAGAAGTGTTATAGGTGCCTGTAATTCCATGACTCCTGAAAATAGAAGAACTAAGCCATGCATTCTGAAGAAGCTAGTCTTAGTGGTGATGACTATTCATTTCTAAAAAGTGGTGCAAAAACCTCCTGTGCCACTCATTTAAGCCATAAGTAAACTTTCAATAAGTTTATATAAAGCGTTTTAAAATAAACTCAAAAGCAATTTTCTATATGAATCATCTCCTTCTTATCGTCTTAAAATTTTATTGCCACATCTCTGCTATACCTCCGCGAAGGAGTACCTAGCGTTAAGAAATAACATAAGAAACTGATTTAGTCTTTTGCATCTCTCATACATATCTTGTAAAGTCTTTTGAAAATCATACCTCATTCAGAATTGTGTTCCAAAAGCAACATTCTGAAGTTAAATACCAAACAGAGTTCCCTTAATAACATTAGAACTTATGATAGTCTATTTGCATTCCACTGTTGGAGCTTTTTCAAAAACATGCCATAAAAAAATTATGACAGTTGGAAGAAACAGCCAATTAAAACTCTGCTCCATCAACAAGACGATGCAGTATTTATATTATTGGTAAAATATCAAAATATTTGGTTATGAATAGGGCATATGTGTAAACCCTGGCCCCTAGTAAATGTTAACAAATGCTCCTGAAAGAACGAATCAATAAATTAAAAATGAATGAACAAATGAATCAATAAATAAAGACAAGAAATACATAGTATGATGTTCATCAAATTACCTTTTATGTAAAGAAAACCTATCTTTTCATGTATCCCTTCTTTCTAACTATCCAAAGGTTAGTTTCTATAACATTTTATAGATTGTAAATTCATTCATATTGGTTAATTTATCAGATACTGAATTTCTCAAGTAGAGCAGTTTTTATCTACACTAGATATACACAGAGAAAAAGGATGTCTGGCTTGGAGAGTAAAACAACTCAGGTTTTCTTCTCTATTACAGTTCTGTTTGTATCCCACAAAATAATTATGGGACAGCTATTATGTGCCAGTGTTTCAACTGCTCTTCTTTAAATGTGAAACTTTTAACAAACTAAGATAAAAATTATTGCCTTTATTTTATTATTTTATGAGCCCACATACATTAAGGGAATTTCCCAGGGTCATCTAGTAAGTGATTAACCAAGATCCAAATGTCTCCCACTTCACTAAGATAGGCAGTGCAGTCCTGAAGAAAAAGCTCACATTCTTTCTACTTCAACAACATGGAAGCTGTAAGAGGAAAAAAAAAATAATTTTTTCTCTATCTTTCTAAAGTTCTTAGATGAGACCCCTCTATAATAGAAGACCGATTAACAAGAGAAAAAGAATTAAAAGTTTAATAACATGTATACCTTCTGTGCACATGAAAGGGACCCAGGAAAATTGAATCACTTCCTGAAATGGCCCAAGCCATCACTTTAAATAGCATCCCCAGCTAAAGACAAAAGATGTTGGATGGACCAGGAGACAAGTTGTGGGAGGAAAAGTTGTGGGGGCGACCAAGAAAGGAACAGTAAATGACGGTAAGGTTGTTCTTCAAATTTGAGTCTTTGTTTTCTCCATTGATGAAGAGTTTCTAGAGATGTACAGTCACCTTCTCTTCCTGGTACACAGAGAACTCACCCTTCCAAATGGAGAGTTCTCTTTTTATTTTTATTTTTTATATGAAATTTATTGTCAGACTGGTTTCCATACAACACCCAGTGCTCATCCCAACACGTGCCCTCCTCAATGCCCATCACCCACCTTCCCCTCCCTCCCACCCCCTATCAACCCTCAGTTTATTCTTAGTTTTTACGAGTCTCTTATGGTTTGCCTCCCTCCCTCTCTAATTTTCCCCCTTCCCCTCCCCCATGGTTTTCTGTTAAGTTTTTCGGGATCCACATAGGAGCGAAAACATATGGATCTGTCTTTCTCTGTATGGCTTATTTCACTTAGCATCATACCCTCCACTTCCATCCATGTTGCTGCAAATGGCCAGATTTCATTCTTTCTCATTGCCACATAGTATTCCATAGTGTATATAAACCACAATTTCTTTATCCATTCATCAGTTGATGGACATTTTGGCTCTTTCCATAATTTGGCTATTGTTGAAAGTGCTGCTATAAACATTGAGGTACAAGTGCCCCTATGCATCAGCACTCCTGAATCCCTTGGGTAAATTCCCAGCAGTGCTATTGCTGGGTCATAGGGTAGATCTATTTTTAATTTTTTGAGGAACCTCTACACTATTTTCCAGAGCGGCTGCACCAGTCTGCATTCCCACCAACATGCAAGAGGGTTCCCGTTTCTCCACATCCTTGCCAGAATCTAGAGTCTCCTGATTTGTTCATTTTAGCCACCCATTTGGCGTGATCCCCTTTGGAACATAAACTCTGTGAAGGAAATGACCTTACATGTCTCCCTTCTATGTAATTTAGCACCAGTAAGTCTTCTTGAAACACATTGAACATTAAATATATATTTACTAATTTAATGAATCTACGAAAAGTACAAGATACGATCACCCACTGCCACAATACGAGACGTTATGTATGAGGTGCCACAAGGAAAACAGAAAGGGACATCTTCTTACAATTTTAGTGCAAAGAATGGAGTATTTGAGCGGTTACTGGTCATGATTGTAGGGCCAGGTCCAGTGCAGATGATCTTAATCTGTAACAGGGTAAAGAACGATCTGCTGAAGCCAAGGAAATAGGTTTGAGTCTGTTGCTTAGAAAGGCTAAAATGTGTAAGAGCAGCTTTTGTGAAGAAAGTAATCAGGTAATAAGGATGTGCCTAACAGGAGAGCTGGACAAGAGTGAAAGCTTAGCTGAGCATATACAGCAAGGCTTGGTAGGAAGCCCTCTCACTCACTTATTTAACACTCATTGAACATCTCCTCTATTAGCTGTCCTAACCAATTGCTTGTTTCTTTCTCGGGGGCTTAAATCTATATCCAAAGAGTCCATCTTATTTGCCAAGCATCCGCTCAAAGACTAAGGGCATTGAAAGACTTTATGTCTGTGCATAAATATGTAGCAGATGTTGTATCATCTCTTTGGAAAAGGTTCTGAAACTACGAATGGTTGCTGACTAATTTTATGTACTGTATTTTTACAAGCATATAAAATTTTAGTGTGTTTATTCTCTAAAATACTTTAGAGACTCTAAAGTAGACACCCTTCTTCTGATTAGGTGGCTTTACGGTACTTTCTGTCAACATAAATGTATCTATTTGAAGTCTCCCCTAAAACAAATTCATCAGTATTCTGCTATGTGATGTATATTTACTACTTTGTAGCACTTAAGTAAAGGAAAGTTCACTCAATCTCTCTCTCTCTCTCTCTCTCTCTCTCTCTCGATCTTGTTGTCCCTCCTTCTCTTTCTCTACCAGATTCGCAAGCTTTAGGAAATGGAGATGCAAAGTTGAATCGATTGCTGAATATGTATGCTACCAACAAGATTTTGGAAAAGCATTTTAGTAAGAGAAAGACAAACAGGGAATACAATTTGGAGGGATGACAAGACAGGAAGGCTCAAGAATAGACAGAAATAGACAGAGGGGTTCCTGGGTGGCTCAGTCAGTTAAGCTTCTGACACTTGATTTCAGCTCAGGTCATGATCTCATGGTTCATGAGTTCGAGCCTCACAGGAGGCTCTGTCCTGACAGCTCAGAGCCTGGAGCCTGTTTCAGATTCTGCGTCTCCTTCTCTCTCTCTCTGCCCCTCCTCCCTGCTCACACTCTGTCTATATCTCCTAAAAAATAAATATTAAATTTTTTTTTGAAATAGAAAAAGTAGAAAGCAAAGGTCCTTCTGGTGGGCAGAGGTAATACTCAGGGGTGGATACTAAGGAAAGAGGTGAATTTTCTCTCTGAACCCAGATATTCTGGTGCTCTGTCTTCTTTACATTGCCCATGATTTATTAGCCATTTAAGATTTTATAAGGGTTTTTGCTGCTAACCACTCCGAGCTTCTTTTTATAGACTTTAGCTCCTCTGAAAGGGACACAAAGCGCAATTTTAGACAAGTAGGCCCTCATTACTTCTGAGCACTTCTCTACTCTTCCCCTTGTTCAAACACCTTTCCAGTACACTGGTCTTCTTGCTCTACATAGTACATGAGAGCCAGGCTGCACAAACTTACTCCCCTGCCAGGTAGCCATATGGGTGTCTGGAGAGATGCCTGCTCCCTGAATTTACAAGGGCCTTCAAATGTATTCATTCAACAGTCAATTCCCTGTTTGCCGCTATCTACTTCCCCCTAAACTCTAAGCACCTTACTCATCGCTGGAGGCTCTCAATTAGCATGTATTAAAGGAAGGAAGAAATAAATGAATAAACATCTTCCCCTCTTATCCTCTTGGCGATACATGCGTTCCTGTTCTGGATGTTCTGGTCATGCCTTGGGGAAGTATGCATAGCAATTGGCAGTCAAATCAGAGGAAAATGTTTCCAGTGGCCTCAAGACATCTGCAAAATTATTGCTGAAAATTCATCCTAGGAATCAAAACCCTAAAATGCCAATCTATTAGTTACACAATTCATAATAGTCAGTAAGAAGATTCATGAAACACGCAGTTAGTAGAATTTCCCTTGTGTTTGATAAGAATAAAACTGAGGCAAGGCATCTCTTAAGCTCTAAAGGCCAGTGGCGTATGTGAATTTATGCAATTATAGAACAGTGATTATTGTGCCATTCAAATGAATGGAGGTGAAACAAAAAGTAGCTGTTTCATGGAGATAACGTGCCTGGTTGGCCAGGCTATGGGGAAATCATACTGTCATAGGCTCCTGGGAGAATGGACGAGAGTGAGCCACCATGAGAGGGGTATTTCACAATATCTAGCAAAATTAAATTGCTTTTTGGCCCAGCGTCACCACTTTTAGGCGTCTTATCTCAAGGATATACTGTCCAAAATGTGCAAGATCTTCTTCTTGAGACAACTCTTTGTAATAGTGAGACTGGAAACTACCCAACTGTCCTTGACATGTTGAGTAAACTACGCTACATGCATGAAATGGAATACAATGTCACTGTAAAGAGAATGAGAAAAATCTTGTTATATTCCTATGAAATTTCCTTCAAGATAATTATCAATTGCTAAATGAAAAAAAAAAGTGCAAAACTATGTCCGCGATAATTTTATCTAAGAAAGTACTTACATTTTAAAAATGATTGATAGACAATCAAATTAATGACACTTGCTTAAATACATATTTCTCTGTATTTCCTTCAATGAACTGTAAAGAACAAGAACCAACAAAAACCTTATAAATTCTTTAGCAGGAAGACAGTGAACATACAAATTTCCGTTTCCAGAAAGCTGTCTCTTACGCTCCTCCTCTAACATTGTGTAGAGTACTGGAGCCTTTCAGAAAAATTTCATGGAATAGCGAAGAAGGGATTAGGTTAAATCGTCACAGAAAGTCCACCCTAAGCATAGAAATATTGGGAAGGATCCTCGGGTGACCTAGGCATTGGCTGTACAAGAGCAGGAGGGCAGATCGACGATGTGGGTGGTCTCCAAAAGACAGTGCTCTTAGCTGGCAGAAGGCAGGATGAGGAAAGGGAGAGAAGCCTGGTGCAAATGGAATATTGAGGGAGAACTCTGAGCCAGAAGGAAAAATTTAGAATCCTGGAAGACAAAAGAAAACAAAACAAACACAAAAAAATTCAAGGACACTCAACCTTTGTCCTCATGCCTCACACCGCCCCCACAAAGGAAATAAATAAATTAATTAATTAATTAATTAAATTTAATTAAAAATCGTTACTCAGAAGGAAAAGAGGGCACCAGGGTGGAAAGTCTGACCTCTCTGAAGATGATGTATTTGTAGTTTTGCCTTTAGAAGCATGCACACGTTTTACATAACTAGGCAACAAAATTAAATCGGTTTTTAAAGATGATCCTTAAGAGTCAAAGGCAAAATAAAATAGTTTTGGCTCTTTCTTGCATCGGTGGCCTAATCCAAGTAAATGATTTCCAAACACAGTAATTCAACTATATACATCTGGTGAGATGTGTCCCAAGAACGACAATGAATCCCAAGAAATCGTAAGCGCTTTCACTATTGATATCTTATAATGCAATTGAGGTGACACATAGACACGTGATCAAAGATGACAGAAAGCAAAAATAATATAAAAACAGGGAGGGGGACAAAGCATAAACGACTCAGATATAGAGAACAAACAGAGGGCTGCTGGAGGGGGTGTGGGAGGGGGGATGGGCTAAATGGGTAAGGGGCATCAAGGAATCTACTGAAATGATTGTGGCACCATATGCTTACTAACTTGGATGTCAAGTAAACAATAAATAAATTTAAAAAATTAAATTAAAAAATTAAAAAAAAAAAAACAAAGATGATAGGTACGTAGATGATAAAGCAAACAACTGTGTACTTAAGATTCTCAGTAGAACAAACAGTGGCCCAAATGTAAACTCAAAGAAGTAAAAATTCTACAGTTTTAACTTTGAACTAGGAATTGCAATGTGAAAGCATTTTGCGTATTTCCCTAAAATCTTTCCTCGTTCTGCCTAGGGTAAAGCCTATAAGCAATGACCGGCCAAGAAGCAATAGCAGTCCTAGTTGGTTATAAGTAGAGAACACTGTTAAGTGTGTGTGATTAACCCCCTAGATTTAGCTTCAGCCAACTAATTGAATTGAATCCTAGTTATGTTTCCATTTGAAAATCGGTAATGATGAGTTAACTAGGTATACTGGGTTCAGAACTGAATGTATTTGGTACACCCCATTGTAATTTTGAACCAGCTTCAAAATCTTTCATAGTTGTACAAATATATTTACTAATCAGTTTTCATGAGGCTATTATGCAAGTTTCTTCACGTTAAAAGTAGATGATCTTCATTTTTTTTTTAACTCAGTAAACTAGGAAAGAGTATGTAAAAAACAAAAGGTGCATGAGACATACGTTGTGCCTTGGATCTGATGTTTTAACTCCCATTTGCCTCTGTTTTATCAATGAATTCCAGCTGAAGTGTCTGCTAAAAGCAATTACCTCCAAAATCAATGTTTCTACATATAGAGGACTTATCTTGGCTTCGTTCTAGTTGTAGTTTTAATAAATACAAGCTAATAATGAAAAGGGCACTTGGTCTGTGCTATAAATAATGAATCTAATACCGAGACAAGCCTAATCCCAATTTGCTTATGAAATAAGCATTGTCACACTAGGAAATTATAGACTTATTCTAGCATATTGTTATTGAACAGAACATTTTTGCAATTCCACTATGGAGTATGATTTTGAAGCTAGCTTATGAGTCATGGAAATCAGTATTATTGCATTGCATATACACATACAGTGTTACCCAGAGGTAGACTGTTGTTCTGCATTGAAATAGGAAAAGAAGAAGAAAACAACGAACAAAAAAAAAAACTTCCATGAAACATAAAAGGATAAAGGACCTTAATATTACATCTGCTAATAGATTTACACACTTCTCAGTTCATTTCATGTTATATAAGGACATGTACTTTCCGCTTCCATGTTTATTTCACTGAAATTGCAAAGGAGTCTTGAAAAACATCTCTATGAGTAGCAAGTTGAAACTCTTTCCATACAAACAGAATGGGTGGAGAAACAAAATAAACACTTTCTATAGAAACAAAACCCTCCGAGAAGCAAGTTGAAACACTGTGTAAAGGTAGCACAGCTTCAGAAAGCCTACAACCAAAATGATGCAAGTAGTAAAGTATCATTATTATTTAATGACAAGGAGTGGCCACTGACCTTAAAGAGAGAGGGCCCACGGGGCGCCTGGGTGGCGCAGTCGGTTAAGCGTCCGACTTCAGCCAGGTCACGATCTCGCGGTCCGTGAGTTCGAGCCCCGCGTCAGGCTCTGGGCTGATGGCTCGGAGCCTGGAGCCTGTTTCCGATTCTGTGTCTCCCTCTCTCTCTGCCCCTCCCCCGTTCATGCTCTGTCTCTCTCTGTCCCAAAAATAAATAAACGTTGAAAAAAAAAATTTAAAAAAAAAAAAAAAAAAAAAAAAAAAAAAAAAAGAGAGAGGGCCTTGATTTGTACCCCACCTCCAACTCTTACCAGCTGTGAGGCCTTGGGCAAGTAAGCTAACCCATCTGTGCCTTAGTTTCGTGGTTTCTAAAGTGGTGCCTACCCTCTGAGGTATTTCAAAGATAAAGTGAATTAATAATGGTACATATAGCACATTTAGAGGACTGTCCACCACACGGCAAACATCAAATAGGCTAGAGTCTCCCTTGTTTCATTTGCTTTGGTTAGCTACCACGTCTTTGTTGATCATTTGCTCCTATTTACAGAATATGCTGGAGTTATTGATTTTTTTTTTAATTGGAATGCTTTCTAACGAGGGGTAAGAAATCACATGATTAAATGCCTATGTTTGACTTTTGAGTTTCATTACAGAAGCGTGTCCTTATTTAGCAGGTCAATTTGTTATTAGATTCACCGGACTTTTGCAGCCCAGCAACGCTTTCCAAGAACTGCTCGGTCTTCTACTTTGTTGACTTATATACACGGAAGTGTTGCTGCAAATGTGGACGGGACCTCCAGTGATCACATTGTGGACGGGACCTCCAGTGATCACATTCCTGACTGTTCACAGCCACTGCAGCCTGGCTCCTTATCAGTCATCAGAGCCAAGCTGGGTGACACCTTTTCCCAGGCACACAGGCACCCTGCAACTCTCCTCCCCACTCATCTATGTCTGAAGATATCCTTGACCTTTAAAATCTTGCAGATAACTGCTTTTTTTTTTTTTACAGGTATAATAGCATCTAAAAGTTATGCTCTTGAGTTCAATTTTAAGATTCCCTTTTTCACTTTAAAGGGCAGTTGGTATTTTAATAGATTGCTTTTGTTTTATTACTTTGTTTTAAGTCTGTTCATCCACCTCTATCTGTTCTTATTTGTACTTGAGTTTTTCTTCATATTTCCTCCAGTTTTTACTATGAATCAAGGACCCTTTTCTTTGACAAGTTATGGTTACCTAAATCTAGAATTGAGAATTAATATCCATGTGATACTGGCTTCATGTATTTAATTCCATAAATTTTATGTGTTATATTGCACTTAATGGGCATACACTAATGGTCTCACATATTTGATTCTACACATTTTGCATTCTTCTGGGTTTAATGCATTTTTGCTAATACACACCTACCAAGCTTTTAAACTGTTTGAATCAATACAGGATGGATCTATATGTCTTCGGATTTCAAGTTATTTACGTGCTCTTTGAATACAATTTCATAATTGAGTGTTATTTTGATAAGCATTTAAAATGACTGTTTTTCCCTTACTTTCTTTAGAATACCATGAACAACAAATCAGCAGAGAGAAATTACAGTGAGATTAGAAGGGCTCACAATCAGTGGCTCTTTACAAATGTGTTCTCATTCCTCCGGGAAATAATGAGGGATGTTCAGCGAAAAGAATTCAAACAGCATGGGACGCGTCGGCACGTCTGAAGTGTTATTTATCAGACATCACGCCTCTCCTTCAGGTGTCTGGGAAGGTACCTGTGTTGCACCAGGCACTGGAAGCAAAGCCACCTCTTTACCTGCTATTTTTTTCTCTGGGTCTAAGCCAGTTTGTTTGGATTTTAAAACTGATGCTTGCTCGATAGGTTGTGCTCATCTCCTTCTTTGTAACCATACATCAGCGATGTCCTGTTCTTCAGCCTCAGCCCAGGATCTGAATTCGTAAGGTTCTCTGCCTGTTGTCCAGGCTTTGAGATAATTCGAGGTGGAATCTACCCTTCCTTATTTTTTTTTTTTTTTTTTAATTTTTTTTTTCAGATTTCCCTGATGTGTTTATCTCCTAGGCTGTTGTAACAAAGTAGCACAGACCAGGTGGCTTAAAGCATTTAGTCTCTGGTAGTTCTGAAAGCCAGAAGCTCAAAATTAAAGTGTCGGTGGGGCCATGGTCCCTCAAAACCCTCTTCTGACATCCTCCCTCACCCTTTGCAGCTTCTGGTAGGTCCTGGTGGTTTTGGGCTGTGACTGCATGACTCCAATCTCTGCCTCTGTCATTATTCAGGCTCCGTCTTCTGTGTCATCCCTTCCTATACCAGACATAGTGCACTAGGACCCCCCGCCCCCCCCCAAACGACCTCACCGTAACTAATCACTAATCTGCAAAGACCCCACTTCCATATATGGTTATATTCATAGGTCTACTTGCTAGAATTTCAACATCTTTTTTTTTTGGGGGGGGGGGGGGACATGATTCAACCTATAGTTTGTACCCAGGCTTCCAACTGATTATTTTATCTCTAGCAGGATCTAAACCTTTCACACTTGAAGGAAAGGCTAGCTGTATTTGATCATCAGTAACTTGGTGAAGATGATAATCTGCATTGCATACTTTTGTTATATTTATGAAGACGGGTACGGGCGCTGAGTCGGAATATTTTCTGGATCTCCTTATAGGCAAGGTGCGGGGCTGGGTAGTGAAGGGTACGCGGGTAAGTTAGACACAGAGCTTTTGAAGGGCTTACCTTTCAGAAACAGGAAGAGGAAAAGGAGGATACAGTCTTACAAGTTCAAAGTAGAAAACAACAGTGCTGGAAGAGACAGGGGTGATGTGCAGGCAGGACTGCAAATATCTCTGTTGTGGAGACTCGTGAGCTAATAGCCAGGGCTGTTTCCCTCCCCGACGCAATTTGGGGCTTGTAAGCATCTTCTCTGAAAGCTTTAAATACCCTCGACATGCCCTGAACTCCAAGCAGTTCTCCCCAAGGGGTGGCCTGGACTCTACTATTTCCTTTTGGGTCCATGGGAAAATAAATTACACAGGGTGAGTAAGCATTTTGAAAGGTTTTTTTTTTTTTTTTTAATGTTTATTTTTGAGAGAGTGAGAGAGAGAACAGGGGAGGGACAGAGAGAGAGAGACAGAGAGAGAATCCCAAGCAGGCTCTATGCTGTCAGAGCAGAGCCCCATGCGGGGGGCCCCAACCCATGAACAGTGAGATCCCGACCTGAGCCGAAACCAAGAGTCAGATGCTAAACCGACTGAGCCAGCCAGACACCCCGGCATTTTGAGTTTTAAACTAATTTTAAGAACTTTATGTATGGTTAATATAATACTACTACTAACTAATGTGGATTTGTGTTTTGGGTGCTTTTTCCCCTTTTCTCACTTGAGTAATTTGGTTTAATTGGATTTTGTAGAAGTATGGAGCTACGATATACCGGAATTTCAAAAATTAAACTCATTCTTCACCTCACATATTTGAAATACTGCGAAGTAAGGGCTTCCTCGTGGAGAAGAACGACATTGAAAGGCACAGAGCACAGCCTCAGGCCAACCCACCCCACAGACACCTCACCGCCCAGAGTTCAGGTGACTACTAAGAAATGTAATATTTTCTGTTCAGATTCAGACCGGCCTAAACTGCCTGGGAAGGTGTCCCAAATAATTACCTTTTTAAAAACAAGAAGATTTTTGTCCTCATGACGTCCAGGCTTCACAACAGCGCAAAGATGGGCTGAGGGAGAACTGAATTAATTGTCCGAGCACTGCTTTCTGAGGTCTCCAGCTTCCACAAGGAACACTCTGGAACACTTCTGCACTTCACCGTTTAGAAGTCTCTCCCCCATATACCACAGAGGGTATTTTTGCCACAGAAAGATGATATTTGACATGTAAACATTTTCTGCAGTCATCAAAGCTCTTCCTACGTGGGAAAGTTCTTTATGCATGGAAAGGGTTATTCTCCTATGGCCGGTACGGTGTTGATTCTCAGGGATATGGCAATAAGAAAAAATGTTCTTCAAGTAAGTCTTAGGCAGAACCGAAGACATGAAATGTTCTCCAGTCTTTCTACAAGGATGTTTTGTGGCTAACACATCATGGGAAATCTTTTTTATTTTAATAGATTCTTTTTTTAACATTTATTTATTTTTGAGACAGAGAGAGACAGAGCATGAACGGGGGGAGGGCCAGAGAGAGAGGGAGACACAGAATCTGAAGCAGGCTCCAGGCTCTGAGCCGTCAGCACAGAGCCTGATGCGGGGCTCGAACTCACGGACCGTGAGATCGTGACCTGAGCAAGTCGGACGCTCAACCGACTGAGCCACCCAGGCGCCCCCATGGGAAATCTTAACAAGGTAACGACTTCTAGTGTTTCAACAGCCTGACTTCAGGATGGACTTAGTTTTCTACCACCCATCAGGATGAACGGTCAAAACATTCAAATACTTTGATATTCTGGATCTCTTTACCTTGTTAAAGCTAACGAGAAAGTGAATGTGGTTAATAGCTTTTTCTCAGAAAGACTTTCAAAATGAACATACGAGAACTGGGCTGTCTGTAGTGCTCAAAGCAGCGGCTCCCTAGTAAATATCGCCTACAGTAGTTTCTTGCATCTGTGAATATGTGTTTGGGTTTGTGTATGTACCGTGGTAGAATGCCGAGAAAAACTTGTCTGAGAATTTTTTTATACACATGTTTCTCTCTAAAAACATAAAGGATGCTATGTTAGGTCAGCGGAAGATCAAGAATTTAAGGCAGCGTAATTCCTGTCCTTGGATGAAACACTTTCCTAACGCCGAGATCCAGCAGAAACAGCTTATCTTTCTTTGCTCCAGGAATTACCTGCTCTTGGAAGATAAAGTTCCAAAGCAACTAAACTGCTTGCTTATTGAGACTAAGTGTGCTCATCCAGACTTGCTTCAGTATTCCCACCTCTTCGACGTGCCTGCCAAACCCAAACTATTGTATTGGAAACCGTGCCCATTCCCAACCACTGCTACACCTTGAAATGTCTACCTGAAAAGTGCCTATCCTGGGTTCTAAACCATCTATAGCTGTAAAGGTCTATCAACGCTTCCATAATTTCCTCACTGAGAGACTCTCCTAAGACTCGATGTGGTTTTCTTCCTGGGGTCCTAAGTCTAATCAACAGCTTTTTCTTCTGGTTGTTTGGGGAAAGGACAGTGAACAAGGTGAACAAAACAGAATTTAATTAATATAGAAATCTAGGTCGATATATGTGATAGATTTGTGGGCAAACTCTTCCCATGATTCCCCCATTTTTCCTTTATTTGTATTTATTTATTATTTATTTTGAGGTGGGGGGAAAAAGAGAGAGAGTCACTTTGCGTGGAGCCCGACATGGGGCTTGATCTCACAACTGTGAGACCATGGCCTGAGTGGAAATCAAGAGTCAGACGCTTACCTATTGACTGAGCCACTCAGGCTCCCCTCCCTTATTCTTCCTTGCAAATCAGTATCATTAGAGATATTGTTTAAGCTGTTTCCTTCGCCGTGTTAGTTTTCTCCTGCACTGCATGTACACGAAAGACCCCTTTCTTTGGTGGCCCCAACGGGCATGCACCCAATCTAGGCAATACAGTTGACCTCACTGCCTCAATTGTTTTGCTACCTTCCTCTTCTTATGAAAAATAAAGGCAAAAAGGGATATACATCGTATCAGTACTCAGATGTGGTGATTAGACACAGGGAAGCTGAGCTCAGGCATGAATCTCCCACAGAAGAAGAACTCTGAGAACAGCTGTTAGCGACTTAGATGCACAGCTGAAGACCGACATGGCAACGTGGAAAGACCTACTTACATTCAGAATACAAGAAGCTAAGTTCTTCAGGTAACAAGACTGATCAGGGATGAAAGGAACCCCTGAATGACCCTTCTCGGAGTCAGTTGGGTACCTTTGTGCCCCTAGGCTAATTACGAGAATTCAGGGGTCAAAAGCCAGTAGTCCCACACAGCAATGGTTTCACAAAAGTTTCAAATTCATGTAATGCTTTCCTAAGGAGAGGTTGTCTATGAATCAAGTCTCCAAGGACAGCTTTATTATTCACAGAGGAAAATTTAAGACCAAACTAATTTCCCAACACAACAACAAAAGTTTATAGCAAAGGAGGTAGCCTTGTGTTAAAATCTAGGAAACTCCCCCAGCAAAAACTAGGTTGCACACATTTACGCAACTTGAGGGATCTGTGTTAATCTCCTCTGCATTGCTTCGCACTGCTTTGGGGCAAGGAACCAGAGACTGTTTGTATGTAGACGTTATTTTCATTCTTATCATCATTGTCTCCCAGCACAGAAATGACCTAATGATGAGACAATGTGAGCAGGAAGCAGACAGTCCGGGGTCCTCCTGATTCTACCAATACCCTTTTGAGATCCAAGGATTTGGTAGCCAGATACTCCAAAAGGCATATCCTCTTGAATCATGTGGCATTTCACCTAGGGGAGCCCGTCTGGGAAAATAGGAGAAACCAAAAGACTCAAACAAAATGAATTATGGAGGTAACAAAAAGACAGATAAGCAGATATTATAAAAACATCATAAATTCAGACTTTAATACTATTATAAAAACATCATAAATTCAGACTTTTTACATTTGAACTAAACAATTTAATCTCTATTTTAACTAAGCAAATACATATATATTTGCTTATATGTTTGTGTAATATATATGTTTGTGTAAATATAGTGCATATGCTGTATATATACAATATATATATACTATGTATATATATATATATATATATATACTAAACAATTTTAATCTCTAATTTTAACTAAGCAAATACATATATATTTGCTTATATGTTTGTGTAATATATATGTTTGTGTAAATATAGTGTATTGCTGTATATATACAATATATATATACTATGTATATACTATACATTTGTATATATTATACATTGTGTACATATATGTATATATGTGAATATATATGTATATATTTGCTTAGTGTGTGTTTATATATATGTGTGTATATATATGTGTGTGTGTGTGTGTGTGTATATATATATATATACACATGGCTTATGTATTTCTTTAGAAAAAAAGATATTTTCTTTTCTTTTAGGGAAAATTTACAGGAATGTCTGGACACTTCATTACTTGAGCTATGATTTAATAACTCATTGTTTTAGTGATTCCAGGATGAGCCTTAATAGGACAGCCAAATTATATAGTCTTAAAAAATAAAAACAAAAAAGCTGCTCAATTAATTAAAAACATGGGTGTCCTAGATCTCCAGCTAGGAGAGTACATTTGAATTCTTCATTAAAAGGGAATCCAAATTCTTGCAAAAATGTTTATTATCCTTAACTCAACATGTACGTTTTTATCGAGGTCAGTTAATTCATTAGTTTGTTCAAGTTTTGTTGAAGCTTACTGTAGAACAAGCACAGTTTTTGCTACTAAAAAGGTCTTGGGGCGCCTGGGTGGTTCAGTAGGTTAAGCATCCAACTTTGGCTCAGGTCATGATCTCACAACTTGTGAGGTCAAGCCCCATGTCCGGCTCTGCACTGACAGCTCCCAGCCTGGAGCTGCTTTGGATTCTGTGTCTCCCTCTCTCTCTGTCCCTCCCCCACTTGCCCTCTGTTTCTCTCTCTCTCAAAAATAAATAAACATTAAAAAATTTTAAAAAATTTAAAAAATTTTAAAAAATACATAGTTCTAAAGACTTTTCTTTGCTTTTATGGAGTTATAGACGTTCTAGATGTCAAATGTGATAAGCACACTGATGGAGGTTATGATGGTTAACTTCATGTGCCAGCTTAAGTGGGCCATGGGGTACCCAGATATTTGGCCAAACATTATGCTGGGTATTTCTGTCAAGGTGTTTTTGGGTGAAATTAACATTTAAGTCTGTTGACTGAATGAAGCAGATTGTTCTCCCTAACATGGGTGAGCCTTGTCTAATCAGTTGAAGGTCTGACTAGAACAAATGCTGACCCTCCCCCAAATAAGAGGGAACTTCTAATGCCAAAATGCCTCCAAATGGGACATTGGCTTTTTCCTGCCTTTGGGTTTGAACTGAAACATTGGTTCTTTGGTCACGAGACTGCCAGCCTTCAGGATAGAACTAGACCATCAGCTCTCCTGGGTGTCCAGCTTGCCAGTTGTGGATTTTTGGACTTGTCAGCCTTCATAATTACATGAGCTAATTCCTTATACTAAATATATCTTATATCCTATTGGTTCTGTTTTTCTGGAGAACCCCCACTAATAAAGAGGTTTACAGAGGATATTGTGAGATTGTGGAGGAAAGATCACTTAATGAAGCATAGAATAATTAATTACCGATGGCTTCTCAATGAATTAAAGTTTACTCTGAATTCTAATTCAGATATTGGAAAATGATACGCAAATTGTAGTCTTCATCAAAGAAAAAATGCAGTTCACTTTAGTATATTCAAAGTTTTTTTAACACCAGAAATTTCTTTCAAATAACACGAGGGGGTACCTGGATGGCTCAGTCGGTTAAGCATCTGACTTCAGCTCAGGTCATGATCTCGTAGTTTGAGAGTTCGAGTCCCGTGTCAGGTTCTGTGCTGACAGCTCAGAGCCTGGAGTCTGCTTTGGATTCTGTGTCTCCCTCTCTTTCTGTTCCTCCCCCACTCGCTCGCTCTCTCGCTCTCTCTCTCTCTCAAAAATAAATAAAGATTAAAATTTTTAAAAAAAATTGTAACCCCAGAAATTTATAAGATGACATTTTTTTGAAGATAAAAGTACAATTATTCCACGTGTGTTTACTGCTGTATCTATTCCATCTGTGACAGAAGAATTAGCTAGAAGCAATTAATCATACCTGTTTTTCTCCGGGTTGATGAGAAAAAAATGCAAGGTATTTTGCCCATAACAGGGGAGATAGGCATGGATTTATGTGCAGAGGCCCAGAGCTGCTTTGTTGTTGTTGTTTTGAAGATACTGCTTAGACAGACTACATAGAATAATCGAAGCAAAAAGCAGACTGAGCCAAAAAGTGCAGAGTTTGAAGTGTTGAAAGAGAAGAGATTTTCAGAATATAATAAAGATGCTTTTGTCAACAAATGTGAAAACTGAGGAGTCATCAAAAGGAAAAATGGCAATTTGGACATTTCCTCCACATTTTCCATTAAGATAAATCCACATGGACCAGTGAGCAAAACAACTGATTTAAAAAAATAGAAAAGCACAAAAATAAAACACGAGAGGTAGATTTGGTTTTAAAATTTTATAGTGGTCACGGTGTCTCTAAGAATGAAACAGAACACAAAAGACACCAAATAAAACACTGATACATTTTAATACACGCACATTTTAAGATATTTACAAAAAATTTCATAACGCCAAAGACTAATGTTAATTTGGGTAAATATTTTCAATTCACATCTTAAATAGTAAGAAAATTTCCTTAGTATATAAATACTCTTATAGATCAAAGGGAAAAAGAAGAACAAAATCATTAGGAGGAACAAAGGGAAGTTTGCAGTAAAAAAAAAAAAAATGCAAGGTTTCCCCCCCAAAAAAAGGTACACTGATGGGAAGATACATTTTTATAAGCCCCATTGAAGGTCATTAGACAATAAGTATCAAAATGCAACGCACAGGACACCCGGGTGGTTCAGTCGGTTGAGTGACAGGCTCTTGATTTCAGCTCAGGTCATGATCTCATGGTTCGTGGGATTGAGCCCCACGTCAGGCTCTGAGCTGAATGTGAAGCCCGTTTGGGATTCTCTCTGTCCCTCCCCAGCTCACTCACTTTCTCTCTCTCTCTCTCAAAATGAATTACCATTAAAAATTGCAATGCACGTGCTCTGTGACTCAGCAATTTGTTTTCCTGGGCATTTATCTTACACATTTTTAAAGGACTGTATGAACAAGAACATTCCTGGAAGCCTCTGCATGTTAGGTGAAACTACCTATACACCTATAGAATGAGACGAGTTAAGTAAATCACGCTACATTCATATGAGAGAATACCTTATTGCTTTATACGGAATACAACATCTCTAGATGTACTGTTAAAATGAAAATTAAATCGCATGTCATTTCTCTGTGTGGAGAAAAGAATACGTATATGATGCTCGGAAGCAGAGAAACATCTGGAAAGCACTCAAGAATAGTAAATTCATCCAGGGAGGGGTCGTGGCTACTTGGGCAGGAAGAAGTGTGACAAATTTTCACAGTATTTCTTTTCATGCTTCTTAAAACTTACCCAGTGAATGTAAAACTTCTTTGGTAATTAATAAATTGAAAACTTGTAACTCCCCAAGAATTTGTAAACACTAAAATCAGTCTTCATAATGTGTAGGTTAAAGAATAATATCATTTTGGGGCGCCTGGGTGGCGCAGTCGGTTAAGCGTCCGACTTCAGCCAGGTCACGATCTCGCGGTCCGTGAGTTCGAGCCCCGCGTCGGGCTCTGGGCTGATGGCTCGGAGCCTGGAGCCTGTTTCCGATTCTGTGTCTCCCTCTCTCTCTGCCCCTCGCCCGTTCATGCTCTGTCTCTCTCTGTCCCAAAAATAAAAATCAAAAAAAAAAAAAAAAAAAGAATAATATCATTTTATTTTTGTAATGTTTATTTATTTTTGAGAGAGACAGACAGAGTATGAGAGGGGGAGGGACAGAGAGACAGAGAGAGACACAGACTCGGAAGCAGTCTCCAGGCTCTGAGCTGTCAGCACAGAGCCTGACACAGGGCTCGAACTCACAAACTGCAAGATCATGACCTGAGCCGGAGTCAGACGCTTAACCGACTGAGCCACCCAGGCGCCCCTCCCCGCCAAAATAATATAATGAAAACCACGAAACACGTAGAATCAAATGATAGCAAAAAACAATTTATATAAAATGTGGTCAAATACAGCTTTAGCTGAACTTAAATGAAAATTATAGTCTTAAAAGTTGTTATTATAAAACAGGAAACACTGAAAATAATTAAGCTGACTAAGCTAAATAATTTAGCTTGACGTACAAGAAAAGATTATAGAAAATTTAAATAAAGGAAGAAAAATATGAATAATACATTTAACACCTGAAAAAAAATTAAAAAAAAATGCAAACGAATGTAAGTAGGCAAAGAAAACTCCCAGAAACCATCGAGAAAGCAAAATATAGTCTTATTTAAAAAAATAAAACAAACAAACAACAGCTCAGGGCTCCTGGGTGGCTCAGTTGGTTGAGTTTCTGATTCTTGATTTGGCTCAAGTCATGATCCTGGGGTTGTGGAGTCTGCTTGATATTCTGTCTCTTTCCCTCTGCCCCTTTCCCACTCAAACTCTCTCTCTTTCTCTCTCTCTCTCTCTCTCTCTGTCTAAAATAAATAAACAAAAAAATAGCTCAATAAAGTAAACAAATAAGGAAAAAAATACTAAAAATAAAAAAGAGGATATTACTTCTTGAGGAGAAAAAATACCTAAACTTATCTGAGGAATGTTTTTATTGCAATAACTTGTATAAGTTTATTTTTTAATTTTTTTAACTTTATTTTGAGAGAGAGAGAGAGAGAGAATGAACAGGGAAGAGGCAGAGAGGGAGACATAGAATCCGAAGCTGACTCCAGGCTCTGAGCTGTCAGCACAGAGCCCGAGTGGGGCTCCAACTCGTCAACTGCGAGTTCATGACCTGAGCTGAAATCGAACGCTTAACCGACTGAGCCACCCAGGCGCCCCTATAACATGTATAAGTTTAAAAATCTAAATTAAATGAGCAAGTGACTAGAAAAGCTCAAGTTCAAAAAGAAACTTATTCTAACCACACACACACACACACACACACACACACGCACGTGCATGCACACACAGGTACACACACCTCACTAGTCCAATATACAGTAAAGACATTCCCTTATAAATAATCTATACCTTCCCCAAAATATAGAAAGTAGGACCACAGTCTGTTAGGCACATGCTTTTGAACTTTCAAGAAACAGGAATAACGATCTTATGCAAACTTTCTTCAATCTTACGCATTTTCTGCTTAAAATGAAAAATGTAGCAAGATTCCCTAATTCATTTCACAAGCCTTCCACTACTAAAGAGAGTAAAAATTCTAACTAAAAATATAGCTATATTTAACTCAGCTGTGTGTTTTTAAAAAAATGTATCCTAATCAAATAGTGATCTCCTAGAAGTACAAGGTTATTTAATTTGAGAAAATTGAGTAACATAATGTAGGCAATTCACAGATAAAAGAAAAAAATTGTGATCATTTATATATGCAAATACATTTTATAAAATTAAAACTTTCACAATAGAAACTCAGTAGAGTAGGATTAGACATGATGGTCAATAACCTGATAAATGGAATTAGCTAAAAAAATTTAATTATGAAACTGTATGCATTACATATGGGAGAAAAAAGCAAGAGTATCTGATAATATCCCTACCATCCAACATTATAGAAGATATCCTAGCCAATGAGTAATACAGTAAAAGTAAACACAAAAATAAAATTACAGAATCACTAGTTAGTGATATCGTTGTCAACATTAAAAACTTAAGAGATTCATCCAATAAAATTGATCAAGCTTATGAAACCAGAGCTACAATTTGAAATCCTAGAAACTCGTAGCAAAAATAACTAAAAGAATGTAATAGAAAAGGAGAATCCACTCAAAAGTGAAAAGAAAGACACTATACAATTACCTAGAAAATAAATCTATCCAAATGCATAATACCTTTGGTAAAAATTCACAGAATTTAACTGAAGGACATTAAAAAGATAAATGCAAATACAGATAAACTCTGAAGTATGTGAGAGATAACTTCTTATAAAAAATATGCATAACCTAAGATGGATATACCAGATGCAAATTTCCCACAAGAAATAGTGGTAAAGAAGCTCACGCTGGCAGTTCTGGGGGTATGATTATAGCTACAGTGTGAAGATTTATGACCCGACTTGGAGTTAAACAAGCAAAGTCAGTAAAAGTGTCCTTTCTTTTCCCACCAAAAGAAGGGGGCAACGTCAGGATGAAGGGACCCCAAAATCTCTGCCAGGCGGTGTTGCAGTGCAGCTCATTGCCACTAATCTTCCCCCCAAATCACGTGCCCCGTTGAAGAGCTTTAAGTGTAGTTTTTCTGCTTCCCTGTGAACTAAAAAGGACACGTTATTGGTATGAATAGAGATGCATTGTAAATAGTGTAATAACAGGTAAACGACAACGTAGGACAAACTCAGCGTGTGAGTTCCTGGGTGCCCTGTCGGTGGAAAGTCCACCACCGGTGAGAGTCTGTAAACTCTATTGTTGCCCTGTCGTTTCAAACCCTTTGGAAGGTAGCTGGGTCTATAAAGAAATGGTTGACATAGTATAATAGATAACCGCTTTAAGTCCTGCCTTTATTATAATCCTTGAAACGCAGGGCAGAATTCATAACATGGAACATGGTGCTTTAAATATAAATTTGAAACATCTATGCTTGTCCTTCTTGCCCACTAGCTAATCAATGGATTGGACCCTTAAATTAAAAACAGTTTATGAATATATAAGCTATATGTCAAGTAAAGGAATAGATTACCCATCTTAGACTTGACCAGGTAGAGTTCGAATCTGTAACTACTCCCTAACATCCCGACCAGGTGGTTTCGAAAGGCTGCCAGTAACTAGGCAATCTCCTATTTCAATTTACAGATGAGAATGAAATCAGTCCTATAGATTTACATACAGAAGAATTCTCTTTCTTCCTCACAAAGGTATCCTTTTTCTTTCTTTATAACAAGTTGAAAGATTGAGAACTCCATATTCATTTGGATTCCCCTTCTCCACCGGGCCCTTCCTACTCGTTCTGGTTATTTGTGTTGACAGAACAGTGAGGCTTGTTTTACGGTAATACTCCGACAGTCATATTTTCTCCAGGATGAGTCATCTCCACTCTTTATTCATTCCCTGGCTGCATTTGAAATTTGAATTTTGTCATTCTGCCTTCCAAAGGCAATGGATTGGGAGAGCTCAGGCATGTTAGATAATGGAACACAGCCTGCTAATCTTTGATAAAAAACTATAATCCTATATAACATGGTGTCAGCCTGCTTTTTTCACTCCTTCGTTTTGAATCTGATGAAGAATGGATCAGCACACTTAACTGATCATAACATATAAATGTGCTTTTGAAATCATATACCTTGAGTGATAAATACCGTAACTTAGCCAATACTTTTTGGACATGTGGCAATGAAATCCATTTTTCCCCTTTTGTATAATTTTGTTCACTCTGCTCCCAGCCTTTCCGTTGACAGAGTAGCGATTACGCAGGTGTGTAACTGATTCCGGTGATGTGACACTGAAAACTGAATGTCAATGCTAGCAGTTAGCCCTTCACCTCCTTCCCAAACCTCTGCATTCAGTACCAGTATTAAGGAAATAAACTCCAGGTTTTAAAAGAGAAAATGGAAAATAAACACCTCTTAGTCATGGCTCCAGGTAAAACCCAGCATCTAAAATCCCTAATCCGAATACCACAGCCATCATTAACCAGCTGAATTCTCAAGTGAGGGACTATTTAGAGAATACATTGTAGTTACCAAAACAAGCTGCATTTTCCCCAAGGCTTATCTGGTCTCCTATCCTGGTTGATAAATCCAGATCACACATAATCTTACAGCTTCTCTTTTCCAATGGAGGCAGAAAGAACAGGGTGCAGTCTTAGGCTGGCTGCCATTTTTCCACTAGCAGGGATCTTACCCAGGTCTTACGCTGCACTTTGCAAAGCATCTCACATTCTAGAATAAACTCCAGTTTAATTTTTCTGCATCAGCTACATGAATTAGAAGAAAAACATTACATAAAAAAGCAGTATTGCACCTGTTATGTTCAATACCTAACCGTTTATCTCATCCGCAAAAGGATCAAGAAGTAATATCCTCTTTTTTATTTGTAGTATTTTTTTCCTTATTTGTTTACTTTATTGAGCTATTTTTTTGTTTATTATTTTAGACAGAGAGAGAGAGAGAGAGAGAGGAGAGAGAGAAGAGAGAGAGAGAGTTGAGTGGGAAAGGGGTTGCCTCCGCTCTGTGCCCTTGACCCCTGGCAGAGCATTCCTCCCTTGAGATAGAGTGGACAATCACCATGGCATAGCATTTTAGTGACTTATAAATAATAGAGATACTCAAGTGTCTCTCATGGCCCTCCAGAGACTACTGGATCCAGGTTGTGGTTCCAATTTATTTATTTTCCCACTATACGGTGAGAGTGGACAGGATAGGTGAGCTGTGGGCCTTCCACTGGGCATATGTTGACCACATTAAACATATGGGACCACCAACCTGCAGTTAGGGTGCGATGTGTGATCGACACACTCAAACAGGTTTTCTCCTTTATTCCCAATGGTTTTTTTTTTAATTTTTTTTTTCAACATTTATTTATTTTTGAGACAGAGAGAGACAGAGCATGAACGGGGGAGGAGCAGAGAGAGGGAGACACAGAATCGGAAACAGGCTCCAGGCTCTGAGCCATCAGCCCAGAGCCTGACGCGGGGCTCGAACTCACGGACCGCGAGATTGTGACCTGGCTGAAGTCGGACGCTTAACCGACTGCGCCACCCAGGCGCCCCCCCAATGGTTTTTAAAGCTTGAACCCAATTGATTAGGCTTATTGTGCTTCCCAATATAGGAGAAGTATCATTCCAGAAGAATTCTGCCTGCTTGGGAACTTCTTCCTGACAGTTTGTCATTCCTCTGTATCTATGGTCAAAATAGTAGGAGGATCAGCCCGTATGGCCTTTTATTTACTCTGATTTATTACCTCTATAAGCCACTTATGGCCCTGGTCGCTGTGTGGAGAACTGACTGTCAGGTAGTGAAGTACAAGCAAGAAAGCTCAGTCCAATGTGATGCAAATAGAGGTGAGAGCCCATGGTTGGATGGTGATGGTTTCGATTAAGGTGGTCGTAGTAGAAATGACAAACCAATAAACGGACCCCTGCTACCTTGTGGAGGTGTCATTCAAAGTATGTGCCAACCAATGAGACGTTTGCTTTAAGAATGGGACGCGTGAAGGATGCTTCCTATGATTCAGACCTAAGTATCTCAATAGGTGGTGACATCCTGTGCTGAAATCAGAAGATTTGGGGAAGGAAAAGTCCTTGGGAATATGGAAAGAAATCAATTATTTTGCTTTGGAGAAGTGAAGCCTGAGACATTTTACATGGCATCCATGTTCAGACATTGAGCAGACAGTTGGACCCATGAACTCGGGGTATAGACAAGGGATGGAGATATAACATTAGGAATCACCAGACAAAAGACTGAACGTAACGACATTTGGCAGGGACGCACATGGGAAAGCGTGTGGGTAAATAAAATGTGACACTGTGACTTCTCTCTTCCCACCAAATCAGCCCTTGTGTTTATTGATAAGCCTGGAGTGTGAAAGCACTGAAAGTCTACATCCGTGTTCCCATGTATCAACTTAGAGCATCTGAGTATTCACTTAGATATCCACGCAAAAAATGTATGTGTCACATGACTCATTACAGTTCACATCCAGTGTGAACAGTAACAGTCAAAGGAATGAATGGAATTTGGGGCATTTCTTCAATATCTGAAGTCTGGGATATCTTTGATTTGAAATCATTTCAGCACCTCCGAAAATAGCTCTCACTAGCCACATCTTTCCAGAGTTTTAGGAAACACTCAAGACACCCAAGAATACCAGAGCATCACTCTCATAGCCACACAGTGTGGAAGCAACCAAAATATCAATTAAATGTGACAAACAGCAGTTTATAATCTAAGTTCCAATTACTCTATTACAAAATTTTGCTCCAAAACATGTGTGTCAAAATCAAATATACATTGTAAAGTCTAGACTTGAATTTTCATGACCAGCTGCAGAAAATTATTGTAATTTAGGGGGAAAAAAGAAGATATAAGGAGAGTGAAACAAAAAGATTTCCAGATTTCAGGGTCTTCACGGCATTATTTCATCACCAACCTATATAGTTAAAACAGTTACTTGAGCTGTTGCTACAAGGGTAGGCTAAAAATAGAATGGTTAGAGAGTGAATTCTAGAGCAAGGATGCCAGTGTTCAAGTCTCAGCTTTGCCAAATATTTGAAATACGTGCTTAAACACACTGCCTCATTTCTTTCTTTTCAAATTGCTCCTCTTTGGAATAGTTATGATAATAGCTTATAATAGTTATGACAATAACATCTAAAGTCATGTCTCCATGCAACATTTGCCCATGGAAATACAACTGCTCAACAGCGAACATGAATGCATGTTCACTGCTGACCATCCCAGATATGCCTGAATCCATCACTTCTCTAAGACATAACTAGAATTCATTTTGCTTTTTACCTTTTATATTTTCTTCTGTAGCTTGAGATGTAATGAAATGGCCAAACCTAAAACTCTCAGTAAAGATTCAAGTGTGACTAACAAGCCCACATAAAAGGGGAAATTGGTTTAAATAACTTCTATTTTACACAAAGGTTTTCTTCATGTACTTACTCTTTATATATAAGACTATGGTTTATGTAGCACTTATTGTGTGCCAGCCATTATTCTAAGTGCTTGTAAACTTTATCTCATGTGGTTTTCACAGCTACCCCATGAGATTGGCCTGGGCTCTTCATTTCCTTCCCATGCTACCTCTGATTGCAAATGTAGGGCATTGTACATTTATTTAAAATACTTGGTGAAAAATAAGATTTGTAGCCTACCGTGGTTGATATTTCCACCCACTCATGGAAGGTTTGGGAACTGATACCAAATCTATCACAATAGAAATTAACAATTTAGTGATTCCAAGATGACCCATCTAATTTTAAAACCCAGCCTTTCCCAAACTAGCCACAGTTTGGTTTGTAGTGTGTGTACTGAGTGAGTTCTCATAGTGAGTAGCGTTCTAAGGAACTGAGTTTGGGAAATGCTGATTCACATTCTCTTCAGGACGGGTCGACTCCCTTTTCTTTTGTAGAAATATTCTGAGAAGGAAAGTTTAAACTTTATTCAGTGAGTCATTCATGTGAAATAAGAGGGAAGATCTTTTTTAAAGGATCTGTTGCATGTGTAAAAGGGGGTTCAGGTGTTTCTGGGAGTGGAGATAAAAATCATTGGCCTATGTATTAACTAACTTAGTTAACTGGATATCAGTAGGTTTCTGACAACTTTCATGCTGTTGAGGATTTGCAAAGTATGGGGCAGACTGTCTTTAAATACCGCGTGTGGTCCATGTTCCTTTTACGTATTCTGTTTACTCCAAAAAACTTAGGGGATCTTGCAACAAAGCCCCCCACCAACACACACACACACACACACACACACACACACGCACACACACACTAAATAATTAACCTGTGTCTCTGACCCTTCTTCTTACATCACCACCGTCATTATTGTTAGACTTATAAGGTGAAGATCTTTAATATTATGAGGGTATCTCTCAGGTACTTTATACAGTACTCTAAACATTTAGACATACACTAAACATGTAAACATACAGCATTCTAAACATTTACAAAATGCATACAAAGTATGAGCACACCGTATATGCTCTTAAACATTAGTTCATCCAGTTGCGATGTGCCCCTTGTATACCAACTATGTTATCTTGTTTGGTCATGACACCAATTTTCTGGACTAAGATTATCCTCACATTACATACGAAAAGAAAGAGTCCCAGAAAGAAATTGCAAAAGGACATAAATCATAAACAAAAGCCAGATTCAACACTTGGTCTTCTATAACCAGCCTTAGCTAGAGCTCTGTGGCAAAGATCTCTCCCTGTAACTTTTTTTTTTTAATCTTCGGGATTCTGTGGGTTTCCAAACAGATGGACTTGAGTGTCTGTGCCCTGGATATCTTTGTCATAGCAATCCCATATGTCCCCTTATAGTTTATTAAATGTTGCTGGCTAAACGAGATCAGAACTGAGTCCATCAGCCAGACCTAGTAATATCTTCCATTGAAACGATAAATTTAGTGGGATGCTATCAACTCCATCCAGCTTGGACAGGGTTGGGGGGCAAATTGCTGTGTTGGTTTAAGCAGACAAGAGAGCTGGGGGCAGAGAGCAGATATATCCTATTGTTAGATTCTAAACCCAGGGCAAAAATTCTCAATTAAAAGTCTATGAGTGACCTTGGATTTATTGGCTGTCTAAAATAAAAGACAAAGTTGTTGTTGGAATGCAGGAAGGCATTTTTCTGGGGACTAAGCTAACGTTTTATTCGCTTTGGGTTCCATGACCCGAAAAGTACCATCCACTGATGGAGAAGAGACACATTTAGCCACTCCCTTCCTCACCACACCACACCTATTCTGGTCCTTAGCATTAGAGTGACATATTTATGTCAAGTACAGGGGCATGCAGTTTTATCAGACCAAGATGCTAAGAAAAAGGATCCCTGTGGGAGATCAGGAAAATGGCTACTCCAATGCTTCCAGTGCTGTTTTCCTCTCTTATTTATATTTTTTCCCTATCTCTTTTTGATTCTCTCTGTGCAGCTTGTGTTGGAAAATTGGACTTATTCAGTCTATCATTTAAGACGACCTGTCTGCTACAGAAAAATTCTGGGGTAGGCTGGCCAGGGAAGTTCTTCTTTGGACAAGTGCTTTGATCAGGTTGTCCTTAGATTCATGCCTCTGTCCTCTCTCTCTGATATAAGATAGTATCTGCCTAAAATAAAAAGAGGTCAAGTAGAAGTGAACAAAGTCCTTGTTTCCTATACTTGTTTTAGCCCCATGTGCGAAGGTCAAAGGTCCAAGGGAGAAATTTGAAGACAAGTCCTCCAATAATTTAAGGAAAGTATGAATTTAACTGGAAGCATCTCCCCTGCATATCTCCCTTGGAATCTGTGGTGGCTTGAACACGTGGAAAAAATTCGTGACCTCAGATATTTGTCACCTCTGCCGTCTTTCCATCCACTGAGATAGGAAGATCAATGATGACTATTAAACTCTTCATGTGTGGGGAGGGTTTGTGTTGCTGGTGGTGTGGCATAACAAGTGTGGGCCTTACACTGACCATCTGAGAGGAAGGTTTGTTCTGTGTTAAAGGCAGACACAGGTCATCGAGGAAGACAGGAACTCAATGTGAGTAAAGGACCAGTCTAGGACACAGCCACTTTCCAGCATCCATTTAGAGGTTAATTAAGAAAGTCTCATAGGTTTCTGAGACAAACCAATGGGGAGTTAATTTTATGTCCTTGGACACAATTGATTTTCAGGAGGCCACAAAATTGATGCCTATCTGTTAGAACGTCATGGTGGAATTCTTCTTCCTTAGACAACTTTAGCCGTCAGACTCTGGTGGCAGCAAAGCAGCAAAATCAAGTTAGGATCAGTAGCATTAATGGAGAAGAATCAAGGTCACAGTGTCAGTCAAGTAGAAAAACAAATCTGCAACAAGTTTAACTAAAATAATAACACTCTGCTATCCATTTCAAAGACAACAGCAGTGGCCAACTGGTCCTCTGGGATGGATATAGGAACTTCAACCTGGGCCTTCAGGGACCAATGAGTTGAAGTACATCATGAGGATCTACCATTTTCACTCACCCATTATCACAAAAGGGAAGAAGCCACCCCAGTGTTTGGGCACAAAGGATACTGCGAGGGGCAGAGAGAATTCGTTGGGCTGAAGACAGAAGCAAAGACAAAAACAAAGAACGGCTTCAGGGTAACAACTTTATGATTGGAAGCAGAGGACATGATTTTCTCAGTGTCTTGAATCGCTCGGGAAAGTATGGCTTACCCACACAAACACGAAATGAGCACTGTTTGCGGTGTAGTTTGGAAATGGAAGGTCAGGTGGGTGGGTTCCCTGCTGAGAAACTATATTTCAACATCTATTTGATTTTTTAAAGGATTACACCAATGGCACCCGTGAACGGTTTTTCATTCAGTTTGAATAATCTGAGATAAGGAACAGAAATATGCTTAATGTAAGTGAATATCAGGAGCACAGTTGCTCAAGTTAATATTTTATATGCAATTAGAAGCTGTAAGAGGATTCTTGCGACCTTGTGGTTTTGAGTTTAAGAACAAAGGCACATGATGCCGAGTACTCAAAACCACAGCGGATGTGAACAGAAATCATCAATGACTGAGGGACAAACAGAGCTCAGAAGGGCCCACAGTCAATTTCCAGGTATCTCTACCTATATGTTTGACCTGGACCCAGTTGCTTAAAGCTTTCAAGCCTATGCTTTTCTCCCTTGAAGTGAGGATAATTATAATTATTTCTATTTCAGAGGGCTTTTGTGAGAGTCCCACGAGATAATGTTACAAAGTGTTCAGCACAGGACCTGGCACACAACAAGTGCCCTTTAAATGACAACTGCTGTGGCAAAGGCTACTAGTTGCTTATCCAACATACATGCTCCCCCCCCCCTTTTTTGTACAAACAGAATCACGGTTTTGTTGGGAGTTGAATTATGCTCACTGAAAACTGTTTTTCCAATCTATTCTGCAGATAAAGGTAACCATATGAAATAGATATGGGCAATGGAATGCCATGGAGTTTGTGAGTGTGGCATTATGCAACCATTTTGCCTTTACTCTTTCTTCCTTGCTGGAATCACAGCTATGTTGCCTGAATATTAGCAGCCTTCTTGTGACCATGAGGCAACCTGGAAGATGAAAGTCTTGGGCTAATACAATGAAGCAGAAATACTGAAAAAACTCTAGGTCCCCAATGACAGCACATAGCTGTCGTCATAATCATTGATTGCCCACCGGTGATAGCTAAGTTTATGTGTCAATTTGCCTAGTCCATGATACCGAGATATTGGTCCAAGATTATTCTAAATGCTTTTGCAAAAGTATTATTTTAGGTAAGCTTAATGTTTAAATCAGTAGACTTTGAGTAAAGCAGATTGCCCTCCATAATGTAGGTGAACCCCTCCAAGTAGTTGAAGGCCTCAATCGAAAACCACTTTCCCAGGAAAAGAAGGAATTCACCAGAAGACTTTTCCAGACTCAAACAGCAACTCCCTTCTGGGTGACTCTCTATATAATCTATACTATATCTATATCTGTACATCTATCTTTATCTCTATATCTGTATCTATATCTATCTATGTCTATATCTATCCATCCATCCTATTGATTATGTTTCTCTGGAGAACACTGGTGAATACACTCATTAAATAAATTAAAACTGAATTTAATTAAATACCTAGCTTCTAGGTTTCTGTTACTAGCTGTTGGGCATGGTTCTTTTCTGTACATGGACCATTTTTACTACTTGTTGCAATTTATCATGATCATCGTTCCATGTCAGAAGGCACAGTTTGTTTCCAGGCCTAAATTCTGTTGAGGATTTATTATCTTCAGATTTGAGACGGGCCGTAGAGGAAAGAGGGTAGAGACAATTACAAATTTTAAAAAAGCAAAAGGAATGAGGTTCCATGTTTAATTTCCACGAAGCACTATTACCACTGAACTTTTCATTTGAGTCCACTATTACTCTGAAATCATGTCTGAAGACAAGAGGGTAACACTTATGTGGCAAAAGGTATGAGGCACTGAGGAGGAAACATGTGTTCTCACTGTGACCAGCCCAGTAACTCTCCTACATGGAATGCTGTGTCAGCAATGACCAAGCAAAGCTAATGGAGATCTTTAAGCTCCATATCTACCCAACACAGCTTAAGTGCAATGTTGCTGACCACATTGCATATTCTGGAAGTTTAATTAAGGCTATAGAAAAAAATTCTATCCAAACATTTTTAATCCTCGTGTCCCTTTCTTTAAGCGTAATTTTACAGATTTGCACAGTATAGGTGATATTTTAAAAATGACTTTTTTCTGGAAACCTCTCTGGTGAAAATGTCTGCCCATATGTCCCCTCTGTCTGCTTCATGATCCCGGAGGAATCCCTGTGGGACCTCCTGAAGTTCCGCCTAGTCAAGATTTAAAAAACAAAAACCAAAATAACAATAATCATGATCTCTGGGGCGCCTGGGTGGTTCAGTCAGTTGAATGTCAGACTCTTGATTTCAGCTCAGGTCATGATCTCAAGGTCCAGTCCACGGATTCAAGCCCTGTGCCTGCCTCTGAGCTCACAGCCTGGAACCTGCTTGAGATTCTCTCTCTCCTCTCTGACCCTCTCCTGCGTGCTTGTGCACACGCTCTCTATCTCTCTCAAAATAAATAGACATTTAAAAAACCCCCAATCTATAGGGTCCTTTGAAGATCTATTGCCCCTGTTCAGTCTCCAAGCATTGGAGAGATGAGACTCATGCTTTTTTATCTTGATCCCAATTCAGTTTCATGTCTACCATGTGCCCCATTCTATTTATTATGACCTCTAGATCTATGTCCAAGTTGTGCTTAGCTTCGAAACTTTCTCTTTTTTGCCACTTTCATATATTCATCCACTCATTGTGTTCATTTTTTAATAACAGCAACAACGTACATCACGTAAGACCATTCTCATCGTTTTAAATCATACTCGTTGAAAAGGCATGCTAATTGCTATGGAGGTAGAATGAAACCTATCAAAGATCTAGGAATGCGTTGTGACCTACTCCTGTGAAGGACAAGTTGACCATAAATTTGACAGTGGTGGATACTAGTGATGGGTTTTGATTCTTTAAGTCAATTCCATCCTTCTGCTTTTGAAAGATAATGTGAACAGTGGCTCATCTGAAACCTTGTGTTTTCTTTCTTTCCTTTTTTTTTTTTCTTCTGGTTAATAATATGTTCAAGAATACCTTAAGGAGTGAGTTTTATGCTTGAATATTTTAATGATCTTATCAAAATACCTGACCCATTATCATATAGTACCACAAAGATGTCATCCTTGAAGGTTATAGGAACATTCGTATCATTATGTTACTTTGTGATAACATATGGAATAAACATATGAGGATATTAAAATGATATTCACATAGATGCATCCATCCCGACAGATTTCTTATACAAAATACTCCATGCCATTGATTTGAAGGTATGTAGCTAACGCTTACTTTTATGGTATTCTAAAACACGGGAGCATAATCAGTTAACATTGGCACATTTAATTAAGGAATTAGAAAGAGTTGTTTTCAGTTTGAACATAAAGGTAAACATTTAGTGTTCCGCTAGCTCATCTTGGAGGTCATTGAGAAAACAGCAAATACAAAAAGAAAAGTTCATTTTCAGTGACACAAGGAGACAGCTGGGAAGCCAGACCCCAAAACAGATGGAGTGGCTACCGGGGAAAGATACGGATGAAGCTGGTACCCAGGAAGCAGTGCGGCTAATACACCAGCGGAGAAGACTCCGTCCTGGTGGATCTGAGCACAGAAAGAGGAAGCACAGTGCTAAGAAGCAGAGGAGCAAAGCGCAATTTATCTGCAAAAATACTAGCTTCCCAGTGAGGTGGCTGGTTCTAAAAAACGAAGGAAGGGGAAGGAAATGAGGTTTTCATGGGAGGACAAAGAAGCCATTTCACAGAATTCGTACTATCTCCATGACAGCAGATGAGAAGCAAGGTTTCACATGATGGTTTTTCACAGGGAGCTATTTCTCTCATTTAAATAGGTGTAAGAAAAGCATCATAAACTCAGACAAAAAAGCAGATCTAAGACAAGAAACAAACAAACAACAATGAAACTCCAATTAGCTTGGACAATGTCCAAGCAAATCCCAAAACATATCGCTTGCAAGTGGCTGCTGGGGATGGAGTGGGTGGAGAAAACTCTTCTTTAGATGGAGTGTATGCAAATATACTATGTGGCGAAAAGGGGGGCGGGGGGAAGGGAACAACAAATGACAGACTGTTTGCAAACCATAGTCCTTGCCACTGAGAAAGATGAAATAAAAATGGAGTCGCTTTGTCAAGGGGTTTTGAAATGGAACCAGAGGCCAGTCAGGAGGTGAGCCTTAATTTTTTTTGTTTATTTATTTTTGAGAGAGAGACAGAGAGAGAGTGCAAGTGGGTGGAGGGCAGAGAGAAGAGACACAGAATCTGAGCAGGCTTCAGGTTCCGAGCTATCAGCACAGAGCCCGATGCCAGGCTTGAACCCACAAGCCACAAGATCATGACCTGAGCCAAAGTTGGATGCTTAACTGACTGAGCCATCCAGGTGCCCAGGAAGTGAGCCTTATATGGCCTGTCCTTACCAAGTGGAACCATGAACTTTTGAATTGGGTCCAACCCCAAATATTCCAAAGACTCTGCACAGATACCTGCCACTCGCTACAGTAACACACTTTTGCTTAGTGAGGCCTCAGCAACCAATTATATTTATTTTGAGGTCTGATGGAAACTAAGAGTATACATTGATTTTTAGTTAAGCAATACTTACTGAACTTGTAAAATAGCTGTACATAAGAAAGAATGTCTTCAGCTCTGTTTGTTTTTGTTTTTGTTTTGAAGGCGATAGAAAGTAGTGCGTAAGACCAAGGATTCTAACACTGTGCTGCCTGAGTTCATGACCAGCTCTGCCATTACTCCTGGTCCATGCCTTAAGTTCCTGTCTCCGTTTTCTCATCGATAAAGTGGAGACAATTATACTAACCTACATTATAGGTCTGTTGTGAGAATTGATTAAGTTAATACAGATGAAGCCCTGAGAAGATTCTCTGGTACAAACTAAATTTCATTGAACATTCCTATTGTCATTATTTCTAATGTGAAGTTAATTTTCAGTCTTTTTATAATAGTTGAATAAGTTAGAGGTATATCATGGAAGTTGTGGCCCGCTCTTTGCCATATATAAAAATCAAACTGTCAATGTAGGATAATAATTCATTAAATTGCAATCACGGGTTCGGATAGAAGTTCTGTGGGTACATAATTTAGTTTTGCTTAGATGCATACATGTATTTAGTCATTCACTACATGATTTGTGTTTTGTCAAATCAGTTTGCAAAGACAAAATTTATTCTTAGTAAGGAGTTTTACTGAAACATGCAAAAAATGGAAAGAGAAATTAATGAGGTTTACAGTACGCGGTATGGTTTTTCTCCTTGGAAGTATTCCTTTAACACTACAGATGCAGAATGGATACATTTGATTAAAAAGCTCTAGAGGGACTATGTAGCAAACAATTGCATAACAATGTCATAAGCTAATTTCATTAACTAATACATTTTATAGTAGAAGCTATTTATTTGATTCATTCATGGAGCCCAGCTACATTTTATATTACAGATTTCTGCACATAAAGAACTGGGAAGGTACATATTTACATTTCTTTTTAGCCTGACACATCCCGAGTCAAGTCAGGCCCTCACTGTTCCCTCTTGTTTGACACATTAAAAAAACATATTTCTGGAATTCTCTCTCGAGTTCTATCACTCTACTTTGACTTATTCCTAGAGCAGCCCACATCATTCAGTCATGGAACTGGCTGTACACATGTGGGTTGGGATCTTTCTTCTCAAGTGACTGCGGAAGGAAACTTGGAAAGACAAAACTATTTAGTCAGGTGTTTCAGATCCCCCATAACTTCAGAGGTTTGTTTTCCTTTCTTGTTGCACACCTCGCCCTCAATAAAAGCCTGAAAGAAATACCCGTGATTTCCCGTTGGTACCAATGAACAGCATGAAAATTATTATTATGTCTTTTTATTCTAAAAACATGGTTCCTGGATTCTCAATTAACCTGTGATTTTTCCTATGTATGGCATTATCCACTCCCTTACCCAGTTTGCCCTGATTACTTGTTTTAAAAGTGTAATTATAGGGGCACCTGGGTGGCGCAGTCGGTTTAAGCGTCCGACTTCAGCCAGGTTCACGATCTCGCGGTCCGTGAGTTCGAGCCCCGCGTCGGGCTCTGGGCCGATGGCTTTGGAGCCTGGAGCCTGTTTCCGATCTCTGTGTCTCCCTCTCTCTCTGCCCCTCCCCCGTTCATGCTCTGTCTCTCTCTGTCCCAAAAATAAATAAATGTTGAAAAAAAAATTAAAAAAAAAAAAATAAAAGTGTATTATGTGATAGTAATTATTTTAAAACAAATGATCCTATGTTAAAATAAAACTAAAAAACGTTGTCATTTCTCCCTCGTTCATTATGATTAGGGAAAAATACAGTTGAAGACACCAATGAGGATAATGCTACGGATAAGAGTTGGTGTTACCAATTAATGTTATTGTTAGTAACACAATTATTGTAATAAACACTATTCTTCTGCTTCAGATCAGGTAACTGTGAGTCTACAGCAGGAATGAGCAGTGGTCCCAAGAGTCAGTTTCCATGCTACGCATGGCCAAAGATAAGGAAATAAGGATGCTGAGAACCACGGGGTAATTGAAAGAGCTTTCAATTGCTATTCCAAATACCTGGTTCCTGTGCTTATTCCGTCACTTCTTGATTGCATGAGTTTACTCAATTTACTTCCTTCATTTTTTTTCTTTAAAACTGAATTGCTGCTGACTTTATTACTGGGATACTGTGGTAGAACAATGAGATTTTTTTTTCTAAAGCAGCTTACTGAAGTAAAATATTTACAACAAAATGTACCCACTTTGCACGTATAATTGATGAGTCTTAACTAACATATAGTGTCACATAATCATCACTACAATTCTAGTAGAGATCATTTCCATCATCCCCAAATTTCCTTCTTGCCCCTGTGCCGTGGATCCCGTTTCCCACGCCCAGCCCCAGTGGATCCCCTCTCCCCACGCCCAGCCCCTGGTGACTGCTGTTCTGCTTTTCCGTCACTGGAGTTCTGTCTGTTCTAGAATTTCATTTCAGTGGAATAATTTACTATAGAATTTACTGTGTCTGGTTTCTGACATCTGCCATAATGTTTTCGTGATTGTGGTTGCATATAGCAGTGGTTTCTCTGTCTAATTACTGATCTGTTCGGTGTTTATTTATTGCCAAGTATCCTATTGTATGGATATACCACAATTTATGTACCTGTTAAATCTCGATAGCTGCACGTTGTTTTCAGTTTGCAGTTATTATGAAGAGCATTATGTTCTGTCTTCCTATAGGCGTGCCTTCATTCTCTTGGTTAAATAATCGTAAGCAGGGATACTGGGTTCCATGGTAAGAGTATTTACATTTATAAGTAACAAAGAATTGTTTTTAAGGTGGAGCTGTCATTTGGAATTTCCACTAGCAATGTAAGTCTTATTTTTAAGTGCTCACATTCTCAACATTTGGTTTTTTAAAAAAAGCTAGTTTGGGGGTGCAGTGTTCTCTGATTTTGGTTTTAATCATTCCTATCACTAGAGATGAGAAGATCTTGTCATGTGGTATTTGGCATTCGTGTAATCTCTTTGGCAAAGTATCGGTTTAAATAACTGAACATGTATTGGATAGTTGCCTTACTACTGAGGTGAAGTGTTCCTCTAATATTCAAGACAGAAATCTTTCATCAAATGTTCATTTTTTGTGATTTTTTTTTTATTTTTAAGAATCTAACACACACCTGTGCATTGTTGATCTTCAATAAATATCAAGATGATCTGTTCCTTCTTGAATCCTAAAGGGTCAGACTCCAAAGTCATCCCAACGCACTTGGCAAAAACTACTTCTGAGGATATGGTCGCAATTGCTTTAAGGCTGTTTAACAGGCTTAGTTCTGAAATAATTCCCCTGATTTGTTGTTGAATCAAGCCTGGAACTAAAATATCTTTACTGTCACCCACATTTCATGAAAGTCTAGAGGAATGTTTTTTCTGCGGTCCATCATCATGGAGGGCACACACGGTCACATCCATCATTTGGAAAACGTGCTTTGTGCCCCTTATTTAAATCTTATAACATTGCTGTACAAAAGGAAAGCAAGTGATAGAGCTTTTAACAGCCCAGACTCTGGAGTCAGACAGGCATGTTTGGTCCTGACCCCCACTGGTTAGTAGCTTTGTGACAATTTACGTAACCTAGCAGACCTTCAGTTGCTTCATCTTCAAAATGAAGAAACAAATACTTCTTACGTTATAGGGTCATTGCGAAGATAAGACACAACAGATGTGAGACACTCAGGGTGATGGTCGCCACGCAGCAAGCGCATAACGCAGCTTAGTGGATTATTTAGAGAATTAGTGTCAGGTTCCATGAAAATGTAAAAGTCTGATGCTACTTTAAATTGCCTCTAGACCTGAGCAGGCAGGCAATGAAATACAAACCCTGGCCTTCATTTCTGCGGCAATATAATTGTTACAAAATGTCTGAGATTTTACTGTTCCATGACACGCAAATTAATTTATGTCAAGTCTCTTGGATCTCAAATGAGCTGTGGTGTCACTTCTTGGCGTATTGGGTCAGTGGCCTTAATAACTTATCTAAAGTTATCTTCCTCCTTGTCTACATAGTATGCCCTTGCTCCTTTTGTTTTCTATGAAAGACAGACAGACAGGAAGAAGGGAGGGAGAGAAGAAAGAGAAAGAAAGAAGAAGAAAAAGAAAAAAGAAGAAAAGAAAGAAGAAAGAAAGAAAGAGAAAGAAAGAAAGAAAAAGAAAAAAAAAAGAAATGAGGAAGGAAGGGAAGGAAAGAAAAGAAAGGAGGAAGGAAGGGAAGGAAGGAAGAAGAGAGAGAGAGAGAAGGAAGGGAGGAAGGAAGGAAGGAAGGAAGAGAAAGAAAAGAAGGGGTAGGGAAGGAAGGAAGAAAGAAAGAGAAAGAAAGGTAAAGGTTAGAACTAATGTCATTTTCTAACATTTCCTGTATTGCTTTAGATTTTAACTAATTTAAGTAAAGTAGAGGGAATCGTTCTTTGGGGATTATTACGGGCACATGCACAGAGCTTAGAGCAAAGGAGTCAGGTGGGTTGTGAATATCAGCGTCGGCTCCCTATGTCATGCAGAAACACAAGAGCAGTGTCTACAGGCAGTTGGAAAACCGTACTTCACTGTCAAGGGCACTCACTGTGGGCAACCTTTTTGAAGAGCTAGGTTTACCTGGGTTATGTACTTTTGGTCTGTGCACTGTGATTACAGGTAAAGTTCAAGAAATATTCCATTAAAATATCTGGACAATTTTTGTAATTTAAAATAATTCATGGAGGGGTGCCTGAGTGGCTCAGTCAGTTGGGCGTCCGACTTCGGCTCAGGTCATGATCTTGCGGTCCATGAGTTCGAGCCCCTAGTTGGGCTCTGTGCTGACAGCTCAGAGCCTGGAGTCTGTTTCGGATTCTGTGTCTCCCTCCCTCTCTGCCCCTCCCCCATTCATGCTCTGTCTCTCTCTGTCCCAAAATAAATAAACGTTGAAAAAAAAAAATTCAAAAAAAAAAAATTCATGGAACAGGATAAAACTTTTAATAACGATAAATTTATGAGTATATATGTACAATGTAAAACATGTAAAACACTAAGATATACATATCTTAGTATTATTTGTGTGTGTGTGTGTGTGTATACATATATATGGTATTAATAATGCACACTGCATGCAAATTCCTACTTCTTGTGCCTGAGATTAAATATCAAGCCCATCACTGGAATATCGGTAATGTCTTTAGCTAAGTGTAATGAAGGATTTGGGCCCAGACCAGCCCTTTTCTGTTCTCATCTGGTTCTGGCCCCCCTCCCATCTGCCTCTGTATCCCTCATTGCTTCAATCTCCTCCCTTAATGTCCAGACTTTTTCTCGTCTCAGAGCTGATACATTATTTCAAGCATTCTCGGGGTCGATAGCTAAAATGCTCCCAAGTTAAATTTTGAACGCACATAGACTTCATCAGCCGTGTTTGCAATGTGTAGCGACGTTTATTTCTCTTTCCTTTTGCTCAAATGTCTTTAAATGTGTGCACTGCTGGGGATGTTTTGTGAATGCCCTCAGGAAAAATGTCTGGCTCAAAATTTCCATGAATTCCTGTCTGCAGCTGAAATGGCAGAATTTTTAGAGCTCCGTGGCTTTAGGCAAGCAAAGAAAAACTTTCCAACTAGTTTTCTCTTCAAATGCTCTATCCAAATAAACATGGTAGGTTTTTTTTTTTTTTTTTTTTTAATGATTGTGTCCTATTAACCCTTCCCTTTCCACCCATCTATAGTACCTCAATTGTTTACGGGCCTCATTTCAATGGCTTGTGGACCAGCCAAACAACGCCACTGTTTCCTTCGTCATGCGCAGTCAGGGAGAACTTGGTTCTTTTCTTTTCCCACTTCTTTTTTTTTTTTTTTAATTGTGGGAAGAACCCTTGATATGAGGTCCACCTTCTTCACAAAAATTTAAGTGAACGACACAGTATTGTTCAGTAAAGCCACCGTGCTGTATGGCAGATGGCCAGAATGTATTCATCTTGCATAACAGAAACTCTATGTGCTTTGAACAGCCCATTTACCCCCCTCTCCATGCCTCCCCCCCTTGCCCCTGGCAACAACTATTCTACTTTCTGTTTCTATGAGATTGGCTCTTTTCGATACCTCATATGACTGGAATCATGCAGTAATCATCTTTGCATACTGGTTTATTTCCCTTAGCATAATGCCCTCCGGGTTCATGGTGTTTGTTGTTTGTTTGTTTTCCAATGTATGGAAGGAGAGGAAGGATCGGTAGCCATCTGTCCTACCGATCTTTCAACATATGAGCTTGGTAAACATGTTTATTTGCTCATGCTTACTCGGGTCTCCTACCGGGCACCTCAGTGGGTGTAAAGCTCACCTATTTCTCTCTAAATTATTTTAGAAGATGGAATTAATGCTTGGGGTAAAGTTCTAAAATGGAAAATATTCAGACCCAACGAACAAACAAACCTGGATTTGGCCCAGTATAAATGACAGCCTGAAATAAGTCATAAACCAAGGATGATCAGAATGTAAATGTTTTCTTCTTCTCTCCAGCAGCTTCTTTTTCCGACATATAAGACAACGCCCATTCAAATCAACGACATTCAGCTAAGATGTCATTGCATTTTCATCAGTACCACAACAGCATTTGACCCTTACATTTAAAAAATCTATATGAAGTTTTGAAAAGAAATAGTTGAAAATCCTGATCAAGCAAAACCTCAATCAAGACAGCATGTCCTGATTGGTGTTTACCCTGTCGGGTGAGCCCCCACAGTCAAGTTTACCAAGAATAAGAGGACCATTGATTTAATCCCTTTCTGGCAGGCCTTTAACTGAAATTTAATTATGTTGCTTTTTGTCTGCAACCTTCCCCCAAGGTTTCCGTGATATTAGAATACCTCCTTTAAGTGTTATGAAAAGCGCATTAGAGGGTTTCCCTCTGATGATTTCATAACATAACATAGCAGTTCCTCCTGCCAGTAAGCCCACACAACTGTTTTCAATAAATGAAACAGTTTTCTTTTTTTACATTTTATAAAGTGTAGATTAAACATTAATTAGTTGTAGCTGAGTTTCTGCATTTTCCTTTCACAGTGATCTTTTTACCGCTCGTTCTCAAACAGCACAAATAAGGGCCTATAATGTGTGAACAATGGCATTGCCTTAGGCTTCATAAAGGGTGAGGATACTTGCTTAAGTCAATCTTAAACTGTTTGCAATGATTTCATGCTGAGCAATTATTTCTATTCCTTAAACGGTGGGAGTTTCAAAGGCGTAGGGGTGTGTGTATTTTTATAGCTAAAAAAATCTTATTAAATGGGTATGGCTTTCTGGATTTATTCCCTTCCTCTCCTCCAAACTCATAAAATGGAAAGAGGCCAGCCCGAATGTGTACTAACCGCTGTAGCTTCTACATCTTATGGTCACCAATGTCAATTTTTGTTTGGTTACTATTATTGGCACGTCACGGGCTTCATATCTCCAAAAATAATTGAAAATGAAAACAAACTTTTGTGTGTGTCCTTTTTCTCCCCAGCAATGTGTCAGCCTGGGAAAATGCTCTCTTTGAAAAGAAAGCAGAGCTGACATATAATTGTTGCCTTTACCCCAGCTGTTACTGACATTACATGCTGAACCTTCCTTGGAGACGGAAAACCAATTTTGATGTGACACTCTGAAAAGTCACCACTGGTACTTTACAATAGTTCAAGGTCACAGAAATCATGCCCGAGACACTCTCAGGTAAACCTCTGGAGGGCTTTTCTTTCTTGGGGAAAGCTGTGTTTTTATTGATTTTGCAAATTGTAGACTTAAAGTCTAACAAAGGAAAAGCTATCAAGAGGAAAAAAAAGCACAACTAAATACAAAATCAATGCTTTTACATTGAAATTTTTAAAAAGCAATTCCCTACAAGTATTATGGTGAAGGAGAAGTTAAAAATGTCATGTTCAACTTTTGAAACTTGCATGTGGAAATAGAGAAACAATATGACTCCATTAACGGAACGTTTGGTAAAAGATTTAACTTTTTTCACTCAACTATAATTCAGTTCGTCACCTAAAAATTCTTGTCATTTAGAGTGTCATACCCATTACATAGATATTTGAGCTTGTTAGTCTCAGCTCTTTATTTTAACTTACATGATTCAATCAGCAATGTATTACCTAACAATATTCTAATCAAAGCTTTTTTTTCTTTTTCTTTTTCTTTTTCTTTTTTTTTTTAATCTTATCAGCGAAGTAAGTAGTACTTGTGTGAGTTTCGTTTCTAGTTAGTAATCTCTGGGATAAAGTAATCAACTCTCATTTCTTTCTTGCCCTTTGAACCTTCTTATCAAAGCTGAAATATCTTTTTAGTTGCTAAGATATTAAGTCAGCCAATCCTCTAAGGAAACTCAACATTATTAACATAGCAAAGGATCAAGACCTCAGTGTACATATTTGTTTTTGAGCTGGCTGACCATGGAAGCTACACTGGCCAATAACCAAAATGGTTAATCTGCACTCAACGATGGAACTGAACTGGCTTCATAATCATTCTATATCCCTGTTAGTTCCGTCTTTTCATTCCTCTTTTTCAACACTATAAAGAATATACACTTACTCACATAGGTTGGGTAACAAAGACCAATTTCCAAACAAAACGCACTAGGAAAAAATATCCATTCGGAAATAACAGACTCATATCTATGTTCTCTTTATAGTCATCTTTTAATAATATTCTCATTATTTGTGAGCTTCAGGGCAAGAAGCAGCACATTTAATTTGTAAAGTTTATGACTCAATATTCACATTACTCCTATTCCAGAGACAGCTATCTTTTATGCATCAAGTCATTTTGCTTTGTTCTAAACTCAGATGGAAATATAGAAGATAGATGGATAGATAGATAATAGAAATATTATAACAGAGATAGATACATGATAGATGTATTCGGTATGTAAAAGATACGTGTTCTATATATGTCTTTATTATATTCTTATAAAGTACTATAACTCCAGTTATACAAATGAAGAAACTGCTCACAATAAGATGGTTTGCCCTAGTTCATAAGGAAATGGGGAGTAAGTGAATAAGTTGGAATATGAACCCTAGTCTATTGGGCTAAAAATCCATAAAGGAAACTAGCAATTATACAAATCACTCTATTAATGAGCAAGATGTGATCATTTTCATGAGATATAAATAGCTTATAGAAATTCACATCTGTACCTTTGGCATCAAGAAACATTTAGGAGAAAATATTAGCTGTATTACAAACTTGAAGGCAAGGTAAGGAGTAGATAAAGGAACACTGATGCAACACAAAATCGAGGTTGAAATAGAACAACAGAAGAAACATGATCCTGGAGACCATTCATTGTTTTGACCAATATCTTACCATCCAATTGATTACAGTGCGGGATGTCATGTTAGGTTAAAAGAGAAAAAAGAAAAAGAAAGAAATATATATCTAATGTATTGGGTTGGCATTATTGCAACGGTTTTTGCATGAGAAGACTGATTTTTTTTTTTTAAATGAGGTTACCATGTAAGGATGCCATTTAAGATAGGAGAGAGAGTGAATGGCAAGGTTAATCTTTCAAATGAAGCCTGAAGAGGCTTGAAGCAGAAAAATCAAGGAGGTGGTTGTATAGCTCAGGCAACATACAACTGGGTGTGATAAGCATACAACACGATGTCTAATAGAAAAAGTTGTTTAGCAAATGTTGAATTTCTTCCCTCCTTTCATATACTGTGAAGATCACATTACTTAGGTTAGGAGTCTGCAGGCTTCTGGTTAAAGCAGCAGTGTCCCTAAGAGTTTGCGTAGGCTGCCATAACAAAATGCCATAGACTGGATGTCTTGTAATTAGCAAAAATATTTTTTTCTCAGATCTGAAGGTGGAAGTTCAAGATTACAGTGCTGGCATTGTTAGCTTCTGGTGAAGACCTTTTCCTGGTTGCAGATTGCCATCTTATTGTGTCCTCACATGATGGAAAGATGGCAAAAGCTCCCTGGGGTCGCTTTTAGAAAACCACTAATCTCATTTATGAGGGCTCTGACCCCATGACCTAATCACCCCCTAAAGGCTCCATTCTCCTAATACCATCATTTTGGATGCTAGGATTTCACTATATGAATTTGGGAGTAGAGACACAAGCATTCAGTCCATTATAGTTACATAGTAAATATTTACTGGCAAATACAGTCTCTGTTGCAATTTCTCAATTTTTCTATTATAGCCCCAAAGCAGGCATACATAATGCATAAACAAATATGTCTGTGTTCCAATAAGACTTTATGTTAAGCAGGAAGCTTGATGGATTTGGCCTGTGGGTAGGATTTTGTCAACATTGACCTGTAATGAAATATCTTGGACAAGTGGAGAGCTTTGTATAATTTGATCATAGATAATGGAACGATGATGTCAAGTAAAGCCATATTATAATATTATTAATATTAATAGTTTAATTGATGTCACAGGACTTAAACTCTACATGAAACAAAAAAAATAAAATAATCCTATATTTTTACACACACGGTGACTCCTCAGAAGAAAGCAATTTAGTTGACCTGGGAAAGTCAAGAAGATTCTCAGAAGAGCTGGAACTTGACATATGTCTTAAAGAATGATCTGAGAACATCAGGAAAAAGAGGAAAAGAAGAAAATGTCAGACATAAAATGAAAAGGAACAGTATGTGAGAACCACGAAGATAAATGCACTGAGTGATACGTTGAGAGCACAATAGGAATTTTGAAATGAATACACCAGGTATGGAGGGAGGATGAAGATGAGGCTAAAAATGTTGGTGGAAGATAAAGCATGAAAAAGTGCTTGAAAATAGGACTTTGCGTACATTTCTGGGATTCGCCAAGGAGAAAGCAGAATCGTGGTGGTCGTCAGCATTGCCTCATCAAGGATTTCTGCTTTGCCCCCTGTGCAGAGAGTAAAAACTGCAAGTGTCATTTTCTTGAAATGAGAGCTCGCTTTGGCCAAGGAATAAAAGTAGAAATGGCGTGCCTCACTTCGGGCAGGACCTTCAAAAGCCAGGGGGCAACACCCTGATCCCTTTCTCCTTCCAGGGCGATCATAGACTCACAGAGTAGAGGCGGAGCCTCCCCCTGGCCCGGGTACGCCAGCGAGGATGACGTAGGGCGGAACACCTACCCCAACTTGTCCAGTGGGAGGGAGAAATGAACTTTTAGTTTCTTAGACACCAGGTTGTTTTTTGGGTTTTGTTTTGTTTTGTTTTGTTTTTCAACGTTTATTTATTTTTGGGACAGAGAGAGACAGAGCATGAACGGGGGAGGGGCAGGAAAGAGAGGGAGACACAGAATCGGAAACTGGCTCCAGGCTCTGAGCCATCAGCCCAGAGCCTGACGCGGGGCTCCAACTCACGGACCTGGCTGAAGTCGGACGCTTAACCGACTGCGCCACCAGGCGCCCTCACCGGGTTGTTTTATTTAGGTCTGAGCTGTCGCGTCTTCTTCCCAGAACCTATCCCCTTCGGACCACACATGAATGAAGTAAAGTAACGACCCAAACAACGTTCACTGCTGCTATAACCTGATATTTAGAATACCTGCATTAAAATTTGCACAATACAGTATTTAACGTTGAATAACTATTTGTAAATAAAACACAAAAAGAAGAAATATACCAGACCCGTGGGAGCCTGAAGTTCCTAATCCTCGGTAACTTGCTGTACATCCTGCATTTGGTCTAATGTGAATTAATAAATCATGGTGTTGAAGTGACTACACACATAAACAAATAATACATTAGGAAGTTATCTGATTCTGTCTATTTTAATTTTTTAACATTTATTTTGAGAGAGAGACAGACAGAACATCAGCAGAGGAGGGGTAGAGAGGAGAGAATATGAGGCTCAGCCTAGACATAGGGCTCAAACTCACAAACTCTTAGATCATGACCTGAGCTGAAGTCCCACGCTTAACCAACAAGCACCCAGGCGCCCCCAGTTTATTTTAGTGCTAAATTGAACAATATCATTGATCTCTGAATTTCTTTGTTCAGTTTGGAAGAGTCCCAACGTTTCAGAGGGATATATTATAACAACACTAAAAACTGTTATTTTTGCAGGTATATATTACTTTATAATAATAATAAAAAAGATTGCCTTTTGTTGTGATCAACATATTTGGTACAAATAACATGTTTAGTCTCTTGTTTGCTGTGCCAGGGAAACCCTCAAGGGAGACAAATCCTCGGCCATGGAGGCAACAGCCTAAAGAGTGGTGTTAAGGGAATGGCAGGCATATAAAAGGTGGCTGTTGTATTTTATTCTCTCATATTGTGCGAAGCAGTAGGTGCACCAGAACTTTTTGCACTGTAAATCCAACTCCCTAGTGTTTTATGCTCTTAAAGTTTCAGCAGCTGAGAAGCAAAGTCCAGATCAACAAATTAAGTTACATTCACACTGATTGGCATGGGCACATGCAATACTATTCTTTCTTCCCACCGACGGTGCTTGAGGTCACATCTTGGAGGAACATGGGAAATCTCTGCATCTCACTCTGGCACATCCAATTGGCTCCCCAACATGATTTTACCTAAGTAGTTAGAGTGTGCTACAGTCAATTTCACAAAAAACTATGGTTTGTTCAATAACGTTAGCCATCTATGAAATATCCTCACCTGTTTTCTAAAGGAAATGTACTATGTAGGTATAATTAAACTTTAGACAGTGTTTGGCTCAATGGAATGCAAAAAAATCCAATAAAAATATTAATATATATATGTACATATTTTTTCTCCATCAGATATAATAAGTAAAGAGTACGAAGGTTGTCTGTGTTTCAGGAACATTTGTTTTATATTATACAGAAATAGACTTGATGGTCAAAGGCTAGTCAAACATTATTCTTAGCTAAGGAAGACAATATCTTTATAAAATATTAGAACAAAGGTGAAACGCCCTGACATGGTCTATAAGATTCTACATGAAATTATCCCTTTCCAATTTAATTTACTGCCATTCTTTCCTCCTTCATTTTTGTTAAAATGATTAGTTTCTTTCTAATCTCTTTCAGAAATCAACTCTCATTTCCATCTGAAGGCCTTTTGCACTTGATATTGCCTAAATCTTCTCAGAATTGACCCTTGGATTTTGCTCTCCACTCATGTCCTACTGGAACAGATGTGACACTCCAATTAGTAATGACTCCTCTTTGCCCATTCACTCTCTATTTTATCTGCTTTTTGATCAGTTACCACTGTCTGGGAAATTTATGTTTATTAATAGCTTAAATTGCCTTCACCTACTAACATAGCGAATATTACAAAGTAGAATTGTCTCTGTCTTGTTAAACTATTCTATATTTTTGTTCGCTTATATTTGTTGAATGAAAGAAAAAAATTTTCCCTTTATATTTTTTCTGTTATTCAGTCTCATTTTTTCCTTTTTCTTTATATTTCCATGAATTATTTTATTAGTGATTTTTAAATATATGATGTTCTTACTCTTTACCTTGAAACCACCCATATCAAATTTATATCACTTTTTTAAAGTTTTTATTTATTTTCTTTACATTTTTTTTTAAATTTTTTTTTCAACGTTTATTTATTTTTGGGACAGAGAGAGACAGAGCATGAACGGGGGAGGGGCAGAGAGAGAGGGAGACACAGAATCGGAAACAGGCTCCAGGCTCCGAGCCATCAGCCCAGAGCCCGACGCGGGGCTCGAACTCCCGGACCGTGAGATCGTGACCTGGCTGAAGTCGGACGCTTAGCCGACTGCGCCACCCAGGCGCCCCATATTTTCTTTACATTTTTAATGCTTGTTTATTTTTTGTGTGAGAGACAGAGAGACAGAGCATAAGCAGGGAAGGGGCAAAGAGAGAAGGAGACACAGAATCCAAAGCAGGCTCCAGGCTCTGAGCTGTCAGCACAGAGCCCCACGTGGGGCTGGAACCTACAAACTGCGAGATCATGACCTGAGCTGAAGTCAGACACTCAACCAACTCAGCCACCCAGACACCCCTGTATCACTTTTTTTTATACAGGTTCTGATACATTTTTCAGAAAGCTCATTTTGCATATAATATAGGCAAGTTTGTAATTGGTGTGTGATTCAAGGTTCTGCCTCATGTCTTAGAGGTGACTTTATAATTTAAAATAAGATTGTCTTTTATTCTTTATCATTGAAAGCTTGGCATAATTTCTGAATTTCCTGTCTTTGTAGTATTGAGAGCATCAAGGTAATTACCTACATAGATCCTTGACTTTTCTGTAGGGACCATATTTACGTGTGTTTATTAACTTTATGTTGACTATTTCCATTTTAATACATTGGAAAAGAGAGGACGAGAAGGGTGGGCATACCATATCAAAATGTGTGTTCTTAATGAATCATAAAAATTATTAATGCCTAACCAACATCAATATGATATTTTTATTGCCATAATAACCACTGAGACTTTTCTGAAAGATACTGAGCACAATTAAATTCTATTGTGTGTTCATTACACTTAAATGACACAAGTTGGCACCCACTCAGAATTAATGTAGTAATATTCTTTAATAATTGACCTTTGATGAAGCATAACAAAGAGCAACCTCATGTAAATTATTATACTATTTTCTGAGGTATTAAAACCATCAGATTAGAAAGCAGAGAAATAAAATCTTTAGAAAGTGAGTGATTTTCCTTATTCCCATAGTCAAACACTGGTTAGGTTTCCTCTTGGAATTTGATTTGAACTGGAAAATGCAGGATATAATTTTTATACATATGGGGCAGAAAGCAACTCTACAGAAATGCCATAAATTGATGTGTAGAATTACTACAGAAAGATAAATAAATAATAAAGATTATTAAACAATAATTGCTTTGTAGAGAGAGCAAAGGGGTACTGAGAACCTGAATCAGTACGGTAGGTATTTCTGTTTGGACTCTGGGATCACGGCAGTTGGGAGAAGGGGAGAGGAGAATATCTAAATCTTCCTGGATTAGATTTATTACTATATTTATATTTATTACTATATTTATGGCTATATTTAGTACTATTGCTGTATGTAGTACTATGGTAAGGTGTGAACAAAAGGACATAAACCAGTTATAATACCTGGTCTCAGAGGAGAGTGGTTAGGATAGGGTCTAAAAATGCAGCAATCTCAGACATGACACGGAGCATCATAGTTCTGACTGATGCAATTAAACTGAACACCGGACAGCACTGGGAAACCCATACCATGGATTAAAATCAGAAGCCTATTGAGTGGAAGTCTTTTCAAAGACACTGTCCAATTACAGCAGGTCTTTTTCCTGAGGATGTGCATAAGGTAAGAAGTAGATTATATACTGAAGGACGCTGAATAGAGAAGTGTCCCAGATGTGTGCTTGGGTTAGTGCAGGATCCCAAATATACTAGGGTAATGCTTGGCAATCTGAAAGATGGTAAAGAGATGTTAACTAATCTGAAACCAATCCTGGGGATTGAGCCAGGTTCAAAGGGCAAAGAGGGTGCTGAATATGTAGCCTTGTGTGTTTGAGAGTTTTCTGAAAGCTAGAAAGGAGGAAAATATATTAGTGCAAATGGACCCCAGAAGGATAAGCTGGCTTCCAGCTCCAGGATCTTCCATAAATCATGGGCTTCATGATTATGTTCAGAACTTGTCAGATTGTGAGGCTGAATCTATTGAATATATCTTAAATCGGCCTGGAATATTCTAAGAACTAGGATTCAGTGATGGATATGGGTGGAAAACTAACTTAAAAGGAAAAACAATGTGGGAGCTGGCAATGGGGGCAGTGGGAATAAAAAGCAGAAGGCACCCAGGTGCCTGGGTGGCGCAGTTGGTTAAACGTCCAACTCTTGGGTTTTGGCTCAGGTCATGATCTCAAGGTTCGTGAGTTTGAGTCCCACATCAGGCTCTGTGCTGGCAGTACAGAGCCTGCTGGGGATTCTGTCTCTCTCTCTCTCTCCGTCTTTCCGAAAAAAATAAATAAACTTAATTAAACAAAAAGAAAATCAGAAGTTAACTGCCCAAGGAGCTGTGAGCACACGAACAATGGGACTAATCCAATAGATGCATGTTTTGCAGGAGAAGGACCAAGGAGAGAAAATTGCCCCCATGATGTCTTAAGCTTAGTTGATGGAAGAGTAAACAGAGATGAATAGTCAGCAGGAGAAAGCAGTTTGGTGGTGAAATATAATGAGTTAAATACTGGATAAGGTGAATTAAAATATGTTTCTGCTTTCTCATGCAGCACTAGAACTACAAAAGCGTAAGTGAAGATATCTCCTTGTGGAGAGAAAAGGCGAGAACATAGATATAGGAAAAACTATGGGGAAGAAACTTATGAAGGGACATCATGTAGAGTTGAAGAGGAATAAGAAGAATGAACAATGGTAACAAAGAAGCTATGTTCAAAGAGGCACAAGGATAAATTGGTGATATAGTGTGGAAAGAGAATTTCACTCATGACTGAGTGATCAAAACTGCTGCACTGAGGGAGTAAATGAGGATAAGCCTAAGAGAAATTATTTTCGTGCGGTATTGGTAGGGCATTATTACCCTATAGAAAAGTAGTTTCTTGAGGTCAGTGGAGATAAGTGTCAAATGTTAAAAGGTTATCCAATGAGTTCAAAAGGTAAGAAACTATAGGCAACAAGTGTGTGCCTTCCTTATTACAAGATTGGGTATGACAGGGGAAAAGCAAGAAACAGGCTGTCTGAAAAATGCAAATCGGACAAACAGTATTGGAGCATGTTAGTGGGCAGGAAAGGAGATGGTCAGGCCAAGACTGAGGACCAAATACAGGGAATTGTGTTTAGAAGGAGGTCAGGTGGTTGAGATCCAACCAGGGCACTTATGTAAGAATAATAGTCTTAGGAACAGAGCAGAAGAGAAAGAAAACAATGAATGGTGGTGAGGTGAACAGGCTTTCTGAGATAAGTGAAAGGAAATACAGGCAGTTTTCTCTGGATAGCATCTGCCTTTTTATTTAAATAGAGGCCAAGGAGGAATTTCTCTTAGGAATTGAAGATCAAAGTTTGGGAAATTGAGATTAAATAATTGTTCTTTGGAGAAGAGACTTTGGGGAATTTGACTGGGAATTAACAAAGGATATGGGAACTACAGACCAGAACTAAGAAATTTATTTTCCATTCTTAAGCACTTTGGCTACTTTTTAAAGATAATGTCACACGGTCAGGATAAATCTTGTCTCATAATGATATTCAATGAGTTGCTCAAAATGAAGCTGTATTTTAGTTTTCTTTAAATTTCTATCCTAACATTTCTAAAGCCTTTTGCTTATTTTATCAAAACCGATACATTGAAGTTTATCCTGAAGTTTATAGTTGCTTATTTATTATATTTATTTAATATTGTTTATGTTTACTTAAGTAATTTACTGGTTTATTTTTATGGACAATGTCACGTGAATTTTAGATTGAAACAGTAGTCCCTCCTTATGCCTGGGGAATATATTCCAAGACCCCCAGTGGATGCCCCAAACCACAAGTGGTACCGAGCTCTAGACGCACTGTGTTTTCTCCTATACAGACATACGAATGGTGAAGTTTAATTAATAAATTAGGCACAGAAAGAGATGAACAACGATAACTAGTAATAAAATAGAGTTACCATAACAATGTACTAAAAGTTGTGTCAATGTGGTCTCTCTCTCTCTCTCTCACTCTCAAAGTGTCTACTTGCCCTTCTTCTGGCGATGAGGTGAGATGATACAAGGCCAACGTGACAAGATTAGGTAAGGAAACGATATAGGTGTTGTGACATGGCTAGGCTAGGACTGACTTTCTGCTGGTGTGTCAGAATGAGGATCATCTGCTTCCGGACTGCAGTTGACCTGGAATAGCTGAAATTGCAGGAAGCGAGTCTGCTGATATGCTGGTGGGGGGGTGGGGGGGCAGGGAGGAGAACCACTGTACTATGGAGTTTTCCTGGCATTGTTATTTTGTCCCACACACTACTGTCCACTTACAGCGGACTGAAATTTTGTTTGCAGAACTACCTTCAATAATCCCCTGAGTCATCTGACTTCCTCTTGCTACTTTTACCCTCCCGTTTTGCAAGACTATTACCTCAGGTGGCTTTCTAAGGAAGGGTTAATAGGACCCAAATTTTATACATCCTTGAATGTTTGAAATGCCTATATTCTCCCAGCAGTCTTGATTACTGATTTGAATAGCATAGACTTTTTGGTAGAAAATACTTTCTTCATAACCTGGAAGGCATTGCATACAGGTTTTTTTTTTTTTTTCTCATCTAATCAAATTCTATTTATAGCAAAGACAATGGAGATTCTGAAAACACCTGCAATAAGAGAGAGTTATACATAGCTCAGATGAAAAGTGTGACTTCTTTATATTTTCAGCTGCAATATGCCGGTTAATTGCTTCCCTTTTGCTCTTTCCTAATAAAGACTACTCCATCCTGATGATAGGGGTATTGGCACAGTTTGTTTTGTATCATGTTGTTTTTAGCAACTGATACAGTCTTGACAGTACAAGGTCACTAATTTCATACCCATTAAAATTACAACTCCCTGGTTCTTTGTGAATAATAATGTAAGTTTTGCTTATTATAGGGTGTGCCTGCAAAAAGATTCTGTATGAAGTTAAATTCTATGGGGTGATAAACTATCCATTGTATTTCTGGTTTATCGGATTTGACCTGGGACACATATTGAAACTATAAAAAAAAACTCTTATAATATATCAGACATATAATATATATATCTGATATCTATATCTATCTATATATATATCTGATATATATATCTATATATATATAGCTGATATAATATATCAGACTCATGTTAATGTCAATGAGTTTTAAAGGACTTACCAAAACACTCTGGAATAAGTGGTATGTATATGGAATTTTATTCGGTATATGTTGTGTTATACAATTTATGTCTTTGCTAAATATGGTAGAGAAAAAGAGAAAAAGAAACAACAGCTACATTTTGAAACAGTTTACTCTGTCCCCTTTTTCTTCTCCAGAGTGAGACATTTTGAGGTGGAAATAAATGTGCACAGTAATTGCCATTACTGCTTTCTGGCCTAGGTCTTGTTAGCGGTATCGCTGTTGTTTCTTAGGACAATTTCTGAATGGGAGGTACGAGAAAGCATTTTCTCTCTCAGGCCTAAGGTAAATTATGGATGCACCAGTCTCAATATGAAGTGGGCTATCAAGCTAGAGACATTTGACAAGACACGAAAGGGAAGCCACTGAGAGCACAAGTTCAGGGATTTGTTTAAAAAGTAATTTATTTTTGGCTTCACGCCATCTTTGAAGATCTTTCCCCAGGCAATAAACATTAGAAACTTTATTATCATTTCCCTGGTCTTGGCTTCTTGGGGAATCAGATATCTTGTCTCACTGTAGCCTAGGGCTGCCTTTATGGCTTCCTCCAGGAATAGTGACCCTGGCTTGCAATGAAAGTCATGAGGTTAATCTGGTAGTTGGAGTCGCTTTCCCCTCGAGATCCTAATTCGTACATTAAATTATATTTTTTCATTACCCATATTCCTCATTAAAATTCTTTGCATTAAAACCTTTCAAATGATAGCATATTCTGTCCCATGTTTTCTGAGTGCAATTCTGGGGGCTCTCTCTCATTCTCCACTAGAGATCCTTTGGAAACTAAACCAGAATAAGCTCCATTTTTTCATTTCATTAGTTTCCCTTCGTGATGAGATCTACAGCGGGTTAATCAGATAGCCAGAGCTGTCTTATTGGTACTTAGTACTGTTTCATGAATGAGGACTCTCTGTTATTTTTTCAACTGACAGTTTCTTGAGAAGTACTGTCATTGTAATAGCATCCCTACTTTACAAACAACCTTCTCAAAAGAGCATTCCAGAAAAACAAACGGCAACAAACCTACACATACTTTCTTTTCCTCAAATGGGCTCCTTTTGTGCATATGAGTTTATAACCAAAACTGCTAATATAATCACACAAATAAATTATATGACCTTGTATTCAAATTTTTCACGTGTTAGAGTCTCAACATGGTTTCGTTATGTCTTGGAAAGATAATACAAAAGAAAAATGCATCGTAATTCAGATAAGAAATGAGATTTTTTTCCCCCAGAAGGAAAGAAAGTGGGAAGAGAGAAAAGGTCTCTGATGGTAGCACGATGTTTGCTCTTGTCTGCTGGAATCTTCAGTGAGCATGTATCAGTCAGGGTAAAACTGGCAAATCCAGAGTGTCTCCCTGGTTGTTTTTGTTAGATGCAGATTTAATGCATGGAACTTACAGCAATGGAAGGAGTTAAGGGGAGTGCAGGCCAGTGACTGCTTTCAGGAATCAGAGATCATAGAGACTTGACCTGATGACCCCACGTATTCGCACAAGTAGTTGACGAGAGATGGGGAGTCAAAAGAAATTACCACTGATGAGCTGAGCCACCTGACCAGAGCCTCCCTTTTTGGCTCCCTATAATATTTAAGAATCAAGAGATTTTAGGGCAATGTAATCTCAGGCCTCACGCAGTGATGTGAAGGGAAAACCAAAGGGAGGTGGCAAAAGGCTGAGTTGACAAGATCCAATCTGCCACGGACGGGGGGTCAGTAGTGTTAATCACTCTTACTTTAAATATGTAGTAATTTCAGTTCACAAAGTTTTAACGGCTCTGAGTAGTGACTGATACCTTTCGTAACAATCAATATATTGTGTGTGATTTTATGTATATTATATACGTATATATGTGTGTGTATATAGAGATACGTACAGGGAGAGAAATCACTTGTGATGGGTTTTGTGCAATATAATGCATGTATCTTATCTCCTATGATCATTACGACAATCCATATATTACAGACGAAGTAACTGACATTTAGAGCAAGGAATTCAGCCCTGGGCACACAGCCAATAAATGCCAAGTTAGGATTTGAACCCACTTTTTTCTGACTCCAAAGTGTGTGCTTTTAACCAGTAACATCATTTCAAGAGATGTGCAAGATAATCCATTGGATTAAAGGAAACAAATATTATTGTCGTTTCTATTCATTTCTATCCTTCAATATTAGGAAAATGTTATATTTACATTTCGTCTACAGATTGCCCAGAAAGCTCACACTTGGGCCATACCATACCTTCCTGTTATGCAGGATATCTAAGCAAAGAGTAGAAGCTCTAAAAATCTGTAAAGCTGACCAGTGTGCCCACTTTCTTCTAGTACTTTTGTGGGTCTATCTGGTGTAAGTTATCACGGCTAAGACTGTTTTCTAAAAATAGGAGTTCTAGATACTGAAGGCTTTTCAGTACTTTGGAATCAAATGTGCTAGTGTTACAAATATTTTGTACAATTATGAAATCCACCAGGTAACTCGGGATAAAATAATTTAGAGTATTTGAATTTTAGAATGCGTTGCACGAACTTCCAGTATTATCTAAGAAGGAGTAAGCTCACTACACTTCAAAATGCCGGGAAAATATAAAAAGAAACTACCTAGAATAGTCTTCTCATCTAAAAAATAAGCATAATTGGGGCGCCTGGGTGGCGCAGTTGGTTGAGCGTCCGACTTCAGCCAGGTCACGATGTCGCGGTCCGTGAGTTCGAGCCCCGCGTCAGGCTTTGGGCTGATGGCTCAGAGCCTGGAGCCTGTTTCCGATTCTGTGTCTCCCTCTCTCCCTGCCCCTCCCCCATTCATGCTCTGTCTCTCTCTGTCCCAAAAATAAATAAACGTTGAAAAAAAAAATAAATAAAAATAAAAAGTAAGCATAATCAAATTGACTGTAAAGTCAAAGGTTGAAGAAGCAACTTTTGGGGTGAGATCCCAGGGTTTTTTGTTGTTTGGTTTTCTTTGTTTTTCTTTTCTACGTTCTGTTCGGACATTGACCTGAGGATGACACCCTAGCAAGGCTGTATGGGCAACAAAAACTTCAGGGAGTTTTGTCTTTCTGGATATAGAACCAGGACTAAGGCCACTATGAGCAAGAGAGTGGGAGGGGCGGTCCTTCCCACCCCTTTCCCTGTTCTGGTCCAAGGGCAGGCTCACTCACTGACTTGTAGGAACCAGAGCAAATGAAAGAATTTAGTTTCTAGGGTGTAATTTTTAATTCTTTAGTTGGTATTTAATCTGAGGAGTACTGGCAGGAGAATAGGGAAGAATCTGGTGATGAGATTAATTGAATAAATCATAAATCACTAAATAAAAGGCAACATGGCTGGGTCTCAGTGAGCAGGAGAATGGTACAAGGTGAGATTCAAGGGAAAAGCAGAGGCAGAATTATTCCAGGCTTGGGAGGTCAAGTCAAGGACAATAGCAAATCCTTATATGGGGCTTGCTATGTTTGAAACACGATTTAATTGCTTTCATAGTTAACTGGTATGATTTTCTAAAAAACTCCGTGAGAAATGTATTTTCACCTTTAATTTCCTCATTTTAAAGATAAGCAAACTAAGAGACAAATAGATTGTATGCTGAGATTCACTAGGAAGACCTGGGAATAGGGGTTTAGCTTTGTGCAGGGGTTTAGCTTTTATACTAAGTGTAAAAACAGAGTGACGGGGTAGCATTCAGGGCAATAATAAGTAGGCCTTAGCCTTTCAAAATATATTTCTGGTTATTATGTAGCAAAGAGATTAAAGCCAGGCAAGAATGAAATGGGAAGTCAATAAGCCAGATAAGAGACGCTAATATATCAAAATAGAGGGCGAGCACTGAAATCATAGAGAAGCAGATGATTCGGGAAAATGTTTTGTACGTGAAATCAACCAGCCTGCTAGTGACTTATGTGGGAAGTGTCAAGGAAAATTCTTAGGTGTTGTGATCAGCAATTAGTTGGCTAGATGTGAACTTTACTGGAGATGAGAAACACTAGACCCAACACACGCTAGTTTACAGCACGTCCGTCACATGACAGAGAGTGATGACATCTACACATATTCAAATAAGATATTATTATGTAAGTAAGCATCTCAGAAAACACATCATGAATGGCGATGCAAGTTTAGGCATCAGAAAATACTGATGACACTTAAAGCAGTAAGAATGACTTTGATGGCCTGGAGAGAAAGGGTACAATGAGAATTTTTAAAAAGGCAAAAATCAGGCCCTTACTACTCCAATGTGTCGAGAAGATAGTAATGGAAATACTTCTCACCTCAGAATGTTCTGGGGTTTTTTTTTCCTCTCTCTTAACATTTTTCCTACTCATCCCCTGATATTTAATCTAGTAATGTGATGCTCTTAGGCTATTCCTGTACTTATAAATCAGTCCCAAAGAACAATAGTCATGGTTGATCAATGTTCCTTAGAAGTTAAATGAAACATTTAAGCAACTGGTGAATCATATCCCCCTGGAACACCTCTAGAGTCCATTTCAGCATGACCTTGGCTTTGCACTTCTTCTACCGAAGAGTCTGTTCCCATAAAAAAAAAAAAAAAAAAAAAAAAAAAAAAAGAAGTCACAACCAAAAGATTGTTAAATCAAGGAAAGATCTCTAGCTGGCTCTGGTGTTTGTGTGCACTTTGTTGTGGAAATGCTGGGCTTTTTGGTCTTTAATCTTAGTCTGCCAGTCTGACAGCTTTGAAATTGCTGCAGAAAAGTTCACTGAAAGAGATAAATCAGTATATCATCTGCATAAAAAAGACAATGCATCATCATGGTAAATAAGATAACCAAATGAAGCATAGGTACCGGGGGAAAAACTCTCCTGGGCAGGCTCAATAATAAGACTAGGGATTTCAGGGAAGTTAAAGAAACAAAAGCCATATGAATATGAAGTGAATGCATAGCTCACCATGGAAATAACAGACACACACACACACACACACACACAAATGTAGTCAACAGGCTTCATACGTGATGGACGTGTCAAGACACCCTGAGTCTGAAATTCGTTATGGAATAAACAAAAATAAAAATCACAGACATATAGTGAAAAGGTCAACATAATAAACATAATAAGCTTCTCTCTCAGAGAAGAAATCTTTTTAGGACCAAATTAAATTTGGCATTTAAAAATCATAATTTAATCTATCTGACCCCAAAGTCTAAGTAAATCTCATTAAGAAATATAATATGACAGATAAATTGGAACTATCATACCATAATGCGTAGTAACATCTTTGTTTAACAACAGGGTGGGTTTGAAAAAGAGCAGACACCTAATTGTCGGAAGACGAAGAAGCTGTTGCTTTATCGGAGGCGTAAGTAACCGACTGCCTTGCCTCCCAACCCATGCTGGGAAACGTGAGCGCTCCTGAGGGCTGCAGGATCTCTCATGAGCTGTCCCGTAAACCATGCTAGACTTCTAGCTTCTTAGTAGTTGTGTGCTCCTGCTCTCGTCTGCTTGGTGATGAAAGGTGCTGTGGAAATTTTCAATATGTATGTCCAACAGAAACTGATGACATAGGCAGGGCAGAATCCATAGATGAGTCAATGTCAGGACAAAAGGAAATAGTAGCCAAAGGTGGCCCACTGAAAAGTTCCCAATTTTCTTTACCCAGAAATCAATTCGAATGGTTGAACTTTTGCTCACGCACTGTATCCGAGAGATGAGTTCACACTGAAATTACTATTGTCATCACCTTTTACTTCATTTTTTAAAGAAACCTTATATACCTTTGCTTGAAAAACAAATACAGTAAGGCCTTGGTTTGCAAGCTTTAACTTGTTCTGGAAACATGCTTGTAATCCAAAGCACTCGTATATCAAAGCGAATTTCAAGAACCACTGGCTCAGTTGTGATCACATGACATTCAGGGACATGTACTACTCGTATTGCAAGACGTCGCCGTTTATCAAGTTAAAATTTATTAGAAATGTTTGCTGGTCCATGGAACACTCACAGAGCAAGTTCCTTGCAATCAAAGTTTTGCTGTATTTGGGGAGGTCACAATGCCCTCAGCTGGGGATTGGAAGCCACAAAACAAGAACACGAGAGCCGCTGGGCACAAGGTGTCCACGGTGAAGTAACCTGCGTTTTAAAACCATGTTTTCAACTGTGTAACAACATGAGTGAATCTTAAAACTGCCAACAAGTGCTACTCCTGAGCAAGGCTAATATTTAGACAACTCGTTAACACTATAGGGGAAGACAAACTGTATTGAAAAGAAAAGCCAGTGTATCTTTAAGGAAGGAGACCGAGTGTAATACTAGAGTGCATCAATTTTACGGACACATGAAATTCTAGACAAAGAGAGCCAGAAGTCCTCAGCTAATTATGAGGTATTATAATGTTCATTCATTTTATTTCCCTTCCTACATCCATTTTTCCCCCATTCTGTGGACTTGCACTCTGATGCAGGTAATTGGATTTCTCAGTACCCCATCCTGACACAGAGAATCCACATCTCTCTTCCTTCTACTTCACTTTGACCCTGCCTCCCATCCACCAAAACATACACTGAAGCTTTGCCCCCCTCTGTCTCCTTCCTTCTCAGCCCCCCTCCTTCTAGCATCAACGCATAATTGCGATCTAGTCTGTGAATGCGAGTTTTTAGGGTCCAAAGTTGCAACTCAATTCTCAGCTCTGCCATGTAGCAAAATTGAACTCTGAGCCAAGTCACAAAGCCTCTCTGTGCTTCTTTTCTGTTCTGTTAAGTGAAAGTAGTCATAGAACATCAAAGAGCTGTAGTAAAGGTGGAATGAGAAAGTGGATACGAAAACAGTGTTGTGCACTACGAACGTCATTATTAGTTATGTGGCTACCACACTTAGGCACGGATGCCCATGAGGAATAACCCTCCTTTGAAAACTGCCAACGGTAGCTAGTTAATAAAGGACGTCTTATGGGGTGCTGGGTGGCTCAGTGGTTGGGTGACTGAGTTTGGCTCCGGTTATGATCTCACTGTTCATGGGTTTGAGCCCCACGTCGGGCTCTGGGCTGACAGAGCGGAGCCTGCTTGGGATTCTCTCTCCCCCCTCTCTCTCTGCCTCTCTCTCTCTCAAGAATAAATAAATCAACTTAAAAAATAATAGTTTCTTATAAAACTCCAGAACCTGCATGCTGGGTTTTGGGAAGTTTTTCAGTGTTAGGAGAGACCCACCCAACCTTCAGTATGACCACTGAGAACAAGATGAGATCGTGGGTGTGATTTATTCCCCCTACATGGTAATTCGTGAACACCTTTGTTATGGTTCATCAATCTCCATATTTACAGGTTGACTTCTGCGCAACATGATCCAGAAAACTTCTCAAGAACTTGAACTCCGAAGTAAACCACTCAGCTTTATAGATTTTGGATATAGACCCAGGCAAAATTCATTTCGTTCCTGAGTGTCGTAGTGGCTGGGGCATCCGATGACCAGGCAGCAGCATTCTAAACACCCTGACACAGGGACACCTGGGTGGCCCAGTCAGTTAAGTGTCCGACTTTGGCTCAGGTCATGATCTCATGGCTCTTGGGTTCGAGCCCCACATCGGGCTCTGTGCTGACCGCTCAGAGCCTGGAGCCTGTTTCAGATTCTGTATCTCCCTCTCTCTGCCCACCCCCCACTTGCACCCTACCTCTCCTCTCTCTCCTCTCTCTCTCTCAAAAATAAACATTAAAAAAATTTTAAAATAAAAGTAAAAAAAACCCCCCCCCCCCCCCCCAGCACAGACCCACTTTTGGTCAGGTGGTGACATTCATGGCACCTTCCACGTCGCCCCGTGGGGTGACAGCAACACCATTATGCCACACAGGTAATTCTGCAGGAAGGATTGGGTGTGATTCCGGAAACTTCGCTGGAAGCTTGGTTCTCGCATGCCAAACAGGACTGTGAGCCACCCAGTATTCTTTTACTAACCACCATTTCTGCTTGATCGGCCAGATTCAACTTTGGTTCCCGGCAACCAAGAACCCTGACTAATTCATCGTTGCATTGCCAGTTTACAGCCACTGAAATGATCTTCAGAGCCGGGGCACGAGCGGCTAGGCATAAACGCACTAAGGGGTTGGGAGTAAAGATGAAATGAAAAAGGGAAGCACCCAGCAACTCATCTTAATGGGACGAGATTTGCCAGAGAAAAGAGGCTGAGTGTGTGGCTGTGTCTCTTTCGAAACCTGATAGGCTCAGATTCACGCGAATGAAGTAGGAGGGCAGCGAGAGACGCACGGGGCTAAACAGGCCACAGATAGCACACACGTGGAAATGACGTCTGGAAGGAGACTACGTATGGCTGTGCACACATCGTCAGGTGCAGCTCCAGTGGAATCCAATCCACAGGGAGCTGACTTTGAAGAGTATTACCGTCAAAACTACAACCACTCTGGACTAAAAGAGACTGTGATTGTTAGAGACCAAAAACAAAAACAAAAACAATATAAAACCCAACCCTTGGTCCCCAGCAGTCCACAAGCCAGAAGCACACTGAGAAAGCTGCTCATCCCAGGGAGGGCATTTTCTCTAACTTCAGATGTGGCCAAGCAGAGTAATGGAAAAGGAAGAGCCTTAAGAAACCAAGGATGGGGAAGCACTCCCAAGAGTATCAGGTGAAGAACATTCCCCATCCTCCAGGGAAGCAACCAGATCGTGGGTTTAGTGGGCTTCTAGGTTACCATGAATGAACAGTGGCTATTCAGTACCCATTCTTCCCCTTCAGGGATGGGAGTATTTGTTGTGGCCATCCTGCACCTGTCTGCCCCTCAATGTATACTGAGATTATGAAGAAGAGGAGGGATTCTGAGTCTCCTGTGTTCAAAAGTCTCAAGTCCCAGGGTGCCTGCGTGGCTCAGTGGTTAAGCTTCGAGTCCTGATTGTGGCTCAGGTCATGATCTCACGGTTTGTGAGATTGAGCCCACATGGGGCTCTATGCTGACAGCGCAGAACCTGCTTGGGATTCTCTCTCTCCATCTCTCTCTGCCCCTCCCCAGCTGTGTATTCTCTCTCTCTCTCTCTCTCTCTCTCTCTTTCTCTCTTTCTCTCTCTCTCTCACACACACACACACACACACACACACAAAATAAATCAACAAACTTTTTTTTTTTTTAAGTCTCAAGTCCCAGAAGACACTCCCGTGAACTGGGCACAACTTGAAGGTCTTGGGTTTTAGTTTGGACATAGTGACTGCATCAGACCTTCTAGAGATGTCTTGGGGAAAGAGGTTAGTGCATTCTGCATACAGGAAGGACAGTGAACTTAATATTTTATGACCAAATGGATAAACGGTGATAGTCAACGTTGCATTGATGTGGCCCACAGATATTTTGAACTTTTCATCAGAGCAAGGAAATAACCTTGTTTTCTTTGCCCTGCAAGGAAGGAGTTGTCAGTTAAACTTCCGTGGCCAGTGAAATGTGAGTGGACGTGTAAGAGCCACTTTTGGTAGAATAGTTAAAGGGCCATGTGCAATGACTAGTCTCTCTTTTCCTTGCCCACCGAGACAATGTTTCAGAGAGTTGGATGTCCCCTCAGCACAGGACCCAAACCCAAAGTGGCTGTGATGCAGAAGGGAATCCCCAGTGATCCTTGTTAGATACGCGGCAAGAGCAAGAATAAAAACTTTGATACTTTAAGCCGCTGAAATCAGGAGGTTGTTGCTTTTACTATAGCAAAACTGAGACCACCAGACTGGTAGAGGCATCATGAAACACAATTTCTAATCATGTTCTAGCAATCCATGGATATGCTAGAGAGGGGGAGAGGGAGGAGGGAAGACAGACATAGCATACAAAAAAAATGAGAAATATGCTTTCTTTGAATGAAGAGTTTGGATCAAAACTAGGAACCAAAGCGGCATAGCAACACCGTCTAACCTTGCAAATACAACGACAACTCCAAGTGCAATGTCTGTATGTGTATGGAAGGAAAACAATAAGATTGGATAGAATTGAGGCTTTAATTCTACTTGGCCTGCACAGATAGAAAGAGTAAAAGCCTCAGCCCACGTTTCACGTTCCCACTTTCTACGTACCTGTGCGGAAAATCCACACCGCGTGTAGAAAAGCAAAGAATACGACTGGAAAGGTCTTTCTGAATTAGAAATATATTGACGCCATTAAAAATTCTTTAAATTGTAATTTGACTTATAAAGTTAATTTATCAGCTTTGTCAAAATGAAAAAAAGTAACCCTTCTCAGACGTGTTTTATCCTAGGTTCACAGATAGTATCAACCTTTTTTTTTTTAGTGTTTGTTTGCTTATTTATTTATTTATTTAGATAGACAGAGAGAGGAGAGGCAGAGAGACAAAGGGAGAGAGAATCCCAAGCAGTTTCTGCACTGTCAACACAGAGCCCTAGGTGGGGCTCGAACTCACACACCACGAGATGGTGACCTGAGCCACAACCAAGAGTCAGATGCTTAACCCACTGAGCCACCCAGGCACCCCAGATAGTACCAACTTTTAAGCCTCCTACCGACTCACTCACTTAAGTAAACTTGTCTTTTTTTCCATCACTATATTCGCACCCCTTATATTTACTTTCTCTTAAGAGAATACAATTCCCACCGTATTCTGATTTATGTTATTATTTTCTTAGTGATTACTGGGTTTTCAATGACAATATAAAGGCAAATCTATCACAAGCCTTTTCCGAAGTAATACAGATTTTTATTTTTCCAAGCAGGCGAAAAAGGTGAAGAATCTAACTTCATTTTTCCAAGCGGACAGTTTGCTTGACTAACATAGGAAAAAAGTAAGGATCCAAAACAGAAAAAAAAAAGTCAAAGAAGCTGATTTTTAAAAAGTCAGAACCAGGGTGCTTGAGTGGCTCAGCTGGTTAAGTGCCTGCCTCTTGATTTTGGTGCAGGTCGTGATCTTTCGGTTCCTGTTACTGACACCCGTGTCAGGCTCTGAGCTGACCGTGCAGATCCTGCTTAGGATTCTCTCTGTCTCTGTCTCTCTCTCTCTCTCTCTCTCAATAAAAAAAAAAAAAAAAAAAAAACTTACAAAAAATAAAATGAAGTTAAAAAATCAAGACCAAAAAAAAAAAAAAGTCAAAATGAAAGCAAGACAAAAATGATCATAGAATTAAGGAATGAAGGAACTATATTGTTTTGGTTGAGGAAATGTCCTGAATAAAGTAAACTAAACATTCGTCTCTCTGAATAATAATAAAAAAAAAAAGTATGCAAAATCTCATTTATCATTGGTACATGCTTTGAAAAGAGAATAGTCAGTAGGTTCCAAGCTTGTGAATTGCCTTGTTCCCCTTTAAACTCTTAATGCTTGTTTTATGGTGTTCTCTACCACTTTCATTTTAAATTTGACTTTAAAAAGTTTAAACTGCATATGGGGCACCTGGGTGGCTCGGTTGGTTGGGCACTAACTTCGGCTTAGGTCCTGATCTCACAGTTTGTGGGTTCAAGCCCTGCGTCGGGCTCTGTGCGGACAGCTCAGAGCCTGGAGCCTGCTTCGGATTCTGTGTCTCCCTCTCTCTCTGCCCCTCCCCTGCTTGAGCTCTGTCTCTCTTTCTCAAAAAGAAATAAACATTAAGAAACTTAAAAAAAATAAATAAAAGTTTAAACCACGTAAAGACATCTACCCACAAATATGGAATTCATTTTCTAGGTAAGATAGGGTATAAAATGCTTAAGGTCCAAGCTAATAACTAACATAGATATTTATGGGCTTATTCATAGGAAGACTGAGTCTCTCACATTAGCCTGTTTGATACGAATGTCCCCCATAAGTCTTAGAGCAAATCAAGTTCAGTATAAATGTCAACAGAAAGAAGAGACCTTATTAAGCAAGATACAAAGTTACGAAGCAAGTAGTGGGGACGGGGGACTCAATTTACTTGATAAAACACAAATGGTTTTTGAGACCAGGTCAGATGCAGAACTTGAGTAGCTGGAACTGTTACATCCAGCTTGGGAAAAATTACAAATCAGTTCCTAAGATGGCAGGAAGTTAACTTGCGTTACAAGTGTGTCAAAGAAGGTTCTTTTTGTAGGCTCAAGGCTTTGCCCTCATTCGGATGCCCTTTCAGACCTGAAAGTTCCCGAATGTTCTAACCGCCATTTCAATATCTGACAAATAAAATATGTGATCAGTTAGTTAAATGATGTTATCACAGGTAATCACTGAAAGTATGGTTTTGCAAAGGTGTGAATGAAAGGAAAATGGCAGATATAATGTCATATTTAGAGAAATGTAATCTTTTTTAAGTTTATTTTGAGAGAGAGAGAGAGAGCAAGGGAGGGGCGGGGGGTGGGGGATGGGAGAGAGGAACCCCAGCAGGCTCTGCACTGGCAGCACAGAGCCTGACATGGGGCTCGAACCCATGCACTATGAGCTCACGACCTGAGCCAAAATCAAGAGTCGGATGCTTAATCGACTGAGCCACTCAGGCACCCCAAAGATTAACTTACATTTTTTAAGGATCTATAAGTAAACTTTTATTTTTTTTAAGTTGATTTATCTATTTTGAGAGAGAAAGAGAGAGAGAGAGAGTAAGTGAGGAAGAAAGAGAGAGAGAGAGAAAGAGAGAGAGAGAGCTGTGCTATCAGCCTGACTCAGGGCTCGATCCTACAAACCTCAAGGTGGTGACCTGAGCCAAAACCAAGAGTTGGATGCTTAACCGACTGAGCCACCCAGGCAGCCTGAGAAACATAATCTTAAAAAATATTCCTGGGAAGATCTCAGAGGTAAAGTCAGAATCTTTAAAACAAGTAGAATTCACCATAGAACATTGGTTCTTAACCAAGGGCAATTTTGACTCTCCTCACTTCTCAAACCCCAGGACATTTGGCAATGGCTGGAAATATTTTTGTTTGTCGTACTGAAAAGAAACCAGGGATGCTGTTAAATATCTCACAATATACAGAACAGGCATCAAAACAAAGTATTGTAAAACACAAAATGTCGGAAGTGTAAAATTGAGTCACTGCTCTACAGATAGTGTCAGAATTCCAGAATTGTGCCTACTTGATATGATCCCAAATCGAAAAAGGAAAAAAAAAAAATACTAGATTTTGGACATGTTCAGAAAAGTTTCTTAAAACACAAAAGATAATTTTCTTCTTAGGATTACTCATATCAAAACAGCTCTAATTCGGATGAGTGGTTTCGGTTTAGCCAGACCTCAGCTAAAAAAATGCATTTTGCTAGATAGGAGCTTTTCACTTTGGGCACATGCACGACAGTCTCTAATCCTGGTTTTCTAATCGCAAAAAATATAGACGCTGCGATGCTTCCGTTGCAGCAATGCTGTCGAGAGAAAATGATACGACCACACAGAGCAGATGATAGCAATTGGCATTATCATTGGCATTCCCACTCCTTTATACAGGTTAATATAAATCACTCTAATCCTACGCAGTAAGATTGGAACAGTATAAAATATACTGACGATGTCCTAGTGGAAGATAGCAATACAAAATAGAACAAAAATTACATGACTCTTCTCAAGCCTTAAAATGTCCAGCTGACTTGACTCCTTTGAGACAGTGCCCTCAATGCAACAAGAAGGGATACTGACCTGAAACCAAACTGTCTCCCATAAGAAACTCAGAGAAAATACTGATTAGGTAGATACTTGGTGTATTTTCAACTGATAGAAGTCCTTGGTGTGATGGGAGAGTGTTGTGTCAGGTACAAACCCTGGGGCAAACACCAGCCTCACTTCTTACAATGACTTCCCCTGAGTGGAAATTGTGTCTACTGATAGAATATGGCAAAGGTCATTTGTCACTTCCATGTTGATGTCACATTATATAAGGCTCTATCCTAATAGTCTGGGCAGAGAGATTCTCTTGCTGGCCTTGAAGAAGAAAATCGCTGTCTGTGATCCGCCTGTGGAGAAAGCTACGTGACAGGAATCTACAGGCAGCCTCTAGAAGCTCAGGGTGGCCTCTAGCCAACAGTCAGTGAGAAACTGAGACCCTCAACCGTACAGTCAAAAGACAAAAGAAGTGAGTTCTTCCCCAGTCAAGCCTCCAAATAAGAACACAGCTGGTCAACATCTTGATTTCAGCTTGGGTAGGCCCAGGGCAGAGGACACAGCTAAGCGCTTTGTGGACTCTTTATCCTAAGAAATGGTGAAACAATAAACGTATGTTAACCCCCTAGGCATGTGCTAATTGGGTGTGCAACAATGGAAAGCTAATATGGGGGGTACTGGCCCAGAATATAAATCATTTCCGTAAAGTGGAAGTAAAAACTTGAATATTGAAGGCATAAAGAATTATAAATAAAACTAGAACACAAAGAGGCTTCATGGTTCATGGTTTCGCACCAAGTAGACATAAAAGTCCTACCTTACAATCTTACTATCTTATTTAACACACACACACACGCACACACACACACACACACACACACACACACTGGTTTATAGGAGACCAAAACTAATCACAGCTATGAAAATATTTTAGAATTATTTTACTAGACATTTGCAACTGCATCCATAAAATACATGTTTTTATGTAAGAATTCTATGTCCTCTGGATATAAATGAGAATAAATGAAGCCAATGTACTAAGCAGAAACTCTTTTCTAATTGGCAGTACTCCTCGAACATATTATCATGCCAGTAATCTGGAAGCAATATATGAATACTTAAAAGTTATTAATGTCATTGTAAGTATTATAAGCACATGAAAGCCAACATGAAAAATTAGAATACATCCATTCATTATCAAAACATAGTATCAAATTAAATGGGCTTAGGACCAACCTTATTGCACTTGAATAATGTTGAAGTCAAGGTCAAGCTTTAAAAGAGTACACGCTACATTATACCTTACATTTTTCATCAGTGGCATGGAAAGAGTATTTTAATTACTTCAAGAAACTTATTATTTATGGAATTATATAGAAGTATAAAAGAAAGCCATTTAACCTGAGAGCAGGAGGGGAAAAAAAAAAAAAAAAACAACAAAACAAAACATGCAGCGGCATTACGTTTCGGCAGGTCGCAAATATGAACAAGGTGTAGAAGAGAAAACGGAGAGCAAAATGGAAGATGTTCCCTGTCTGATGAAGAGAGAAGGGCACACAAAGTGTGTTCCCTCTGAACCCTCCCATGTCCTCCACAGGCTTCCCTTCATACAGTTAAGTCCAAAGAGGAAGTTAATTTTTTTTTTATTTTTTAATGTTTATTTTTGAGAGAGGGAGAGAGACAGAGGGGGAGCAGGGGAGGGACAGAGAGAGAGAGAAGGAGACACAGAATCCGAAGCAGGCTCCAGCCTCACTTCCTGCAACGTCAGCAGAGCCGGAGGTGGGGCTCGAGCCCACGAACTGTGAGATCACGACCTGAGCGGAAGTCGGACGCTTAACCGACTGAACCACCCAGGAGCCCCCAGTCCAAAGAGGAGTTTTAAGTGAGGACTGGTGATGTCACTCACCTGTAGAGCTTTCTGGCCCTAAGTTCTTATTTCAACACATAATAATACGATTGGGGGCCATCTTCACATGAACTGGTTTGTTTCATACAAATGCAGTGTGCTATCTTTGATGACAGTGGTGCTACTTTTTTTGCTGTCGTAATTAAAACACACGTCCAAATACATCATTAGATGGAAACCCCTCCCTGATAATTTTTGACCGGCTAAACTAATAGAAGTAACAAGGATTTGGTCCTGGAACAGGATTGAAAAGATCCATGGGGGGAATAAGTAAATCTGGATGAATTATAGTGGTTTTTTTGTTTGTTTGTTTAGAAAATACAATAATAAAATATATACTTCATGTGACAATTAAATGAGATGATGTTTGGGGCGCCTGGGTGGCTAAGTCGGTTAAGTGTCCGACTTCGGCTCAGGTCACGATCTCGCAGTCCGTGGGTTCGAGCCCAGCGTCGGGCTCTGTGCTGACAGCTCGGAGCCTGGAGCCTGTTTCGGATTCTGTGTCTCCCTCTTTCTCTGACCCTCCCCCGTTCATGCTCTCTCTCTCTCTTTCTCAAAAATAAATAAATGTTTAAAATTAAAAAAAAATACATTCCTTTAAAACTTTTTTTCTTTTTTGAAATATTTATTTAGATTCAAGTTAGTTAGCCTGCTGTGTATTATTGGTTTCAGGAGTAGAACCCAGTGATCACTGGGAAGTTCATATAACACACTTCCATATAACACACAGTGCTCGACCCAACAAGTGCCCTCCTTAATGCCCATCAACCATTTAGCCCATTGCCCCTCCAGCAACCCTCACTTTGTTCTCTGTAGTTAAGAGTCTCTTATGGTCTGCCTCCCTCTCTGTTTTCATCTTACGTTTCTTCCTTTCCCCGTGTTCATATGTTTCATTTGTTAAATTCCACATAAGTGAAGTCAGAGGATATTTTTCTTTCTCTGACTTATTTCACTTAGCGTCATACATTCTAGTTCCATCCATGTTGCCACAAATGGCAGCCTTGCATTCTTTTTAATCACTGAGTCATAGTATTCCTTTAAAGCCATTTTTTTTTTTTTTGCTTGTTTGTTTTACGGAAAGCCTTTCAAAGTGGAGTCTTCTGTGAAGTCTACTGTGGGGTCTATTTGTATGATGGCTGTGGTTGAAGTTGGAGCCCGAATAACGTAAAACCAGCAACGATAGCAATATCTGAAAAGTTCCATCCCGTGTGTAAGATATGACGGTTTTGTAAATATCATCTCATTTATTTTTTTATTTTTTTTAATTTTTTTAAATGTTTATTTATTTTTGAGACAGAGAGAGACAGAGCATGAATGGGGGAGGGGCAGAGAGAGAGGGAGACACAGAATCGGAAGCAGGCTCCAGGCTCTGAGCCATCTCCTTCCAGGCGCCCCTAAAGGAATGTATTTTTAATTGAAAATGCCAAGGCCATAGATGAGCAGAAAAGGTGGTATGTTTTCTTCCAACTCAACGCTATGGTGACCTGACACTAAGCATCAAGGGAAGAAAACTCTAGGTTATACCAATTTGAAGGTCTCTTTGGATTAGCAGATTTATGAGAAAGCCAGAGGCTGAGAAGCAAAACCCAGGAGAGTTAACAGTCACAAACCGCTGAACTGTCCCTTACCATGCTGGTCACACCTGGCCAGGGAAGTGGCCACGTTTGAGAAGAGCAGGTCTCTCCCTCCTTGGTACAACATGAGGGAAACATGGGGTCAGATGACACAAAACACTTGTTTCGTTAGTGCTCCAGAATTACAGAAATGCCAGGGTGTAACAACAACCCATATTAAGGACAGGGGGGTTTCCTCGTGTCAAATTCAAATTGCTGTGGCATTCGTGGTATTACCAATTCTACCCACGTGTGACTTTGTACGACTCAAATGAGATAGATAAACAAATCAGATAATCCTAACACTCAATGCCTCCTGTAGTTCTGTCTGCCTTCTGAAAGTGCAGTAGTGAAATGGCATAATTCACTGACTCTCTGGAGTGTCATAGTTTAATGGCATTTCACAGCCATGGCACATCACATTACATTATGTGCACAGTGTCACCACGAAAGCCACAGCACCATAAAGTGATAACATCGCATAATGAGACATACAAACCCAATGTGATGTGACATACAAGAAAATCAATGCAGCATATCACTAAAAGCACCCCAGTTTGGAAAGGGGTACCTATGGGCATTTCAAATGAATTTACAGATCATTCATTTCCTACATAATTCTACTGTATTTAATTTCTGTGCATCTGCAGGCTTCCACAGAGAAATCTAATGTTGAGTTGGCAAGCTGTGCCTCTGCACGACCGTATTTCTTTTCCAGAGGAAGCCATGAAGAAAATGTAAATACGGAGCAGAAGCTATTTGAAGAAACTTAAAGAAGGGCAAGTATTTCTTTTTAAAAGGGTTTTCTCTTTGCAAAGATTGTGTAAAGGGCTACGCATTTCTTAAATGAACTGGCAGAATTCTGACCTTTCAATGTGAATAAAAGAAATAGAGGACCCTTTGAAAATAAAGAAGTAGCAATTATAAAAGGATTAAAGGTAGGATTTATCAGGAAAGGCTGCGTTGGACATGGAGTGCTGGATAGAATAAGGCACTAAGGCAGTAAGAGTTCCTCAGCAACAATAGCCTTTTACTATAGGAGAAAACACTCCCAGATAACACTACCCCAAAGCCAGGTAACAGGTTACTACGGGACCTCTCAAGGACCAAACTTCTAATACCAAATCACTGGCAATAATGCCTTTGCATTTTGCACAATAGAGTCAATAATAGTGTTCTCTTAAATCTGTTGATAAGCTAAATCCCACATCTGGTGTAGTAAGTACAAGAACAGATAGAGTTAATGTCAGTTAGGATGAGTTTAGGTTCTGACGGTGTATCTGATCAGGGACATTGTAATCAGGAGTCATTGAACTGCAAAGTGGTAAAACACGGTGACCAGAAGGAATGGGTTAGACTGGAAAATATTCTTAAGGCAATGTTAGATTTTTGAATGCATTATTTGTTCATTTCTGTGGCATCATTTTCAAACCTGAATAAAAAAATGTAGGAGACTGCCTTTAAAACGACCTTAAAGTATCATGGAAGACTTTTGTTGAAGTCTGTGGTTTACATTTATGCGAATTTCAAACTCTACCTTGCATAGTTAGGGTGGAAATATGTTCCACCATCCACTTACTTCGACCCCATTCTTTTTGAACTTTAAGACCTGCACCAAGAGCACTGCCTCTGACGTTGTAACATGTATGGATCCTACCAAGTAGTTCTTTCTGCGTATTACTTTTCTCCCCCAGTTCTAAAACCATCTCCTTATTTGGCATCTTAGGGTCGAAATAGGCATACCTCCAAAATGATCAGAGTTTATTTGGAAGTTAAAATAGACATGAGATCTTGAAAATTACAATCATCTTTTCACAGAAAACACACGCCAGTGTTCCATCATTATCTTTTGTGTGGGTGTTAAAACACATAGCATGACATCCACCCTCTTAACAAACTTTTAAATGAACAGTACCCGATTGTTACCTATAAGTACAAGATTCTAAATCCGTTTTCTAGGGCTTCTTTATTTTGCATGATTGAAATTTTATACTCTTTGAATATGAGCTCTCTGTTATCCCTTCCTCCAACCCCTGGACATCATCATTCTGTGCTCCCCTTCGATGACTTTGACTACTTCAGAGACCTCTTACAAGTGGGACAATGCAGTGTTTCTCCTTCTGTGATTGGTTTATTTCACTCAGTGTAATATGCTCAAGGTTCACCCATGTTGTAGCAAGTGACAGGATTTCCTTCTTTTGTATTTTGTATTTTTTTATTTGTTTATGTGTTTAATGTTTATTTATTTTTGAGAGAGATACAGGGAGAGTGGGGGAGAGGCAGAGAGAGAGGGAGACACAGAATTCAAAGCAGGCTCCAGGCTCTGAGCTGTCAGCACAGAGCTTGACCTGGGGCTCAAACTCATAAGATGTGAGATCATGACCTGAGCTGAAGTCAGGAGCTTACCCAACTGAGCCACCCAGGCACCCCTCCTTCGTTCTTTTACAGTCTGAATGGGAATCCATTTTATGCATAGACCACATTTTCTTTACCCATTCATCGATCCATGGACATTTAGGTTGTTTCCACCTCTTGGTTATTGAGGATAATACTGCGATGAACTTGGTGGTGCAAATATTTTTTTGAGATCCCATTTTCAACTGTTTTGGAAAAATACCCATAAGTTGGATTGCAGGTCATATGGCAGTATTTTGAATTTTTTGAGGAAACTCTATATATACTGTTGTCCACAACGGCTGCATCATTTTACATTCCCACCAGCAGCGTATGAGGGTTCCAAATTCACTACACCTTCCCCAAAACACTTGTTTGTTTTTTTTTAAATAATCATCATGATAACAGGTGGGGGGTGACATCTCATTATGGTTTCGATGTGCACTCCCCTGATGATTAGTAACATTTAGCATCTTCTTATATAACTTCTAGCTGTTTGTGTGTCTTCTTTGGAGAAACATCTATTCAAGTCCTTTCTCATTTTTCAATAGTTGTAAGAGTCCTATGGTTTTCAAATACTTTTTTTCCCCCTTCTGTGAGTTGTCTTTTAATTCTGTCTATGGTTGCCTTTGCTGTGCAGAAGCTATTCAGGCTGAGGTGGCCCTACTTGTCCATGTTTGCTTTTGGTGCCTGTGCTCATAGGGTCATCTTCAAGACATTGTTGCCACGACCGATATCATGAAGATTTTCCCTTCTGCTAGAAGTTTTCTTCTAAGAGTTTTATAATTTCGGCTCTTAGATTTAAGCCTCTAATCCATTTTGAACTCATTTTTGTGTAGAGTGTCAGATAATGGTCCAATTTTGGTGTTATTTTTTTTGTATGCCCAATGGTATGGCACCGTGCCAGGATACTATGGTGAAGAGGTACCATGTTCTTCCTATTGGCTTTGATGCAGCTGCTTTTGCTCTTACCTGGGGTGCAGGACCCTTTAATTGATTTCTGGATTTCCCACAAAGGGAAGTGTTATTGTTGTTGAATCAATATTTCCATGGGAGCAACGAAGTCTTGGGTCTTCCTATTGTGCTATCTTTTGAGGCCACTCCTCTATCATTATCTTTTATGTTTAGCCCATTTGTAAAAACACCACTTGGGGGGTAGGTATCACAATTCATAGATGTGTGAACATCCTTCTTTATGTATCTAAAATGCCTCTATCTCCTACCGTACAGAGGGCATGAAACAAAATAGATTCCCCTTATAAGGCTGAAAAATGAGAGCATTCTAGATGATTCATGGTGTGAATCTAGCGATGTGATCATCTTAGATATCATTTTAGATCATTAGGTAGTGAGTTTCCTGGTCTATGTCTCTGTCACAAAAACAAAAGGAGAGATACTAAAGATAAAATAAATATGTTATGTTGAAAATTATTTGCTTCGACTTAAATTTATCGTCTCTATCTAGTCCTTTAATTTGTGGGTTCTGTTATGCACATATGTATGCATGTATGTATGTATGTTTTACCTCCTGCTCAATTCCTGTGTTAACGTGCGTTGGAATGTAACACTTGTGTACTTATGGCATGTGCTCTGATCATGGCAAGCACGTTTAAAGTTAAATTAGCACTGGGTTGCAAACCTAATCATTTAAACTAGCATATGGCCTAAAGAAATTTGTAAGTAAACCTTTGGCCAAAACAAAACAAAACAAACAAAAGTAGGTTTAAACATGCAAAAAAAAAAAAAAAAAAAAACTTTCACTCAACAACACTCATCTTAGAAGGATAAAATCAAGGATTATTGACCACAGGTGATGATTCGTAAACAGTAAATCTATTTGGGGCTCCAGCTCCCAGGAGGACAATATCAGGAACCTCTGATTTCCCTAAGATCTATAGCTCATGACAGTCCCAGAGCATCTGACAAGGTGTTCATACAACACATGTCAGTGTAAATAAATAATCACTCTTCTCTGCACAAGACACAATCTGTTTCCTACTTTAATCAAGGTCATGGTACAAATGTGGCATCTGAGTTCCCTCCCCCCACCTCCCTTCCTCTCCATTCTCTCTGCCCAGAGAACAAGGGCACCGCCCTCACTTATTTAGACCTCACCTTTCAGCCTTCAGAGACCGCAGGCAAGGAGACATGCTTGTGCAAAAGAGACTCGGTCAACCTTGCATTTCCAGTACTTTGTTTGTTCGTTTGGTTACAAAATTAAGTCTGTAATTTGAGTGCATTTTTCTTCTGCACTCCCATGATAGGACACACCTCTGTCCAGGGCAATTAGAGAGAAATCTCTTCCCCAGCATTTCCCAAGTCCCTCCTCTTTGTTGTCTCTCTGTCACTCCAGGGATTAGAGGTGTCAGGGAAACATTCTGCCATTTTTATTCTTCTTTCTAGTACAAGTACTGGGAAACCAAAGAGGTTTCCTCTTCTCTTGTCCAAATTATTAGGGCTCTCCCCATGTGTTGCGCTAAGGCTTTATCTGGTCAAAGACTATGGTGTCAATTCCGGGCTACTCTCTAACAATAAAATATATTTTCTTTTCATGTAAGCTATGGCAGAACTGGGGCGCCTGGGTGGCTCAGTCGGTTAAGCGTCCAACTTCGGCTCAGGTCACGATCTCACAGTCTGTGAGTTCCAGTCCCACCTCAGGCTCTGTGCTGACAGCTCAGAGCCTGGAGCCTGCATCGGATCCTGTGTCTCCCTCTCTCTCTCTCTGCCCGTCCCCTGCTCATGCTCTGTCGCTCTCTGTCTCAAAAATAAATAAAAACATTAAAATTTTTTTTTGTTTGAATAAAATAAATAAACTATGGCGGAACTATTTTGGTTATTACCTACAATGATTACAAAAATATTGTTCTGTTGCTTGTTTTATTTTTTTTTATACCCATTATGATGCCCTCCCGGCACTGGATTTTATATATCATCATGCTTTGATGTTTACACATCATCATGTTTCAGAAAAAGCATTTGATCTTCTTGGTACAAAATTAGCGTTAGCTCACTCTTTTTCAAAACTGCATTTCTGATAGTATATTACTTCCTAACTTACCTTAATACTTCATTTTCCCTAGTTTTGATCTATTTTTCCCACCAAAAATTGCTCATCCGTTGTGTTTCCAAAAGAATAACTTTGAAAGTTTCACTATCAACTGATGCCACCTACAAATTCTAAAATTTGAATTCTACATAGGTGTGTTCTCTACATGCTTGAAAAAAAAATCATCAGAATTTAACCAATGCTTAAACTATGTGCAGAATATGGAATGCCAATAAATTATCAGGATAATTCAAAGTGGATTGGGAGAAAGAAAAGACTTTACACGAAATGGCCAGATAGTGAGGGAAAAAAAAATTGGGGCTAATAAATGTTAACAACTTCATTTTTATCCTTATAACTAGACAAAGATACTTCATGAGAACAACACTCACTTAAAGGTAGTTATTCCATGAACAATGGATACAGATGACAGATTAATGGTTGCCAGAGGTGGGGGGGTGTTGGCGGAAAAAAATCAGTGGAGAAGGATCAAAATGTATAAACTTCCAGGTATAAAATAAATAAGTCGTGGGCTATCACGTACAGCACAGTGACCATAGTTAACAATACTGCATTGCATACTTGCAACTTGCCCGCAGAGTAGATCTTACAAGTTCTCATCACAAGAAAAATAAATTTTGCAATTATGTATGGTGACAGATGTTAGCTACAGTTGCTGAGATCGCTTTGAAATATATACAAATATTAACACATTGTGTTGTATACTAATATGATTATAATTATCATGTAAACGAATACAATCTTGTATGCCAATTATACTACCCCTAAAAAAGATTACTGGACATTAGCGTATGCCCGTTAGCAGCAAAATCACTCCCACTAAGACCACTGCTCTAGAGATAATCAGCAATGCCATTTCCAGTACTTAGTCTCGTATTTGTAAAAAAAAAAAAATGTTTTTAATGAAAAATGAAGTTATCAGCTTTCTACAAGGTCCTGAATCCTAATTGCCTATCCAAAGTAACCTTTTAACAAGCTCTCTGGGGATATAATCACTTATCTATCACTCTACTCAATTTATTTGACCTCATTTTGTCGATTAGAAAAATCACCCTTTTATTTAGGTATATCATTTCTTTTTTTTTTTTTTGTCATTTTAAATTTCCGACCAAAACAGTGAAATGAGAACAAAAGTTCTACAATGTACTGATACACAAGTGTAGATAATGGACTTACAAGGGACACATATATGTCATATACATTTGTCAAAGAATTGTTTTTTTTCCATTTTCATTCATTTACGGTTCAAACAACTGCATGTAGCCTTCAGATCCCCCCTGGATTCTACAGTACGAAGAGGGAGAGACTTTCCAGAAGGGCTCTCTCCTGCTTGTTAAAAGGATGGAGTGTCACTAACATTTCTTGTGTGGTACGGGGAACAAATAGTAAGATCAGATCGAAGGGCAGAGAGATATCCTGAGCTGATGTCTTTGCGGCAGAGGTAAAGTACTTTTCATTACTGAAAAGAAAACATTTATAAAAACATTGATCTCAAAAGCAAAATCAAATGCAGTATTTTGTACCATACTGAACTGTGTAATAAGCCTTCCTCTCTTATGTTTGAAACTGTGTTTTTATATGATGACAGTGACATTTTATATATTTAGCCCACATTTTTAACAGCTCCTAAATATTCATAATGCTAATTTTAAGTCACAGCATGATTTGTTAATTCTTATAACTCTGCCAAACCTTGATAAATTGGGCTAAATTTGAACCAGATTTTCTAAGCCTTGCGGGGACATATTAATTCAATATTATTACTGTCAAGCATAAAATATGTTCAGAAGCTTCCAGCATCACTTCACAGATGAACTGGCATTTCATTCCCTTAAACTGACTAACTTATCTGCCATTGAAATAACCAATAATGTTGTCTATTGTTCATTCTTTTGACCAAACTTGTAGAGTAGGGAGAGGAAATAGGGAAAATTCTTTTAAGAAAAGTAATAGCTTAGGTAGTTAATAAATATGAACCCCCATATTTCATAAAATTTAAAAATGTCAAGAAAGAAAAAGAAGCTAATTGTTGTTGGTCTACCAAATGCTAAATATGGCAAATGGCTCCAAATGGGCAAAGTAGAGAAATGTCTGTTCTGTTCTTAGGGACATTTCAAAAGAATTAAACATAGTTTATTGGTTTTCTGTCATTTCTAGTGCATTATAAGTAAGTCAATATCTATTCATATTGTCTGAGGAAGTCTTATTTCCTGGATATGAAGCTGTGTTGTTTTGACATTGTCCTATTTTCATGGCAAATCCAAACGTGATTTAGATTTTGAATTGGAAAAGCAGTTTCCCTACTTCTTTTTTTTTTTGTTTTTTATCTGACCCTTCTTCCCCAGGGAAGGTTAATAACACCCGTGATTATAAAAATGTAACACCCAAATGATCTTGAGTGTCAATAACTTAAAAGATAAACGACACAGATGTTTCTTCAAGATTCTTCTCTTGCATTATCCTATTTACGACTTTTTGCAAAACTATTTTTATCTCCCTGAGATTCTTCCTCCTCTCTTCATGCCTCTGGATCTTGTTCCCTTTCATTTACTGAATGATTTCTGCTTTGGAAATTGTACTCCTTCTTACACACTTTCCATTTTCCCCTCTTTGTTACATTCTGCTTTAATGGGTACCATCTTAAAAAAAAAAAAAGGACCAAAAGAAAAGTATCCTTTGACCCCAATTCTTCCTCTGGCTACCATTTTATTTTCTGCTCATGTGGAGAACAAAACTTCTTGAAAAGAGTCTAAAATGCTGTATATTTTTTTTTTGCTTTAAAAAAAATAGACTTTATTTTTTTAGATTAGTTTTAAATTTACAAAAAAAATGAGCAGAGTACAGAGATATCCTATTAATTCTTGGAAACCACTGAACTTTTTACCGTTTCATAGTTTTGTCTTCAACATATACTTTTTAACTCATTTAAATATCTCTACCCAAATACTCTTTCTACAATCGCTAATCATTTTGTCAAGTAAAGTACGATGATGAATTCCAAGTGTCAACCTAGCTGGGTATTAAAACACTGACAGGTGATCATTCCTACATTCTTGAAAAACATACATATCTTTGCTTACAGGATGCCTCATCTGTCAGACTTTCTCCTTTTCCTCTCTAGACAGTTGTGTTCTATCTCCTTTATTGACTTTTCCTTTTCCAACCAAGTCTTAAAGGTTAGGGCAACTCTGGCCTTGCACCTGGCCTTCTACTTTATTCTAACTCCAGGGACTCTAATTTATCTTACTCACTTGGAAGACTTCAAATAATATGCATTGGTTAAATTTGCCTCTGGTTGTATATAACTGTTAATTTCAGGACAATATAGAATATATATATTTCTTCCTATTCCTCCTACTGAGTACAACCAAAAGCTCTGAATATTACATATGAAGCAAAGAGAAGATGACTCTGAAAGATACAGAGAAGAAGACAGGCCTTCTAGGAACCTAGAGACCCAAGGAATGACATAGTGGTGGCTTCTCTGGAAGCTCATAATAGTCCCTGCTCATTATAGTCCAGACTGGGTGCGGAAGAAGACACTCATCTGGAAACATCAATGGATACAGATTTTTAAAAAAGCCAAGCAAAGCTTCTCTATCTAAGCAAAGGACCAGGAAAGGGTCATCCTATCTAGACAGAAAACTTTCAGGCAAATACCATGGGTAAACTGTGGCTCCATTATCACCGCTGTGAGCAAAGGTCAGATTGAAAGCCCCGCCTTCCAACTTCACCTGGTTTTTGTGAGGTTCCCCGATCCCTTACTGGTGGTTTCAAAGAAGGTTGACTGGGGTGCCGGACTTCCGTCCTCACTGGGCAATAAGGAGCCCCCACCCGACACACACCCACAGTGTCAGAGGAAGTCATAAGAAGAGCGGTAATGAATGGTCTCTGCAGAGCGCTGCCAGGGAGCCTGACTTATCCCACCCAGCAAATGGTGCTGTGTTTCCTTGCTGGCATGGTGTCAGAGGAGGACCGCGAAAGCAGAAGATATAAACAGGATCCAGATTCTCGTGACATAATATCCAAAATGGACAGGATACATCAAACATCACTTATTATGTCCCAAACCAGAAACCATATCAAATTAAATTAGAAAAGATGATCAAGATGCCTGGCACTGTGATGGTAGAGATGCTGGAATATTCCGACACGGGAAAAAACAGCCACTGCAAACATGCATCAGTGAGCCATTACCAGCACGCTGGGAGGAAATGAGAAAATAGGAAGTCCCATCAAAGGGAATGGTCACACACACACACACATACACACACGCGCACGCACACGAGAGGAAATGAGAAAATAGGAGGTCTCATCAAAGGGAACGGTCACACACACATGAGAAGAGTCAAATGGAAATTGTAGAACTGAAAAATATAAAAACTGATATTAAAAAATGTCATGAATGGGTCCAATAGGAGAACGAAGATGGTGCAGAAAAGATCCAGTTAACTTGAAGACAGAAGAGAAAAATTGCCCACTGCCAACGATAGAGAGAAAATTGACCAGAGAAAAATGAACAGAGCCTCAGGAACCTGTAAGACTATAACAAAAATCTGGCATTTCACGCTATCCGAGTCTCAGGAGAAATGGAAGAAAAGAATAGGACTGAAAAGGTATCCCAATAACTAATGCCCGAAAACGTCTCAAATTTGGGGGGAAAAATATAAATAAATAAATAAATAAATAAATGTACATATTCAAGAAGCTGAGCAAACCCTAAACAGGATAAACCCAAATAAATCCATGCCAAAATACATCATAAATAAACTCCGGAAAGCCAGACACAAAGAAAAAAATCTTGAAAGCGGTGAGAAAGAGGCATCCTCCTACCTTTAAGGGATAAACAATTCAAAAGACAGCAGATTTCTCATCAGAAAACAGCGGCCAGAAGGAGGTGCACAACACTGTCAAGTACTGAAGGAAGAGAATGATCTCCCTGAACAAATAAGTGTAAAACTAACTTCACAAATTATTATTTCCTTAAGCCCCGTGGACCTTGATGGGATTATTTCGTGAGTTTCAGTCCCAAGGACGCAAACTCTTCCCCCTTTCAATTTTAAATGTTGCCCCAAATCCTCATGAACACTGAAGTTTTCTTCTGATATCTAGGTTGTTCCAAATGCCTGTAACCTTGATATTTCAATTAAGGAAAAGTCCGGTTGACAGTGGAGCGTTATATTAGGAAACAAAATATGTGTACTCAAATCCTTGTTCAACCACTTACTGTGTGAACTTTGTCAGGACCTTTTATCTCTAAACTGTGATTTCTTCATTTATTAAATGGGATGATAATATCCATTGCCTATTTCACATTGAGGACCGAAGAAGATAGCCTATGAAGTAACAGTTTTTCAGATTTCATTTTTTAATTATATCGGAATAGATAGAGATGTGTACCACTTAATTTATTTTTTTAAATATTGGGCATGCTTTTCCTAGGCATGGAAAGAACAAAAAGGTCAGTCTCTACCAGTAGGGTAAATAGCTAATGGGAGAGACAGACCTGTACACATTGCATGAAGGGCAACATAATGATGCAAATGATGTTTATAGATGCAAAAGTAAATTTCTATGGAAGCTACAAGAGTCTTAATGTAAACACCCGGATCACTATCACTTATGTCACTGGATAGATTATTAATATCTCCAAAGTTCATTTCCCTCATTGACAAAATGGGGATCAAAATAATGTATCCTCACAACTCACATAAAGACCATTCACGTGAAGCATCTAGCCGAGAGCGTGACACACAGCATTCTACAAAATGATAGATTATTATTGTAGTTATTAATCATAAGATTATTTGTCAGGAGTGGCTTTCGCATGACAGGTTTTGGCGAGAGCACAGGCTTCTAAAGGCAAGTACATCATGAGTTACAGTTGTATTCGAAGCTGACAAAGCAGGATATCGAAAGCCAGAGAGCCAGGAGGCTTCAGGGTATGTTCAGTCCTCAGATAGGGTTGGAATACAATATAAATGACAAGAGGAGTACATTGCAATTTGACTTTAGATCATCTTATTGACAATAAAGAGCTCTTAAGGATGCTGGGGAACAGACAGGGCATGATAATCATTGCATTTCTTAAAGGTATTCTGACGGCAGAGAGAATGTCACAGATGAAACTGCAGAGGCTGGAATCAGGAAAACCAATTATAATGCAGTTCCGATAATCCAGGTAGCAGGTGATAAAGGCCTGACCTAACAGGAGAAAATGGATAAAAACGATGATGGATACCAGAAGCAGGAAAAGAACACCTTAGACTAATACAAGTGAGCTGATTATTGAAAAGAATCACACACAGCCGTAATGGAAAACACAACAGGAAGTTTTCGGAACTTGACATTTTTACCCACTGTAAAACCTTGACCTCAAAGAGCCTGAGAACTGTGTCAGAGACCCAGATCATCTATCTTAGGCATTCTTCATTTTTGTGCCAAGCGACCGGCTCTCTCTCAAGGGCAAGTACGACGCCTTATCGACTCTGGCTGGTAAAGCAAATATCCTGAATGCCTACTTAGTGACACTTCAGAATTACATCTTTTCTAATGACTCAGTGGGTGTGATATTCAGTAATGGAAGTTCTTAATTCGTGCTTTTGATACACCAAGACCTTTCTCCACAGCTGCATTTTGTCCGCTGATGTCATTGTCTGCAGGGATCCCGTCTGCATATGCCGCTTGCAATTTCCTGTTGTGTACTCTACATAATTGAGTGATGCCCTCAGCACTGGCTTTCCAATAAAGATCACTTACAGTGACCTTGAAAATACCCTTTCTCCTTCAAATGCTCTTTTTCTAGCTCCGGTCATTAATCAAATGGACTAACAGAATATTTGTTAATCTGAAAAATTACCAAAAAAAAAAAAAATAGTGCAAATGAGATATTGAAGACAAATTATTTTCTCTGGGACTACTAATTGTATTAAACGATGCTTTATTACAAGGAACGTGTCTCCATAAATTAGCATATATATCTTCATGAATACATATGTTTTTACACAATTATATTATCTAATGCTTCCTGAGGGTTGTAATGGGCTGAACGCTGTTTTTAGGCTTTATATGTGTTATATTGTTTTAAGCCGTAAAAGGTGGGTAACATGACTAGCCCCATCTTACAGATGAGTGAAGTGAAGCTTAGAAAGTTGAAAGACGCAGCTCAAAATCAGGACTTGAAGGTGGTGAATCTAATAAATCTAACTGTCATAGAGCAGTGTGCATTCTAACGTGTGCATACCCGTGTAAGCACGCATGTGCGCGTACATAGGCATATTTGACTACATAAATACTGCTAACGATATATTGTACCTCAATGCAGATGTTAAGAAGCACGTGCCAAAGCCCGGTTACGGAGCACTGCCTCGAAAGAAAGAAAAATGTCCACTATAAGTGAAGATTATTATTTCTCTTCCTCTTGGCCCATCTATCTATTCATAAATCTGAATAAAATGGCAGACAAATTCGGCCGCTCTGTTTTCACCAACAGTTGTTAGCAATGCCAGTCACGTTAAATTTCCAGAAACCTCCTCGCAATCTTTAAAAATAGCAAGATTTCAAATTTCAGTCTTCTGCAGCAAAAGCCTCACAAAATGTCTATAATTAGGACATTTTAAATTAACTTAAGGTTAATTTAACTGAAGTATAGAGTGTAATTTTCAGGTCACCCAGTTAACTCTCCAAAAGTCTGACTTTCTCTGAACACCAGCCTGAGGTGTGACTACACATAAATGAGTAATTTAATAAGCAATTTTTAAAAATCAATCTTATTATTGTAGAGCAGAGGTCAAAACTGGCAGGCTACAGGCCAGATTTTGCCCTCAGATATGTTTTGTTTGGCCCACGTAATTTTGGCCTGTCCACGGTTTAAATCTTTTGAAATAGTTGCCAACATTTAAAACTTGAGAGATACATAAAAATGTGTTCTGGCTTCTTTTAAGAGAAGCCTGAAGTTCTGGGAAGCTGGGCATGCCTTCTCTGGTAGACAGTGTAATTCGTACGAGGGTAGGTCCCAGCTCTCAGTTCACTGTTGACTCTGCCCTTTGTTGCCTGAGCTTCCCTGAGCCTTCTCCTGACTGTGACAGTTTCTCAGGTCCCTTGCTTTTGAGATTCTTGGCAGTCTTTTTTTTTTTTAATTTTTTTTAATGTTTGCTTATTCTTGAGAGAGAGAGAGAGAGAGAGACAGAGCGTGAGTAGGGGAGGGGCAAAGGAAGAGAGAGACACAGAATCGGAAGCAGGCTCCTGGCTCTGAGCTGTCAGCACAGAGCCGGGTACGGGGCTCAAACTCACGAACCATGAGATCGTGACCTGAGCCACGCTTAACCGACTGAGCCACCCAGGTGCCCAAGATTCTTGGCAGTCTTAAGGAGGATTGATCAGGCAGTTTGTAGAATGTGACTCAAGGGGGGATTTTGCTACAGTGTTCTCATAATTAGACTGTGGTTATTCCATTGTTTTCAGAGGAAGATCACAGAGGTGGTCCCGCTCAGCACATTATATCAAGGGTACAAATCATCCACATGACTTAACACTCTGATCATCTGGCTAAGATAGTGAATTAATTATGTAGCCCACCTCCTTGGGACCAAAAGATTTACACAATCATTCCCGTATTTTTCTGCACGATGTAGAGATTTTTCATAAAAAGAATCGTATATTTCAGAAACACTGATTTTAATATCTCAGAGAGAGGCTTGATTTTCTCAGGAATCTATTCATTATTTATGTCTTTCTGGTGATTCTTCTAACCTACCAGGTGAGATAACATTGTACTCAATATCTTATAAAAGGTAGACATTTAACAAGTATTTGTTGACTGCATTAACGAACTATGACCACGGGTTTATTCATATAGTGCATGTTATATATTACAAATAGATATCAATCATTTTGCTGATCAGAAAGAGCCAGGTAAAAATAATGTACACATGATGACTCCATATGTCACTACAGTGACAGAAAGCAAGCAGGGGTCAACTGAGATCAGGATTAGCTGGAGAATTTGGAGGTGATGGAAACATTTTATAATTTAATTATAGCTGGAATTACATGCATACTTACATTCGTCAAAGCTCATCAATGCATGTTTTAAAATGTCATTGTTGACTGTGTTAAATTAGACCTCAATAAAGTTGATTTTTAAAAAGTAAAACAGACCCATTTTCCAAGGTTTCTTATCAGATGAGAGACAACCATTGGAAACTGTGAGAAGTAATTAGATTAGAAACTGTTAAAAATGGTCATAAATTTAATAAGTAAAGAGGAGTGGATCAGAGACTGGTAGCCAGCAAAGTTCATCTCTCTATTTGCCATAATAATGGAATTTCAGCAAGAAATAATGGCCTTATAGCTAGAGCATACATTTCCAGCTCTCCTTTGCAAGTAGTTATATACTTACCTAATTAAGTCTTCACTAAATGGATCTGGAAAGAATTGATATGTACAGCTTCTACCTTACTTGCTAAACAGAAAATTGCTTACATAGCCATCTCTGATTCCTTCTTCATGACCACTGCAACATGGATGTGCCTGTGCCCAGTTTTAATTATTCAGCTGAAGATAAAAGCTTATATACTGGTGAAGCTAGATCATTGGAGAAATGTGAATCTCTGAATGCCCATGTGGAGCAGAGCCTCCCAGCCAGTCACCCAGGGGGTTACAGGTCGGTGAAGTAACATTCTTCTTTAAGCCAGCCTGGTTTTGGTCTCTCGTGAAAGTTTAGAATTTGCTTTACCTGAAACCAGGAAGACCCAAGGCATCTCATCTGGGACTGACGGTATGAATAAAGGCAGCATGATATCTAAGGCTGACGTCAGTAGACATGACTCACTGTATTAGGAAAAATTAGGAAAAAAGGGATTCAGAAGAGGGATTGTGATAAAAGAATGGGGAACTAGGATCATGGGGTAACAAGATTGTCGATGAACTTATAAATTATACAGGTCAGTTAAGGTTGAACAATGTCCGAGAAGAAAAGAATGATCATGAACATCGCAGGGACACATTGGAAGCGTTTCTTCAGGAAGGTCAAACAAAGGTATACAATCGGTTGGAGAAAAAAGAGATTCCAGCAAAAAGAAACTGTAGTAATGATAAAAAATAAAGTACTAGGGCCAAGTGAGGGGCCATAAGAGAAGACATTAAAAGCCAAGATACATCTTGCAGAAGTTCCTGGCAGAATGAGGTGGTTAATCCTGAGAGTCTATACAGGGGTTCAAGAAAACCATCTATGGTCTAAAAAATCAGACAATTTGGTCATTATAGACTCAACCAGTTCATCTTCCTGTTTCTTTCATGTTATAAGTATTTCAATGCTATCTTCAAAGAACTATATTCTACTGAAATTTCTAATTAATTTCAGGAATATGTATATTTTTAAATGACTTGTCTGCATAAATTACAGTGGGTTTCTGTATCTGAATTATATGGGTTTCCTTTGGTAAAGAATTTCAAGCAATCTTTTTTTTTTCTTTTCTTTTTCTTTTTTTTTTTTTTTTTTTTTTTTTTTTTTTTTTTGCTTTGTGTACTCCTTTTCTAGGGAGCATAGAAATGTACCTAATACTGTCATAAGGAGACCATGCTTTTCTCAAGAAGACCACACTGCTGTGCTAAGTAATAAACAAAACTTTCCAAGGTGTATGGAAGAAAAGGGACTTATGCTCTGAAAATCATGGAAATAGGTAAGATTGTATGGAGAAATATGGCAACATGGAGACATTGCAAATACTCTGAATGGTCAACACACGAAGTATGTTTATTAGGGAAATTAAAGTGGGAAATATCCTTTTCCTCCAATCTTACTTCTAAATCTTTGGGTCAGGTCCATACGACCCAATATTAGTTCTGATAGTAGGTTTATGTATATTCTTCCTCCAGTCTATCCAATACATGTCTTTTTTAAAAATTTTTTTTAATGTTTATTTATTTTTGAAGGAGAGAGAGACAGAATGTGAGCGAGGGAGGGTCAGAGAGAGAGGGAGACACAGAATCCCAAGCAGGCTCCAGGCTCCGAGCTGTTAGCACAGAGCCCGAAGAGGGGCTCGAACTCACAAACCGCGAGGTCATGACCTGAGCCGAAGTCAGACGCTCAACCGACTTAGCCATCCAGGCGTCCCTCTCCAATACATTTCTAATCATGTTATGCTCTACATTGTATGTTGCATTCAACCCTCTCTGGTTTCCAGCCCCCTGGAAGCCCCCAATTACCTGAGGAGTATAATTTCACATCTGTGCATGGCTGTCGAGGCTTTTTAAGATGTGAGTCCAAAGTATCTTTCATCATCTGCTAAATCAGACCAGAAGTTATACTCTGGTTCTTTACTACAACCTGCTGTTTCTTTTCTCTTTTCTTGCCTCATGTGCTCATCGATTTATCTTTACCTGTGAAAAATCAACTTATCTCCATGGTTCAGATTAAATGGCACTTATTCTTGGAGCTTCTTATGCTATATCTAATGTTGTTATATGGCTTATTACTTTTTTTAGTTATTTTATTTCATTGTACGTGGCACTTCTTATGGGAAGAACTAAGTTATAGTGCTCAAATCCTGAAACCGGATAAAATGTTTTTTTGTTGTTGTTCTTCCATATGCTCCATCCATTCCTTTCAAACGAAGCACAAAAATCTTTGCACTAGAAGAATAAAGCCACATACACTTGTACAAACAGGTGATATCAGTGTTTCACTTCCATGATCAGTTACTTAGAGATTTAAAAAATATATATTTACCAAATAATATTTCTTTTTCACTTTAATTACTTGCTATACATGGCAATTTTCTGACGTCAAATACCAATTTGTAGGTGGTGATAATAAAAAATGATCCTCCCCAAATCCTCTTGTCTAACATATTCATAACATAGAGAATGCAAATTGCCATCCTATGAACACAATAAAAAGGGAAAGTAATATTAATAACAATAATAGAAAACAAGAATGTGTAAGAAATGTATTGGCTCAAATATTGAAAGAAGACATAAGTCTAGCTTCAGACATAGTTTGATTCAGGCTTCACATGACACTGTCAGCTATTATCTTTTGCTCTGAATTCTTCAGTTGACTTTAATCTCAGACCCTAAATAGTAATCTCTGTTGGCTTCATTCAGCAAGTATCTTTTGAGTGCCTATCGTATACCACGTGGTGTGTGTGTGTGTGTGTGTGTGCACCCACACATGTATATATGTATATTCAGTGAAAAAATGAAACCTAATTCAGGGTAAGGAGCATAGGGTGATGAGGAAGGGTATTTTTGGTAGGGCTGCTAAGAAAGTTGTCAAAGAGAAAAGCCTCTCCTAAGAGAGTGTTTGCCTCAGGACTAGAATGCATTCCAGAAAGGACCATTGGAGATATCTCTAGGAAAAGGCTTCCAAGCGGAGGGAAACCAAGAACGAGATTCTGAAGGTGGAGTGTGCCTGATGTGGTTGAAGGAGACTAGACAAGTCAGAATGGGCAGAACACAGTGAGAAGGGGATACAGGTGGGCAAGGCACTCAGAAAGGTAGTTCAGGGGTGAAGTCATCTAGAGCCACGTAAGTCATCATAAGAATACTTGCTTTTACTCTAAATTACATCCTGGGCGCTTGGGTGGCTCAGTCGATTAGGCATCCAACTTCGGCTCAGGTCATGGTCTCATGGTTCGCCAGTTCGAGCCCTGTGTCGGGCTCTGTGCTGACAGCTCGGAGCCTGGAGACTGCTTCGGAATCTGTGTCTCCCTCTCTCTCTGCCCCTCCCCTGCTTGCACGCGATCTCTCTCTCTCTCTCTCTCAAAAATAAATAAAAACATTAAAAAAAATTTAATTAGAGACTGAAAACACCCAGGGGTTTGAGCAAAGATTGACATAACTGATGAGCATTTTAAAAAGAGCACGGCTTCGGGGCCACCTGGGTGGCTCAGTCCATTAAGCATCTGACTCTTGGTTTCAGCTTAGGTGGTATTCTTGCATTTCATGGGTTCAAGCTCCACGTCAGGCTCTGCGCTGCTGGTGTGCAAAGCCTGCTTGGGATTCACTATCTTCCTCTCTCTCTCTGCCCTCTCCCACCCTCCCTCTCCCCCTCAAAATAAATAAACCTAAAAAAAAAAAAAAGAGGAACACTACTTTTAAAGTTTCAGATCAAATAAGTACAACTCTGAGTTCACAAGTAGAGTGTCCTTATATCAGAGAACTCAATGTAAATTCCAGAAAGTAAGGTTCGTGGTCACTGAACCATCTGATTTACCTCATGCAGCCTTTTCTAAACTAATCATTGGGTCCAGGGAAGGGGATGGAAGGTGACTGCACTGATGGGCTCAGCCTGACTCATGTGCCCCCAATCCTTGTATCTGGTGCTGGAGATAGCATCAGCTGAAATATATAGAAAAACCGTAAAATATAAAACTCACAGAATTCATTAATAATCTGATGGGCATGATGGAGGAAAGAGTGACCTTGAAGTTAGATCAATATAAATGATCAAAATTGAAAAAGAAAAGAAATGGAATAAAATAATCAGGGCCACAAAGACACCACTGGCAATGTCAACAGATCTACATTATGGGTAATTGCTAACTCAAAAGGAAAAGAAAGACTATAGGTCAGCAAAGATTCCTTGGAAAGAGATAATAACTTTCAACATGGAGAATCAGACATATATTTATTACCTTTAAGAAGCTCCCTGAAACCCAAACATAAATGGGAAGACAACCATACCTAAATACATCTCAGTCAAATTTCTGAAAAGCAAAACTAAAGAAAATATTTTCAAAGCAGCCAAACAAAACCAATACATTACGTACAAGGGACAAATCATGGGATTACCTCTGGAATTCTCATTAGAATTGACGTCAGCCAGAAAAAAGCGAGACTTGCATAGTGGCCCAATACAGAGTCTACCTTGGTGAATAAGACAATGTGTACTTGAAAAGAATGTTTATTTCATAGTTGTCGTGGACAGAGTTCTATAAATATCAATTAAGTCTTCTATATTTTTGTGGGGTTTTTTTCTAGGTGTTTTATCAACTGCTAGAGAGAAATGTTCAAACCTACTATGATTGTGGACTTAGGATTTCACCCTTCAGTTTTATCATTTTTGGATGCTCTGAGGCTCATTGTTAGACAAATCTTCATTCATAATGGTTTTGTTTTCTGAATGAACTGACTCTTGCGTCATTATGTAAAGACCTTCTTTTAAATGCTAAAGGAAAACCAACTTTCACCCAGAATTCGGTCCAACAAAAATCTCCATCAAGAGTGAAGGCAAAATATTAACATTTGTAAATGAAGGAAAATTAAGCTAATTTGCCATTACAGTTACAATCATACCTACACTGTCATGCTATAGGTAGTTCTTAAGGTTGAAAAAAAGAACACCAGGGGGCAGCTTGCATTTTAGGAAGGAATAAAAAGTGATAGGAATGCTGAATATATGAGAAAATTTAAGAGACTATGTTTCTTATTTGTTTAAAATATGTGTAACCATTTAAAGCACAAATTGTAACCTTTTTTGTGGGGTTTTCAATGTGTATTGGTGTAACACCTAAAATAACTATAGCTTAAAAGGTGATGGGTTAGTCAATACAACCTTATGGTTGCAAGTTTTCTAAATATCACATGAGATGGTACATGCCAATAGATTATGAAAAAAAAATGAGAATGTATATTGTGATTCCTGGTAGAATAAACAAAAATTAATAGAACAAGTAAGTAAAGAGTCAAGAGATAAAACAGCATTCTAAAAGTTATTCAAATACTTCATAGAAGACAGTAAAGAAGAAACAGCACAACAAAAAAAACAGAGGGAACAACCAGAAAATAAATGGCAAATTAATAGACTTACATGCAAAGTTATAAAGAATTATATTATTCTAATATACCAGATAATCCCATTAAAAAGCAACAGTTATTACAGTAGATCAATATAAAATTCTATGCTAGTCATAAGGAATGTACTTTAAGTGGCTTTACATCAATCAATTAAGTCTGCAGGGGCCACAAGAACATCAGAAAAGTAGACATCAAGACAGAGAGTATTGCAGAGATAAAGAGGGCTGGCCAGTTCATAATCACATAAAGATCAATTCACCAGGAAGACACAACAATCATAAATGTAGATTTGTCTGCTAGCAAAGCCTCAAAATACATGAAATAAAAATTGACAAAGTAAGTAATAGGTAATTTCGCAACCATAGTAGGATATGTTAACATCCCTCTTTATTTGGGTGATAAAATATCTAGAAAAAACATCAGTGGAAAGATGGATTGCTTAATTGGTATTTATAGAGCATTGTGCTCAACAACTGAAAAAAAATCCTTCACAAGTGTGCTTTGTTATATTCACCAAGAAAAGCCAATGTATCAGGCCATTAAACAATTCTCAAAACAATTAAAATAATTGAAGTCTGATTACAGAGAGTGTTGTCTGACCACGTAGAATTGAATTAGAAATCAGATCTTCCAAAAAGAATATTTGAAAATATTTATAAATTGAACAACTTTCTCAATAGTACTTGGGTCAAAGAAGAACTTAGAAATCAGAAATCAGAAAATGGGTTGTCTGGGTGGCTCAGTCAGTTAAGCGTCCAACCCTTGATTTCAGCTCAGGCCACGATCTCTTGGTTCATGAGGTCGAGACTTGCATTGCGCTTTGTGCTAACAGTGTGGAGCCTGCTTGGGATTCTCTCTCTCCTTCTCTCTCTGCCCCTTCCTTGCTCATGCTCTCTGAAAATAAATAAGTAAACTTAACAAAAATAAAAAAAAAAAAAAACAGAAAACATTTTGAACTATATATTGTATTAAAAGTACCATATATTAAAATGTATGAAATGGAGCTAAAGCAGTGCTTCAAAGAAAATGTTGGGGTTCACATTTGAAAATCCATAAACGTAACAGGTGATTATAATAAATAAGCTCTTTTTCAGCTAATTCATCCTTAGCAAACTAGGAATAGAGAGAAATGTCTTCATGCAAATAAAGGGCATAATTAATGACTGAGTTGCGAATGCCTCACCCTAAAGTCATCGACGAGACAAACGTGCTTTGGACCGGAGGTCCGCCCTGTCCCAAAGAGCCAAGGGAGAAAATGCATTTAGATTGGAAAAGGAAAACTGTCTGTAATTGCAGATGGCATCATTGTTTACACGAGAGATTCTGAGATTCACAAAACTATTTAACCCAGTATGTGAGTGTAAAATTGTTGAAGGATAAAAAGTTAATAAATTTAAAGAAATCATATTTATATACTACCAACCAACAGTAGGAAAGTAAAGTAAAAGCTCACTTATAAGAGTGTCAAAAATAAAATATTTTGGAATAAATTTAACAAAAATATATCAAAAGTATCTCTTCACTGGAAATTATAGGAAGTCACTGAGATGAAAAAAATGAAAACCACCCCGAGAATAATGTAGACTTATATTTTGTCCATAGATTGAAAGCTTCACTATTTCAACAAGGTCAGTTCTCCCAAACTGATCCATAAATTCACCTCAATCTCAATCAATATCCTCCAGAACATTCTGTGGATGTTGCAATTTGGTTCTAAAATGTATAATGAAGTTAGAAAAATCTAAAATCACTATAGCAAATTTTTAAAGAGAGCAGCAAAGTTGGAGGGTTTACATTAACCTGATTTCAAAATGACTAGAGGAGATAGAACAGTGGTATTAGAATCAAGGGGGACTAATATGTAAAAGGAACAGAGTAGAAATTGACCCATATTATGCAGTCAATTGATTTTTGCCAAAGGTGACATTTCAAAGGGAAAAGAAAGGTTTTTTTTAACAAATTTTGTTGGAAGAATTGGATATCTATATGGGGAAAAAATTAATGATTGACTTTATTAACACCCTACACAAAAATATTATTCGAAGTGGGTTCAGACCTGAATGGGAAAAGCCTAAACTATGAAACTTCTAGGAGAAAAGAGAGAAGAATGTGTTTGTGACTCTGGAGTATTTCTTAGAACACAAAAAGCATAAATTGTAAAGGAAAGCATCAATAAGCTGGACTTCATTAAAATGTTCTTCAAAAGGCACCAAAAAGGAAGGAAGTAGGCAAACTACAACATGGGGGAGAATATTCTCTATACATTAATATGAAACAAATGTAGCCACAATATATAAAGAGCTCTTACAACTCATCGTTAAAAGATATACACCCCAATAAAAATAAGCAAAAGACCTTAATAAACATTTAACAAAAGAAAAGATGAATAAACTTTAAAAAGGCTAACCATCATTTGCTATGAGAAAAATGCTAGTTAAAGCTTCTTACCTTTATTAAGATGTCTAAAATTAAAAACAATTACAATATCAGGCATTGGTCAGGCTGTACGACAACTGCAACTTCTATACATTGTTAATGAAGTAAAAACGCATTACCACTTTAGAAACGACTTTGAAAATTCCTTTATAGCTAAACATTAACCGTTTTACCCAATAAGTCAGCTTTCACATATTTATCCGAGACATGGAAACATATGCCAACAAAAATACTTGCTCAAATGTCATTTCACACAGTTTTATCATAATGATCAAATACCGGAATCAAGGGGCGCCTGGGTGGCTCAGTCGGTTAAGCGGCCGACTTCGGCTCAGGTCATGATCTCGCAGTCCGTGAGTTCTAGCCCCGCGTCGGGCTCTGTGCTGACAGCTCAGAGCCTGGAGCCTGTTTCCGATTCTGTGTCTCCCTCTTTTTCTGACCCTCCCCTGTTCATGCTCTCTCTCTCTCTCTGTCTCAAAAATAAATAAATGTTAAAAAAAATTAAAAAAAAAACGAAATCAACACAAGTGTTGATCAACAGGAAAATGGTTAAATAAATTTGGGTATCTTCTTACAAAGCATTTATATTTGGCCAAAAAAAAAAAAAAAAGAAATAAACATCATAGATAAATCTCAAAAACATTATGCAGAACAAAAGAAGACAAACTAAACAATACACACATTGTAATTCTACTTACATGAAGTACATATTTTATGATTTCATTTATATGAATAACAGGCAAAATCAGAAGTCAGAGTAGTAGTTACCAGCGAACGATGGAGATTGAATGAAAGGGATACAAGGGAACTTTGGATTATTGTATATATTTATCAGTGTGATTCTTCATCGATTGTATATGTCTATCAAAATTCATAGGACTTGGAGTCCCTGAGCCTGGGTGGCTTAGTTGGTTAAGCGTCTGACTTCAGCCCAGGTCATGATCTCATGGTTTGTGAGTTCGAGCCCCGTGTCGGGCTCTGTGCTCTCAGTTCAGAGCCTGGAGCCTGCTTCAGATTCTGTGCCTCCCTGTCATGCTCTGTCTCTCAAAAAATGAGTAAGCGTTAAAAAAAAATTTTTTTTTTGAAATAAAAAATTCACAGGACTTAAATTTTATCTTCATTAAAAAAAAGAAGAAAGAAAGAAAGAAAGAAAGAAAGAAAGAAAGAAAGAAAGACCATCACTGTGTAACAGTGCTTGGTTGAGGAGTGGATTACGTTCGAAGAGTCCATTGTCTGAAGTGAGGTGTTTGTTCATTTACAGGTCTATTGCAATTGCCCTAGGGGCAGACAGAATTTAGTATGGAAAGAAAGAATAAACTAGTAATGGGGAGAATTTACTCATCTCTATTTAGCCCATGAGCATGGTGAGACCTGAGAAAATTCACCTAAACTTCAGTATCGGATATAAGATGGCAATAACAGCCAAAATAATAACGGCCAACACTTAGTGTTATTATGGGCCAGATGTGCTTCTAAGGACCTCAAATAACATAACTCATTTATAGGAAGTACTCCGTTTATGTCTGGTGAAATAAAAACCTCCCTCATTTAAAAGTATCCCAGTGCATTACAGAAGCCAGTTACGCAGTTTACAACAGACATTAATCTTATTGTGAGACACGCATACCTGATGCATTGCTAATATAAAATAATAGGTGAGGCAGTATATTGCTCTTTTATATATTCGGAATTGAGAATACAACTGCATTTATAAGAATACTAAAACCAGCAGAGGTCATTTCTTTAGTCATTAACCTGCATATTGCCATTTGCCCATAACGGATGCTCTTACGGTGCCGCCACTCCGAAAACCGGTCTCTAAGATGCTCTCAGAGTTGGGACTTGCCTTTCGAGGAGTCTCAACTATGTGACGAATTCTTGGAAATGCATCCTGCGGTGTTCTTCTGTGCAAGTTAATTTCAATAGAAAAGTTGGTGTAAACGCTGTGAGGTGAATTTAAGGAGCGAGCCTCGCGTCACCATTAAAACCGCCTTGTGAGGCTTTCAACTAGGAAACGACCTGGGCCCACATAAGATCTCATTTGCTGGAGATGTGTCCCTGAGTACATTGTAAAGGAAATGGTAAGCATAATTGCCTTATTCAACTTTAACGCTGGCATTCTTAGACTGCCATAAGTAAATTAAATATCAAAATTTTTATTTCTCTGAGTGTATAATTCCTATCCCCAACTAATTCTGGCAAATCTGATCAATTGAGAAAAAACATACACAGCACAGTGGTTCAACTGAGCAAATCTGGAATTCTGCACACTTTTCAAAGGGATAATTAAAACTAAACTAAAAACAGCGCCAATGTATCCTCGAGAAAGAAAGACCAGCTACGGCACCTGCTTATCGCTTTCACGTCTCTGTGGCCTTTTCTCAACAACTTCGGTGTTCAAAAGACCATAACTTTATGTATCTATGTATCTTTATTATCCCCACACCGTACTTTTTCTCATGAGGACGTGCTGAAAATCTTGCCTATAAAAATTAGTCGTAAATCGTAACATCTGGCCTTTTGTTTCGTGGCAAAGTTTAGGTAAAATTAAAATGATCTTCATAAACTGTGGAAACTAAACCCCACGAAGGATGGTAGTTTAAAATAAAAACGGAGCCCATCTTTGTGTTCCTGTCTAATTGAAACAAAAAAGCAAAACCCCAAACGTCAAACCCGTGCCTCTCAAAGAACGAAGACCCGTGGCCCATAACTAGCCTGACGAATTATACAGCAGAATTGAGAAGGAGGAGTGAATTTGGGTAGATTTGATAGCCTGGGTTTGCAGAACCATTAGCAAACAAGATTCCAAAAGCCAAACACTTGAGTAAACAGCTTGGCGCGAAATTACTCACGGAATGCTCTCCGAAGCTGTGGTCAATACATCTGCCACAGAAGCTAGCTGGTGGACAGAATGATTTAGCACTGCATACAAATCCGTGGCATGCCATGTCCGGGTGCCCAGCGAGCGGCTGGCAGGAGGACAGGAATGCCAGTCACCAAGTGTCACTTCTTCATTCACAACACCCTGGCAGTCAGATGGCGGCTGAGAACCCAAAAAGGGAATTTATTGTTGCGAGAAAGTCAATATTTCACCATAGCTCTAGGCAGTGATTTAAAAGGCCATTTTGTGCACACCATTTACTTCTTCATACACTTGTATATTACTATCCGTCGGCACGGATACCCAGGAGCAGAATAATGCCACGAGGCTACCTCATCTGAAACACTGGGTCTTTGCAAAGCAAACGAACGACCTGTGGCTCATCAGGAAAACGGAGTTATTAGAAAGTTCTCTGAATTTCAAGAGAGGCTATTTACCTCACTGGTCTTATTTTCTCCTCTCGAAAAATTTTTCATTCTTAATGAAATCTGTCACCACGTCAAAACTGCCGGGTGTACTCTTCCTCCTGGTGACTTTGCCAACACAGTGCTACAGAAAACAGAGCGTAAACTTGACTTTTCACAGGGATATTATTTTGATGGAAGGGAGAGTATATTCAGAAACCTCAGATAAACCTAGTGTCCTTTTGTGAACTAACGTCTTCTTGTTTATTTGTCAGCAGAAGTATAAGCAATATTTATGGTTTTGATAACATGCTTTTTAAATGAACTTAAATAAAAGAGAGAGAGAGCTGTTTTAACTGCGGTTGCCTTTTGTGGCACACACACATACACACATATACACACCACACAAAAGTAACCAAAAGAGTTGGGGGGAGGGTGCCTGGGTGGCTCAGTCAGTTGAGCGTCTGACTCAGGCATGATCTCATAGTTTGTGAGTTTGAGCCCCGCATCGGGCTCTGTGCTGACAACTCAGAGCCTGGAGCCTGCTTCGGATTCTGTGTCTCCCTCTCTCTCTGTCCCTCCCCTACTGTGCTCTGTCTCTTTCTCAAAAATAAATAAACATTAAAAAAAATAATCTAAAAAAGAAGTGACCAAAAGGTCATGTTTCAGTCATTTTTCATAAAAAGGTATGCGGTAAATAAGACCAAGGAAAAAACTCAATACATCCAAGGCAACCATTAGCATTGCAAAATCCTTTTGCTTTTCCCTCCATTTTTTTTTTCTTTTCTTTTTCTGTGGAACAGAAGGATTGGAATACCTGTGCACTGACACCGGGTTCATTATTTATGTTTGTGTCAGACTGACTTCAGAATACACCTTTCTTTGTCATTAAAAAGAGCAACTTTGTTGAAACATATTGTCAACCCTGAGCTCGAAATCCTAAAGAGGATGTTATCAAAGAGAAAAATACAGGATCCCTCTTGATTAATTTCGAATTTCTTCAATCGCTCACGGTGCATAAAACAGCCTCCCAACCCACCCACGCCTTCTCTGTGGCGCTTAATGCCGGCCTGAATCATCCGGTTTGAGAAAGACTCTCCGGCCGAGTGTAGGCCCATCTTTTCTCCTTGGCATTTGAGTAATGTCTGTGTATTTAAGTAAAAGGAAAGCCGAAGTTAACCTCACAAGAAAAATTTGTTTGTTTGGATAACTGGCTAGAGCAGAACCTGTTCCTTTATATTGGTTCAACATGAGCTTCACCACCGGGAAATCACCGTTGCCTTCCCAGACTCACGTCCTGAAGAAGAACCAAGACCCAGATGACATCCGAAGGGCTGCAAAAAGCATCTCAAAATAGTTGTGGAGATGGAGGAAGGAGTGGATCAATTTTCTAATCAGCAAAGCAATATACCGCTTACTGTATTTATTCACCCACCAAATCCAAGCAGCTGTGAGAGTGTCTTAGGTGGGTGATTCAGGAACTTTCAAAAGGGCTGCAAGGCCAGCCCTCACAATTAGGAAGTGACCCTTGACCTGCTCTCGACTTAACCCCTCGCTGCTGGCCCTTACTCCTTCCGGTATTGTTTCTCCAAGCTTCCACTGCTCCCATGCTTCGAATTTCACGTCTCCAATGAACCCGCTTCTCTAGATGTCTCACCTTCTACCGCAGTCTCAAGTTTATTATCAGTCTCCTCTTTTTCATTGCAGCAAACTGTTGTTTTTAAACAAGTACTTCTGGGAATAGACTTGTATTGACCTGGCTTCAAGACACCCTCTGGGAACCCTCTGACTTGGCATATTTGTCCTGAAGGCTGGAACATCTTGTGTGCCAACATTTTGTCTGTTCTGGTTCAGGACAACCAGGACGAATAATTTTGCCAGTGTTGCTTCACAATATAAATGCTTTCCTCTATTCGATCACTTTTCGTGTCCCTTGTAAAATCTTTACATTTACAACTCAAAAAATTAGCCCAGAGAGTATGTTGTGTTTGTGCAGTCGACTATGAAGGGTACAAAGGACAAACTTAGGAGCGATTTCTTGAAACCTGACTTGGGGGAAATATAAATTGTTCCCAAACCTCTTATCTCTACCAATCACTGTTTTAATTGCAAGAAAGAGCTTTTATGATACTACAGTGCCAAAGTTCAATTCCCGACATTGTATTTGGCTCTTTTAAAACAATGCCCGTTTATTTACATTTAAATAATATGCTTAGTTTCATCGTTCTCTTTACTAATTTGACTTGGTGGCTTATTTAAAATAAGATTGATTGAATGTGAGAGACTGTTTCTTTGAAGATAGAGAAGGACATATTTTGGAAATTCTATACATTGTCACAATCAAATAATCTCCTAACATTTAAAAGCTCTACCCCCTGAGTCTGCTCCACTGGTATCTATCTGACTGCATTTAAGGAGACCATAAATGAGGCCAGCGCTGGGTTTAGCATTTTAATAAAAATCAGTTCAGCCTAAAATCACTTCAGCACAAATGACAAAAGTTGCATGGAAAATTAATTTTAAGGATCACTTTAAGTCATGTAGCCTTCTTTAGGATCAAATTGCCAGCGTTGTGGGAAATATGAGGGTCAGTAATGATATTTGTGAAACAAAATGGAGAAAAAGCAGGAGCCTTGGAAGCAGAAGTAGATGAGATGACCCTCTATGGACAAATTGTGCCAGGAGCTTTTAAGACAATCAAAGGATATCAACGCACCGGGACAGATTGGACAAATCCATACACATTTCCATCTATCATTCCTCTGGGGAATGGAGCACATGTAAAGAAGAGGAAAATCAGTAATGACAGAAGCAAACTTCCCAATCACTCTGCTGTACTCATCCCAAATACTGTCTGTGTGCCTCTCAGTCAGCACGTTGCTTGTATCAAAAATGCTAAATGGCATACATCTATAAGGCCGGCAGTAGACGGGTGAATGAATCCTTTTGACAAGTCTAAAGGGGAGAATTCTAATTTACAAGCTACCATTTGCACAGTAGCATGAAAATGAGAGCAATGTAAATTATACCAAGAATATACTACTGATAGGTGCCACGATGTGAACGAGACGCAAAGAGGTTAAGCTGAGTACAAGGAGATGCACATACTACGTGGTTTTCCTATGTGATTGTATAAAGTTCTGGAATATGCTAAACTAATCAACAGTGGAGGAAATCAAATGGATGCTTGCACTGTTTGATACATGATAGAGTGGTGGGTTACGTGATGGATTCATTTGTCAAAATTCTTGGAATAGAGAAGTAAATCTGTGCCTTTCACTCACCGTGAAGTCTTCTTTTCTTAAATCATGCATGGCAAAAATCTTGCAACGTAGGTGAACAAATATTAAACCCTGGAGATGAAAGCATTTTCATTAAATATAAAAAAAAAATAACAATTCGTTGAGTGACAAATTACTTGGAGCACTTAGGATACATCAGTGAACCAATCAGAAAATGATCAGTGCCTCCGTTTCAACAATCAAGAGAAAAATAGCAAAATAGAGAAACAAATAAAAGAAGCAACATTTATAGTCTAGTTGTAGAAGGTGATAAATGCTATAGAAAAGTAAAACAGTACAGCTACATAAAATGAATCGTGAGTGCTGGTCAGGGGAGCAGAGGGCCGGGTTGAATTTTAAAGAGGGTGGCCAGAACAAGTCTCACTGAGAAAATGAACTGCATGTCTACTGACACCTGGAGTGGGTGCAGTGGTTACACATGTGAATATCTGGGTAAAGAGCATTCCAGAGAGGAAGAATGGCCAGTATAAAGGCATCAGGTGGGAATGTACACGGAATGGGTGAGAAACAGCAAGGAGATCGTTGTGGGTGGTGTGGAGTGATCCAGGAGGAGAAATCAGAGGCCTCTGGAGTCCAGATCTGCAGTGCCTCAGAGGTCATCACAAGAACTTCGGCCCTGGGTTAGAAGGAAATGGGGAGATTTGGAAATTAAAAAAAAAAATCGCTCTGGCCATTTGGTGGTGAGTCACGTTTTGGGGAGGTGGGGACCTGGAAAGAACAGAAACCTAGTGGTGAAGGAGGTCACGTTCTGAATATAATTTGAAGGCAAAGCTTGGAGGATTTGTTGAGTAATTAGATATGCAGTGTGAGGGAAAGAAAGAGGTCAAGTTGATTTTCAGTTTTCTAGTCTGTTGAAGGCTGTTGGTGGAGCAAATGAGGAATAAAGAGACAGATAACTGTAGATCACATATAGTAAGCCAAGGTGAAGACTTTACTCAAATATGGTTTATTCCTATCCCACCAGGTTGGTTCGTAATGGAAAAAATATGAGTAACCTATAAAGGGTAGAGGACGCAAGGTAAGAAAATGTTGCTTTCCAAAATTGTCTCTAACACGCAACACTGAGTGACCTTGATAAGTGACCTCACCTCACCATCCCCTCTGTTCCCCAGTGAAAAGAAGGTAATACCCTCCCAAATGCCTCACAATGACAGGGAGTAAACAGAAAGATAAAGGACAGCAAAGGTAGATCAGAGATGTTTAGAATTGAAGTTATCTAGGTAGTCAACTCTAGATTCTTGCCCTAGCTTTAAAAAAAAAAAAAGGCAAAACCTCATCTGAAGTATCCAAGACTGTTGGTCCTTAGAGAACTAGAAAACTCAGCACCTTCAAGAGGACGCATTCCACCACCATGCTGCTGGAATTCAATAAAGTTCCTAGGTAGATCGACAAAGTCCTGTCATCGTACAATTTCCATTTCTGCATTGAGTTTTGTTTTAAAATCTACACTGAGTACCCATTATCTCCTTTCCTGGACAAACACAAATATCTCAAAACAGTCAGTGTATTTTTCCACACCCTGATTGCCTCAGATGCACCTCATATACTCTTGTTTCTAAATCATCTGTGGTCAGTTTGACCACTCTCATGGATGGCCTCCTAGGCTGGCTCCAGCTTGGGGCCAATGTGAATGAAGCCGTAAATGCTCTTGTGCAAATCTTTCTGTCAACCACATGTTCATTTATCTTGGGCAAATGCCTAGGAATTAAGTACTGTGATCTTAAGGTAAGTGTGTGTTTCCTTTCATAAGGCATTGCCAAAATTTTTTCCCAAAGTGGTTGTACTATTCTCACATCATTGTATGAAACTTCCAATTTGGGGTGTAGCAGATGTAGGGACTCACTGAACACAATACCGAGCAACATTTTGGGGTGCTGGAAATGGTCTATACCTTCATATGCGTTTTGGCTGCACACATGCCCATATTTGTCAAAACTCAGCAAGTGTATGCTTTTGTGTACGTTTCATGGGTTGTAAAATTTATATCATAAGAAAAAACGGTAAACAAATGCTAAACACTAGCTAATAAATGCGTATTGAAATATTTAGAGTGAACTGTACTGATGTCTTCAATTTACTTTGTAATGAATACAAAAAAATAAAGAGTGATGGGTGGACAGAGGGTTGAGTGCATTGATGGGCATCTGATAAGCAAGTACATCAACTATCAATGACAAAATTTTATGGTGGGCCTACAGGTGACGAGAATAAAAAGGCAAAACATACCCACCAAAGGACGAGCTCTTCCACTCACGAAACGAACGCGTATGTCTATACAGAAACTGTACATGAATGTTCAAAGCAGCTTTATCTGCAGTAAAAAAAAAAAAAAAATAGAGGCAACCCAACTGTCCACAAGGAGGTAAGTATGATGAACATGAGTTGGTACAGCCATAGGGCAAACTACTGCTCAGCAGTGAAGAAGGAAAGAACTGTCAATACACACACGTGGATGTGTGTGACATCATTCCGTCATGCGAAAGAAGCCAGAGCAAACAAAAATAAGTGTGTGTGTTTGTGTGTCTGTATAGTTCCATTTATATAAAACGGTAGCACGTGGAAACTAATCCCAAGTGACAAGAAGCGGATCAGTAGCTGCCTGGGGATGAGGGGCAGGGGTAGTATGGAGAGGGGAGGGAGAGAAGGATTACAAATGGCAATGAGGAAACGTTTGGGCCTGATTGTGATGATGGCTTCACAGTTACACACGTACATCGACATCTATCAGATTTTACATTTTATTTTTTTGATATTTATTTTGAAACAGGGAGTGTGTGCGTGCGCGAGTGGGGTGGGGGAGGGGCACAGAGAGAAAGTGCGAGAGAGAGAGAGAGAGAGAGAGAGAGAGAGAGAGAGAGAGAGACCCAAGCAGACTCCATGCTGTCAGTGCAGAGCTCGATGTGGGGCTCTGTCCTAGGAACCATGAGATCATGACCTGAGCCGAAATCAAGAGTTGGACACTCCACTGACTGAGCCACCCAGGCCCTCCAGATTTTACACTTTAAATAGGTGCAGGTTAGAAGACATCAATTGTACTTCAATAAGGGTGCTTTTTTTTGTTTTTTGTTTTTTGTTTTTCTTAGTCCTCAAGAAAAAAATGCTGTCATTGTTGAAATCACTTTCTGCTCACGTGGTTTTCAGCCATCTTTTAAACTGAGCCACTAAGACCTAAGCATGGTGTTAATAGTGGAGAATATAAGGTTGTCTTCTCTTTGATTTATGTATTCTACTCCTATCAATATGGATTCAACCATTATTACTTTTTGGTAGTCCTGGAGTACCATTGCTGGATAGTGTAACTAGAGCAAAACAAAAAACAAAAAACAAAAAAACAAAACAAAAAAAAAAAAACAAAAAAGAAAAAAAACAAACTCTTGAGTCCTTTCAATTTTCACTTAAAATATGTACTGCTATTAAACCAGGTCATTTGCAATTATACTGCCTCGAAATTTGCTGGTTACTTTTTTACTTCAAATGCAGAACTGATATTATAATCGAAGTACTAGCACTCACTGTTTCTTTTGTGATTCCACTGCAAGGAGATGGCAACCATTTTTTCCCTTCCCCTTCACTCATTTTCCCTCCCCCCACGCTGACCGGCGGCCATCAGTGTATTCTCTGTATTTATAGGACTGATTCTGCTTTTTCTTTGTGTGCTTATTCATTCGCTTTGTTTTGTTTCTGTGGATTCCACATAGGAGTGACATCATCTGGTACTTTTCTTGCTCTGACCGATTTCACTGAGCAGAACACCTTCTTGGTCCATCCACGCACGTTGCTGCAAAGGGCCAGATGGGATCCTCTGTGAGGCCTGGGTAATATTCCACTGCACAAATATACCACATCTTCTTTATTCATTTATTAATGGACACTGAGGGGGTGACAACCATTTTAAAGTGAAAAACTCACAGGTATCCAGAATGTAAAACTGACAACTCAGGGGGAAAAAAAGAATAAAACGAAGAAGAATAAAATTAAATCACATTATACAACGTGGCCGATGTTTTACTATGAAGTTTACGCTGTACCAATGTATTGCAGGTTATCTAACCTAATCTTTACAACTTGTGAACTGAATAGATGGCTGACAGATGGGATCACTGAATATGTGGGTAATGGTTATATAATAGATAACTTTAATGTAATACATATTGTTCCTTAAATAAAGAAACGATCTCTACTACGAATTTTTGCCATGTTTCCCTGGTCGAAATACCAGTGTCTTGTTTGTTCTTAGAATGTGACAGCTGCCACTCTTATCAGTGTTTAGTTCTTTCTACGTGACATTGTTAGTCTGTTCCATCAAGAGCCATTATATTTTTGTGTCTAATTTACACCCTGAGGCTATATGGAGAAAATTCTGTGCATTCCTTATATTTTTTAATGTTTATTTATTTTCAAAAGAGACAGAGAATGAGTGGGGGAGGGGCAGAGAGAGAGGGAGACAGAGAATTCCAAGCAGGCTCCGTGCTGTCCGTGCAGAGCCCAGTGTAGGGCTCAAACTCATGAGTTGTGAGGTCGTAACCTGAGCTGAAACCAAGAGTCAGACACTTAACCGACTGGGCCACTCAGGCGCTTCTGTATATCCCTTATTAAATAACACGAAATATTAGTAAGGTAAAAGCCTAGTTGATGGATGATTTTTGTTAACAACATTAAGGCGAAAGAAACAATGGCTTGAAAAAGTTGAAATTGCTACATTAAGTAGAGATCAAAATCTGTATAAAGAGGGGCCCCTGGGAGGCTCAGTTGATTAAGCATCCAACTCTCAGTTTTGGCTCAGGTCATGATCTCACGGTTCGTGGGTTGGTGGGTTCAAGAGTTTGATCCCCACACTCTCAATGTGGAGACTGCTTGGGATTCTCTCTCTCTCCCTCTTGCTCTCTGCACCTCCCTCGCCTGCATTTTCTCTCTCTCGCTCGCTCAGAATAAATAAATAAACTTAAGAAAAACTGTATAAAGAAAAATAGCATACTTCTTGCTTTGGCAGATTAAAATAACCTAAAACCATAACACATGCATGAACCATCTCTATGCAGAAAAATGTATTTATTTAGTGCTTCTTAGCGCAGACAACAGTATGGCTCGTGACAAAATACTATACATATTCTGTTAAACTCGTATGAAGGCATTAAAATTGTGGCATATTACTAAAAGTTATCTTATTTTAGAAATAATATATAAATGTAAAGTGAAGTACGGATAAGCTCAGTTGAACAAAAACAATGAGATAAAGAAATGTAATGAATGAGTCCATCCCAAATCACAGCCTGCTAAAATAAAATGAATATTTATTTTTAGTGACAGTGTTCCAGTTAAAGTGCCTTTTATTCTTCTTTTGATTGTGTTATGTTACCGTGTAAGGTGCAAATAAAGTTATAACTTGTCAAGCACTCTTATTACCCAGTGCAGCTGATGGTCTACTAAAAGGTTCAAAGAGGACCATTTACCATGTGACTAATGATATTTATGGGGGCAAATATCTTTTACTCCTTTGCCTTCACCGTTATCGTTCCATCAGGTCTCTATGAATAATGATAAAAACATGCCGGGTTCTTTTTTGGCTGCTAACAGGAGCACCTTGCGATCATCTTCATAACTAAACGATCCCATATTTCTGGAACACCCCATGTTTAATAGAAAATGTGTTCTTTGTGTAAGTATTTTTGGATGAAGATATGTTGTTTTCAAATAAAGCCAATAAATACATAGAAAGGATACAAAATAAACTGAATTATTTGTAACCATGGTCATATTTCTATTGTACACATCCAACAAACAAATTTTTTCCAAAATAATAATATGTGATGAATTGCATTAAAGAGAAAATTATATATGTCAGGATTGTAGCTGCTGTTGGAACCACTCAACTACCCATACTGTACCTCTCATCCTTTCTGCAACAGAGATACTAACCCAGTCCTCATTATCTGTTTGCTTAAGGAGGAAGAGCGCAGCACATGAGGCTTTGTTGGATGGTCTAAGTAGATAAAGAGATTTCTGTCCCCTTTCTCAAGAGACGAAAAGAACCAAGTGAGCTTCACCAAGAGTTGTCGGATGTCAACCACTTACATAATTGGACAATGGTTCTTTCTTTGGATCAGGAAACTATTAGGCAAACACCTTGTCTTGGCATCGATGAGAGTCCAAGACGTGGGCCCCCCACAAGTCATGCTACATAAATATCTTTGCTTTCCTAAATTAGAACTTAATATCTTGAAGAATCCCAAAGTAAGAGTCCTAAGAACCCTATGTCTCATGGACACCTTTGTGCATAGAAATCACAAGAAACATCATGACTGTGGGTTTGTGAATGGGAAGTTAAGTATGAAATCTTAATCATGAATTGAATGCTCTCTTTGGGCTTTAATGGAAAGAGGATGCCTTTTCTGGGTCCACTTTGTTGTCTGGATTCTAAGTGTGTTTTCAGTAATAAAGACATTGGGGACAGGGGTTGTAAGGAAGTAAAATGTGACTCATTAACTACCCTCGTCAAATAGGAAGCCCATTAAATGGTCTGTGATATGTCATGCAGTAAATTAAAGAACATCGTGGAAACATGGCCCCTCTGGTTTTATTACTCATCCTGTTACACACGTGATTAAATCAGTGAACCACATTTAGAATCGAAGGGTGGCGAAGATGGCTGAACAAGTCTCAAACAAAATGGTGAGGAGTCAGGACGGCTGTTGCTGTCCTTTGTGAATTAGAGGCGGGCACCCCATTTGGTCCAATGGGGATAGATGCTGGGGTAGGTGAGTAGTAGATGCCAGACATTCTCATTTACTAGATGTTGGGTAGTGCACAGAATCTGAAATTTTAGCTAAGGGCACAGGTTATTCTGAGGAAAAAAAATGCTTAATAATCCATAAACGCCTTCCTATTGTTCATGGTTCTATTAAAGGACCACAGACAATGAGAAAAGAGTAGATAATAGTGTAAGAGGATTATAAACACTAAACGTTGGAAGGTTAAAGAACAAAATGTCGCCCACGATCACTGAGATTGGAAAGGCACACTCTAAAAGTATAAATTATCCAGTTTGATTAAAAACGCACATCACAATGTAGAAGACCAGAGAGAAGATCACAGAGAACGCTGCATTTCAGGAGAAGCTCTTGGTTTATTCTTCACTCCGTTGAGAACTGGGGAGCGGAGCGGGGGAGGGCTTGGAGATTTCTAGGAGAGGAGTGACACCACCATAACTGAACCTTAAAATGAGTTATCTGGGGTCACGAGAGGAGATAACCTAAGACTATTTTGCAATCTTCCAGGGATAATATAATAAAGATCAAACTTCGAGGGGTGGCAAGAGGCAGCGAAGGAAGGAATAGACGTAGCAGGTGTCAGACGCAAGACGCTATGAATGACAAAGTGCTGGGCGGGCGAGTGGGACAAACGCTGACATGACTGAGAAGCCAACCTACGGGCTAAGGAGAATTGCCTCAGTATCTGGGGATAGAAACAGGGAAGTGGGGATTAGGAGATCGGTTTGAGAGAAAGAATGGGACTGATTCCAGGTAACTCTTTGCTGCAGGCTGGAGAATGCAAAAGAAACGTTCCAAAGGGGTAGGAGGTTAGGCTCGGGAGGTGCCTGCCCTCATCCAACCCTGGGCTTCACGACTTACCCAGCAATATAACCCCCAGCAGCCCTTGTCTGGGCCTCACCTGCGTCTCCTTTAAGATTAGGGAAAATAATCGTATCTGCTTCGTGTCTGTTTTCTTGTGCTTTTGGAATCATAAGTGGGTTAATGCATGCTGAGTGCTTTGAGTAACACCCAGCTCATAGTAAACCCTCAATAAATGCCAGCCAGTTATATCGCCATGACATATTAGCTGGGGTTTAACCCTCTTCCTTTAACATATTCTTAGATCTAACTTCCTTCTCTCTTACCAAACCTCTGCTACATATTCTCTGCAAAAGTGGAAAATGGTTGTTCATGTTGTTTGCTATATAGCCCTGAATACAAATTATTCCCTATGCTTCCGGTTATAGTTCTACTTTTTAATAAACTCGGTGACTTTTTTCCTTGTACACAAAACTAATCTAATAGAATACATTTCCCCCAAACTATTCATATAACTACTAATGCTTATTACTCAAAAATACTGCCTGAAAGCTTCGTAATATAGTGCAGTATTTTACCTGAATAAATAATACCTTTGCTGCAAAAGCAATTCCTGTAAAAATCATGTTTGGTAAAAAGCCTATTAAGACAGAGAGATTTTTCCTAGAAAATGAGTATTAAAAGGGGCATAGATCACGTACGTATACACATTGATTGCATTAGGGAGCTAGAAAAATTACTCATGTTCTATACTCCTATAAAACTGTGCGTTTGTCCCATGTGCAATTAGTGCTGTGGCCACATTGGTTTTTGTGCGTACACAGATCCTTCTTCATAATCAATAAGACGTCACACCTCGAAATCACAAAACTAATACTGCTCTTCTATTGTAGTTTTTCAATAAAATCTGGGCCTTTCATCACTCTTGTTACCCACACAGAATTTCTATTGATGTTGCTAAGAGATGTGCACATGAATCAAACCTACTAAATGACACATAATAACTAGGAGACTGAATTGCTTCAGGGATTAGTAATGGGCCTCTGACCTACGGGTCAACAATTTGAATCCCGACTCAGTTAATGGTAGCTAAAAATTGCTACAATCTGATGTCTGATTGACAGCCAATGAAAGGAGACCTACAGTCTCTGTGGGATTCCAAGTTAACAGGTGCCACGGCACAGAATCCCAAAAACAATGGCCAAGTTAAAAGGTCAAAGATTAAATACGTGTGGAAATCTAGCTACTTCTGATCGGCAGAGGAAACCTCTGCAGAACTTACTGGTGCGTTGATGGAGCAATACATCCTTCGCATTTTACACGTCTGAGACACCTCTTCCCTCTGTGACGGCGTCAACAGACAGCACGACCACATAGCGACTGAGAAAATTAAATTGTGCATGTGCTGAAAAACGTTTGTTTGCCTCTGGGTTTATATAAATTTCATTTTAAGTGTAACTCCTCTAATAGAAAGAATGTAGTATTTTCATAGAATTTACTTTGATGTGCAAAAATAAAAGGTTTCTTTTACATGCACACACACTCATACACACACACACACATACACACACACACACACACACACACACACACACACACATGCGAAACTGAAATGATAAAAATAAGACCCCTCACGGATAAAAAGCAAATACATGCTAGCTGTTACTTAATGAATACTATCACTGTGACTACATTTTCTTGTTGATGTTATAGTAAAGGTTTCTTTCTCAGGTGACAGTCTCACTTTGTACCCCTCAAGAAATATCTCAGTACTGTTACTTTTATAGTGTTGCATTCAGAAGCAGTCAACAATTTTTGAACCTTATTGTAGCCTATACAGAATGAATTTTCAAGAATTTGTTGAAAGCTCTGTCCACCTGTTGATAGGGTATCATCAGATCAAATTTTTAATAATACCACGGGAAGATAACTCTGTATCAGTCATCTTTGAAAATGAGGACATTCCTAAGGTGTTTGCAAATACCTAGCCCAACCTTAACTTCTAATCAATGTGAATGTATGCACAATGAGAAGAAAACTGCAAAAATATGTGATCATTTTTTCAAGATAGCAGGATTTGGAGGAAACTGAAGCCAGAAGTTTACGTATATAAGTCAGGAACTAGTTCATCTGTAAGTGGAGAGTATTTTCAAACCGTTAGAATATAAAATGACATTCTGTATCGCGAGAAAGCTAGATACTTTGCCTTTTAGCTCTTATCCTGTGCAGACCTAAAATTATGTCACAGTATAGATTGTTAACAACTTTTCACCACATTCTGATTATGCTTGCACTCTAAGTTTCTAAGCAAGTAACTTTTACATGGCCTCTACCCCTTTATCATAAACCTGTGTCTTTAAAACAATAATCCAAAATTATAAACTAGCAATTTTTAAGTTATCCATATTTACATCTACGATCAAAATAAAGATTTACCATCTACCTGAAATTACTCAAGTGATCTAAACAGTCCCCTAGCACCCTGAGTATATGGTGACTTGGTAAAACATTTTCTGCATCATAGTGGTGAAAAAAATGAGAAAAACACTAAATAGGACAGGTTTGAAAATTCAAGTTTGGTAAAGTTTCTTGCTCTACCTTGTTTTGATTGCCTCTCAAATCACATTGGAAATGACTCACTTTAATTTTTTGAAGTGTTCTAAATCATCTTTGCTTTGCTGACATAAAAACTCTTTGCTTTGTCGCCTCTTAGTAAGATGACTTATTTGTAGAAAGACCAGGAAGATAAGCCCGCAGATGCTATGCTCCCCCGTGCTTTATAAACGGTTTGCAAAAGGTCAGATGTCATTGACCTTTTAGATGACTGGAATAGCTGATCTTACAAAGAAGCCACTCTTCTATCCCTGATTGAATTGAAGATTGCCTTTCTCAACTAAAACAGTGTGAATGGACGCCTGTTAATATGTTCAATAACCTGACTATTTTTAACATCTAGAAATTTAAAAACTCTCTGGCCCTAAGCTAGCCCTTTCTCCTCCTGACAGTCGGTGATATTTTCTGTTGAAGATGAGCCAGTTGCAAATGCAAACAAACTCTTTGCTTTTTCACGGACACAAATTCAATAGTAGCATCTAATGCACTTGCAGACTTGTTTTATGTATTTCTTTCCACTTACTTGTTCATTTAACCTAAACTCTGCCTCATTTCAGAAAGGCTTTAAGGTAGACTATAGAAACGTGTCCAGTATAATAAGACACATAACACAAATCCAAAAGACAGAGAAAGAAAAATAATGACAGTCAAAAAGCGCCTGGCTGGCTCAGTTGGAAGAGCATGTGACTCTAGATCTTGGGGTTGTGAGCTTGAGTCCTACATTAAGTATAGATATCACTAAAAATATAAATAACTTAAAAAAATAAGTCAAAAAAGTAAATAAGCAGATAACAGCTAACATGCATGTCAGTGATAGAAGACCTGGTGTGTGTATAATGACATATATGTGCGCACACACACACACACACACACGCTATTGGCTCAGGGTAGTGAGGCCTTCCCAGATCTCCGTTCTGGGACACACTAATCCTCTGGGCCCACTTTAAGGGGGACAGTAAGTGATAAAGTTGGTAACATTCCCAACAATATCACAATGGTAAAGTCAGTGACAACATTAGGAAGTGATTCCTTGCCGCATCCTTGAAAGAAGGGGAAGGTACAGTCACTCGGCTCAGTTCGCTGAAAGCAACTTTGCAGGCATGGAAAGAATTCAGCCCTAATATGCAATTTACTGATGCCCAGTTAGATGAAAGTTTAAAATCCCGACTGATAATTCTTAAACTTGAGTGTGCTTCAGAATGAGCTGAGTGGCGGCTAAAAGACATTGTCAGGCATCACTTGCAGATTCTAAGTAGGTGGAGGAGGGAGATAGGTCCCTAGAGTCCAGCAAGAACCACAAGACTCAGGGCTCCTGGGTGGCTCAGTCGGGCAAGCGTCCGACTTCAGCTCAGGTCATGGTCTCGTGGTCTGTGGGTTCGAGCCCCATATCGGGCTCTGTATTGACAGCTCAGAGCCTGGAGCCTGCTTCGGATTCTGTGTCTCCCTCTCTCCCTCTGCCCCTGCCTTGCTCACACTCTGTCCATCTCTTTCTCAAGAATAAATAAAACATTTTAAAAACAAAAAACAACAACAAAAAGAGCCACAAGACTCTGGTGCAGGACTTTTGAAGACCAACTTGGAAGAAACACTGACAAATGGAAGTGACATTCACAAATCTGCCATCTAGTCTTCCAGAATATTATTTCTAACAATTAGCGTTGGATATTTAAAAATGGATATCATGAAGATTTCAAGTTATGATCTGGGTAATTGGGACCTTATGAATTCATGAAGGCTTGATACGATATCTTTAGTAGGAGAATAACAATCCACATCAGGGAATGTAAGTTCCCACTTTTTTTTTTTTTAATTTTTTTTTAACGTTTATTTTTGAGACAGAGAGAGACAGAGCATGAACGGGGGAGGGTCAGAGAGAGGGAGACACAGAACCTGAAACAGGCTCCAGGCTCTGCGCTGTCAGCACAGAGCCCGACGCGGGGCTCGAACTCACGGACTGCGAGATCATGACCTGAGCCGAAGTCGGCCGCCTAACCGACTGAGCCACCCAGGCGCCCCTGTAAGTTCCCACTTTATTCTGTTCATGCATATCTGGAATATTAGGCTCACATCTTTGGTGCCATATTTATGAAGGATATTGATAATTCATTCAGCATACTCAAGAAATGTTTTCTGTCCAACACAACATGACTACGGCCCTGTGCGTATTTCTGGAATTGAGGCATGTCCACGGAAGCAAACAACAGGGAACAATATGGATGTGTTCCTTGAGATGGACGTACCAGAATGCAGCTTTCACATTAAAACCAGGATCTCCAGAGCCAGATTCACCAGATTTAAAGCATAGTTTGTCCACTTCATAGGTATGAAGGCAATTTATGTAACTTCTCTGTGCCTTAGTTTCCTCATGGATAAAATCACAAAGTATTAGTACCCACTTCATAAGGGTTTTATGGAGGAACAGGATTCTATATATGTATTGTACTTAGAATACTGCCAGTCATATAGTAAGCATTCAATTAAATTCATGTAGTACCTATTAAAAGCTTGAGAAAAAGACTTCCTAGCCCATCATCCTAATAAATGTGATAAGGTTACACGTTTATAGTTCATTTTAGGAGCTATCCTGAACAGCTTAGTCATATATTTGACTTCTCAGTTTAGAATAAGATTTAAAGAATAATATGGAGCAAATAGTTACCACCTGGCTGCTTTACAGTTCGAGACATTTTAATAAGTGTCCATTCATTGTCACTTTGGATCAGCATTTGTTACTTACCTGAAATACTGTATTATTCTAGGAGCCATAACAATAACAAATAAGTCAGAGTTCTTGTCATTAATTAGCTTAAACCTACAATTTTGAAGATTAAATTGACAAGTAAATGAAAAGTTACTTAGCAAAGTGATTTTTGTTACAATACATGTAAACACACGGTGTTAAAGACACCTATGAGTGTGTAGGATTGAAGCTCCAGGCTTGCTGAAAAAAAAAAAATTAAAAAAAAAAAAAAAGAAGCTCCAGGCTTGGGGTAGAGGCTGGGGCTGGGGCATGTCAGCAAAAGCTTCCTGAAGAAATGATCCTCATGGGAAAATTGGAGGGTGATCAGAAGTGAGCCTGTTGACTTGCTGGACGAGACCCTCAAAGCAAAGTCACAGAGTAAAACAGAGCATGGCACACTCAAGTGTGACAAGAACAGACTATGCAAGGTGAGGAATAGAGGAAAATGGTGATGAAAACGTGGATAAGAGCTCAGATGGTGAAGAACCTCACAAATCCTGCATGTCAGTGTATAGCTTAGAGAATTAGGTTATGGAATTTCCGCTTGAGAAAGCGAAAGTTCTGTAATCGACAAGACATGAAGAGGTTATCATAACACCAAAAGTAATTAGAAAATCACAGTGAGCAAAGGACAAAAGCATTGAGATCATGTATCACTAAGTGTTTGAGTCCAGACTCTGTCACTTCCAAGCTAAGGATTTACTTAACTCACTTAAAATGTATTGAATATATATATATATATATATATATACACATACATATATACTGTATATATATATTTATACTGTATATAAATATACATATATAGTATATATGTATATATATTTATACTGTATATAAATATATATAGTATATATACAGTATATATATTTATTGATATATATTGATATATATTGATATATATACAGTATATATATTTATATATATATATTTATACTGTATGCCAGGCTCCAATAAAAACAGCTTTAAAGAGAAGGTGGGTAAGAAGAGGAGCAGAAGGAGGAGGACTTGGAGAAGAGTATGGAAAGAAAAAAAACCAGACTCTGACCTCATAGAATTTGCAGTTAACCAGTAAATGCCATCTTCGCTTTATCAAACTATCACACTATTGAATATATAATTACAAATGACACATGTACTAGAAAGTGAAGAAATGGATAGCAAAGAGATTAGGAAAATCTTTCAAGATGAAAGGAAAATTGAGCACAAGTCTAAAGGATGACTAAAAGTCAATTTGGCTAAAGCAGGAGTGGCACAGTGTTGAGCTACATGATGAATAATTCAAAACAAATGAAAATGCTTTCTAGTGGAATTTGTAAACATGTTTTATTGCAAAATAATAGCTGTTCATTGTTTTAACTTCTCCAACAATATACAAGAGAATAAAGAAGAAATTATAAATCAACCAACATGGTAACTCTCTTCCGTGGTCATATTTTAATGATATATATGCTTTCCTTAATACATGTCTTGATTGAATTATCAAAACCTGTTAGGGATACGAGATTTTTTTTTTTTTTTGTACTCTATATACAAGCATGTAAGTTAACTTGTTACTGTTTCAATAAAACATGAGTCTTCTGGGTCAGAGACAAAGGACTTGCTACTCCCCGCACAGCAAGGAATGTGAGCATGATGACAATGTCAGTTCCCCACGCCCAAAGCCCCACAAGCCCCACTGGGATAAAGCCACTGGGCTTTCACAGAAGCCTATAAATGCAGTGGGTTGTGTTATAGGAGAAGCTTGGGGGATTTGCTACATTTCTTACAAACAGAAGTGTATTCTTTGTTCAGAAAGAAACTGTACATCTGAAGACTGAATATCTCAAGATTTCTCACTGCAAACATAGCTTTAAGCAATGGCCAGTCGTGACAACGTGGGTGGACATTATGCCAAGTAAGACAAGCCAGACGGAGAAAGACAAATACTGCATGGTACCACTTCTACATGGAATCAAAAAAAAAAAGTCAAATTGATAGAAACAAAGAGTAGAAAAGTGGTTGCCAGGGGCCAGGGGATTAAGGAAATAGGGAGACATCGGTAAAAAGTTACAAAATTTCTGTTCAGATAAATGAGGTCTGAAAAAAAATCAAGAAAAAGGAAAAGCCTGGTGAAGCGCAATCGAGGCTTTATGTTCTTGGCATTCTTGGTAAAAATGTGTCAGGGTAACAGGGTCTATGGCACACTGCCTCATTCAACATGTATCTCATGGGGACACCAAAATGGGTAATGGGTAGGGGTAATATATACATGTGATTACTTAGATTCTTGAAGGAAATAATAACATTAGAAAATGTTTCCGTCATTAAGTTGTTAGTATCTAAACATTTGATTAGTAGCAACAGTAAGAGACTTGTAATTTTTTTATTCTGGAATTAGAGCTGTATTTTGAGGTAGGCAGACTGCAATCAGTCTAAGGGCGGTCGTTACTCATCGTTATCTAATATGATATGGATATATATCGATATATATATCGATTATATATTATAACGATTATAAGATTATAAAGATAAAACAAACCTAACACACTGTCGTTGGTTGAATTGTGTCCTCCAAAAAGGCACAAAATCCTAACGCCCAGTACCTGTGAATGTGACCTTATTTGGCTACAGTTTTTTTTCCATATGTAATTGGTTAAGATAAATTCAGATTGGATCAGAGTCCTAAATCCAATGACTGGGGAATTTATTAAAAGGCCACGTAGAAATGCAGAGTCACAGACACAGAGGGAGGAGGCCATGAGATGTTTGGAGGAAAAGACTGCAGTGTCTACAAGCCAAAGAATGCCAAGGGCTTCCTACCACCACCAGAAACCGGGAAGAAGCAAGAAGGATCCTCCTCCAGAACCTCCTGAGAATCCAGGCCCTGCCAACACCTTGATCTCAGACGTCTGGTCTCCGAAACTGTGACGAAAGAATAATTTTTTTGTTCTTTTAAGTCTTTGTGGTAGTTTTTACAGCAGCCCTAGGAAAGGAATATACATATAAATATCACCTTTTTCTTCCACGCCGCTAATCAATTATATGCATGATATGTATCAATACACATACATATTCTCTTGTGTCATTGATGCCTGTCTTCGCTGGGGCTTCCCCCAAAGCTGATACTGAGACACGGACTTTGGTGTGGCTACTGTATTTGAGAAGTGATCCCAGGAAGTGCAGGGCAGGAGAGGCTGAAGGTAAATGATGAGGTTATTGCTGGGGGCACCCAGGAGTCAGTTCGATGGCTGGCTGATCTTTTCTGTGAAAGTCTGGTAGAGTCTGAGGAGAAGGTCTGCTTGAGGGTGTGAACTCCTGCTATTTCTCTCACCCTAGGGATTTTGCACTGTTCCAGCAGCCCAGACTCAGCCTTCATCAGTTCCTCACCTATTGTAGCTGAATGTCAAGGGCATCCTGCTGCTTCTACAACAAGTGAATACACATTCGAGTCCCCTCTGTCCCTACAGGCACCTTGTCTCTTAGATTTTCTTCCTGCTATTTTCTCTGCCATCTCAGCGTTCTGATAGGGTTGAGAAAAATCAGGAATTTTCTGTTAGTTTGGGTCTTTTCCATTGTAAGTAGAGATTTCATCTTTCTGTATTCCAAGATAAGCCACAAATTCCAGACTCCATTTTAATAAATTCCATACTTGCATTTTAATTCCTATTAGGTTGTCAGTTACAAAAGTGAATGTGAAACAAATATTTAACATATGAATCGCATCAAGGGGTAGCAGTTGCCTTGTATCAAGTGATTATTTTGCAAATTAATCTTGCAAATCTGATTTCAGACCTATTTGACCATAAAATTTCTTCTGGGTTATACAATTCCAGTAGTCTTATATACATATACATAAACTGTGATTAATGCTTTCTAGTTCAGTCCATCACATCCCCCTAGACTTAATTTCGAAGCTAGGAAGATCATAACTATCCTTCTATACACATTGATATACCAATTTACCCTACAAATTGATTTTTATGAATCTGGAAATAGAAAGACAAAAAGAAATAGTTTCATATTCACCTAAGTCTCACAAGAGCACTACAACTGTATGTTACTACTGACGTGAAATTTAATTTCTTCGCTAACACACTTGGTCCTCATGCCTTGACCTAGGCACATGCCAGTGCCACCGCTGTTCACGTGACTACTATGCAAATGTTATGAATATATTTTTATCCATTAAGGAGTCTGGTGGCCCTCAAAATACATTTGGCCTTTCTAAATACATGCACAAGTATGGAAGAATTTCTATGATATAGAAGTGTGATGGCAGCGGCTAATAGACACCAAGGTTTTAGCACGAGAGGGGGGAGATACCTTAAATAGACGTTTTTACACAACCATCAGAAAGCGGAATGAGGTCCACAGCGTAATTTGACAAAGTCCCCTCATATCTCCAAACCTTCTCCATTTGTCCCAAATAGCTGTTAACAACGAGATTTTATTAAGTAATAATAATAATAAACACTATAAAAGCCAAGAATAGTCTGTGCTATTGTAATTTACACTGAGAAACTTATATTCAATCTCTTTTTTCTGGCAAAGAACTCCTAAGTAATTTACTTGAGATTTAGGCAACAATAAAATAGATTAAGGTGTCTTGATATTCATAACAAACCTCTTTCAACACAGCTGAACTTATGTCAATGAAATGAATTTTGGAAAACACCTAGGCCAGGGGGCTGGTTGCCAGGAGATCCAACCATGTGATCTGAGGGTTGGCATTTTTAGTCTCCCCCGCCCTCCAAGTTTCTGGGGAGGGGAGAGGGACTGGAGATTGAATAAATCATCACTGGCCAGTGATGCAATCATGCCTATGTAATAAAATCTCCGTTAAACCCAAAAGGATGGGGTTCAAAGACCTTCTAGGATGGTAAACTAGAACACTTTCATGTGCCTCCCCGCCAGGATCCTAACTCCACGGAAGCTCCTTGGTTCCAGACCTTGTGGAATGTATCTCTTCATTGATCCTTTAAGACCTTTTGTAATAGAACAGTAATCTAGGGAACAAATGGGTTTCCTGAGCTCTGCGAGTCACTTTTGCAAATTAATTGAACCCATAGAGGGGTTGTTGGAACCTCCAATCTATAGCTGTTTCTTCAGAAGCACCGGAGACGACCTGAACTTGCAATCAGTATCTGAAGGTGGGGGTGGGGGTGGGGGCAATCTTGTGGGACTGAGCCCTTAACCTTGGGATCAAATGCCATCTCCAGATACATAGGGCCAGACGTGAACTAGCTGGTACCCCAGAATTACTTGGTGGTGTGGAGAAAAACCACACACTGGGATTTGTTGTCAGAATTGTAGAGTCAGTATTACTCTTTATTCTCAATATCAAGGATATGCACTGCTTTTGCTTAGAATCTAAACGTTCACAGGAAAAGCTACATTTTAAAGTTCAATAATATTAAGTTATATCATTTGTTGATTTCATGAAAATCTCACTTTCCACTTTTAAAATTTTTTATCAATTTGATTTTGATTTTGATTATCTATTTGCTGTTATTAAGAAAAAAGTATCAGAACCAGTATTTGATAAAGCCCTATAGTCTTTTCAAAAATTCCTAAAGCAGGTATTTTTTAAATTATTATTTGAGGAAATACAAAAAGAACATAACTAGATTCTAGATTTTCAAAAATAATTTTGCTGGCTAGTAAAAGATGTTACATGAAAATAGGTACAATATCTGTAGCTATATTTTTCAGTTTGATACAGTGTGAAGTAACAGGGTGATGACAAAGCACAAACTCTTCTTAATTTTTTAAAATATTTTACTCTATAGTAAAAATTCAATTATTATCTGGATTAAGGTTTTTTCATCATTAGTCAGCCAGTGTTATAAATTTTGTTTATTTCCAAAAATAAGAAATTTTTGTCTTTTTAATTTCTTTTACCCCGTTTCAGTTGTGCGAAAACAGTAATTGATGCAATAACAGTTAAACTTCAAATAACAGTGTTGGCAGATCGTTATAATATTATATAATATATAATTTTATATATTTATGTATACAATTTATAATGCTTTTTTATAGCGTGCATATTTTAAATACTGATTTGTTCCCAGGAAAATAAAAGAAGACACAGATCAAGAAAAAGCTTATGCCTTTCTCCTCAGTTGAGAAACAGCAGATCTCTTGGGAAATTCAACTTTACCCTAAGTCAAGAATGAAATGTAGACCCTGTAACAATTTCATCCATAACGCTCAATTTAGCTTTTGTCCTTGAAAATTGACCAAGGAAGAGGTAGCTATATTTGTTTATTTATCATGTATTTATTTACTTGCTTTTTATTACATTTATTAGAGTGTCATATTGTATTTATTTATTAATATTTATTGTTTATTATTTATATTTCTACGTATAATACAGTTGATTCTATGCATGGTCTACACGGTTATCTACACGGTTCTATGCATTGTCTTCTCGTCCCTAACACCTTGCATCTTGCATTGTGACCAGTGTGTATTGGGCACAGACTTCTGTTCCTTTCTTATGCAAAGCCTGACCTCTGGGGCGTGGTTTTCATTCTCAGCTCACCTCAATTTAGAGGAGCTCCACGTTATGTGCTCAGGAGCCACTGTTGCACACCGCCAGCCTAGAAAACAGGAACAGGCAACAAAATGGCGTCGCCGGAGCTGTAGCCTGAAGAGTTACCAAGGGACAGGGATTTTCAGTTTTTAAAGCAATCAATTGGCGCCAACTCTCCGATGACTATGTTTAATTTTTGATAAACGCTTTTTAAAATATATTGTGTGGTTTCGTGCATCCAGGCAATATTGCTGAGCCCCTAAGAACATGGTCTATTGCTGTAAAATATCACTGGTTCAATGATCTTGGCTCAGACGAGATGGTTGATGACGTGCAGACAGAGATCGCTCAATATTTAATTTCCTACCAGTAACTCCTAGAACTTTCCTGGGTATTCATTGAATATTTTTTAAAAAGAGGTCGATTTCAAAAGCCCTTCTTTCTAGCTCTGGAATTTCTTCCTCAGCCAGCATTACCCAGTATGTAGGTAATGTGAAGACAGACCTATGAGAAAGCATCGAAAAGGAATTTAGAGTGGTAGAAGGTTTGTAGCATTGTTCTTCTGCACCTGAAGTCTGAAAATGAAGAACTTTCTAATTGAAAGTGATCCTTGAAATCTGAGCTTCAGCTGTGTGCTATAAGGAAAGGAGTTATGTTCAAATTCATTTGTGTTCAAAATTGCCTCCCTCACGGCTCACTGCTGAGTCTAAACTTATTATTTATCACTAAAGGATCTTCATTTTCTAAAACCCTTCTGAAGACAAGCTTTTCAACATGATTTCTTGTTTCAGTAACCCCAGGAAAATATTACCACACTTTCTTCGAGTACTGGTGGGTATCAGTTTCCTGAATTTGTCTATAAACACCCTTTATGAATTGCACATGGTACCACCATATGCCAAGATAAGGAAAGAGGAAAAATATATGCCATAGATGCTCCTGGAATAGATGCCCTGATGTGGATCCATTGTCAGCTGGATCAAGAGTCAGCTAACTTTCTGGGCACCTGGGTGGCTCAGTTGGTTAAGAGTCCGACTCTTTGTTGGTTCAGCTCAGGTCATGACTCACAGTTTGTGAGTTCGAGCCCACATCAGGCTCTGTACTGACAGTGCGGAGTCTGCTTGGAATTCTCTCCCTCTCTCTGTCTGCCCCTCCCTTGCTCTCTCTTTCTCTCTCTCAAAATAAATAAACAAAACATTAAAAAAGAGAGAGAGAGAGAGAGGGCTAACTTTTTTTCTCTAAGAGCCAAGAGGCTTTGCAGGCCAAGAGACAAAATCAAGAATATTATTCTGGTGCTTAAAGAACAAGAGACAAAGCGAAGCTTCACATTTTTTTTGAGGAAATTTAAAATATAGTAAAAATAATTAAGATTTTCTGTAAAACAAGTCCACGAGTGAGAAGAATAGACTTGTTTTTAAAGGGGATAGTATTTCACTGAGCTGGGGTTCACAATTGGAGTTCCCTATAAAAACATCGATCGCAAACATCCGTGGGTAAAAAACCTCTTAGCTCACTGTTTACAAAGCCATTGGTGGTGGAGCTTTGGCCTGCGGGCCCCACGTTGCAGATCTATAAACCCGAGAAGAGCCAGAGGCACCTGAATTCCTCACTGAGTGTATGTGAACCCAGTAGTGACATAAAACCACTGAGTGTGGAAAGTAATTTTGGCAAATTTCGCTCTTTTTTAAAAAACTGGTCCTAGTCGTCCCCTACTGTAGTGAGAAGATATCTTTAAAGAGCAGCATTAATCTTCTGTTATGACTCTAACAAATTACCACAACCTTAGTGGCTTATAAGAGCACACATTTACTATCACACAGTTCTGACAGACCGAGGTCCAGTCGGTCTTGATTGAACCAAAGTCAAGGGGTCAGCAGGGCCGCGTCCTTCTGGAGGCTTCCGGGAGAGAACCGCTTGCTTGCTTTCTCACCTTCCAGAGGTCGCCGAGCTCATTGGCTCATGACCCCTTCCTCACACCGCTCCAACTGACTGCCTCCATCATCCCCTCTCCTATCACTAACTGAGCATTCCATCTGCCCCATAAAAGGACCCCTGTGATTCTATCAGGCCCATCTGGAGAACTTAGGATAATAGGATTTCAAGATCCTGAATTTAAAATCATCACATCTGCAAAATCCTGCAAGGATTGCTTTACCCTGCAAGGTCATATGTTCACAGTTTCAGGGGATTAGCATATGGACATTTTCAGGGGCCATTATTCAGCCCACCACGATACCTTTCTGCCTTTTATGCAATGTGCTCGTGGCGTTATACTTAATGAGTTTCACTCGCTTTCCTGGGCCAGTCAAGATTCTTCAAGTTGACTAAAGATTTCAATATTAATCTCTTTTAATCTGTACAAGTAATTTACAAAGCAGTAATCGAGCTGTGCAATATTATATTCCTGAGTACATAAGAGTTCCATACTCATTTTCTTATTTAGCTATCAGAACAACCCAGTAAGGTATGTGTTTTGTCTTCATTTTTCTTTCATCTGGTTGTTCAACGTCGGCTGACCACAACTACCGAATCTGTTTGAATAACAGCGTATAACTCCAGTCCTCCCGATGTTTCCTTGAAAACATTCCTCTTCTGAAATAATCCCATCTGGAACAACATGTTTGAGAAATCAGTGAAGAATGAATTTCATTGTTTCTTTCCAAATCAAATGCAGGAAATCAAGCATATGAAAATCGTATCCCCCCCCCATCTTCTGAATGCAGATTAAGAAATGTTTATAGAAATAATTATGGAGAAAATGAACAGAGTTTTAAATTAATTTAATATAATCAGGTAGGCTCTCAGCTACCGTAGGTAGACAGGAAGAAGATAATTTGAGCAGATTAATGCATGATATTTGGAAAACTCTAAAGAGATTTGTTTCAGGATTGATTAGCACTTACCTTTAAAATAGAAAAATGTATTCAGATTTGAATTGTAAATTCCACTCTTGTTTTCCACAGCTACATAGGAAAGGTATTTATTCTATGGAATAGGAACCAGTAGGCATCAAATTCAATAAAGATAGGAGCTGAAAACTACAGACTTTAAAATGTTAGTTTATGGCATAGTTGAGATTATTTCATATGCGTCAAGTCTAATCTGAATCAAATGTATCAACCATTGAGAAATAAGCTATTTCATAAATCCTGCACCCTGTAAAAACATAGAGTTTTTTAGAAATACGGAGATAAAAAAACTGTGGTTTATGAGCAGGTGGTCATTTCAACAACCCTCTTTTGCATATTATTAAATCTTTAGATGAATTGTTTAATTTTGCAAATCTATCTTATTTTGCACATATGGAATTTGGATATGTGAAAATTTTGACAGAAATGTGTTTTGGTTCCAGCTAGGAACATTTAGTCCATACAGAAGAACAATCCATTTCTCCGAGTATTAAAAATGTCATTTTTCCTGAAGGAGACACAGGTCAGATTTCCCTTCTGTTCACTTTGTTGCCTAATAAAGTGGAAACCAGCAAGGTTCCCAAAGCATCTTCACCAATTAAGGATAAGGAGAGGTTATGTAGCATCCTGAAGTGTAAAATAGATCTGTGGAAACTACAACAGCAGCCTTAAGGAAAATCACACTGTGAACATTTTGAGAATGAATTGTGCAAAGCATGATATATCATGCAAGTAAAGGACGGTGACATTTAACATCCATAATCCAAATAGAAAAACGTTGTCTTGAGAGATTAGAGATGACCACATTTCTCAAAAGGCTCCCTTTTAGATATATGTTAGGAAATGAAAATCGCAAATATTCTAAGGAAAATTGCCATCGATAATTCAAGTAAATTTGGGGAAAAAATGACAAGAAAACCTTTAACTGTTAAAACAGATAAACCCACGATTGACAGAAAAAATACATTAAGGCACTAAAAAGAAAAGGACAAATGGACTATAAGGAATTCATAATATTTCTCTCTGTTAGTGGCCTCAAGGGAAAATGGAATCTATATTGCAAAATCAGAGCAAACTGTTCGATAAAACTAAAAGAAAACATTCAAATATATTACAGGCAGAAAGGAAAGACCTCATAACATTTTAAGTGAATCTGTGATTATCTCATTCATTGTAAACACAATGCTCTTTCCACTGTTCAACTCTGTCCTCCGGTAACTATGAAGAAGCAAAGTATAGCCTGGGGAGACACAAGACAGGGACCCACCGTGAACACTGTTAGACCTAAGAGTGGCCACCAAATGTATTCCACGCAGATGTGTGTGACCTCGCGTGGCCAACTAGCTCACTAAAATTATCTTTGTGGAAAGTGCTTTATTCTTATATAAGTTGAACGCCATTAGGATTTTCTTCTTTCTTCCCCAATCCAAATAAAATCTGATGTGTTCTTTGACTGAATTTACTCCACTAAATACCCCACCTGTCTGTGGTGGGTATTAGAAATGGCATCAGTCTCATTAAATGGGAAAAAATTCATTTAGGATATTCTATATACGTAAGACACGGTGATAAGCACAAGTAGAGAGGTTGCTATGAATGATAGCAACCTTTTATCCTTGAGATCTTAATTGTCCAAAGAGAGAAACAGGAAATCAAATACGTTATACGGATGCATGCACTTGTGTGTATGCACAAATATATAGTTTTCTTTTGATGCTAAGTTATTTCAACATTGTATAAAAAAGCAACTTGTTACCATGGTCGATTTTGCTGAACTACTACAGATTCCTAGGAATGACAGAGATCTTCTAAGATATTAATATTGTTTACCAAGAGCATCATGTCCTAAAAGAGTGAACAGTAGAAAAGAGAGCAGAACGTTTTCAGAATTGACTCAAAGATTTAGCTTCTTAAATAAAAATCAGCCCTAGCACTCACTAATTTCCATCCTATTGGTTCTGAATCTTTCCTTTTGAGCTGTCGGGAAAATGTCTAATCAAGCGTATGGGGTATCAGTTCAACATCTAAAAGTAATTTTTTTCTCTCTTTTCTGTACTCAATAGCTCTAGCATTTTCTTTCCAGACCTCCCCTCCTTACTGCCACTCTCGTTTGGATACGTCCCGATCAACCAGCATCCCGTCTCAAAATGCAATGTCTAGAAAGGAGTACAACATTCTGACATGGTCTTGCTAAGTCAGAAAACAACTGGCATTTTCCTTTTCATTGGTTGAATCCCTGTTGGTGTAGGTTAAATAGGATTCCTTTTTCTGGCAGCCACCTCATGTGTTTGCGTTTCTTGTCGGTTTGAGGAACCCAGGTGAGGAAGCAGCCACTGAGGAGAAGCCTCTTCCAGACGCTGTGAAGCTGGGCCTCCTGGGACTGTTAGCGTGAGAGTCGCGCTCAGAAGCTTCGGATTACCTAATCTTCTCAAGCCTGACGGTTTTGTCACTGCTCCTTGACATTCTCGTGTTGCGTGCCCTTCACCCCAGGGCTGCTAGGCCCATTCTACAAAACTGCTCCCCTGAGCCCATCCTATAATTTTTTTTCTCTCTTTTTAATCTTCAGATGATCCGGTGCTTCTCACAACTCAGTCCATACATGTTCATCCCCAACCTCACAAGACATGAATCTCTTTCTGTCTTCTTTCCCCTGGTTAAATCCCCACTGTCCCCAGTGACTACTCCCATGTTTCTCTAAGAGCTCTTATCTACATAGATGACCCACCTTCCCCTTTTCTAGAGAGAACTGAAGAACTCAGGGAGGAACAGTCTCCACTTCTGATCATCCCCATCCAGAACACCATCCCTCTTCCTTCTCTTCATTTTCTGGTAATGAAGTCTCATTCCTGCCAAAAGTAATCCTTCCAGCTATGTTTACTTCCCCTCTGTGCAATTTACTTCTTCTCTTCCTACTCTTTTTAATGTTTAATTTATTTATTTATTTATTTATTTATTTATTTATTTATTTATTTATTTTGAGAGAGAGAGAGACAAAGAGTACAGGAGGGGCAGAGAGAGGGAGAAATATAGAATCCCAAGCAGGCTCTGTGCTGTCAGTGCAGACCCCCATGAGCAGTTCGGACCCATGAACTGTAAGATCATGACCTGAGCTGAAATCAAGATCAGATGCTTAACTGCCCCAAACACCCCTCTTCTCTTCCTACTTTTAAATTCTTTTTTCCTGCTGATTATTTTACATGAGTCTATTTCAGTCTTCCCTTTGATAAGGAAAAAAAGGAAAATGTCCCTTGATCTTGTTTTTCACCATCAGTATCTCTTTCCTACTGAGCCACAATTTTTGACAATATCAACTACACTCACTGTAAGAATTTCGTCCGTTCTGAGCCACTGTCCAGATCCTTGCTTTAGGACTTGAACTCACACTAAGCCATGGAAACCATCACAAGCAAAATCATCAGTATCACAAATTTTATCTTACTGAAATTATTTGGCACTTTTTTCGCTATTCTTTACATAATAAGAGTCTCAAACCCTTCCATTTGTTTTTTTGTTTTTTCCCCCAAACCTTTCATTTTTATTACATTTCTCTTTTCTGAAATTTTCCACCTCTCTGGTTTCCTTTAATCTCATCACAAGGAATGTTGGGATTCTTTGGTTACATTGCCTTTTCCCTCTGTTCTGATCTGTACATATTTTGACTTAGACAATTGTATCCACTCTCTTATTTTTGTGACATCAGATCTCCAACTGTGACTTTTGTGCTACATTCACAAAGATTCAGATGCATGTATAAGTTTGCTCATCAAACATTGTCACTTCGATATCCAGTGGACATTGAAATTTTAGTATGTCAAAATGCAATTAATCATATTTCTTTCAGAATCTGAATTCATGACATTATTCCTCTTCTAAACTATTCCTAAATTCAATTCTGATCTGCTGACCAGTTACCTGAGCCATGCAACTGAGAGTTATCCTATAAGGTATTCATTCATACCCAATTAAATGATCACGGTTTCCACAGTTTTATCTGATTTCCCAAAGCTGTCCCTTTGTCTTGTTTTCACCACCATGGCTTTACGGTAGGGCTTTATCATTCATTCCTGACTTACACACCTGCTCTAGCCTTCACGTTGGCTTCTCCAACCCCAGCCATTCTCCTTCTGGAGCCCTCTCTCTGCCATATAAATCAGGTTTTTGTTCCTCTCTCTTAAAAATCACGTGGTCACTGTATCATCTGTAACAGAACTCGGGTAACACGCAAACACCTCTGTCATCTTCTCCAGCATCAATTTCAGGCCACAAAGTAGTGGCACAAAAAAAGACAGACTCTGTATTTCCCTTACATACTTAGAGATGCTTCATGTCTTGGGGACTTTGCCCTCTCTATTCCCTTAGCCTGAAAATCCCTTCCCTCAATACTGTTGCCTACGGATTTCCCAGGACCTAGTATCTTCTTCAAAGCTGATCACTTCCCATCTACTCACCTGGGGTTTGGAGACCTTCCTGTGACCCTATAACCACACCACGCTTACCACACTGCATGTAAGTGTTGTTTGTTGTCAGCACCTTGAAGACAGAGGATCTCCCTGTTTTATCTTTGTATCCTTGATGTCAAATACTTAGAATAATATATTCAATAAATGTTTATTAGTTTGGAACTTTTTCATATGAACGGCTTCAATACTGACCCCATTTAATACACATTTATCTGATTTGTAATTGTTTTCCCAATTGCAGGTGAACAACTTAATACAAACTTAGTGTCTTAGCAACGCAGATTTATGCTTTTATAATTCCAGAGTTCAAAATCTAAAATGGGCCACTGTGCTATGTTCTTTGTGGAGGGTATAGGAAATAATCTGCCTCCTTGCTTTTTTTTTTTTTTTTCACCTTCTGAGGTCACTTAACGATTCTTGACTCGTGACCCTTTTCTCCAGCTTAAAAGCCAGTAACATGGCTTTTTCTTTTTTCTGACTTCTGTTTCTATCCTCAAACTTTCTTTCTATAACTCTGACTTTCCAGCCTCCCTCTTGAGATGACATTGGACTCACCCAGGTAATGCAGGATAATCTCCCCCCCTTCCAAAAGAATTTATTATATTCACAAATTTCCTTTTCCATATAAAGTGTTGTGAATCCAGATTCCAGAGATTTTGAGTTGGACATTTTTTGGAGAGGGGCCATTATTCAGCCTACCATGGCAATCTCACTGCAAGCATTTACATTCAGCTTCCTAAAATTATATCCCATTAACGATGGCTTATTTCTTTCTCAAATATCTGTTAAAACATATAAACCACAAGTCCTTTGTCTTTGTATCACTTGCTAGTTTACAATTGTACATTCCTTTTTTTTTTCATTATCCAAATGACCGATGCTATTTATTTAGCTTTTCAACCAGCAGTAACTTTTTCTGACTTCGTCACTTCCAGTCACTTCGTCACTTTGTCCCTCTTGTCTGAAAGAAAATTGTAAAATTCTATATGCGTCTAAGGTCACAGATGGTACACAGTTGCTCTACTCTCAAACTATATCAAAAATATTTCAGTTTCCCTTGATGTATGCTTAATGGCTTCTGCTGTATGAATAATATGCTTAGTAGATCATTGCCTATAAAAAAAATCCTAAAATTATCTTTATTTCCTAAAATATTGTTTTCTTCCTTTTTGGAAATCAAGATATTTCTCCATATCCAGTATTTTGCCATTTCTCTAACTCCTAATTATTCCAGATGCATTTATAACAGTAGCTCTGTGATCAAAAGTGAAAATCCATAATTTGACTAAAATGTTTTAAGTATTGTGGATTTATTACATTTACTCTTTGAATGTCCCAAGAGCATGCTAAGGAATAGCAATAGTAAAACATATTTTTATAGTCACATTATATGCAGATATAATATATAATATATATAATTATTATGACACATTAGAAATAAGCTACACTTGTAAATAAGTATATAAATGTATTATGCCTCTCTATATAAGCATTTGTATATTTACTATTACTTAATTACTATATATAAATAAAAAATAAATATTTTTGTTAAGTATTTTGTAAGGAGAATTCCATCCCAAGATTATAAATGGGGATCTTAGACATCATGCAACTATAAGGAAATGTGCGTATTTCAGTGATTTTGTGAGCCGTTTTTTTTTACATAGTTAAACATGTAGAATAAATCTCCTCTGACTTTGAAATTATTCATAGTCTTCAATTTTATTTCTAAGTTACACCCCAAATTTCTCCTCAGAGATAATATAAACGATTTTACCCTATATATATAAAGAATCCTTATTTTAAAATCCCATTTATTGAAATAACATATTAGGCAACTTATATTTCCAAAACGGTATAATCTTTACTGTAAAAATATTTGGATTTTCTATTTCCTTTCTGAGGCTGGTGTCAATGCCCCACGTGAAAACGTGTGTTGAACAGACGTGATGCTGATGAGGTGTGAGTGAGGCCGCCATCTGCAGCTGGGGAAACACACGCTCTGCAGGGCCCGTGCTGGGGCCCCAGCACGGCAAAGGCTTTTAGGTCATCTCTAGAATATGATTATCTTTCCATTTTCAAGGTTAACTATAATATAACAGAAGTTTGGGATTTCAAACAGTCGTCTGAAGGATTTTGAAACGATTTCAGGTCATGTTTAAGAGGAACGTACTCTCTTCTTTCTCTCCTAAACCTCTCTCAAGACATCGGGTATGACAGCCGTTCATTGGAAAGTCAACGTCAAATCTCTGCTAAAGAGACTCAAAGTGCAAAATATTCACAAAAGGATAGCACAGTCACTTCCTAATGCCTGCTGCTCCACATTTTATAGATGATGTATACTGTAAAGACATACTAATCATCACCATTGTCATCATCACCACCATCACCGTTGTCATCATCACCACCTTCTTCTTCTTCTTCTTCTTCTTCTTCTTCTTCATCTACATTGAATTCTTTCTGTTGAAGGACTTAAAAGTGTCTTTATGTAAGTTGGCCAAAATACACTGTCATCAATAAATTGAACTAATAAATAGGAATGTTATCCTTATTTAAATTTTTTAAGGGGCGCCTGGGTGGCGCAGTCGGTTAAGCGTCCGACTTCAGCCAGGTCACGATCTCGCGGTGCGTGAGTTCGAGCCCCGCGTCGGGCTCTGGGCTGATGGCTCAGAGCCTGGAGCCTGTTTCCGATTCTGTGTCTCCCTCTCTCTCTGCCCCTCCCCCGTTCATGCTCTGTCTCTCTCTGTCCCAAAAATAAATAAACGTGGAAAAAAAAAATTTAAAAAAAAAAATAAATAAATAAATTTTTTAAAACATCTCAAGTAAGGAAAAATGTACTCAGCCCACGTACCCCTGAAAATTGTTTTGATTTCATTATGTGCACTCCTCCTCTCAGATGACTTGTGTAGCCTTACTAATATTTACCAAAATTAAATTTTCACTTTAAAGATAAAGCTGTTCTTGGGATGGAATTGTTGGGTATATTCCCAAACCTATGCACACGGAGGGTGATGTGTTCTTGTAAAATCATAATAGTGGGAAAGAAAAATAATCTGTGGAATAACCTCCATTTATCAATGAACATCACACTAAAAAGGAACATAGGAAACTTGCTTGACCAAGATAAAATTTAGTTAACTTAGACACATCATTCTATCACATAAAAAAAGAAAGCACTTGTGTAACTAGAATGCCCTGGTAGTGTAGATTGTCAGTATCACCTTTGCCCTTGAGTTTATGATCGAGTGTACTTCAAGTTCAATATCAAATCTGAATCATTGTAAACCAGTTTATGGCACGTACTGCTTGAGGTAATCAGTGTAAAACCAAATTTTATAACATGAAAGAATTTGGGAATGGCTGTGCTCTTTTGGCTTTTTATTTCATTTTTCAAAATGCAAATGCCATGAGATTTTTATTCATTTTAATACATGAGCTGAATTTGGACTTCATTACAGCTTTATTATTATTATTATTATTATTATTATTACTTATTTGCCATTTTAATTACAGAAACTGAGGAAAAAACATCCAAATACAATTAACATATCCTATCTTATGATTAAGATGTAAATATACCCCTGGAGTAGGAGAAGTCTATGGATTTCTCCCATGCTGAAGGGAGTTGTGTGCTGATCTTGGATCAAACAGACACCAATGAGCTTTTAATATTTCTGCTTACCCTATGATGCCATAACTAAACTAATCTGCCAAACATAAAGAGCATTGAAGTAATGCTTATACATTGCACAGAACAGAAAAAAATAAAGCAGAATGTGTTTTTGTTTCGGGTCTTTTTAAAAACCTTGGCCATTTAATGTAGTGAATATTAGAGATTACTTTAAAAAGACCATTGAGAATGTAAAAGAAAATAGGGTAGCATCTTAGAATTTCGGTAAAATGCCATGAAGTTTACATGGAATATTCCCTGAATTGTGTAATATTTCCTGTAATCACACCTGCTAATCTGTTCTAAATCTGATCTTTAAAGTGTTGAAAGCCTCTAGACGGAGAGTAAGGATCTCTCACATGTGTCAGTTTATCCTCTGTAAGTATTCGCGTGAGTTTCTTTCATAAAAATATGCTTTAAATGTGACTGAGAGGTTGCCTCGGAACTCATCAAATTTTAAGTAGACAATATTGTTTTGTTAAATGTATTCTGACTTTCAAATATGTATAAGGCAATAGTTAATCATGAAGTAAAATGATAGAGGTAAATTAAGATAACATAAATTACATGTGATTAATCACACATAATTGTGAATATTTGTGTAGGTGTGTCCAAGGTTGAGTTTCACAGAAATAATTTTGATCTTTTTACCTTAAGTTCTCCTAAGTAATAGGTGTGTTAAAATGGGCAATCCATTCTTAATAAAATTTAATAATATTCAATGTTACCTTAGTAAGATGCAAGTGAAAATTTCAACCTAGTTTATTGATTAACTGAAACGAATAGTACTTGCCCGCCTCACACTAAGATTGTAGGAGCAAATCAATCTAAGTGTTGTGAAAGAGTTCCATAAGCAGTAAGGTATCACAAGAACATTATATTAATATTATTCAAGTTGCCTGTATGACCACTACAGGCCCCATTTAAATGGGAATCCTGTTATCTTCAATGATTGCTTTCAATTAGCAAATCAATCAAATATATATTAAAAGCTTATTACGCTTGAGATTCAGTATGAAGTGCTTTGGGTGATAAAAGGATGAATAATGGGTATTCCAGCACTTAAGGGGTGTTTCATTTAGTCAACGTCACTTTGGTTGCAATGGACAATTCACAGGTCACTTATTTCTCAAGATTTCCTTCCAAAATAATCAATATTCTTTGTTGAGAGGTATGGCAACCTTACCTGGAGCAGAAGCCGTAGACAATACACTATGAGCCACATATTGATAAGTATATGATAATCATTATTATTTTTTAATTTTTTTTAACATTTATTCATTTTTGAGAGACAGAGAGAGACAGAGCACGAGTTGGGGAGGGGCAGAGAGAGAGGGAGACACAGAATCCGAAGCGGGCTCCAGGCTCTGAGCTGACAGCTTTGAGCCCCATATGGGGCTCGAACTCACAAGCTGTGAGATCATGACCTGAGCCGGAGTCGGACGCTCAACCGACTGAGCCACCCAGGCGCCCCTATATGATAATCATTATTAACTATTATCGTTATTAATGATAGCGTACATGTCGCTGGCAAACTACTGGAGGCCAAATATGAACTCGCCCAGGAGAGAAAATCTTGGAACTGCAGTCACAGGGGACCACGACGCTTTCTTTACCCGAAGACCTTCACCAGTTTCTCACGGTAAAGATCCAAGAAAGATTATTTTCTGACTCTGCCAAAGGAAGGGATGAGTCAACGTAGTCAAAGCAGAGACTTTGCCATAACAAAGACCTATTCTCCACGGTAAAGGACCTCACCAGCCCACACTTCAGAAATGTTATCTCGGCCAGAGAAAGGCAATTTCTCACCCCTCCAGCACCCTCCGGCTTTCTTGTACAAAGTAAGAGGGATGATTTTAGTACATAAAAACCATAGTTAAGAGGGGACAGGGCTTCACGGAAATAAATTGAGAACGCTACGGTGAGGGACAGGTTAAGGAGGGGAAACTATACCAATGGAAGAGAAATAGACACACGTGTGAAAGCTGGAGTCCTCAGACACAGGCTCACAAAAAGGCTGAGGCTTAATCAGAAGACTATGGAATACTTCTTGGCTCATATCCTACCATCAGCAAGGCTCCAGATTAATAACAAAAGTCCCAGCTGAAACAGCTTGAGGACCCACCCTCTGTCTGAGGAGCAGTCCGTGGGGAAAAAATCAAAGCCTTGAGGGTCTGCACAACCGACACACTGGAGTTTGAAGCCGCTGGTACTGAGCTACGGCAGGCATTGAACACAGCCCAACGTCTAGCTGTGTTAACATAAATCCTCAGACAAAATGCCTGGTGACTTCAGTACCTCTTATCCAGAGCGATATGGCTGGCTTTCAAAAAATGTTCAAGACATGCCAAAGACCCAATAAATCAACACACACACCTACATATGTGTGTACGTACACACATACCAGTGTGGAAAAGACAAAGCAGTCACCAAAATGAGAATCAGGTATGCCTCAGATGAGGTTCAAAGTATCAGCCAGGGAATTTACGATGACGATAATTAAGGGCTCTAATGATAAGAGCCGGCAACACGTAAGATCAGATGCATAATTTAAGCAGGGAAATGAAAACACACCACAGAAGCAAAAGGAAATGCTAAAAATTAAAAAAGCGAAACAAAACTACAAAACGGTGTAAGAGAAATAAAGAATGCCTCAAGCCAGATCGTAAGAAGACTCAGCATGGCTGAAGAAAGAACGCGTAAACTTGGAAATAAGTCAATAAAAACTTCCCAGGGTGAAATAAATTTAGAACATATTTGTAACTGAAAGACCCACAGGGGAGAAAGAATAAAGAAGACATACCTAAAGCCATAGCAGCTGAGAACTTACCAAACTTAATGACACATAACACATCTCAGATGCAGAAGTTCAGTGAACACCAAGCAGTATAAATATAGAAGATTCTATACGTATATCGTATTCAAGCTGCAGAAAACCAAAGACAAAGAGAAACTGGTGAAGGAAATTAGAGAGAGAGAGAGAAAATAAAATTCCCCTATAGAGACACAAGAAAAACAATTGCAGTGGATTTCTCTTTAGTAACCAAGTAAGCAAGGAGTGGAGTGAAATTTTTAGTGTTGAAGGAAAAAAAAAATATGCCAATCTAGAATTCTATATTCGACGAAATATACTTCAAAACTAAAGCAGAATAAAGACTTTGTCAAACGAACAAAAATTGAAAGGATTATTCCTAGCAGAACTGCTGAGCAAGAAATGCTGAAGTTTCTTCAGGTAGGAGAAAATATTAATAGGTCATAAACATGATGTGCATAAAGAAAAACATAAGAGAGGGAACAAATGCAGGCAAAATAAAACTCTTATTGTTTATAGATTTTAATTGATTTAACAGAAAATTCCTATGTGAAACAAAACTGGTGACAATGTGTCTTGATCTGTGTATGTAGCTGACCAATAAATGAAATACAAAATGTCAGAGGGAGGAATGAGAATATGCTATTATAATACACATACAGTATAGATGAAGCCTTGTAATGTTATTTCAAAGTGGACTTCGATTACTTACACTTGATCTTAGCCAAAAGGCCGAGAAGCGATGGACTTCGATTACTTAAAAATGTATGTTGTAAATTCTAGGGACACCACCAAATAGGCTTTCAAAGAAGCAGAAAGTATATGCTCAAAGAAGAAATTGAATGAAATTCTATAAAATAGTCAATCAAAACCAGAAAGACAGAGACGGAAGGGGGAGAAACAAGCAGCAAATGCAATGAATTGCAAACAGTTCCCAAAATGGTGGTTATCGATCCCTATAATCACCATAAATACCAAAAGTTTGAATAAACAAATTAAGAGACAGACATTGGGTGTTCTTCCCCAAAATCATTCACACATTTCAAAGTCCTACCTAAGAGAATGACAAGCTGTGAACACTGTGTTGTCATTTGGCCTGGGCAACTTATCCACTAACTCATTGAGCTGATGCCATCTGTACATGTGATACATGTTCTCTGTACTATTCAAGTAATTTAATAAAACTGTTGGATATTGATATCCCCAAAGATTGCTTCTTATCAACGTTTTTCTGTGAATATATCTATGTTGCAAATCAACCAAAGTGTACTATAATCTAGTTCACTATAGAATTCTGTATTCAATACGGATTATAACTTGGTCCATATTTTTCCTTCTTGCCCGCAAGGATATCAGGGAATGTTAAATCAAATCACCTATTGAAACGTAAGCAAATTGGACCAAGGCTGCTGTCTACCTCCTTGACATTCCCATCCCAGTGCTCATGGGATGCTCTGAAAGGATCATGAAACAGTGTCGGCTGAAGACTATCACTCTTGGATCCATTCTAGTTTTGTGTTATTGCTGTTAAATTATTAACAGACACACTCAGCTATTGTGTGTGTGTGATTTTCTTTTCCTCTTTTGAATATCGTAACACATCATCCACGACCCCTAAAGTAATAATAAGTAAAGCTCAACAATTATATCTGCGCCTTTTCTAAAGGAACTGGGATAGTATTCACCAGCCATGAAAGAAACTTACTTAGACAAATTAGGAAAACCCTACCAACCTCTCATCTTTTGCTTCACAAATTCAACCTTATTTATTTATTCAGCCAGTATTTATTCAGTGCACATTAAGTGCCAGATATTGAGCTAGAAGAAAAAAGTAAGTGACGCGTGAGGGTTTGACTCATTCAGTCTGCCATCTGTTAACAACCTGCAGTCCTTCTCTTTTCTTGTTCCTTTTTAACAAATAGTTTTAAATTCCCCCAATTAACACAGAAATTGGATAGTTTTGATAAGAGATAGATGATAGATAGATAGATAGATAGATACCCATTCTTTAAATCTGTAAGATATGTTTAACAACCAATGACAAAGGTTTACTGATTTATTTGAAAATATTCAATTTTCCCATAAAAGATAAGGAAAAAGACAGGATGGGTAAAATTCCTAAAAAACATTAAATCTAAAGAATACATAAGTTATAAGCTTTTGAGATATGAGTGAGGTTTATAGGAACTGTTAACTCTGTATCGTGTGGTGACAAGTTCCTTGACATAATTCATGAGAAGTAATAAATATTAATAGTAAAATAAGACGTAAGACGTGCTGAAGATAGTTTCGAATCAACAGAAAATAAGATCTAGGGGTGCCTGGGTGGCTCAGTTGGTTAGGCGTCTGACTTCGGCTCAGATCATGACCTCCTGGTTCATGAATTCGAGCCCAGCGTCAGGCTCTGTGCTGACAGCTCAGAGCCTGGAGCCTGCTTCGGATTCTGTGTCTCCCTCTCTCTGCCCCTCTCCTGCTCACACTCTGTCTCTTTCTCTCTCTCTTCCTCAAAAATAAATAAATATTAATTAAAAAAAAAAAAGAAAGTGAGATCTAATTAATAAAAATTTACTTAAAGATGGAAAAGAATGGAAAGATGAGGTCATTGTCCTGCGACCTCTGGTCTGACAGGTGTGCATCTTTAGGTCCAAAGCTCTTTAGAAACATCACATATGGTTTCTTGAGGCCCTGCGTATACTTGCCCAAATACGTAGGTGAAAATCATAGCTCTTCAGTAGCTAATGACAAAGGCACAGCTTTGGCCACGCTGGCCCCACCTCTCTCCGACAGAGCAAGTGTGGCTCATCTGCCTAACATGACCACCATGTGAGAGACAACCCATGGTACTGAAAACTCTATCATCGAACTCAGGTTCAAATGCGTGGCTTCTCTGCCTACCGATGCCCTGGAGAGTCTTAACTTATCCGTCTCTTTTACTTCACTTTGACTCCATTTAAAATCGACTTAAGAAGTCATGCAATCTAAGCATGTTAATCTGGTACCTGAGATTTTGGTCTCAATATCTGGAAGAATTTGATTGGCATGGTAGCTGAAGATGTCACCACATCAGAGTGATTTCCTGCACAACAGGAAAACTTTACATCATAATATGTGTCCTTTCATTAGTAACTTCCTCAAATGGCCAAAGTCTAGAAAAGAGGGAGACAGTTAACTCAAGATGTTCAGAAAGAGAGTGACTACCTTGTAGTGTAGGCCCGTTTTTCGTTCAATAATGTGTTATTCTGTTTCTCAAAATAGGAAGTCAAATTAATGAGAGATTATTAGGCCATGACTGTGGTGCACAGTGTGTTATGGACAATAATTTTTAAAACAGGATTATTATTAATTGACATGCATTTTTATTCTTTATAAAATTGTGAGACAAATAGAATTTTAAAACGTTCATTATAAAATAATTCTAAATATGAAATACTCCTCTAATTCTGCATGTGCATCTGACTGTGTCTGCCATATTCCTGTTTTACATATTTATTTACTTTACCCCAAAATTGTACATAATGAATTTGCTCCGTAGTAGATACTGACATAGATAAAATGACATATTTCTTAATTACTACACTAACAACTCTACCATTCATTACGAGTATCCTGAATCAATTTGAATTTTGAAGATCTAATAAAAACATATTTAATTAGTCTGTTTTATCATAACACTAGTATAATTTGAAACAGTGATCACATAAGCTCTAAAATCTGGCATATATTACAGTGAACATTTATGTAGGTGGGATTTAGTTGATGAGCTCAGCCTCTCTTGTAGCATTTCCCGACTTAGTGAAATCATCCAGAGACAGAAAAATCTCATAACATACTTGAAATATTCAGAAAAGAAAAATAAGGAAGTCATTTTACTTCAAAGCACAAACAACGAAATTATTCATGTCGATGTCAAAAGATTACCGAATTCGTAACAGTGGATGATGGAGAAATATGGAGTGATGAAGGTCTTAACATTTAAGATTAACATTTAAGAATTTTATTGTTTATTAGGAAGAAAAGTTAGAGGAGTTTAATCTACATTTCCCTGAAGAACTGACGGTATTGGCTTCATTCTTCTTTAGCAAGTGAAAATAATATTTGCATAATACATTTTTATAATTTAAATTAGAAACATTTTAATTATTAAAAAAAAAAACCCACCCAAAGTAGTTACTTAGGGCAGGAAGGCAATTGTCTTGAGAGACTGTTAGAAATTAAAAGTAAACTACATAGGATTAAATTCTTAGAGACAGTAACTTGTCTGACTTAAATTTTCTTCCTGATTACATTTTCAAATACCTGAAAAAGTGGGTATTTATTTTGTTACATAATTTACTTTGTAAATAAAAGCATGTGCCTTTTAAGTGAGAGATACTTTCCCAACCCATTTAATACAAACAGAAATTTTAAAGATATACTCCGGAGAAGGAATTGTAAAATTTGACCATGTATAGGGATGCCAACTTTTATGAAACACTGGCTCGAAATTCCCAGGTGAGGACCGGGGATTTGGGCTTTTGCCTGGATCACCAGAAAAATCCGAATGCTAACAGCAGAGACTGGCAAAGTTGAGAATGGTTTCTTTCCTCCGTAATGTTATCCAAAGCTTATTCTCATGTAATGCATTGATTCCCCCATCGGGAAAGCACTTCTTTACAGATAGATGTCACCGAGAGGAGAATGACTATGAGGCCCTAAGCTGATTGTACGGTGTGTTGGTAATAAGCTATTTTTATGCCCAGCCAGGAAACACTGCATGAGATGCCAATGGTTTTATACATGTGCTTCTGTAGTAGAATAGACTTTCTCAGCAGATAACAGTACCCACAGTCAACAGAAGGAACCCTTCATGCCCCGTCACTGAAAATAACAGGCACTATTACTTTGTCAGCATGAATATAATTATCTCTTTGTTCTTCTGTCACAATTTGTTTTTTGATAAAATATTGAAAAGTGTAAGTGGGTTGTGGAAAGCAAGGTCCTCACAAGCTAAATCAGTTGAAGAACCACAGAAGAAAGCACCTGGAAATAATGCCTCATGACGACTTCAAAATTGAAATTTCACGATAAAGCCAAGATAGAGTAGCAAAAGATTTTACCGCCTTGCAAAACATTTGCATGATTTAGTATTAGGGTGTATTACACGGACATGTGTGATCAGCGATTGCGTAAGAAATTCTCTCAGTCCAAATATCATCTGCACACAAATTCTCTCTGAATTCCACTTTGGAAGACATTGATAAATAAGTTTGGATGCATGAATTCTGTGTGGGGCACAGTGTCTGTGTTTGGCAAACTGCTGATTCTGTTACTGTGGCGTTGGGTTGTGTAAGAAATGGCGCATGTATGGGGCACCTGGGTGGCTCAGTCGGTTAAGTGCCGGACTTTGGCTCAGGTCATAATCTCTTGGTTCACGAGTTCGAGCCCCGCGTCGCGTCGGGCTCTGTGCTGACAGCTCGGAGCCTGGAGCCTGCTTCCGATTCTGTGACTCCCTCTCTCTCTGACCCTCCCCCCATTCATGCTCTGTCTCTCTCTGTCTCAAAAATAAATAAACGTTAAAAAAAATTTTTTAGAAATGGTGCATCTAATGAAGACTTAAATGTCCTGTGAACAGAGTTTGCCTCCCTAAGTTTGTCCTGTGAACACTGAGGCCTCCTGCTCGGTGCTTTTACCTTTCATTACACAAACAGCACTCAAATTCTTCAGGAGATATACGTACCTAATGGAAACCCTTGGATTGAACTGGAGAGCGTGTCTGTCAGCAGTATCTGTCTTAATAGGCAAGTCAATTCCACCTGCTTCTCCCAGAGCCACCTTCACAGAGCACCTCATCATAATTATGATAAAGCCTCAGACTTTACCTCAGAGCCATTTCAACAACCAAGAGATGGCTCGATCAACAATTTGAATCCAAAGGGTCTGTTTTTCCAGCCAGCTGGGGAAAAATAAGCCGGCTCTGTCATCATCTTCATCAGGTACAGTGGTGTTGAAACTCCAGGGTCCTCGCGTCCTGAATATTCATGCTCTCACAAGTTCCTCATTTGGAATGCTGCAACAGAAGTAACGAACCCCTTGCTGAATGTCATTTTTTTCCCCTGCATTATCTGGGAAAATACACTTTTGCTTTAGGCTTTATTTAAGATAGGATCCAGCAAACTTTCTTTCTCTCTCTCTGTCTCTTTCTCTCGGTCCCTGTCTCTCTCCATTGTGCGTGCACACATATATACATGTATATTTGTATGTGTGTATATACAATATAAATGCATATATTAAAAGCACTGCCCTTGTCCTCATATTACTTGCTTATGAAGGCCTCTAAGCAAGAAAAGTGTTGGTAGTGAGGTATGTAAGCCAAAAAATCCATTAGATAATCCACATGGTATATCATATAAAGTTCTGTAAAATCTGGGGAACTATATCTGGGGCAAAAACATAAAATTTATGCTCTTTCGAAGATCCTGTAACTAAGAGTTAAGTCACAGCCGCAGAACGGTGTGCTAGCATTGTAAACAACACAGTGTTCTAGGTGTCTGGGTTAGTGTTCTAGGCTGTTTGAAGATGTTAGTGCAGATATGTTTCCAGAAGGTTACCAATGTCTGGATTGAGGTCTTTTGTAAAAGAATCACTGAGGCTCTCATTTCTCAGAAATACACAGCATTGAAGACTGGAGGAAGGACGGTGATGAAGTGTTCTATACAGGAAATCAATCAGGTTCTAGAGCAGAAGGAAATGCATGTGGTTAAGAAGGAGAAGATCACAGTCGGAGGGGGCTGCTTGTTGTTTTAGATAAACATCATTGGCTCCACCGTGCTCCCTTGTTTCCAGACAACAGCTAAGTTAAAAAGCGATGAATAGATCCCTTCCAGGAAAGTGCCGAGTGTATATGTTGATTTGGCTTTTTTAGCGCCAAACAGCGTGTTCCCGTATAGCCATATATGCTGTAACTTGCAAAGTAAGTTAAGTATCAAGTAAGGATTTTTCATCTCAAATGTGCTATCCTGCTTGGCCCATACTCTTTCAAATCCGAATCTCTAATAAATACAAAGAAACGATTCTTGTGTTCCAAAGAAATATGTTTTTTTGTCCCTTGTCCATGTTTTTCTTATGGCCTCACTTACTAACACAATTTAAAAGACAGGTATACAATGATATATGGAAATGGATTAAACTGACTTTCAAGTTGCATTTGCGCACTCTCTTTCTCTAAGCAATACTATGTGTAAACCGTGTAAGGGAATCACTCTCCTTTGTTTCCTCTTGGCAATCTCAAGTTCTGCCTTTCTGTAGCCATACAATATTTCCTGTATATTTGAATCCAGCACTGGTTTTGTATTAGGTTAGGCAATATACAGGCTGTGCCTTGAAAATTATTTTCTTAAAGCAAAATATGGGGGAAAGAAAACATTTGTCCAGTTTTAGCTATTTGTTGCAGTTATCTCGAAAACAGGCAAAACTGGGGGGTCTGGGAGGCTCAGTCAGTTGAGCATCCAACTCTTGATTTCAGCTCAGGTCATGGGATCAAGACTCATGTGGGGCTCCGTGCTGAGCTTGGAGCCTGCTTAAGATTCTCTGTCTACCTCTCCCTCTGCCCATCCTCTGCTCATGCACATTCTCTCTCACAAAAATAATTTCAAAAATTAAAAAAAATAATAAAAAATAAAAGAGGCAAAACTAATTTGGGGATTTCAACAAAATACAAAGTTAAGAAAAAATAAGATGTTCTCCGTTTTACCAGAATTGCCATGATGAGGAACTCCGTAGCTTTATGTTGTAAGATTAGGTTTATGCAGAATAATTTTTAGCCCTACTTCTCCCTTTCAGAGGTACCACCCGCTATTGGGTAAAAAAGCAAAGAAAATGGAATGTTTATCAATAACTTCTGAACAAGGTCTTCAGCATAGCTAATATAATACATAACCTAAGCAAAATGAATTATGCTATGACTTGACATATATTGAGAAACAAATAAAAGAGATTTTCCTCTCCAAATATACACATTCTTTGTCTTAAAATCCACACATCTCCTGAATCTAGGATATTAAAACCTTACACCTTTTAATCTTTGTTCATTTTTAATTTTTTAAAATTTTTTAAAGTTTTATTTATTTTGAGAGAGAGAGAGAGAGAGAGAGGGAGAGAGAGAGAAGGTGGGGGAGGGGCAGAGAGAGAGGGAGAGGGAGAATCCCAAGCAGGTTCTGTTCTCAGAGGGCAGAGCCTGATGCAGGGCTCAAACTCACGAACCGTGAGATCCTGACCTGAGCCAAAGTCCAGAGTGGGACGCTTAACCAACTGAGCCACCCAGGTGCCCCTAATCTTTGTTTATTTTTTAACATGCAACTGATGAGTACCCACACGTATACTGTCACTCTAATTTATTTTTACTTTATAAGCTTTCCTCGTTCAACGTGACTCTGAAAGCCACAAATAATAGCTTGCTACTTTTTCTACTACCCTATGACCATATTGAATCCGTCAAGAATTGTCAATAGGAATAAATACCATTTTTATGTACGAATTGTCTGGAATATTTTTAAATGTCAAAACATTTTATATGTTTTTTTTCAAGTGATATTTTAATCATGTGAGTGCTGTGTGACAGACTGGAACATACCAACCTGCAGACCAGCCTGTGGTAAATTGGCAGATAGAATATGCATGAGCACAAGAAAATGTTTGACTTAAAATTTACCACTAAGTTTTAAAATACAAAGCAAACACACTCAGTGTGTGACAGGCATCATATTTACTAAAATAAAATAAAATCCTCCATTTGTCCATAACTTGCATTCAATAAAGTTAGCCCAAAAGCATTCCTATATTTAATTGGTTTCCCAAAAGTGGAGTCAATCTTATGAGCTTAGGTGCCCTTAATGTTATTTATTCTTATTTCAATTGGTTAAATTGTATTAGGGTCTGTCCTGTTAATTTCCAAGCCTTTTCAAGTACAGCTTGGCTTGCTTTCTCTCCGTTATCAACCCATCTCAGGTACATAGGCACCTGTTGGGATGAGCACTGGGTGTTGTATGGAAACCAATTTGACAATAAATTTCATATTAAAAAAAAAAAAAACCTTGCTGTAGTCATACAGGTCTCTTTACTATTTCCTAACTCTATTGTTTTTGTCTCCATTTCTGTACCAAAGTCTATGAATATCTCATGGTATGAATTATTTTCCACCTCCTCTTAGACAATTCATGTCATGTCTCCCTTTGATGTATAGCTTTCAGCACCAAGAATTCTTCTACAGGCCGTGGTTGGGTAATTTATGCTTCTACGTGCTTCTCTTTTCCTCCCCCTCCCCCCCCCACCCCCCGCCCCACTCTGGTTATTACTCTGTTATCTGCGGAGTACGGTGAAGAGAATTGATGAGATTTAGGAACTTACTCTCTAGTGTTAGCACATTCATCATGTGATGCTGGGCATGTACTTTGGTATCTCTCAAATTCTATGGTCTCGTCTATAAAATAAATATGCTAAAGAGGATCCCCTGAAAGGCTCTGGTGGGGGGCCCCAAATTCCATAATGCCAAGCGTATGCCAAGCCTGCTTCTCCAAAGCAGGACCATTATGTTCTGCTTTTTGTTTTTGTTGTCGTTCCCACTGTGCCTAGTACATGTAATCAACTCGGTCTTAGTGAAGTGAATCCTTGTGGAATAAACTGATTGCAACAAGAATCTTGCTGGGAACGACCCAATCCAGCAAAACCATTGTGGAGCGCATTTGTGTGCTGGGTTGCCCAGGGTCCCAGAAATTCTGTGGCCCCTTTGGACTTTGAAACCTTCAAGGAAGATCAGGATCCCGAGTCCCACACAAGGCTCGAAAGCTCAGGGGTGGAATGTGAGCCTGGAACTCGGTTTCCATCACCAGCAAAGTGTCGGCTGCAAGATCCTGATGCAGCAACTCACTTCAAGTCATCTAAAAACCAAACTAGGGGCGCCTGGGTGGCGCAGTCGGTTAAGCGTCCGACTTCAGCCCGGTCACGATCTCGCGGTCCGTGAGTTCGAGCCCCGCGTCGGGCTCTGGGCTGATGGCTCAGAGCATGGAGCCTGTTTCCGATTCTGTGTCTCCCTCTCTCTCTGCCCCTCCCCCGTTCATGCTCTGTCTCTCTCTGTCCCAAAAATAAATAAACTTTGAAAAAAAAAAAAAAGATTTAAAAACCAAACTAAACCAAACCAAAACTTCAGTATCTTGTAAAAAAAAAAAAGGTGAAAAACTGAGCATCAAGTATGAACAAAATAGTTTCTGCCTATCATTCAATGCTACCCGGAATCACCAGAAAAGAAAACAAAGAAAGAAAGAAAAGAGGAAAGGCTATTTTTTTTTAAATTATTTCCTCTTCAATTCTAGGTTTTATTCTTATAAATTATTTTTTTAACCATACCAAAGGGTGAGGTGGCAAATGTCAACATGATTCCAGTAAACGTTCCTTAATGCCCAAATGGAAACGCCAGGAAAAGCTCACCAAATCAAATATGGTCCGTAATTTTCGTGCCTTCCACTCTGTCACCCTCCAGCTTATTTAATCCCCCCCCCCAATCTGGAATCCAAAAGAGCCCCGCGGCTTTGGGTAAATGCTAGGTGGATAAGAAGTTCTTTGTAGCATGAGTGAGTTTATTTCTCAGTGATCTTCCAGTCCACAAGCCTCATGCTTGCAGGACATTTGAAGATGGATGGGAATGTCAGGCTACAGTAAGTTACACATTAATCCACGCTCCCACTGCAATGACAGTTAACTTTCCTTGGTGGGCGATGCAGAGGAACAGTGATGTAATGTGTATGCTGTCCAGCTTCCCCATTTCCTACATTGCTTACTAACTCCTTGAGATGACGAGACAAAGCTTAACTAAATATCCATTTCAGAGTCCGATGGGCTGTATTCCCTGGGTAGTTACTGTCATTTCATTCAGTGCCATTTCCTGAGGCTTCAGGTATATTTTAATTTTGCTAGCTATTCAGATAGTTTCATTTTTCATTTACCTAGACTGAGCTTTTCTTTCCCAATGAATTCAATACGACTCAGCCTATAAGTCACCTAAAAACCTTAAAGGCAAATAGTCTTATTTTGTGTTATTGCTTATTATATAATCCATTTGATCTGCTCTATCTTTAATTGTATTTATGTGAATTCTAATGTGAAGTTAAATGCCATGGTTTTCGGGGAATCACATACCGCAGATCATTTGACTGTAGTGTTATTGATTTAATTTAATTTTTCCCTGTTTTTCCCTTATTTTTCTAAGATTGTTTCTGTATTTAAATAAATTGATTTAAATACAATAACAATACTGATATAATAATACAATTAAATATTGATTTAATTTAATTTTTCCCTGTTGTTTCGCTTATTTTTCTAAGATTGTTTCTGTATTTAAATAAATAAATGCATTTATTTAAAAATTAAATACCAAAGACTATCGCCTAAAGCAGAGATTTGCAAATTTATAACCACGATAACACTCATTTCTATGTAAAAGTCCAGCTGTGTATATTTAGCATATTAATCATAATAATAAGTAAAGATGGGGCATGTCCATGTCATACAACTTGAAAGAATATCAGATAAAATATTGACAAAACAAAGTTATTTATTTTAGCCAGCAATAAGTTTTGGAATGAGGCCCGCACACTGATGATAATTAACTGATTTTTAAAACTATTTTATAAACCCTGTGGGGCATTAGTTCCTTTTGCCACTGAAGACATAGAAATGAAACTTTAAATATGAAACTTTAAATACAGGTTGGTTTAAGCCACAGAAATCAATCGTTGTGGCCAGAAGGGTTGCATCATGTCAACCCAGGGTTGGTCAGTCCTGGGTTATATAATCCCCACTAGTATTGGAAGGCCTGGTCAGTTGCACCTAAATAAACAGATAAGCTATGGTTATTACAAGATGAAGAACTTCATATCTGTAGTAGGTTGAATGGTGTCCGCCCCCCACCCCCCAGCAAAATAAATGTCCACACTTCAAAATCTGTGAACTTGACCTTGTTTGGACAAGGGTGTCTTTGCAGATATAATTATAGATTACAAGATGAGATCATCCTGTTTTATCTGCATGGACCTGAAATTCGAGGTCCATCAAGTGTCATGATAAGACATGCACAGACAGAGGGGCGTGTGGGTGACTCAGTGGGTTAAGCATCCGACTTACTCTCGGTAAGGTCACGATCAGGTCTCGGTCAGGTCTTGGTCAGGTCACGATCTTTCAGTTCGTGGGTTCGAGCCCCGCTTTGGGCTCTGTGCTCAGAGCCTGGAGCCTGCTTTGGATTCTGTGTCTCCCTCTTTCTCTGTGCTCTCTGTCCCTCCTTTGCTTTCACTCTGTCTCTCTTTATCAAAAATATTTTTTTTTAAAGACACACACAGACAGAGAAGGCCATCTGAAAACCAAACCAGAAACTGGAGAAATGCCACCATGAGTCAAGCACCACCTGAAGCCACTAGAAGCTGGAAGGGGCAAGGAAGAATCCTTCTTTAGAGACTTTAGAGGGAGCACAGCCCTGCCAAGGCAGCCCTATGTCCAACACAACATCCAAAGAAAGAAAGATTGAACACATAGGAACTTCAAAATCATACTAACTATCCCTTAACGTAAACCCTACTTGGGAAGGATTGACAGCTTCCAAGTGTTAATTCAGAAATGGAGAACTTATCTCCATTCATGCAGTTGTCAGTTTGTATCCATAAATAAAATTTTACAATTTCCGTGATGTATGTCCTGCCTGTTGACTGTTAAGTATTATCAAATACTTTTGTCCATTTCCATTTATAATGCAAACTTGGAAGTTTTAATGTATTCTTTTGGTGTCATTATTTGATGCCACATTCGTTTTTATATCATTTAAGTCTCTTTGTACATCCTACCTGTACACATATTAAGGTATAAAGGAATAAAAGAGGAAAATAACAAATATTATGATCTCCGCACCCAGAATCCACCATCACTTAAACCTACTTACTTCCTGTCAAAATCTCTTATATATCTGCTTCTCTATTTCTCCTAAACATGGAGAATCTAACATCCTATGGTCCAGCAGTATCTTTTTCCCACTTTTTTTTTTTTTTTTTTTGATGCTGTTTTCACTTCCCTGCTTGGATCCCTCTACATTGGTTCAGGGTATAAAATTCAGATTTTCAGCTCTGTGAAATGTATGAATATGTGGTCTTGTCTATTTTTGGTTTGCTAAACACAGGCAGAAATTTCTACAGCTCTCCACCCTCTCTACTTTCATATAATTGCTTCTGGTGATTTTCACTTTCAGTTCGTACTTACAAGGTACTCTGTTATAGTTGTATGTATTATAATTATTATTATTTATAGCTGTGTTTCTCAGCGGGATCATTACATCCATTTGGGATAGGGCAATACTTTGCTGCTCAAGTGTCCTATGCATCAAAGGTAGTAAATACGAGTAGCATGCCCTTATTATTCTGACAGGTAACAAAGCTCTCACATATTTCCAAATGCCTCCAAAAGGAATAGCACTGCTCCAGCTGAAATTCCTAACATGACTTAAAATGTGTTTAGATCTACCAATATAATTTACAGATATTGTTGATTTCTGGTCCTTTGACATTTTATCCTTACAGCAAGATCAATTTTCTTCTTTTTTGCAAACTATGATAATAATTTTCCAAGTGAGAGTGTGTAATGGTAAATTCCCCAAGTCTTTATCAATGTCTTAGGGTCACCCTCCCTCTCTTTAATAAGCATCAGAGTTGACCTTGAAGCTTTATTTTCCAGCAGCCATTTGGATGCTTTGCTTCACTGTTCACAAATCTTTTGTTGCCAATGAGAAATCGGATACCAACTGATTCTTGATTCTTTGCAATTAATCTCTCTCTTCTTTCCAATATTTTCTTTAGATTTTTTCCAATATTCTTCCCGGCAGCTTAGAGTTCTACAGTTCAGTGCATATGTGTGGATTTATTTTTGTTTATTTTGCAAAACGCTTAGTGGGAACTTTCAATATAAAAATTATGTATTTTTTATGAATACCTCTTGGGCACTATTCTTCGAGGGACAAATGTTTAATCTTCCGGTTCTGTCCTTTATGGTTGAACTTTGCTTTTAGAATTAATTGCTCTAGATATTTTGTGTTGTAATCTGGAAATTATTATTTGCTCAATATACTATTCAATAACATGTATTTGTCATACCCAGTCTTCTAGATGAGCCATTAAGTATTTCTTGTATTTCAAACTTACCATTTTCTTACTAAAATTTCTCTTTATTTCCTTACTTTTTTCACTGTTTTTTTTGAAATATCTGCCTGTTCTTCTCCTTGCTATCTTAATCTCATTACTAATATAAAAACATTCTTTTAAACTCTTATTTTGCTCTATGATTTATTTTTCCTGGGGAAGTATTTTCTCCTTTTTTTATTTGTCTCCAATGATACTGATCATCCCCTCTGTTAACGTAGAAATCCACAGGAATCTTGTAGTTGGTTTAGCCTCAAAATTACTGGGCCCATCTGTAGAACAGATGCTTGCTTGGTCCAAATATACATTGTATTATGTATTTCATTCATCTCAATGTACTTTGTACTCTCTTTATTTTACCTTCCTTGACCCTTTGGTTACTTAGGAGTGTGTTGTTTAATTTCCATATACTTGTGAATTCTCAAATTTACTCCTGCTATTGATTTCTAATTGTATTCCACTGTAGTTGGAGAACATATTTTGTATGCTTTCAATGCTTTTGAATTTATTAAGGTCAAGATATTATGTCTCACGGAAAAAATTCTGAACTTATTTTTGCTAACAGGTGTAGTAAGTGATTAAGCAGAGTCTATTGAAGGGACATTTTTCTCAAGGGACCTCTGACCTGTCTCTATACAAGTTCAAGAAGATAATGACAAGGTGGATACGTTTTAGAAAGTCAACATGACACACAAATTTGTATTTGATTTTACTCTTTATTGTTTTCAGTACCAAACTTCTTTCAGCCTACGTACAAGAATCATCTTCAGTTAGCAGTGAAATTTAAAAAATTAAAATACTTAATTTGTTAATTAAATTTGAATTATTTTAATTAATTTAAATACCTTGCAGTATATCAGATAATATTTATAGCATTAGTGTCACACTTTGTATCGTATTAAGCTTACCTATGGCATCTATAAATGAAAAGAAATCGTTCCCTTCCTTTATCCTTTTTATTTTCTGTTTGCCCCAATTTGTTGGTATTGCTTTTATAGCTAAAAGTCAATTTTCTCAAGTGATATAAAGGCTTGAAATGTGAAGAAGACTATGTTGAAAATATTGGAGCTATTTTCCAACACTTCATTCCAATGAACATAAATAAGAAAACATACTCAATGATTTTTGCAAATGCACACATGCAAGATGTGAGATACATAACAGAAGCAGTGTGGCTTATCCAAAGACAGAAATAAATTAAGTCTTTCAGCTCTATAATTTCTAGAAGAAACCACTTACTTAACACTTCCGTTATCTTCTACTCATGGCGAGAAGCAGTATCTATGTTCACCACTGTACCGAGACCTGCACAGATACACATGTATTAGGAAATGCATTACTTTATACACTCTTGGTATAGTTTTAAAAAGTGAACATTGGCTATTTACTCCTTTGGAAGGAGAGGTGAAGTTCACATATCTCCCTATACCTAGTTCAACAGAAAAGATTCTTCTTAGTAAATATGGATGTTCATTCATTTTTGTGTCAGTGATGATTCTGATGATATTGTAATTAAAGGACTTGCACTCAGCGTGAGTATAAAATGATTTCTATAATTGATAATTGATAATTTTTATTTAATTGCATATTTCTAATTTCAGGCTTTGCATATGGTCAATATTTTTCTCATGTTATGAAAATATTCATAAATAATAGAAATGAGGGGAGCCTTGGTGGCTCAATCAGTTAAGTGTCCCACTCTTGATTTTGGCTCAGGTCATGATCTCATGTGTCATGAGATTTAGCCCCCCATTGAGTTCTGCACTGACAGCGTGGATCTTGTTGGGACTCTCTTTCTCCTCTCTCTGTCCCTCCCCTGCTTGGGCTATCACTCTCTCTCTCTCTCTCTCTCTCTCTCTCTCTCTCTCTCAAAATAAATAAATAAACTTCTTAAAAACTAATCATAGTAGAAATTATAATATTCAACAAAAATTAAGTTATTTTAGAAAAAAATGTGTTTACCGTTGTAGCCACCAAGGAATTTACACTATTTGAACTTTATTTGAAAATATGCAATTCTTTCTAATGTAACTTCGGGACATTCAGAAATGTCATATACAAGAAATTCAAAATTATTAATAATAAAAAATTATTGGTATAGTGGGTTGACTAGTGTCCCCTTAAAATTCATGGCCACCTGGATCATTGGGATGTGACCTTATATGGAAAAAGAGTCTTTGCAGATGTAATTAGCTATGGGTCTTGAAATGAAATCATTCTGGATTTGGAGTGGACCCTAAATCTAATGACTGGCATCCCTATGAAAAAAGGAGAGGAATAAAGCAACATAGAAAAGGAGATGTGAAGACGGAGGCAGAGATTGGAGTGAAGTTATCTATAGGCCAAGGAAGGTCAAAGATTAACTGTTACCACCAGAAACTGGGAGAGAGGCCTGGGGTGGTTTCTCCACCCCAGAAACTCCTGAAAGAACCAGCCTTCCCAACACCTTGATTTCAGACATTTTACCTCTTGAACTCTTAGGGAATAATTTTATGTGGTTGTAAGCCACCCACTTTATGGTAATTTGTTATGGCAGCCATAGAAAATTAATACAATTGCATGTGCTGTGAATTTTATACCTATTTTCAATTGCTTATTTAACAATTCTATTTTCTTCATTAGTGCAGTCTTTGGTGATTGCTTCATTGCCATTTTTTAGAATAGACTCTAAATAGTATTTTGAATTATAATTGTTCTTATTGACAATGTAATGTTCATTTATAAATGTAGCCTAATATTATTTCTGTACTACTGTTAATTGATGTAAGAAACATTGTCAATTAAACAAAAATTGAAGGTCAATGCTGTCCTTAAACTATCCTACCTTGAATGATAAATATTTTATTTTTCAACTTTACACAGGCAGGAAGACACATGATGTCACTTATTAATATAATCATTAATGGCAGAAGGCAGTCCTCTCCATTTCAATAGTTCAGTTTAATTATATACATTATAAGACACTCATTAACTCATTTTTAGATTCAACAAGCATTTATTAGTGACTTTATGTGCCAGACATTGTGGTGAATGCCCAAGATGCAAAGATGATGAGCACATTCATGATACTCACAATCCAGTGGGGGAAAAAAATACAGTGCAAGTGAATTTAATAAAGGGGATTAAAAGGATGCCTTAGAAACAAGCAAGGTGGTACCTAAGTTGGTTTCAGGAGGTCAAGAAGCTTTCATGGGAGAAATAATTCAGGACCTGTGATGGTTCACTTTATGTGTCAATTTGACTGGTCTATGGGGTGCCCAGATATTTGATCAAACATTGTTCTGGATGCATCTTTAAAGTGTTCTGGGTGAGATTAACATTTTTAAATCCATAGACTTAGTAAAGCAGATTGCCCTCCCTGATGTAGGTGGACCCCATCCAATCTATTGAAGACCTGAATAAGCAAAATGGCTGACCTTCCCTTGAGTAACAGAGGACTCCTTTTGCCTGACTGCTTTCAGCTGGGACATTGTTTTGTTCCTGCCTTTTCACTCAAACTGAAACAGTGGTCATTCTCCGGTCTTGCACCTGCTCCATTCAGACATACCACTGGCTTTTCTGGTTCTCAGGAGTTTGGACATATACCAGAACTACACTGTACTATCTGGTCTCTTGGTCTCTAGCTTGCTGACTGCAGATCTTGGGACTTCTTAGCCTACATAATTATACGAGCCAATTGCTTATAATAACTTTCTTTATTTAAAAAAAACAAACAAACAGAAACAAGGGTGCCTGGGTGGCTCAGTCAGTTGAGTGTCTGACTTCAGCTCAGGTCATGATCTCCCAGTTCATGGATTCAAGCCCCACATCAGGCTTTGCGTTGATAGTGCAGAGCCTAATTGGGATTCTCTCTCTCTCCCTCTCTTTCTCCTCCTCCCCACTTGCATGCTCTCTCTCAAAATGAAACATCAAAAAGATAAAATAAAAATAAAAAACCAAAATTCGTTGTTTCTGTGGAGAATTCTGACTAATACAGGGCCTAGAGCATTAGTAGATATCGGGAGAGCAGAGGAGAGGGGAGTGAGTAATGGACAGATGTTTGTGGGCAAGGAAAACAATGACTGCACTCAGGGGGCAAGAGGAATTGTGGCGTTAGCAGGTCGGAAGCTCACATAACAAGAGGACCAAGTGCAAGCATCATGATGAAAGCAAATGATGAGAAAAGAGGGGATTGAAGACATCATGAAGAACTTTGCAAGTTGCCCTCAATCCTAAAGGCCATGAGAATCTGTGGAAACACATGAGCAGAAGCACAACACGCTTGGCTTTGGACTTTAGGGAGTTCCTGACAGTGATGGAGATAGGAGAGGGCAGGAGTGGAGATACCATTCAGAGACCGTCGCTGTAATTCTGACAAAGAGCATGGTGGTCTGTGTTACAGAAAGGGCACTAAGGACAGAACTAAGGAAATGAAGGAACAGGTACATAGAGGAAAAATCAACTGGATCAGCAATTTATTGAGTGGGAAAGGGAGTGATGGGCAGGGAGGAATGTGCAAGCTGGGGTCTGGGTTCTTGGCACAGACAGCTGAGTAACACGGCGAATACAGGAGAAAGACCAGCTTGGCCAGAAGGTACCGCAAGTTCTTTGTGAAGATTCTGACTTCGGGACATCCCTGTCCCGACATATTAAGAGACAAATATCCAATGGACAATTATTTATAATCATGTGAATTTCAGAAAAATCTGGAGTAAGAACTTGGCGCTTAATGAACCAATACATTTTTACCATTATGCTATACAGCAAATCACTGTATTAGCTTTCTACTATTGTTATAACAGAGCATTACAAGTTGAGTGGTTCAACTGTACATCCTCATGCAAAATGTGTGATTTTCTGATGAGTGCCCTCCTGCCTTAGGGATGAGAACTGATTCACCTTCCCTCCTTACAGTAGTCTGGAGGGTATAGCTCTTGACAAGAAAACCAATGAGAAACCAAAACTCAGGAATTTTAAGGACGAGAATTGCCCTAGCTTACGACAGCCGGGCTATTTTTCTGGTGGTATGTATTTCAGACATGATTATTTCAAGCCATTTTTTTTTACTGTTTATTTATTTATTGTGAGAGCAAGAAAGTGCAAGTGGGGGGAGGGGCAGAGAGAGACAGGGAGAGAGAGAATACCCAGCAGAGTCCATGCTCAGAACAGAGCCTGACATGGGACTTGGTCCCACAACCATGAGGTCACGACCGGAGCCGAAATCAAGAGTCGGACGCTTCACCGGCTGAGCTAACCAGGCGCACCTCAAGCCATTTTGCAAAGGTGAGATCATATAAAGATAGTTTGTAAAATTATAAAAGGAAGCAGTCCTCGAGAAAGTCTTGAAGAAGACAAGAGTCATCAGACTCTCAGAAAAGAAGGAAAACAAAAAAAGACTGCAAATTCTGGGAAGGTCGATGAGAGCGTGGCTTCACAGAGCTTAGAGAAAGAACATAGATCAAAAAAGAAAAGCTGGCCCATCAAGTGCCGCCGATAATTTAAGAAAGATAGGAGCTGAGAAATAGCCACTTGATTTGGTGACTGAGTTGCCATCGCAAACCTCCTGATGCCTCTGTCCACGGAGCGGTGGAAGCCAAACAGAATGGATTCAGGACTGAGAGGCTGGTGATGAAAAACAGACAGCTGGGCAGAGAAGTCACTGGAATATGCTAGAGAATCCCTTTCTCTCTCACTAAGTGAAATGCCGACCTCATAAAGAAATAATGTATCACCAGTAAGTAGTCGTTAGGAATGTCAGTGGTGGTATAACGGGGATCTGAGAAGACATCATGTTTGGGGTACTTAAACTCCTTTTGCCAGGAAATAAATAATCAAATTTCACCTACTTCCCATACACACAGGCATGTGTTCAGGCAGTCCAAATGTCGTGGATACTGCTGTGTTGTGAATGAAGGAATCAATAGCAAAGATAATAATACAAAAAATGTTCAGGGATGCCTGGGTGGCTCAGTCAGTTGAGCATCCGACTCTTGATTTTGGCTCCGGTTATGACCTTGGGGTCATTAAATTGAGCCCCAGGTTGGGCTCTGTGCTAAGCACGGAGCCTGCTTAAGATTCTCTCTCTCTCTCTCTCTCTCTCTCTCTCTCTCTCTGCCTCTGTCCTCTGCTCGTGCTCTCTCTCTCTCTCAAAAAAAAAAAACAGTAACAATGTTCAAAGAATCTTCTGTGCTAGACATAATACATAGATATATATAACCTTATTTAACCTTTACATCCTACCTAGAAGGTTTTATTGATGTTGATTTTAAGGTCTAAAAAAATGAGTTCGAGGGGGCTGAGTAACTTACTACCCATATCCCTTTGGGCAACCGTATATCACACACTAATACACTGGTCGTAAAGGCAAAACATCATACTGCTTGTGAGGTGCCTTGCACACAATCTGCACATAATAAACACACACACACACACACACACACACACACACACACACACACACCTGAATCCACTCTGGTTATGGTTGCACTAAATAACCTAACCTAACATACTCATGGGAACACATGGGGCTTGGTGAATTTTTTTCCCCAACTAGCCTATAGTTTTGTTTTCTTTCTACTATAGATATGCTCCTTTTTATCAGATATGTGCTTTGGTTTTATTTATTTTATTAAACTCTGATCTCCACGTGGAGAGACCAGGCTTTTTTAACCTTTTGTCTCTTGTTTCAGAAGAATCATCTATCCAATATAAAAGTGACTCAAAGTTTTATTTAATAGAAATGTGTACATCTGAATCTATGTTAATACATCCAAAAGCTTCTGGGTCAAATGTTCTTGTCTGGATTTTTACTTTTTAAATAGTATTCAAAGACTGTAGCACATTCTTTTTAATATCATCAGAAGTTCTTTATATTCATTCTTTGAAAGTAGATTTTATATGTTGGAAACCCTTGAAACTCATTTGAAACTTATTTTAGCAATGACGGAAGCGACCGAATTGCTAAATAAATAAACTCTGATAAAAAAATAGACGTGACTGTGGAGTAATAAGATGAACTTTTTAAGTAATGGTTCCTAAATTGACTTCGACTGAAATCCCAAGGCCCATAATCTCACGATAATATTCATTTGGCAAAATAAATTTGGGTAGGTCTACTTAAGTCTCTCTTTACAGTAAAGTTGCATTTGTGCAGATTGCTGCATTCAAGTAAGTGTTTCTATCTTTTCATTTCATTAGACTCAATGCCTAGATAAATGAACACTCAGAAGCATCTGCTTCAAAGTCATGGAAACGTGGAACGGGAGCACGTGTTCATGGATCAGTTCTGAATGCGCACGTCCAGTGCTTCGGCATTGTAACATTGTCTGCCTTCCGTACTGCATGCATGGAACACACGATTCTGCCATTTGGAGACATTTTTTTTCTTATATTGCAGTTCAGTTGATCATAGGGTACGTTGGTAACATCCCTACCGGTCTTACTCGGCAGTTTATATTTTTCATTGCTATATTCAAACTTTAATATGTTCACGATATTTGAATTTATAAGGATTATTCAAGCAGTCGATATTTTGATTTAAAGAGGTTGATTTAAGTTTGTATTTGAAAGTACATGGTGTGGGGATGTGATGTGTCCATGTGCCTCGGGGTAAAACTGTAAATTATTTGGGGACTGTATCACTAATTTCATTCTCCATTTTGTGGTAGCGAGTACAGCTCTGAGGATATCGTACCATAGATATTCCGGAGCAAATTAGGGCTTAAGAGTTAACACTGACTCGCTGAATAGTCAAATTTATGCAGATTCCAGTGATAGCTATAATACTCAGTTGATCCATCTGCAGAGAAAAAAAGCATAACATTTTTAAATTTTTTAAATAATTTTTTGTTTATTTATTTCTTTGGAGAGTGAGAGAGAGAGAGAGAGAGAGAGAGCATGAATGAGGAAGGGGCAGAGAGAGAGGGCAGAGGCAGAGACTGAGCACAGAGCCTGATACGGGTCTGGATCCCATGACCATGAGATCATGACCTGAGCCAAAATCAAGAGTCAGACGCTTGACCAACGGAGTCACATAGGCTCTCCGCGTCACCTTTTTAAATTAAACGGATATATTCGTAAATAAAGATTTATTGTTATTGATACATACTTTCTACTTTTATTCAGTTACATTCAGGCAGAAATGGGAAGAGCAGAATTTAAGAGAGGAAAGAAAGAAAAGAGCCTCCTTCCTGCATGTGTAGTACAGCCTTCAATATTTTCTGTGCTCCATGTTCCAGAGGATTTCCAGAAACGGCTTCAAATTCTATGATGTCATGTAAAAGTGTAAACTCAGTCGTTCAGTTGTCTGATGATCCTCATTTTTCTCTACTATGCGGTGAGTTGGAGAAAATGTCCTCATTTTTCCACTAACCCTGGGGTTTATTTTGGTCTCGTGACTCTCTCTCTCTCTCTCTCTCTCTCTCTCTTTCTTCCAAACCTAACTCCATTTTTTTTTTCCTTTAAAAAAGCGTGCATTCGTGTTCATTTGTCTCTGCAAACACCATGAATGATACAAGCAGCAGAGGAGCCAGGAAGCACTGGGTGAAATGCTGCTGTCTCCCATTACATCCGGTCCCCAAGGATCGCTAATTGCCTGTCACAGCCACTGAGCCATGGAGCCGGCCAGGCTGCCACTTCCTGTTTGGTCAAGTTGTCGCCTCCTATTAATCTGAATCCTGTTGTGTTTCCCGTTGCCTCTACTTTCTCACTCCAGACAGAATGAAAATCTATTATCTAACTGTGATACGAGCGTACCAAAATTTTAATTTTGAAGATAAAAGGTAACAGAAGAAGGAGACCTTCTCATCAAAAATGGATCTCTCCCCGGGGCTGCATGGTATTTTCTCTGCCCTGCTGATTTTAAAGGGCTCCTGTTATTTTCTTTTCCACTACGACTCAGCTATTTTCATAGCGCTGGAGATCATCCGGTGAAATTTTGCAAACTGCAAGCGAGAACAAAATAAAAACATAAAAATGCAGGGGGAGATTCTGAGGCCGGTTTAATAATAGTCAGAACGTTTTTGTTGCTTTTACGTTTTCTACGAAATAGTATGGAAAACATGACTGCGTACCAGAGGGGGCCAAAGACCTCATTTCAAGACCGTTAAAGCGTAACCCAGCCAAGAGCTCGTGCTAGAAGAAGTACTTGAACACCCCAGGATCACAGCAAATTCATCAAAACCAAGTAGTAGAAAGAAAGCAAAGAATCCACTTGCAAACAATCATAAGAATCTTGCAGGTGGAAACCCCCATGAGCCAAGGCTTCTGTATAATCAGCCAGGAACGGGCTGACATTTACTGTACTGCTGACTGGTTGCCTTCAATCTAGAGCATTACATATTTTTTTAACTGAGCAGGAAAAGCCTCAGCTTGCCCATTCAGAAAGCCTCAATTCAATAAACATGACAATCTGCAGCAGAAGTAGCCACGAGAATCATCCCCATGTTACAGGGTTCCTAATCCGGAAGCAAGGTTCAAATGCACAGCCTGTGTCAGGTAGGGTGTCCTCGGGGAGGATAAACAGAGACGCTGGTTGTGGGAGAAGTGATCCCTTTGCCTTGACTTGCCCAGTGAAAAAGCTGTCAATAATTTTTCCAAATACCCCATGCATATGTAACTTACGAGGTGGCCAGATCCAAAAACATTGTCGGAATTAACATATGTGATTCCTTCTTTTAGGTGTTAAAGATTGTGTATGGGGACGAAACTGGTCCCCCTCATTTCAACATGTTCCCGTGTGGGTATGCACCTGGGACCAGCAGAGTTACTATTCAGTAACACCTGGTTATCACTTGGGAACACGTGGTAGCATCTAATAACATGATACCACAGGCTGGCCCGCTACTATTTGCTCAGGAAGTCCTGAAATCGGTCAGAGAAGGACATGAGTGAACTCCAGGGCTTTACTATAGCCAAAGGCTGAAGATTGACTCTTGATTCTGACTTCTGTCCTAAATCATACCCAACGGGTTTCTCCCATATATTTCACCAAGTTAGGGAAAATGATAATATCAAGCTCAACCAACATATCATATAGACGTAACAAAGCTCTACTTTCAGCAGATAATTGTTTAAGTTTATTTATTTTGAGAGCAACAGAGAGAGCGAGTGGGGAGGGGCGGGGAGGGGCAGAGAGAGAGAGAGAGGAAGAGAGAATCTCAAGCAGGCTCCACACTGTCATCTCAGAGCCCAGTGTGGGGCTCCAACCCATGAACTGAGCCGACACCGAGTTGGATGCTTAACTGACTGAGCCACCCATGCACCCCTTTAGCAAATTCTAAAGGAGAAATTCAAGCTCTCTAAGTTAATTCCTAAGGCTCTCATACAGTAAACTCCAAAGAAAGTTGAAAGTCCCAACTTTATTTATTTTTTATTTTTATTTTTTGACCTTTATTTATTTTTGAGAGAGGGAGAGAGACAGAGTGCAAGTAGAGGAGGAAGAGAGAGAGAGGAGTTCATGACCTGAGCTGAAGTCAGACGCTTAACCCACTGAGCCACCCAGGTGCCTCTCAAGTCCCAGCTTGAAAGTCCAAAGAAAACACATGTCAAACATCACCTGTCCTAAATTTCTCGTGTCACTCACTTGCCATTGGAAACATATAGCTAAGCAGCACCACCCGGCCCCTCCCCCACCCCAGGAGCTTCCAGTCTCCTGGAGGGGACATTTCAATCCTGCTATCGGTGGATTGGCATCATTGCCTCCTAGTCCCCAAATACCTGTCTTCCCCGCACTCGTATTCCTGTAAGTGAGGAATCACCCATCATAGATCCAAGAACCGAAGCTGCACTCAAGTTTTCATAAATCTGTAACACTAGGAGCCTAGTGAGGACCCACAAACCAGGCTGAACGCTGTCAAAGCCTGTCTGTATCCATCGTGCGGCGCTGGGATATGTCTCTGTCAGCTTCCGATTGGTTCCTGCTCCTTTAGTAAAGGATCTGCCGTGTTCACGCTTTTTCATTTGCTCTTTCCCTTCCGTACCTCTTAGAGGGCCGGCACCATTTATTGTATCTGAGGACTCAATTTCTATCTTTGTTTCCTGGCCCTGACCTTTTTTGGCCAGATATTCCTAGACATCTCCTATAGTAAAATGTATGAAATAGGAAAATTCTAGGCCCTGCCAAAGGTGTGCACGGTTCACACCAACTTTTTCTGCCTTCCTTTTACGGTTGGGAAAACCGAACTCCAAAGCTATTTTTCCATCAGATGGCCTCCTACCCAGGCATGGACCTCAACCTTCTACTTCCCTAAAGCTGTTTTTTTTATGAAATAAAAGGACAAGAAGTTTCTTTTTCCAAGTCCATCAATGTGTTTCCTCACAACATTTAATATTGATAAATTTGAATTCCTACAATATGTTGCAAGAACAGTACAATGAACTCCTGTGTATTTTTTCTCCTAGATTCACCAGCTGTTGGCATTTTGCTACATTACTTTTCTTTCTATATGTGTGTTCATGCTGCTGTTTTCTTCTGGCACATTTGAGAATTATTCACAGGTATAATGACTCTTTCCACCTAAATTGTTCAATATTTGTCCTTTAGAAAGAAGGAACTTCTGAATATCCATGAGATAATGGCCACGCTTAGGACATATAATATTTATTTTACACTATTTGCTAACACACAATGCATTCAGTGTTCACCAGGTGTTCCACTATTGTCTTCTAGAGCTGCTCTTTGTTTGTTTCTTTGTTTGTTTTGTCAACCCAGGGTCCCATCAAGGATGCTGCCTTGCATTTAATTCTAAGGTCTCTACTCTTTTAACCCACTAGTTTTGTTCAGGCTTTTATAAAACCAATTTTATCTGTTTATTTTTGTCTCTTAGTTTCCTCATCGTTAGTTACAAATTAAACACTTTTGGCAGAAATACTATAAGTAATGGGTTCATTTTTAATGTATCTTCTCTTCCTTGTGCCTTCCTGGATTCCTAATCCCACATATCTCTCAGGTACGTTCTCTAGGAAAACAGGTGATCCTCCCATCTCCATCCATGAGAATGGGGAAATCTTAAAACTCTTCCAACAGTACTTGGAGCATTGTCTTTGATCTTCCTACTGTGCCCTCTGAAAGTGATTCACATTTTTCCCAATTTCTTAGTAGAACTGCCCAAATCTTCAAAAAAGGCTCTCTAATTGCTAATGTGCAGCATATAAAAGCGCTCTCAGTAGATTCTAGGCTGCTCCCTGAGGACTCATTCATTCCTGACTCCTTTCTGAGCTCTCCTAAATTATTTGGAGCCTTGACCACCTTTGCTGATATAGTAATCAGCTGAAACACACCTTCATGGTTTACATACGCTGTTTGAGGGCTTTTGGACAGCAGGTATGTTGTGAGGTCTATTCCTGTTCTTTCTTGTAGACGTAGATTTATTTCTGAATTTCAGCCTCTTGATATCTGCCCATCTGCTCCTCATGTTGCATTACAAATCTCCTGGTTGTCCCTGTGCTTTAAAAAAAAATGCAACTGTCTCCAAAACAAAAATATGAGAAGTTGGGAATAAATGTGCCCCTAATAAATGTCATTGATGACTTCCCTCCTTCTACACATAGACTGGGAAGTAGATGTGTCTTACATCCCCTAGAAGCAAAGCCCGATACAGTCCTGGGAGCACAAGCTTTATTGAGAACAGGAAGAGTGGGCCAGATCATCGGGGACTCAAGGGTGAATCTCCATGCATCATTAGCTCCATCTGGGAGAAAAGAGGTGGGTCTTGTGAACCCCACATCAGCTCCCCCATCCTTTTCTGCAAATTACCCTTTTGGCAGACACGAAAGGGGTAGAGTGGGCAGCAGGGCTGGCCATGATTTCCTAAGAAGCTGGACCCCATCGTCTGAGAGGAATTTTCTGGAGAAGGGGCAGCTATGAGCCAACAGCACCTAACTCACAACAGCTGAGAGCTGGGTGTGCTGGCCTGCTTAGCAGATCTGAGCAGGACACCAATAACACTCACTGCATGGAGACTGGGTTTAATCTCCAAATAAGCCCTGTAGATGGGGTCTTATAGCGTGAAGAAACTGTCCCCAGTTGTACCTCAGCTGAGCCCATTTTCCCATTCTGGACCAACTAAAGATACACTATTCTTTTTTTTATATGAAATTTATTGTCAAATCGGTTTCCCTACAACGCCCAGTACTCATCCCAACAGGTGCCCTCCTCAATGTATACTATTCTATTCCAGGGCACATGCAAAAGCTCATTTAACTCTCCTAAATAATACTTCAGTCCTTTGATGTAGTTAATATTTCTTAATGGCTTTTTTGTTTTTTTACCTTCTAGCTTCCATTCTTTCTACCTAGCCCCAGCCTTGGGAGGAGGTTACATTCAGGAATGCATTACACTCTACAGAGCCCCATCCCCTCAGATCCTTCTTATCACTTGTCACCATGCAGGAGTTCATTAATTCCCAACACAGTGCCCAGGTGTCCTTCCAAGAACTTTCCAGGAAAGTTCAGGTGCATTTCCAAGAACCTCTGGAGTTGTTTAGTTGGGGATGCCACAAGTCCTGCTCATCAGTCTTCTGTTCCTTCTGGAGGAATCCCTGGCATCCGGGGAATAAATTCTCATTTTCCTTAAGTTAACTGGATCCAGTTTCTATTGCATATAACAATAGGAATTATTCTATCACATATCAAGATTCAAAAGTTTACATAATCTAATGTTCCCCAAGTGGCATTGCTAATAAGCTTTAGGTACATATCGCGTTCAAGGGCAGCAATGCTTTTAAAACTTATATATGTGTGTGTGTGTGTGTGTGTGTGTGTGTGTGTATGGTAGATCATAAGGTACCAACTATAGAGTTATCCAAATTATTAAAGGATAAATGCATTAGTAAGGAGGAAAAGGTATACATGGCAGCATACGGGTAAGAACGTTAAGGAACATCATTAAAGTTCAATTTTAAAATATTTGCCTTTGCTAAAAATCCAAAGTGCCAGTGAAAAGCACCAACGATGAGACTTCCTTTCAAATGAGATTATCCTGAGTGGATCTCGCTCTGGTTGAGTTCCCATGTATCCTATACCCTTTGAAGGGTATCCCTCTGGAAACAAATGCGAAGAAGGTATTTCACAGTGTGGTGAGCCAGACACTTCTCAGGTCCCAAAGATGCTTAGGAAAGGCGACTAAGGTAAGATGCTTTGTGTCTTCTGACACAGCATGGGGCCTACAGAGACCAATACATTGACCAAGGGACAAGCCTGCTTTTCAGGGATGCACACTTCTGATAGCCACAGCTGTGATTCAGGGACTCCTACATTTGTCTTTTAGGGGACAAAGTTATGTCTTCACAGGCAAAGTAAGACCCCCACAATCAGTGAAATAAATGAGATTTTTCCCATACAAATAACTGAACTGAAAAGCCTGTCTTGGAGATAGAATCTTTTAAATGTTTCTGTTCCCTAGCTGATTCCTTTATATACTACATAAAGTATAGAATATATTATGCCTATCTTAACTTGTAGATCAATTTGAAGGTCATTATTTGCATAACAATCTGTCAGTGCTCATCTCTCATTCCTCAGCTTCAACATAACTCTCTTGTTTCCTCAGAGATTACTAATTAATTCAATATACTTTTATGTCACTGTTTTTACTTTGGGCTTATTCATTGCAGTAACTTTGTATTTCACCAAAATTCGCATTCCATCTATCTGGCTGGGGTGCACAGAATTTAGAAGCTGGGAGACATTCTGTTCTAGATTTGACATGTGCCATATTTTAGCTAAGTATTTATTTTAAACTGGCATGATAAAAAAAAAAATCCTAGAGTTTTAAGTGGAAGTATCTGGCCAAAATATTCCATGACTTCCTTCACTGAAAACGAGATGCATTTGAAAGGCATTTTTCCTAGAGTTTGGAATCATGTTTCCCCTTCCCAGAGTTTTGGTGGGAAAAAAACAAAAACAAAAACAACCCCCCCAATCCTCCACACACAAACAAAAAACAAGCACAAAATCAACAATAATAACAAAAGGTAAAAAACATTCCTATCACTAAAGGATATTGAGTAGAAAGGCCCCCTTCCTTCCCTAACCCAGATTCCTGCCTTTAGAAGAAAATGTGCTTTCTGATTGTCAGGTTGGCAAGTGATGGACAAGCATGAAACAGAGGAGCCAGAAGATGCAAAGCCTTGAAGGTTGTCACAAGCAAAGGATATTCATGGCACTCGAGAGATATTCTAGGGCTAGAGTTTGTTGGGGAAGTTTCGAAAGGTAGATACAGAACAGATTATAAAATTCTCCATATGCCATGTGGTGGAAATTTAGATTTATTGTGCAGTAAGCCACTGAAATTTATCTTTAGCGTTGGAATAACAACACAGCTATATTTAACTTTCAGACAGATAGCTCTCACACCAGAGTGAGGATGAAGTAGAGATCCGAGATAAGACAGAAGTCATTTGAAGCAACGTGGAAGAAAGATGATGAGAGTCTCTGCAGAACTGGAGGAAGGGCTGTAATTAAGACCATTTTAAAGAGAGAAACAAACAGACCTTGTGACAAGTGTGATTTAGAACTAAGAACCATGCGCTAAGACTGTTGTATTCTTCTTAAAAAGATATTAAGGTAAAACCCCTCTTTGTCCCTTGCTTATTGGGTCTTCTCACAAAACTAGAGGCTTTGAAAACTGTTTGCTGTCTGAAGACTGAGAGACTCCCCACTTAAGGCATCTCCTGCTGGTGTGCAGGACCTATCGCCTTGCATTTCACAGAAAAGGACAAAGAACAATGTAATTAAAATCTCAAGTGTGCAGTTCTTTTCCCCTTGGGGCTTTAGGTAATAACGACTGAGGTGACACATTATAGCTAAAGGGACAGACAGATAATAATGAGGAATGTTTCAAAGTGAATAAAAAATATATAATTTCCTTCAATCTAATCCTCGGTTTCCCTATAATTTCCACCCCTGAGTCTGTATAATATCTATCTCCAAACAGCCTCTTAAAACTGAGAAACTTAACAGGAACCCATGGGGGAGGGGAAGGAAAAAAAAAAAAAAAAAAAAAAAAAAAAGGACGTTAGAGTGGGAGAGAGCCAAAGCATAAGAGACTGTTAAAAACTGAGAACAAACTGAGGGTTGATGGGGGGTGGGAGGGAGGGGCGGGTGGGTGATGGGTATTGAGGAGGGCACCTTTTGGGATGAGCACTGGGTGTTGTATGGAAACCAATTTGTCAATAAACTTCATATAAAAAAAAAAAAAAAAAAAAAAAAAAAAAAAAACTCAAGACCAAGTTTGTTTTTAAGCAGTTCAGAGCAGTCACTTAATGCTTTATCAAATTAGACCTTACCACCAGTCCCTAAATGACCATGCATGCTGGTTTAGCCACTGGGTTTTTACTGTGTTATTGTTCTCAAGTCCAATTTTTCTATTTCATCCCTAGCGACTGGATCCCTGGATTGATTAGCTCAGTCAGTCCCTTTGGGGCCATCTGCACATCCTTAAGTTTATTCAGGATTGGAAAGGGCCTTATCCCTTTATTCCCTTTGGGAATGAGAATTGTTCTCTTGTATTAAATTTCCAAATACCTGTGTTGCTAGGATTTGCTTCCAATCCATGCTGAAATCAGCAGTTTTTCCTAACTGTGGATTCTTAATTATAGATCCAAGGTATGTGAATTCTGAAAATCAATAATGGGAAACCTCATTAAAATAAAGTGGGGGAGCTTTCGGCATGGGGAGCTCTCATGTCCTACAAGTCCTAATCAACCAGTCCTCGACCCAAAAGGGAGAGACGGACTTGACCTTACATAGACTTGACCTTGCAATGGATACTACCCTATTACTTCAGCCAGAGGAGGAGACCCTTTCCTTCCCTACCCCAGCAACAGCTCAACCAATGAGAAGGCACCACACTTTGAGCTTCCAGTTTTGTCCAAAGGAATTTTAGTTCATAACAGCTATACCCCTTTTCTCCTTAAAAGGAAAAAAAAAAAAAGAACGTACTTCCCTGGACTTTCCTAGGTTTTTGTTGCAGCTTGTTTGTCCTGGATTGCAATTCTCTTTTATTCCTGAGTAAACCCGTCTTTTGCCGGTAAAGTAACTGGAAGTTTTGCTTTTAAGGTTAATAGAATTTATCTTTAGCCATTACTGGACCTCCTGATTTCATACTCCAGCTTTTCGCAGAATAGTCACCTACAGTTCACTGGCCAACCCCACAAAGTCCTCATCTTTTACGATGATCTCTGCCAATTGTCTAATGCCCAGGAACCATGTTTCCAGTCATAAACTCCTATGAGGCTTTTCACTTAAATGTGCATAGCCTCCTTATCTTTGTTTTCCTTGACCTGGCCCACCATACCAGCAGATGTTGGTGGATTAAGCATTGTCAGACTACAAGTTTCTTCCTTTCCACTTTATTGAGATCAACGCTCCAACTCATTTAGCATTCCTGTGAGTTTACATAGTTTTGCTACAAAATTAAATAGACACAGCAGTATGAAAAGGGAATTTCTTAGGGTCAAACTGCAATATCTCTCCTGTGCAGCAATGAATATATTTTCCCTAGGTCTCAATTTCTTTATTCTGGATCTTCTGATTTTCCCAGAAGGGAAGCCAGAGAAGAATCTATTTTGTCGTATTCTATTATCTCTACCTGCTACCAAGATAGGTAACCACATAAAGACTCTGTGAAAAATGGAATGAAAAGAATGATTAGTTTTTAAAAGGCATATATCTACAATGGCAAAGAGAATGGGTGATAAAACAACAACTACAAAATTTGGGAAGCTGCAAAGTAAGCCTGTTCGCAAACTAGAACTTAGCTAGAGAACGGTAAACCTGAACCTCGCAAAGGTGTTGGCCAGAAATTCCGGAGGGTGGCCCAAAGAGAGCCTATTCACACCATGAACCCCAGAATTACTCAAGAATTGGAGGCATCACCTTGCCCCAAAGCAGTGTTTCTCATAGGGCTGAAAAGAGAAGAGTCAACTGAAAATGCAGAAAGAAAACAGTTTCTATCCCAAGCTACCAAGCCAGGCAACCATGCCTCCCACTCTAAGGCAGACAACTGGAGCTTTAAAATCAAAGAAGCCAACTAAGAAGCAAACCAGCAAGAAAAAGTGGGATCCCTGACTAGGGTAGCAGGCACCGCTGATGGTGCACCCATGACACTGACTGTGAAATTAAGTGGACACCTATAGGCTAAATGCTGAGATTGCCGACTTCAAGTATTTGGCTCCTGTGTGACCCTGAAAAAAAATTTTTAATCAATATCTATCCTGTCTCTCTTCCTTTTTTCAGTGGAAGCCCTAGTTTTAGCTGAGTACACAAGCAAACATGGCTTTTCAAAGTTTCTGTTGCAGCTAGGTAGGGCCATATGCTTACATTTTCACCAATGGGATGCAAACGGGAATGATATGTACAACTTGCATATCATATATTTAAGAGACAGCTGCTTAGTCTACACTCTTACTTTCCTCCTTTCCTCTGGTCAGGAATTAAGATGGTCTTGTAGAGTGGGGGTTCCTACCTGTCTTGTCCTACCTACTTATACTGAGTCCCTCTCAGGGAAGAAAACCAACCTCCATATTGTTGCAGATTTTGCATTCATTGGTGTCTTTAGTATAGAAACCAGTAGTCTTAACCAATAGTCTAAGAAAATGCTTAATTGTTGGCGACAGATTGAAATTTCACTTTGGAGCCACTACTTTCTCTAAGAAATATAACATACACATACCAACAGTGGGAGGCCCCCCAAAATTGGCTTTATCCAATCACTGAAATGAAGAAGACATTAAACATTCTGTCCAGGATTACAATCAGATATTTGGTCCTTAACTTTAAACATAAACACAAAGAGAATTACTACTACTAGACATCTGAGGAAAGCCTCTAACAAGAAAGACAGACACATATCAACACAGATAAGGAAACAAACAATGGTATTGAGAGGAAACACAGAAAATGAAGGGAGCTGAAAAAACACCTTCAAAAATCTATAATCATTATCTTCAAAAAGTAAAAAACTATATTGCACCCACAAGAGAAGAATAGAGTACTATAAATGGTTATGTTTGGAGAAAAAAGTTGGGATTTAGAAAATTAAACATACACCTAAGTTTAAAACAAATCAATAACATATGTAAATTATAAAAGTGAGATAATTTCCATAAAATAGGAAACAATAGGAGTAAAAAGTTAAGAAATGTCAAGAGCATCCCAGGAAGCCCAACATACAAATAATAAGAGTTCTAAAAATCAAAAAGTGAGAAAGTAAAGAGGAATAAAAAGTAAAGAGTTAGAAAGAAGAATAATTTAATCAAATATATATACATATATATTTTAATTGTCCCATGGAAGACATGGCTTCCAAATGAAAATGCTACAACGCTTAACAGAATGAATAAAAAGTGACCACAATAAAGCTTTATCCTCATGAAATTTCAGAATCTTGAGGACACCTCATAATTTTAAATTACCATGGAAACAAATAACTTACATGCAAATGATCAAGTTTCAGAATGTGAATAACTGTGGAAAATATATAGAGAAATGTTTTTAAGTTATGAATAAAGAAGATTTTATATGAAAGAGAAATTACAACTGATACCACAGAAACAAAAAGGGACTACTGTAAGCAATTGTATACCAACAAACTGGATAACAAGAAGAAACAGATAAATTCTTAAAAACATACAACCTAACATGATTAAGTCATGAAGACAAAGTCTGAAGATATATATACCTACTATGGAGATTGAATCAGTGATCAAAAACTTCCCAACAAAGATTGTCCCAGGACTAGATGGTTTTACTGATAAATTCTACCGAACACTTAAAGAAGAATTAACAACAATCCTTCTCAAACTTTGCCAAAAAATTAAAGAAAGGAGAAAACACTTCCAAACTTATTTTATGAGCAATGCCCCGATACAAAATCCAGACAAAGACACCACAAGAAAACTACAAACCAATATCCCTGATGAATGTAGATACAAAAGTCTTCAACAAAATGCTTGTAAAATGAATCTAACAGCACATTAAAAGTGCCATACATCATGACAGAGCTAATCTGTCCTTGGGATGCAAGAGTGTTTCAACATACAGAAATCAATTAATACAATACACCACACTAACAGAATGAAGAATCAAAATTACATGATCATCTAAATAGATGGAGAAAAAAAGTGTTTGACAAAATTCAACACTATTTCATGCTCAAAAACCAAACAAATAAAAGTAGGAATAGAAGGAAATTAGTTTAACAATGAAAGTCATATGAAAATCTCACAGCTAACATCATACTCAATGGTGAAGAGTTTTCCTAAGATCAGGTACAAGGGAAAGACCCATTCTGGACACTTCTATGCAGCACAGTACTGGAGGTCCTTGCCAGAGCAATTAGACAGGAAAAATAAAAATACAAAGCATCTAAATCAGAAATGATGCATAAAATCACCCTTGTTTGCAGGCAACATGAACTTATATAGAGAAAATCCTAAATATTTCATAAGAAATTCTAAGAACTAAAAAACAAATTCAGTACAGTCGCAGGACACAAAATCAACATATAGATATCAGTTGTGTTTCTATACACCAAAAAATCTGAAAAGGAAATTAGAAATATAATTCAATTTATAATAGCACCATAAAGAATAAAATACTTTGGACTAAACTCAGGAGATGAAAAAATTCTATATTGAAAACTATAAAACATTGATTAAAGAAATGAAGACACAAACAAATGGAAAGACATTTTATATTAATGAATTGGAAAACAATATTTATTAAAATGTCCCTATTAACCAAAATCATCCACAAATTTAATGTAACCCTTATAAACATCCTAATGGCATTGTTTGACATAAATAGAAAGCAATCCTAAAATTTACATGGAACCACAAAAACTACAAATAACCAGATCGATCTTAAGAAAAAAGAACAAAGCTAGAGGTATTATATTTCCTGATTCAAAATACATTACAAAGCTACATTAATCAAAATAGTATGGCACTGGCATAAAGACAGACAGACATGTAGATGAATGAAATAGAATAGAGACCTCAAAATAAGTCTACACATATATGGTCAACTGATCATCAACAATAACACACAATAGGGAAAGGATGGTCTTTTCAATACATGGTGTTGAAAAAACTGGACAACTACATACAAAAAAAATAGAACTAGAGTTTTCCTCCTTATCTAGTTTTCTTCTAGAGTTTTGTGGTTTCGGGTCTTATGTTTAAGTTATTAAACCATTCTGAATCTACACATTTTTTCCAGAGGGTAAATCCCATGTTAGGAGTTATCAAAATACAGTATTTCCAAGGAAGATTTTTATGCCCAGTCAAATTATGAACCTAATGAGCATTTTGAAAAATAAAGACACATTCACACATTAAATATCTCAAAAATTGACCCTCCATGCACCCTTCCCTCAAGAAACTACTATAAGGTTTCATCCACCAAAATGAAGAACCAAACTAGACACAGTAGAACATGGAATTCAGAAACATAAAACCCAAACTAGGAAAGAGTTAAAGGGAAATATCAGAATAGGAAACCGGTATCCAGAGATATCAGCCAGTGGCAGGCCTAGAGAGTCAGTATACAGGGTTAATACAGAGAAATACCCCAAAGGAAAAAGAGAAGGAACGAAGGGAAAAAGAAGAAAGAAGAAAGAAAGAAAGAAGAAAGAAGAAAGAAAGAAGAAAGAAAGAAAGGGAGAGAGAAAGAAAGAAAGAGAAAGAAAGAAAGAAGAAGAAGAAAGATAAGAAAAGAAAGAAAGAAAGGAAACAATAATTTGAAAGTATTTAAAGTTGATATATATTTTGGTAAGAGATTTACTAAATGAATTTTTGATATCTACTACACAATTAACCAAATGGAAAAACAGGTCTATTATTAACTCTAGAGAAAATAAAAATTTTAAAGCAGAAATATATAATCATAGAATATTAGCATAATTTAATTAAAATATTATTAACATAGCCATGATAATGTAAACACTTCATGTTGATTTTACTGAAAATTCTGATATAGCTATTTCAAAAAGATCAAGGAAAGGGGGAAGTGTGTGTGTGTGTGTGTGTGTGTGTGTGTGTGTTTGATTCCAGTGCAGAGAGATGACAGTTGAGTTCATATCTTTTGTTACTAATAATTTGTTCATATCTTTTGTTAACTAATAATTTATTAGTTAATATTGAAATAATAAAAATATTAAAAAGTAGTTTACTTACAAATATAAAGATATATTCCAGGAGAAATAGTTAAAAATGACATAAAAGTGACACCTTTTAAGCAACAGAACTCCAAGACTGATTTTCTTTAATGTTGTTGTTATAAGACATGTTACACTATTTCAGTTCTTTTCTTATATAACTTTGATTTTTAACAATCAAAGGAAAAAATACCTTTGAACACAAATAATTACCCTCACTACATGAACCTTCTGGGACTCCCATAACAAAATACCACGGACTGGGGCTGGGGGAGGCTTACATAGGACTTTCTTTTTTCACAGTTCTAGAGGCTGGATGTCCAAGATCAAGGTGTCAGCAGAATTGGTTTCTGGTGAAACCTACTCTTTAGTTTTGATAGATGGCCACTTTCTCACTGGGTCTTCCCATGGCCTTCCCTCTGTGTACATGCTCCTGGTGTCTTTTCCCCTTCTTGTAAAGACCCCAGTCCTGTCGCATTAGGGCCACACCTTCTGGAATTCATTTAACTTCACTGCGTCCTTAAAGGACCTGTCTCTGGGGCACCTGGGTGGCTCAGTTGGTTAAGCATCTGACTTTGGCTCAGGTTATGATCTCGTGGTTTGTGAGTTTGAGCCCCTCACGGGGCGCTTAGCTGTCAATGCAGAGCCCATTTCGGATCCTCTGCCCCTCCCCTGCTCACTCCCTCTCTCAAAAATAAATAAACGTTAAAATATAAATAAATAAATAAATAAATGGCCCTATTTCCAAGTACAGTCTCATTGGGAGTTAAGGCTTCAACATATGACTGTGAGGGGATAAAATTCTGTCCTTAACACCCACATATTTCTAGTTGTTCAAAACGCTGTCCAATTTATACATTCAAATATGTCATTTGTAGTCAACACCCATTCTGACTGGCTAGAGCCCAAACTGCACTAGTTGTTAAATACTTTTATTACTTCTATAAACACACATTACCTTTCTTGGAGATATTCCCAGGCTTAATAGTGCATTACGTCTATTTTCAATGTCTTTATCAAATATTTAAACAGATAAATGTTTCTATATATGGACATGTTAAAGAACATCTTCCTTGCTAATGCTTCATAATGTGGACTACGGAATTATGCTTTTGAGTTTAAGAAGTTAAGACGATAGAGGAATGAACAATAATTCACCACATATATGCTCTGAAACTACCAATTCTAATTTTGATGTGTGCACCTGCTGCTAAAACCAAATGGACTATTCACCTCCTTCTGAAGGTTGCAAGTAAATGCCCTTTGATTAGTGGCTGCAGCTGGTGTCCAAAGAACAGGAAATTGACTGCAAATCTGCCTCTTAGATTAGAGGTCAGCTACAAATGTTTGCTCCAAAAAAAGCAAGTCTGTTTGCCAAATTTATGTACATGTTTGATATACAATTCAAAGTATGAACTGAGATACAACTCCTGGGTCTGAAACTTGCCTGAGTCTCTTCCTTCCTGTAACTTGGAAGTATCAGTAGAGACTACCATAGAGTTTTCTAGAGATCAAATGATATAATTTATAGACAGGCCTCTGTGTTAGTACCTCCCAAGAATTCAATAAATAGTTACTATTTTATGGACTTCTATTTTCCAGTTATTTTACTTGTGTCTTTTATCTGCAGATTCTCTTGAAGTGCACCTTTTCTAATGGTTTTAGAAATCTCCCTGCAAATGGTTTCCTCATTCAGTTAGCAGGGGGCAATATCACTGCCCCTTCTTTAGGCTGATACTGCGGTGCAAAGATTAATGTGGCATTTCTCAAAGAAATCAGGCCATGCGACCCAACAAGTTGCACTTAAAAAAAAAATGTATGCTGTTCCTCCAAAAGGCACTGCCAAGGTTTATTAGAAATTTCAAATACAAATTTTAAAAAAGCTAACTTGCTTCCACATTTCAAAACAAATCATTTTGTAGCAGGCAAGTCTGGTTAAATAATTACTAAATACATACAAGCATACATACATGCACACATACATATATACATAAACCCATACATGCACACTTATAGTTAAATTGCCTTAATTCATAAGCAAATGGCTGACACATGTTAAATGTTCAATAAAGGTTTATTATTTCAAGGCATGATTCTGTGTGCAAGTAGAATTCTATTCTACGAACCCTAAGACGAGGATTATTTTAAATAGTGTGTGATTTCTCAGCCATCAATAACAGTCATGTGTATTTTTCTTTAATTTTTTTTAACATTTATTTATTTTTGAGACAGAGAGAGAGCATGAACAGGGGAGGGTCAGAGAAAGAGGGAGACACAGAATCCAAAACAGGCTCCAGGCTCTGAGCTGTCAGCACAGAGCCCGAGGCGGGGCTCGAACCCACGGACCGCGAGATCATGACCTGGGCCGAATTCGGACGCTCAACCGACTGAATCACCCAGGCTCCCCAATTTTTCTTTAATTTTTAAAAAGAGTGGTATGTATGCACTTCTGTGGGTGATACTACACACAGTTGACACAGAACTAAATTCATTTTAGGGAAGTAAATCACTTGAATGACTTAATACAGCTTTCAATAAAAAAAACGCTATACTTTTTTTAAGTTGTCTTATTTATTTTGAGAGAGAGTGTGCACACGAGGAGGGGAGGGGTAGAGACGGAGAGGGAGAGAGAGAGTCCCACACAGGCTCTGCACTGTCAGAACCTGATGCAGGGCTTGATCCCACGAACCGTGAGGTCATGACCTGAATAGAAATCAAGAGTCAGATGCTTAACCGACCACCCCTGTGTCCCCCAAAGCTCTATGCTTTTGGCAGTTGTTTGTAATGTCACATTTTGCAAGGTGAATGCTATGTTGTGTGACTTACTGTCTTTTTTACTCTCTGACTCCAAAATCAACATAAAAATAGATACGAGTCATATTTTAAAAGGGAGAAGGAAAGATACAAGAGGTCTTTGTCGTTGCTTTCATCTTCTTCAAGAAGAACTCTGGTCCGGTGTAGCTATGGACTTCATTGTAGGAGCTATCGTGGTATGAGCTATGAGGGAAATCGATGAGTAGATACGGCACAGTTCTTTTCCTTAAGTAGTAAATGTTCCCTTTAAACTCCCAGGTTTGCTTGTTTCTTATTATTGTCGTGTTCTTATTATTTGCTTGATTTGTTTACCTCCTCTCTGGAGATCGCTTCAAGGTATACCCAGTCCTGTGTTAAGTAAGTTTCTGAACCATATAAATAGATTGTTTCACTTGGGGATGTTTCAACATTTGTCTTCTTCAATGATAACTGCCTAATGAAAACATTTAGAAAAATACTACTTCTGTTGAATGACTTTAACCTGTGGCATCGCCCAGAACACAAATGAAAATCCTTCTCCTTTAAGCGGGGATCTCTGCAAAGACGGGGTGCTAATCCAGAGTGACCCTTCCATGGCATTCTTTAATCGTTGATGACAGCAAGTAAAATGGGACTGGACGCAGAGCAAATTGCTTCATTAGTAACATAGCCTAGAATACCTGTGAAACTATAACGTGCATTTCCTAATACATGGGCCGTGAAATGTGATTATTTAACTCTCACAATTTAGACTCATTGTCTACCCGAGCCAGATTTTCTTTTAAGTCTTCATAAATTACTTGTTAAAATGCAAATTTATTATATTTTCCTGAATTTTTTGATGTTCAAATACAAGATATGGCGGAGAGATGAACAACACGATTCTTAACAAAATAATGCAAAACTGAAAATAATTGACTATAGTGTGTAATTTTATAGTGCATACCCAAAGGGCATGCATTAAGCAACATATTTGTCCTCATTCATTTTTGTGAGTGATGGATGAAATGGACTAATCCAACCAATACAGAATGGGTATTTTTAACCATCAGTTGGTTTTAGCAATATTTCACAGCTGCAAACATGAGTGACAAATTGCTACCATAACTATCAGATGTGATTTGATATATATGCTCTTAATTCCCAGTAACCAAAAGCATGCAATGCAAACTCACCCTGTGCCAACCACTGTAAGAGATACTTGACTCCTGGAAATGAGTTGAAAAAAAAAAATGCATGATAGTTATATCTGTCAGCTGACTAACTGAGAGCACGATTACACAGTGCAGCCTCGCAAGAAGGAAGTGTGACACTTTTTAAAATTAGGATTTTTCCCTGAGAATTCTACTAAAAATGCCTAAAAGCAACATTGTCTTTTTCTTAAGTTAAATTATAAATTAGGGCATGCGGCTGGCTCGGTCATGAGAGCATGTGACTCTTGATCTTGGGGTTATTAGTCTGAGCCTCACACTGCATATAGAGATTACTTAAAAATAAAATCTTTAAAATATATGTCTATATATTTTATTATATATTCCATTACATTAATTATTAATTAATTATGTTACATTATACAAATGGATGACAACATGATCTAAAGCATTTCAAATGTTTTTCTAGATATAGGAGAGAAAACAGGGAGAACAACAAGTGAAGAAATATCTTTTGCTAAACACTGTAACAAGTTTTCTTCTTACTAGTTAAAAAAAATTTTTTTAATGTTTATTTTTGAGAGAGAGAGAGACCAAGTGCAAGCGAGGGAGAGGCAGAGAGAGACAGAGACACAGAATCAAAAGCAGGCTTCAGGCTCCAAGCTGTCAGCACAGAGCCCGACACGGGGCTCAAACTCTGGAACTGTGAGATCATGACCTGAGCCGAAGTCGGACGCTCAACCGACTGAGCCACCCAGGCGCCCCTTACTAATTTTAATCATAGAACAAGAGTGGGCAACTGTGTCTGTAGAAGATCAGATAGTCATCATATTATACCCTGTGTTCATACAGTGAATTCAGCTGTTTTAGCACGAAAACCACCAGAGAAATATATAAATGAGGGGTGTGACTGCGTTTCAATACAATTTCATGTACCAAACCAGGCAGACAACCATATTTGGCCCATAGAACATAATTTACCAAACTTTTATCCTAGAATAAAATTAAGAGACTATAATTTTTAAGAGACTTCACCACCCAAATTAAGCTCCAGAACCCAATAAAATTAATTTTGGATAGATCAGAAAGATGATAAGGGATATTCTAGGATATCCTATTCTACCAAATCTGTAAGTATTATGCTGATGTCATTTAGAGTTGCTTTCTGTGTTCAAAGCAATTGATTTCAGCCGTTTAAAAGCACTGACACTGATACATTTAAAAAATATTTTACCGGTACATGATCTGATGTTTGAAAACTGTCAATCCATACTGAATGAAGGTACAGGGAAGGGGTAATGAGCAAAAGTTCAAGTTACTCACGTTTAAGTTTGTTGAGAAGGAAAGATTTTTTCCCCATTAGTGTATTCCAATGGCCCTACGTAGACTCAACTGGATTTACAAGCCATTGTTTTCCTAAATAGAAATAGATACATTCCTTTTGTCAATCATTACACATTCTGAAATTCTATCATTACAAGTTTTTATCAGTTCGGTTGCCAAGTCTGTTTTTCACTAACAAAAATAACACCAAATGAAGCAACGACAATACTTAGCAACAATTTCTCACACACAGTATCTGGCTGATCCTTATCACAGCAGTAAGAGTGATCTTTTTATTTTAGAACTAAAGATAATTTGGGTTTAGGAATTTAGGTAACTGCCAAATGTGACATAACTAATCAGGACTGGCATCAAGATTTACAATGAGGTACCTTAGTGATTTTAAGCTTTGCTCATTACAAAATATTTAATGGGGTCATACCGTGAATCTGGAGCTTTACATACAAAGGAAGTGTTAGCATTTCTCTTGTAGAACTGAGAGAACCATACGCAAATAATTTGTCCATGGTCAGAGAACTATCAGAGCCTGAACTGGAACTTGCTTTGATTGTCTCCAGATCCAAACTCTCCCTCCTGAGCCCAGCTAGAGTAGAAATGTGAGGCTATATTTCAACCACACAGTAATTTAATGTTTAGGAAAAGCAAAGGTGGTTAAGATCCAATGAAGCATATGGGATAAGATTCTGAATGTGAAAGAACAGAACTAAAAAGAAGGGAAATATTTAAAATAGAGAACAGGGACACCTGGTTGGCTCAGTCAGTTAAGGTTCCAACTCTTGACTTCAGCTCACGTCATGATCTCATGGTTCATGAGAACAAGCCCACACTGGGCTCTGTGCTGACAGTGTGGAGCCTGCTTGGGATGCGCTCTCTCTCCCTCTCTTTCTGTCCCTCCCACACTTGCTCTCTCTCTCTCTCTCTCTCTCTCTCTGTCCCTGTCAAAATAAAATAAAACTTTAAAAATAAAATAAAATAGAGAACAAACTATGGAAAACCAAGAGGTTTAAACCCTCTTCGAATGTTAACCATTGCATTAATAGTATCCAATTGATAATAAATATATACATATATCTAAACATGAATATAAAGATAAATAAGGACATATTCTATATTTTTTACTTCAACCCCTTCATGTTTATTTAAATTTTTTTTGTTAGGTTCAGTCTTATTTTAATGTCCAAATATATGGAATTTTTAATTTGACATTCTAGAACTGATTTCTAATTAATTTGATAGTGGTTCTCTGATAGTTACTAAATTAATTTGATAATGGTTCTCTGATAGTTACTAAAACTTGGTTAATTTTCATGGTATTCCATGTACACTTGGGGGGAAATTGCTAACTTTAAAATAGAACAATCTGGGGGCGCCTGGGTGGCTCAGTCGGTTGAGCATCCGACTTCGGCTCGGGTCATGATCTCGTGGTTTGTGAGTTCAAGCCCTGCATAAGGCTCTGTGCTGACGGTTCGGAGCCTGGAGCCTGCTTCGGATTCTGTGTCTCTCCATCTCTCGGCCCCTCCCCTGCTCATGCTCTGTGTCTCTGTCTCTCAATAATAAATACATGTTTAAAAAAATTTTTTTAATAAAATAAAATAGAGCAATCTGTTGTGTTGCTCAAATCTGTTACAGCCTATTTATTCAGCCCATTTAAAAATTACTGAAGAAAGAATGTTAAACAATGATGCCAGATTTTGCTCATTTCTCCTGGTAGTCCTGCAGGTTTTTTCTTTATGTATTTCGAAGCTGTTATTAGTATAAATCAAGGTTAGAATTGTTGTCTCTTCCTAGTGAATTAAAACTTTAATCATTGGGTAGTTGCCATCTTTATATCTTAGAAATACTTTTTGGCTAAATTCCAGTTTTACAAAATTGTTTTAATGTTTATTCATTTTTGAGAGAGAGAGACAGAGTGTGAGTGGGGAGGGGCAGAGAGAGAGAGAGACACACAGAATCTGAAGCAGGCTCCAGGCTCTGAGCTGTCAGCACAGAGCCTGAGGTGGGACTGGAACTCACAGATCATGAGATCATGACCTGAACTGAAGTCAGACGCTTAACCCACTGAAACACCCAGGCGCCCCTAAAGTCCAGTTTATATGATGTTAGTACAGCTGCAAAACGTTTGTGAAATTAAGTAGAAATTCTTACACATTTCTATTGTTAAATAGTATTTTTTGTTTTTGTTTTTGGGGTTTTTTTTGCTTTTTTTTTTTTTTTTTTTTTTTTTTTTAAATATTTATGTTTGAGAGAGAGATGAAGCATGAGTGGGGGAGGGGCACAGAGAGAGGGAGACACAGAATCTGAAATGGGCTCCAGGCTCTGAGCTGTCAGCACAGAGCTTGACGCGGGGCTCAAACTCACAAGCTGTGAGATCATGACCTGAGCTGAAGTTGGAGTCCTAACCGACTGAGCCACCCAGGCACCCCAATATCGTGTGCTTCTTATTAACACTATAAACAGTCTACAGTGATTTTTAATACGATCTGGTATTAAACATCACCTTTAACAAAAAAGAATTTAGTCCATATATATGCATTGTGACTATGATTTCATTTACATTTACTTTTAACATTTTATAATAATTGTCTCACATGAGTTTTTATACTCATTTTTTTCATTTCTTAATTTATTTGTATTGATTAAACTGATTTTTGCCCCTAAAGATCAACTTTTCTATCATTTTGGAAGATACACTTCTATTAGGTAGTTGCCTTAATAGTTTACCAAGGATGTTTAATTTCACAACGTAAAACATGGATTCTTATCTTAGTCTCCTCCTAACCACACAAAGACAATAAGATATTTTAACTGAGATTCTTTTTCTGCCTTGTTTTTATTGCATAAATCAGACTTTTTGTTATGATGCATAAAATCAGTATGTTATCAGATTTTCCTGCTCATTATTCCTTTTTCATAAGAGGTCATTTTTCTTCCTCCTATACCGTAACACTTAGAAAATTCTTTGCTAAAATCCGTTAATGGTAAATAGGCTTTTATGTTGTCTGAAAATGCTTTCATTTATCCTTTCTTTTTTAAAGATAGGTTGCTGAGCATGCAATTCTAGATTAACAGTTATTTTATGTGATCACTTTGAAGAAATGCTTTCATTATTTTTTGGCTTCCATGATTCCTGTTGAGAAATCAGTTATTTGCCTAATTGCCATCCCTTTGTAGGTAATCTCTCTTATTCCCTTGAACTGCTATTAAGATCTCCCTCTTTTTCTTTCACTTTAGTATTTCCAGGTGCCTAATTTTTGCCTTGCTTTCACTATCATGTTTTTTGGTGTAAAGATTTCCTTGTACTTATCTTGCCAAACATTTGTTTGCATCTGTGAATCTAAAGATTGGTGCCCTTTATCCATTTTGGAAGATTTCAATCAATATTCTCTTCAAAACTTGCCTTTTTATAATCTTCTCAACTCTAATTAAATATATATTATTTTGCTAACTGCGTAACTTCTCCATATTTAATCTCTATGAACTTCTGTGCTATATTCTAAAGAATTTATTTATAGTTTCCTCGTATTTCTTCCATTTGGTCATAAACTTCTGACCAATCATTGGTCTTCCAAATGTAATTACTATATATTTCATTTCTAGAATTGTACGTGGGCCTTAGTATCAAATATAAGGCACTTTGTTTTCATTTCATTTTTCTGCAGCACATTTTGAAGTTTTTTTTAGATTTCCTTAAGCATTATTAAATCGTGTATTTTATACTTTGTAGCATGTATTTCTAATATCCAGTCTTTGAATGTCTGATTCTTCTCGATTTTTTTTTAGATTTTGGTTATTTCTTTTGAGTGTTCTAATGCTGATACTTTTTTCTCATGTGCTTTACAGCTTTTGATTAGTGAGACTCCTTTAAGTGTGGGTTGAAAGTGCCACACCTGCCAAGGGAAAATGTGTTACCCTTTCCCAAGCAGCAAGGATAACTTCCTAATTGGGACCACTTTAAAATCAATGATCGCCTGATAGTTTTTATGCTTTATAGATGGTTACTCACTTGAGAGCTTTTCTTTCATTCGTAGCCAGAAATTCATAAGAAGAGCTATTCTTTGTACTCTAGTCCAAAATCAAGACAAGCGAGCATCCTTATTTTACTTTGTGTTGTAAACTTTCACCAAGTGTGTAATCACGGAAGGTTTCTATAGGGATCTCAATTAGACTTACCAAACTATGTCCTCTGTGCCCCGAATTAGGCTCATTAGTAAGGAAATTTTGATCACTAGGGATTAGTGATTTTTACTTCTGTGAATACTTCTATTTTACTTCTGTGAATAAATACTTTCATATATATATATATATATATATATATATATATATATATATTGGCTTTCAAAGACTTCTTGCCTTTTCTTACATTTCTATACTTTAGTATATTTTGTGTTTTTTAGTAGATGGAATTTAAGCATATTGAATTCACCATATTATGAATGTTCTGAATCTATTTACATTCTGATAATTTGTGAAATTTCAAACACACACACAAACAAAGCAACAAAAATACACCAGGCTGCAGGAATTCAGTGAGCACTACAAACTTAACTCCCCATCTCACTGCTGAGTTCTTCAGTTCTCTAGTTCCACCCTTATTCTTCAGTGCCTCTTAGCTGATCTCCATCTTCAAATGAAACTATTTTTGTGTACACTTACCATGCCAGCGAAGCCTGAAAGCGTCAATTCAATCTAGGTAACTTGTCCTTTCGGAAAAGGCTGTTTGGCCATACATAGAAGGTATTCTCAGTGGCCTCCAGATAACCTGAACTGATACTTTCCATTTTAACAAGAAGCATTAACATTAAGTTCCAATTTGGTCTAATCATTACCTTGTCTAGCTCGGAGCTTTCCCATAGGAAGTCAAATGTAAACTGTTTTGTATAAACGACCTTTATTTTGCTCACCACTGAGCCTGAGAATAATGTTGACATCTAAATTTCTTCTTTTTATGTTTTTAATATTCAAATGAGCTTAAACAACAAAAATAGTGGTGATGTCAACACATAAAGTGAAAGTCAATTACAGCTTTGTTTTCTTAAACATCTCCGATGCTGCCATGAAAATATAAAAGAAACTATCCAGAGTTAAAATAAACTTATAACACATCTTGTGTTTCTGTCATTTTCAGATGTCCATGCTGAATGGGTGAAGCTATGAGAGAACTCTTTCTGACTGTGAAGGACAATGTCTGTTCTGCAGCTGTAACAGCTGTTTGTGGAATCTCTGTGTCTTTTTTTTTCCCCCAGCGCATAGCTTTACAGATCACATGGCACTTAAGTGGCAGAAAGAGTTAATGCTCCTTCACTGTGTAACAGGAACTAATTATGCCCCTCTAACCAGTGTCTTTAAAGACAGAGCTCTTTTTTTTCCTTTGGCCTCGCTAATTCTGCTGACTGCAATGTGAATCGGTGGCTGGAATGAGCAGCCATATTGGAATATGAAATGACCTTGGGAAGGAGAATCACAGAAAAGTAGGGCAGATGGAGCCTGAGTCTTTGACCCCATGGTGAAACATATGAACCTTAATCCAGATTACCTCTGAACATCTGGAACATAAGAGTAAAAATCTCTCGGTCTTATTTAAGCTACTCTTAAGTGCTGAAGCTATTGCTAGTATTCATAGGTACACCTAATCCCAACCAATATAAGATTTTGATACCTGGAAAAAGGAGGCTACAAGTAAGAGGCCCTAAACTCATAGAATTTGCTTAGTGGAATTGGTTGGGTGGGATAATTCATGGTCTGAGTTATTGCCACCTGAAAACGTATTGTACCTGGACAAAACATTGATGAATGTATCCCCTGCTGTTTCTTAAGAGGCAGATCACATGTCATCTAATGTAGTAACATTAGGGAAAATGTTAAGAATACTAAGAAACTCACATTATTGATTTTTGCCGGCTGCTTCTTGTCACTTTAGCAATGCCCTGAGGAGAAATGAACAATGTCTGTGCTAGCCTTTCTGCACACCACTGTGGGAAGGCATAAGTGAGGCACTCTCTATCCATGGTCAATACCGTAAACGGATTGAGAGTCTAGTAAGCGGGGGCCTTGTAGATCTGAAAAAATAAAATAATTTCCCTCCCAAAACTAGGACATTTATCTTCTAAGGCTTCTCAATAGCAACCTCCACAGAATACAGGACCACAGCTTCTTAAACTACCTTTCATTAAAAGTTCTATGCCAGCGATGCCTGGGTGGCTCAGTCCAACTTCGGCTCAGGTCACGATCTCAAGGGTCCAGGAGTTGAGCCCCGAGTTTGGCTCTGTGCCCACAGCTCAGAGCCTGGAGCCTGCTTCAGATTCTGTGTCTCCCTCTCTCTCTGCCCCTCCCCCATTCACATTCTGTCTCTTTCTCTCTCAAAAATAAATAATAAACATGAAAAAAAAAATTACAAAAGAGTTCCATGCCAGATGAAGGGGGGTCAGCCCAAGAGCAAATTCAAATTAAAGATGGCGCCTCCCCATTCAAGTCCCTCCCCATTCAAGTCCTCAAAAGAGCCTCAACCAGGGAAGCAGCAATAGAAGATTGCATTTTCACAGATGTCCAGACATGTAAAGATACAGATAGACAGGTATATAGATATGGATTATTTATTTACTTACTACAGGAAATTATGCAATCGTGACGGCTGGATGAACCAGCCTACAGTCCCCAGGACGGGTACTGAGGAAGGATAGGCCACCAAGACCACGAGCAGGCTGGAGCCCGAGGAAAGGGAGTGATAGCTGGCGTCCACAGAGGAAGCAGGAGAGCGATTACAAGTTCAGCTGCTACAACAACAGTGACGAGACAGGCCAGCAACGAGATGATGGTGCAGGTCCCAAAACGGAGACAACCCTGCACCTTTCCTCCCGTTTGGGTGATGGGGCAGGAGGAGAGACAAAGATGGGGAATGGATGGGATGGGGAAACCAGCTGACACAATGTGTCACTTGAAAGCTAAAAGCTGAGATGACCTGTTCAGGAAAGGGGCCGGGGCACACACAATTTGTGAAGAAATTATGTTTTTAAAGGAGCCGCAAGCCTGCTATGCAAACACCTATGTCTTTTTTCACATCTAAAACACCCTAGGTCTCCAAACCCACACCCTGAGAAGTCTGATTAGCTCCAGAAAGAGCAAGCTCCCCTGTCCATGTTAGACATGACCGGCCAGGGAGTACAACAGAGGGGAAGAATCTTCCCCCAGGCAGAATCAGGTGCTCACAGAGGAGAAATATGGGGGATCCTCCCAGATCACAGAAACAGAAGCATCCGGAAGGTCAAAAATAATTTCTTCCATGGCCAAAAATGAGGTATTCACCAACACCTCCCTAACAGATTTGGCAGTTGCTAAGGAAGAGTGACAACTTTCCCAAGTAGGAGTTTTGCGTTGTGGTTATCCTGTTCCACCTGTAAAGGTGTATTAGAAGTGGTGGCTGTCGATGACTCGTCTTTGCATCCGTGGGTGATTAAAGAAGACGAGGTTCGACACAGCATCTTTTTTTAATCTTTTTTTAATATATGAAATTTAGTGTCAAATTAGTTTCCATACAACACCCAGTGCTCATCCCAAAAGATGCCCTTTTCAATGCCCATCACCTACCCCCCCTCCCACCTCTCATTAACCCTCAGTTGTTCTCAGTTTTTTTTTTTTTTCCTCATCTGACCCTTTATTTTTTTTTTTTTTATATATGAAATTTATTGACAAATCAGTTTTTAAGATCGACACAGCATCTTAACCAAGCACTGCACATTACCCAGCTATCCGGGAATTTGCGCTGGATGAAATCTTTGGGTAGGTGGGTGAGTAGCCAAGTGGGTTGTCAAGCAACCGAGACAGCTTCTCAATTTCCAAGTGGTAGGATTTACCTAGATCTTGACCTCCCAGAATAAGGTTACGTTTCTTTGACCTACTTGCAACTCAGCGTGGCTAGTAACTGAGCCCTGCTGGATAGGAGGCAAGCGACCGTGTTGGGGATGAACTGTAGCGACGAGAGAGTGATAGTAGCCCAGATTCCTAAGAATGTTTTGTAGAACTGCCTTCACAGCCCTGGCCTGTGAGACCCAGACATTTGTACTTGCCAGAAATTATATCATTCCATTTCTTACGAATGAACATTCTTAGCATGATGTCTCTAAAGATGCAAATATTTGTCCTTTTTCTGTCCACGATTTCTCATCATCCCCTGCCTGCTTCCTTACTAGAAGTTTCACCTACGGTTTTCCTGAAGTGTGTGCCTTTAGTCATCTTTATTTGCCCACCCTGTGGACAGGCACTTATAGCCACTGTGTTGGGATTTCTAGAAAGAGCTTTCGTAGTCATTACCGACAGAGGCAAACACCGATTCAATTCCTTCATCCGGGCTACATTCGCACTGCTAACTTTTGTTGACTCTGTCTTGCCGTGAAGTTTAAGCATGCCTCACGAGTTATACTAACTAAATTGCTCATGAAGAAAACATGGCCCAGGTGGCTTGTACAAGGCTCCTGGTCGTAGGACTTTGAAAACCAAACACGGCTCCACAGACTCCGTTATATTTCAATACTGTCACCGTATTCCAGCTTTCAGACTTCCGAAACATATCTCTCTGTCTTAACTCGCTTTTCCACTTTGACTACTACTGATTCATGCCTTGTGGGACTGCAGACTGTAAGATGCCAGGATCACCAACAAAGATGATCTTTAAGATAATAGAACAAGTGCAGGGCACAAAACTGAGAATTGCACATCAGATATATCAAACTCCAAATGGTGTTATTCCAGCATTTCCAAAATTCTGTCCTAGTGAGAGTTAATGGTAAGATCAAATATAGAATCTATATCAGCCAGATATAGATTATATGTGAAAAGGGAAACTTTGTAACTGAAGAAGTTTAAACAAAAATGTGTTAAATAAGATGTAACAGGTCTTAAAGGTACTACAGTACTAGTTGACTAGTACTGGCCAAGTGTTCTCCGGGGACTGGAGGTACATGTTGTTGGTGTAGGTTACACAACATTTCTCAAAAACTTATAAGACTAAACATCTTTTTTTCCCCCTCAACAGCCCATGTGCTATAAATATTATTGGAAATATGCTGTTGCATTATCAGTAAGATTGACCTGGGGCAACCATGAAGCCAAGGTAGCTGCTTGGATCTTGCAACCCTCGGTGGAGTTTTAGTCGTGGCATGGTTAGCAACTTATTTTTTTTTTTCTGTTCACCGAGTCAGGTTGAACAAATCGGTCTAGTATAGTTAAATTTATTGAGAAATGCTTAAGTTGTAAAAAGTCTGGAAGCGAGTATTAAACTTCAAATCTGACCATCCAGAAAATGGTAAGGCTTAGAAGAGCTTCCAGAACCTTCTGGGGCAGATGACTGTGTTCAGCAAGCGCAGCCCTAGGATATGTAATAAATCACGGACCATTTGACAAAAATGCCAAATGAGGCATGTGATCCCAATAAAACCAAAGACGTCTGAGTTCAAAAGCTGTATGCTCCAGGGACAGACAACAGAGAAAGATATTCACTGACAGAACGTATCTCATGTGTGGCATTATGTGTGAAAGACTGATAAAATTTTTACAGTAAGAGACTGATAAATAGATGGGCTCTAGGCAAAAAATTTTTCTGAAGTTGTGTATTTTCACATAAGACAGGTTTTCCAATGGTATTATTTGACATTTTAAAAATATCAAATTCGTTATGAACTTTGTACAACAGAATAAAACCCTTGTATGAAAAAGGATCCAACCTCACAATAAATTACATCCTGATACCTACCTAATCACTTTATTCCCCATCATCCAACATTTAAAAATCAGGAGCACTTTCTCATTCATGGAGAAGCTCAGAAATAAAACTCACACATGCGTGCGTGCGTGCGTGTGTGTGTGTGTGTTTGCGTCAGGTGAAGAGATGAATTCACCTATTTTATACAATATCAAATATTTACTTATTTGTAATATGTAATCTACAGAATTTTGGTGGATTTTTAGATCAGCAAACCATATTTTTTCTAAACTGTTCATCTCTCCTCAGCATATATGAAGGATTAGAGATCTCATTTCAGCCTGTTGCAATGCAAAGAAAACTTAAAAAAAATAGTCATTTAACAAGCATCCTCCATAAGATATACACAGCAACAAACAAATTGTATGACAAAATTAAGAAGAAAGTCTGATTTTAACACCCTGGTGTTTTGTTGATTATAAATGGTTTACTTATCTCATATTTCTTGGGTTTAGTGACTTACTAGAACCTAGACTTACCTAGACTTACCTAGAACACACAGCATGTATAGGGTCTCCTGGACAGTCTCTAAATACAGAAAGCCCCGACTATTACTATTAACTGGTCTCTAACAGCTCAGCTGCCCCAGTGTTTGGTCTCTCTCTTTCTTCTTTCAATCTCTCTCTCTAGTTATCTCTTTCTCTTTCTCTCCTTTCCCCCAGCAAGTAGCTCATTGCAGTTTCTAATAAACAAGATTTCTCTCACCTGACTTACTCTATAATAGAGAGCTACAAAAGCTCCAAACTTCTCCTTCTTCTTTTCAGACAAAATACCAGAAATTTATTAAATGATCCGTATAAGTTTTGCAAGTGTCTTAAATCTCTCCCCCCCCCTTTTTGTTTAAGTAGCCCCCTCCTCTTTCTGCTTAGACTCATACTGGTTCTGTCCCTTTGGCCACGTGCTGAACACGCCCACGTGCTTTGTGTAAGTTTATCCACACTACACAAGGGAGAAAAATCCAAGTTGTGCAACTTAATGTAAATAGTGCGAAATTTGGTCAATCTGTGTTCTTTGCTGAAGGATTGGAAACATAGCATTCCCCCCTTTCCAGTTGGAAACATAGCATTCCCCCCATTTCATTATTCATTTACCTGAACGTTTTCAATTCCTCTACCCTTCTTTCTCTTGCCAACCCAAATTAGGGGTCTGCTAAGGAGTTTTTATGCTCTCCTTCCAGAAGCCTGCATAATTTGCTCATGGAGGAGGCAGAATGGGCGACATAATTCACTGTTAACTGTGTGTTGTCCCATGAAACACCAAAATTCAATATGCTGATAGAGGCCCAAGTAATAGGAAAAAAGAAAATGCCCCAAGAACTTAAACCCTCCACAACCTGAAAGGATTTCTAATAGCTGAGATCTCATTAAAGATAAGGTTTGCGTGGACAGGCAGCAAAAGCAAGGGAGGCCCCAGACCCTGATTCACAGAGCACCTGTGCCCTTCGTCCCTGAGAGACCTCTAGGCACAGGGTCAGTGGCCAAGGGTACGCAGCACTTTGTTTAAGTCAGAACAAAGAGCTTTGTTCCCCTTTTCCTTATCTGGGCTCCTGGGGCCTGAGTTCTTCTACACAGGTCCTTCACCTCATTGGTTAAAGAACGATAGGGGCTTCTCAGTGGCTCAGTTGGTTGAGCATCAACTTTGACATCACTCCTGGTTCATGAGTTCGAGCCCGCATCCAGCTCCCTGCTGTCAGGGCAGAATTACTTCAGATCCTCTGCCCCCTCTCTCTCTCTGCCCCCCTGCACTCTCTGTCTCAAAAACAAAATAAAAACATTAAAAAATAAAGAACTATAAACATCCGTTAGTGCAAGTAAACCCCCTTGTAGACAAGTGCTGAGAAACCAAGATTCAGGAACAACAAGTTCAATAAACAACTACACACACACACAGCACACACACACACACACACAATCCCAATATGATTGCATTATGTTTCTATGCTCTATGGCTTACTTCTAATTTTTTCTGTCCTCTCAATAAAAAAAAGGGGATATTAATAAAATATGTATGTTATGCTAACTTGATTTCCCAAAACACTTCATATTTCACCACCATTGTCAAACTCTCAGTCCACATGTCCTGCTTTGGCATTCAATGTCTGCACGCATCTGCTCTCAGAAGATTGTGGCCTTAGTCTCAGTCTTTAAATGATCGCCTCTTGTGAATTGGGAAGGCATTTAATTTCCTTAGGATCTAGTGGAATGAAGATGCTTGCTAATGTTTTTACTATGGTATTTTTTGAGCATGCATGGAGCATCTTCTGTGTAAGAAACTCTGTAAACTATATGGAGAGGAAAGTGAGCCAGTGTGATCAGTCCTTGCCTGTACTATGAGCTTGATGTGATACGAGAATCAGAAAGACAACCTGACCAGCACGGTCTGTTATGATCCAGTCTGTCGTCCTAGCTCACTTGACCCTCTATTCTAGGCTAGTCCATCCCATCAGCCCCCGTCACGTGGCCCACAGATAGCTGTCATCTCTATTACCATGTCTGCAACAAAATTCTGAACCCAACATTTTAATTTCCAGTTGGCTTACTTAATTATGTCTAGCATAATCATTATTTGATTATCAAGAATGTGTTGAGGGGCGCATGGGTGGCTCAGTCAGTTAAGTATCTGACTCCCGATTTCAGCTCAAGTCATGATCTCCATGGTTCATGAGTTCAAGCCCCATGTTGGATTCTGTGCCGTTAGCATAAGGAGAGATTCTCTCCTTCTCTCTCTGCCCCCCTTCACTTGCACGTGTGTGCTCTCTCTCTCTCTCAAAATAAATAAATAAACTTAAAAAAATAAAAATAATGTATTGATCCCTTGGCCCCTTTAAGCTTTGAAGTATAGTGTTACCAGATGTACAAAATACTCAACAAAGTAGAGTACCAGTCTATTAAATGGAAAACCAAATTCAGTAGAAAAAATTTTAAATGACAAATTATAGTTCTCTAAAACAACAAAAAATGATAAAATCATAGCAGTGGATTTAAGGAAAAAAATTTAAAAAAAGATTTCAGTACTACAACTGAAAAAGAAAAATCATTATAGAACTTAAAATGTCAAATATATAAAAAGAATGTAGGGACACCTGGGTGGCTCAGTTAAACATCCGACTTCAGTTCAGGAAATGATCTCATGGTTCATGAGTTCGAGCTCTGCATCAGGCTCTGTGCTAACAGCTCGGAGCCTGCAACGTGCTTCGGATTCTCTCTCTACTTTCCCCCACCCCCACTCATGCTCTATCTCTCTCTTCAAAAAGAAATATCATTTAAAAAAATTTTAAAACATAATCCACAACTGTATGTCAATACATTTGCTAATTTAGACAAGAGAGGAAATTTTTTTCCACAAAATATACAAAAACTAGAATAATAAGAAATGAACTGTAATAATCATTCTTTTGTTTAAAATTTGGATCTTTAATTAAGACTTCCATGTGAAAATACTTCAGGCCCGACTGCTTCTGAGGAATTCATCTTCACATTGAAGGAGTAGTATATTCACTTTACATAAAACTCTTCCAGAGAAGAATACAAAAATTGAAAACATATCAACTCCTTTCATAGGAAGAGCGTAAACTGTTCACCCAAATTGGCCAAAATCATTACAAAAAGAGAAATCATGGGACAGTCTTCCTCAGTAGTTCAGAGACAAAAACCCTAAGTGTAATATTTACAAAGAAAACCTCCTGTCACATTTAAGGAAAATCCATGCTGATGAAGTAATTTATTTAGGTTAACACCTTAAAGGGAAAAACTATGGTCACCTCAAGTTCGTAAAAAAATATTTGATGAGAATAAATGCATATTGATGATTAAAATCTTCTCAGTGAACTTAGAACAAAAAGAAATTAAATTCCCTGTACAGCCTTTCTTCTTCCTCTTCCTGAGAGCAAAGTTCATCTATCACTCTATGTTCAACAGAAATGTTACCTCCTATCTAACACTGCCTCAGACCATGTAATCCACAATTGCCTCTGGTTTTTCGAGCTCTTGTTTTCATACAATAAACAGGTTATTTTACTTATTGCTCCCCCCCCAACACACACCACACACACACACACACACACACTTACTTATGTAATACATTTAGTGACATTTAAGTGTCTTGTATTTGCATGGTCTTCCAACTAATGTATCATGTATTTGAGGCGAGGGACTGCAAATAAGGCAGACCTTTAAAAGATAAAGAAATAAAGAATTTATGTCTTCAGTAAATAGATACAAAGTTTGGACTATGTGTTAGGTTCTAGACATATAGTAAGACATGAAGCTTGCCCCCAAGAAATTCAGTCTAATAGAGAAGATAAATATATAAATAGAAATAAATAATAACCCTCATGGGCAAAGACACAGAACAATGCAATAACAGAAAAAAAAAACTATACTTGAGTGATAATATAAGCTTATTTAATGTCATATTTGAATAACACGTTCTAAGATTTTTCTATTTATTATATTTACATTTATTAACTGAATTCATTTAATTGATATCATTAACAACTTACTATGTTCTTGAATAAACAGAAGGATGAGACATAACCCCCCCTGCCCTTATCACAACCAGTCTAATAGAGAAGGGTGGATAATAATGAAATGCATACATTACGGAGATAAGAACAAAGCGATCTGGGAATGAAAAGAACGAATTCACCAGCTCTGTCTGAGGCATCGGGGGAAGAACCCAGCAGTGGCCATCACTTATTCTTTCAAACAATACAAAATGTGTCCCTTCAAAGAGCTGATCCCTGGGCTAAAAGCCAAAGTTAGACCAGTAAACAAAATAGACCTTGAAAGGTAGCAACATTTGATCTGGATTTTTTTTTTCTAATAGTCCCTTTCAAAGGCCGTGTGGTCTGGAGAAACTAGAGATAAGAAGCAGCTGGAGAGCTTAGTGGTGGGAGTGGGCAGGTTCTGCGGCTGGAAAGCCTGCGAATTATTCTGCCCGAGGTGCTCGCTAATTGGTCACTTTGGGCAAATTAATCGTCCAATGTTCCATTTACCTCATCTTTAAAATGTGAATGATGGGGCACCTGGGTGGCTCGGTCATGATCTCAATGGTCCATGGGACAGAGCCGTGCAGTGCTAAGCATGGAGCCTGCTAAGATTCTCTCTCTCTACCCCCCCTGCCCCTCTCACCTATTCTCTCTCTCTCTCCTTCTTCTCTCTCTCTCTAAAAAAAAAAAAAAAAAAAAAGAAGGCAAGGGAGATAGAGAATGCAGTGGGGGAGGGGCAGAAAGAGAGGGGGAGAGAATCCCAAGCAAGCTCTTAACTGTCAGCACAGAGCCCCGTATGGGCTCAAACTCACCAACGTGAGATCATGACCTGAGCCAAAGTCAGATGCTTAATCGGCTGAGCCACCCAGGTGCCCCCCCAAAATAATTTTTTTTGACATGAATGATGATACTCCAGAGCAAATACTACTCGGGTTTGTTTAACTTAAATGCTTTAATACCTGAAAAGTCTATAGCACAGCGACAGGACATAGTAAACTCCTCAGTGCAACGCATATCAGAAACGTAAGTGTTTTTTAGGTAAGAAAATGCACATGATCCATTTTTTTGTTTGAGGAAGATGGTGATGGTTCAGCAGAATAAATAATGGCCTGGGCAAGTAAGGACATTTAAGTAACAGACAGTTGCCAAGTCAGTGGCAATAGAGGCATAAAGAAGAACTTACTCAAGAGGTGTGTCTGAAGTAGGATTATAAAAAGGATGTGCGATGCTTCTCCTGTCGAGTGGGAAGCTTCCCATTCTGCAGTGGGAAGCAGACCAAATATCGATCAGGTTCCTAGGGTCACGTAACAAATCACCACAAACTGAGTTGCTCAGAACAATGGAAGTTTACCTCAGGTTCCTGGAGAAGTCCAAAACCAAATCTGAAGTTGGCAAGATCCACTCCTTCTGGAGACTCTGAGGAAAAAATCTGCCCCATGCCTGTCTCCCAACTTCTGGTGGTGCCAGTATCCTTGGCATCCCTTGGCTTTGGACCCAGCCCTCCAATCTGTGCCTCTGTCTTCACCTGGCGTTCCATCTGTGTTTTTCCAAAGTGGGCCTTCTTACGAGGAGTCGAATCATCAGATACGGGTCCCATCCTAATCCAGTATGACTCATCTCACCTAATCACATCTGAAAGACTCTGTTTCCAAGCAAGGGTCACATCTAAAGTCCTGGCGCACCTGAACAGGGGGCAATACGGGCACCATGCAATGTACAACAGAAGGCGACACTCTTAACAGGTGAATGAGAAGGTTTAAGCCGACGACTTGGAGGATGGCTTCCGCTTTCAACACGCTGAACTTTAGATGCCTACAGCAAATGGCAGTGACTGTGCCCAGCAGGCAGGTGGAATCAGGAGTCAGGGTCCAACGAGCATACGAGTTTGGAGAGAGAGATTTGGAAATCACTAACGTTCAGGAGATAATATTATTTTAGTGAATGCAGGCTTCCTGAGAGAATAGCCAGAATGTGATGAGAAGGAGAACAAGAAAACCTTCCTAAGGTGAAACCTTGCAGTCTTTCAAGTTTCTTAAAATATTAAGGTTTTCTCACACTTTTCTTTGTAACGTGTGAATCACTGATGATGGTTCTATTAAATTTTTAAATCTCTTTATAAGCTCCTATGTTAATACTGCCCATTTTATTAGCCAAAAACCAGAAAGAGAATTTATACATGCTGATAAAAAGGGCACAAACCTCCTTGACATTTAGCATTTAGAATCTATTCATTTATTTTTGAGAGAGAGAGAGAGAGCATGCACGAGAGGGCAGACAGAGGGGGGAGCGGCAGAGAGAGAAGGACAGAGGATCCAAGCAGGCTCCCTGCTGACAGCAGAAAGCCTGATGTGGGGTTTGAACTCATGAACTATGAGATCATGACCTGAGCCAAGCTGGACGCTAACCAGCCTAACTGAGTGGCTAACTGAGCCCACCCAGGCGCTCCATTTAGCATTTTGTTTCTATTCTGATCAAAATTATTTGTCATCTCTTGAATACCTGCAAATGTGTTTCATAAGCTATATTATATTAATTAAGAGGTTCATAGTAAGACTTCATAAGTCTCAGCCTTTACCTTGCTATTTCCCACACTGTAGCAGGTAGAAGTTTCATCATTTTCTATTCTATGCTTTCTAATAAAGGTTTCTGCAGATTATATCACTTCCAAGTCTCATTTCCTATTTCCTTTGGATGAATGCAGTTTTTTCCATTCAATACGTACTTCATCCTATATAAGACTGCGTGTGTATTGGAAAGAATACTATATTTAAAACTAAAGGAAAAAAGACACTTGAATTTCCCCGCAACTACATGATTAACTCACTGTGACACTGATCACGTCACTTGACCTTTCTGTCTCAGCTTTATTCACTAGGAAGTGAAGAAAGTAGTATGCCCGCTGAGTTTACAGATTTCCAGAAATCTTTAATACGATGAAATGTGTTTCCAGTGTTTTCTGTAAAGGGGTATATAAATGAAGTTTCTGTCAAACTGATATTAAGAAGAAGACACAGTTTAAAGGGGTGACCACTAACCAAGAAGGTTCTATAGTGAGAAGAGTGCTCAGACATCACGTAGCTTTGAAATGAGGCGATGGAGTGTGGAATGAGAAGCAAAGATGGCAGAGAAACAGTGCCTTGGGTTCTCTGAAGCGCAGCTCCAATAAAGACTAAGAAACAGCCGAGACTGTAAGAAAAGCACCATTAGATACACCAGTTTGGCAAAAAGCAGAATGGGCTGCCATCCACTCAGAACATCGGTCACACCTTTAAGGTAAGCTGTGTTGTTAGAGATTGCGTCGTGTTGTGCAAATAAAGCTCACAGAGCCACAGCCAGTCAGCAGTCTGCGTAGGAGGACGATGGAACGAGGAATTCTTTTCATCCTCAAGACCCTCCACATCTTCAACTACACTCACCCAACATACGGAGGACTTTAATAAGTAACTATTCAGCCAGAGAAAAGCTGCACAGTAGAGAAAAGTAGACGGAGGCCGGGGGCAAGGTGTAGTCTCCCTCTGATTGAGGAAAGACAGAATGGATGTGATTTTTGTGTGCAGAACCTTAGAAGCAACGTGAGATTCTCAAAAACAGCAAGCGCTAGAGAGCAAACCGGGCCAGGTTGATATATGTGCAAACAGGGCAGGGTGGGTTGTAATGAAGTATAAGAAAAGGTAAAGGGGATGATATAATATTCTTGGTCTCTGTGGAGTTAGTGCATGGGACAATTCCCCGTGCTCCTGCTTTTGTAAGTAGAGCATTACTGGACACAGCCACACTCATGCAAGTATGCATTGTCTGTAGCTGCTTATGCCCCACATGGCGTGGCTGAGGTTTAGGGACAGAGGCCACATGGCCTACAAAGCAAATACATATAATATCTTCCTTTTACAGAAGAAAAATCCCCTAACCTCTGAGTTCGAGGAATGGAAGAAGCAGGATCTTAGAGGGAAGGAGTAAACCCGAACCAAAACACAGAGCAAGAAGTGGGATTTGCAGTTAGGAAGAAAGTTGATTGCAGGAAAGGGCAAACACTTGGGCCACGTGGCGGACAAGACAATCACGACCCGTGCTCTTCGGATTATTGAAAATGAATGAGAGCGGGTCAATAAAATGACAACTCTCCGATGGCCGAGCTTTCAACTCTTCTCAGATTCCATCATCTGTAAAGTAATATTTGGACCAAATGATCTCTGGAGTCCCATTCAGACCTGAGCATCCACGACCGTAAACATATCTGAGGATCCCCAGAGGGAGTGTTTTGCTACCCTGCAGAGGGGTTATGTATTTCATTGTTCCCTTACAAAACCAAACGGGGAGAAGCACTGATGTACATTGTTAAATCTTTTCCATTGAACACACTTTGATGATAAAAGTTAACTCCTGCGGAAAAGGCCCTTTAAAAATCTCAAAGCCTAGAGAAAAATGTGAATTTTGGGAATTCCGTTCACAGCTGTATGTGAATCAGGAGCTTACATGTGTGAAGTGGGTGAACATGATACAAGGGGAAAACGAAAATTTTCAACTTTGATCTCAAGAATTCAAACTCATCATCATCCCTACTTCATCCACACATTCCCCATAAGTTCTGCATCTCCTTGCTATATAAATTACAATATTGTCTATTTAGTGATCCCTGCGAAGAACCCAGGAGTCACTTCTAACGCTTGGTTCTTCCTCTCCTTCTGTAGGAGCTCCCAGGATGTCTGTCCAGCTGCAAAGCTCTCTTAGTGCCAAGGAGAAATCTGACCCCCTCCACCTGCCTGCTACTCCGCGGACCAGGTTTACCCTCATCTTGCTGCTACAACTCCCTCCCTGGCTCACTTCGACCAACACTGGAATCTTCAGTTATCAACTGGCATCTTCAGTTAATCAACCCTTAAATTCATTGCAATCAGAATAAGTGCATACCCCCTTACATGGCTCTCAAGAGCATCATGACTTTGCCCTGTGCTTGCGAAACTCATGTAATCACTCTCCTTCCTCAACCTCTCAGGCACTGGCTATCTTTGCTGCCACCGCGAACTGTATTCTGTCATCTCTGTGTCTTTGGACACGTTGTTTCTCACCTTGGAATGACTTGTCCATACCCCTACCTGTCCATACTCAACTGCCCCATTATTGAGAAATCAACTTAAATGTCATTTCTTCGAGCAAGCTTTCCTAATGCCATGAGGAAAGAGGAAACACCCATATCGAGTAGCCAACGACAACCAGGTACCAACTTACATCATAACATAGCAGTGAAGTGCTGTAATCTCGTATCCCTTGGTTTGTCTCCCAGATGACATTATACTTCCCAAGTACAACATCTGTTTCTTAATTATGATTTTACATCCAGTACCTAAAATAGACTACCTGGCTTGTAGTAGACAATGAAGAAATATTCGTTGAAGAAAGTAGTGAACCAATAAGTCATTGAAATACGTCAACAATAGAAGGTGGGAGTTTTCACTAGAAAATAAAAGGGTGAAAAAAAGAATAGCCTAAAGATTTATACTCTGTGCCCATCATAAGAAACATCGCTATACACAGTGTATGTGTTTAAAATGTAACTGTGAATTCATCACAATGATTCTACTATATTTTGTCATATTTGAAATGCTCTCAGAATGGGAAAAAGAAATGATCCAATGTCAGTCCTCAAGCAGGCAGTCCAAACACAAACACATGGACACAAAATCATGTATGAGTTCGTACAAAAATCCCCAAGAATTTGACACCAGTTAGGAAACTTGAAAACAATACCAAAACACACCATCCACTGACAGGAGTCAATGGACCACTGACACCTGATAGTCCAATGAAACCCACTGTGTTGTTTCAATCCTTCATTTCTGTGGTATTAGCCAGGAGGAGTCAGGGAGCAAGGAAGGGGGAAGGGGCAAAATACTCTATATGTACCAAGCTTTATTATTATCATTTTGGGGCCATAGATTCCTTTGGAAGTCTGGCAAATTCTATGAACCTCATCACAAACATTATTTTGGAATGCATAAAAATAACACCCATGAGAATGTAAACCCAATTACATTGCAATCCTGCTCTTAACCCTAAATTAGGTCCTACTTTGATATGTAATTATCTTAAATAAGAACAACCTTGTTTTTTTTTTTTTTTAATTTTTTTTCAACGTTTATTTATTTTTGGGACAGAGAGAGACAGAGCATGAACGGGGGAGGGGCAGAGAGAGAGGGAGACACAGAATCGGAAACAGGCTCCAGGCTCCGAGCCGTCAGCCCAGAGCCTGACGCGGGGCTCGAACTCGCGGACCGCGACATCGTGACCTGGCTGAAGTCGGACGCTAACCGACTGCGCCACCCAGGCGCCCCCAACCTTGTTTTTTGAGTCAACGATTAATAATGTACATGAAGTGTACAAATGAGGTATTTCGCTTCTCCGCATCGTTAAATCTGTCGGGGCGGGGGTGGGGGTGTTGTCACTAATCCTAAGAGATTGTAATGCAAACAGTCGCATACTGTTTCCAGTTATCAACAGCAATACAAAGGTTCTTGAATGCATTGCAAAGGCTTTATATGATGTGTCAGGGTAACAGATAATATAACAATTCATCTCCATGAATTGAGGAAAAGTCTGTATGCTTTTCTCTACCTGTGCTAGATACTACTATTATTTTGCTGACTTAAAATTTGTTCCTTGATATTGATATCATATGCAATTCTAGTAAATTACAAGTATGTATGCGTAGTTACTCAAATTAGACACACGTAAGTATAATATAATTGATTATATTAAAATGTAGAGGAACCACTGATTAGTCACATCAAAATAAATAAAGTTAGATCACCCTGCGCGATATATCAAAACACAAGTTTCAATGAATTATAGCAGTGAGTGTAAAATTACAGTTAAAAGAAAATAAAAATACAAGTAAGTAATAAGTGTACATCTACCCATCTGATGGAAAATATCAAATTGTAGTAGACAATGAAGCAAAGGCTTGAACAAAGCCTTATGAGCAAAGGCTTGAACATAAAGAAAGAGCTGATAGAGCTAACAATGTTTTTTAAAAGAAATAGTTGCTTAAAATGCAAAAATTAAAACCAGATTTGGTACATCATTTAAAGAGTACACAGTGTATTCTGCTTAAAACAAAAAGAAATCTGACAACCATTAAAAAAAGTAATGAGACAACCAACAAAGCAAGTGAGGAACCAAACAGACAATTCACGAAGAAGTACCCATGCACATAATTTTAAGTTTCATCTTGATAAATTTTTAAAACTTCAAATTAAAAATGAAGTTTACTGAAAATGTTGAAAATGAGAATGATAGGTAAAAATATGATCAAAGTAAAATACACCGTCAACATAACTAGAATTTTTTTTCTTTTCTGTTTTTAAATTTTAAAACTTATTTTATTAAGTGTAATGAGCACCCCTACAGTGTTATGTTAGTTCAGGTATACATGATAGTGATTCAACAATTCTACACATTATTCAGTGTTCATCATGATAAGTGTACTCTTAATCCTTTTATTTTTAGCTTCTTAACTATACGTATCTTTTCTTTCCACACCTAATTAAAAAAGCTTTGGAACTCCTTGAAGTCTAAGCGGACCAATGTGCTGTGATCATTGCTGCTGTATCTAAATAACTTTGAACTTGAGGCTTTTAATGTATCATACTAAAGCAAAAACTGTCTGATTTAAAAAAAAAAAACTGAAGTAGGGGCACCTGGGTGGCTCAGTCAGTTGAGGGTCTGACTTTCGGCTCAGGTCATGATCTCGCAGCTCATGGGTTCAAGCCCCACCTCGGGCTCTGTGCTGACGGCTCAGAGCCTAGAGCCTGCTTCAGATCTGCGTATCCCTCTCTCTCAGCCCCTCCCCAACTCACAATCTGTCTCTCTCTCAAAAATAAAAAAAGCATTTTAAAAAAATTAAAAAGAAACTGAAGTCAATGTTTGTCTCAGACAATTAAAAACAAAACTGATTTTCACAATTGGTATAGAAAAGAAGAGACAATATATATGTTGGTAGGGCTAATTTGACCACATGTGCGATGCATTAAAAATATTAACTCAGTCACAACTTATCCTAAGGGAATAATCAGAGATGTACAAAAAGAAGTTATGAGCAAAGATATTCATCTCCAAAAGAAAGAATATATAAAGAACTTCTAAAAAAGAAGAAAATATGCTTATTATATTTTATGTGTAAAGAGTAATTTGAAAAGCAAAAATGCATAGGTAGAAGTATATGTATGTAGAAAAAAGCTTGAAAAGATGACACACCAGATTTTCAAGGGAGCACTCTGCTTTCAATCAGGAAGACTTACCCTCCCACTTGAGACAACTAAATATTAAAGCAAAACACATAAAAAAACAGCCCTCAAGGCTTTAGATGCTAGAGAAGGCAGGGCAGAGATTTCTAAGAAATAAGAATGGGGAAGTAGACAAGGCGAGCCGGGAGACTGGTCCCACTTGCTTCTTGGAGGAAGTTTCCAGCCCACAGTGTGAGGAAGGGAGACACGGTCAGAACCAGGAGTCAAGGAGCCGATAGGGGGAGTCCAGCAGAAGCAGGGCAGACAGACTTCTCAGGACGCAGGACAGGAGAAAGTTGCACAGGGAAGAAAACTCCAGAGTTCTGCAGAGGGCCTTCCTCAACAGTTAGGTTGACCACTGTGATCAGCATGTGCACATGACACGAGGCAAATACTGAAACATGGAAGAATCAACGGGAACAGTTCCTGGACGGTCAGAAGAATAAGTGCTAGTTGGAGGGAATTGATGAGAGTCCTGAGAAGGATTTTGCCCCAGAAGAGGAGTTAATTCCACAGAAAATGAAGATCTGGTTCTATGTAACAAATCCTTAAAGAAAGATATAAAAGAACCAAGCTTTTCTCAACTGACATACCCTGTCTAGTACCGAGCTCAAGAGTACTTGCAGCATAAAATACGTGCAGAAGCACAGAATGTTCCTCTTGTTCAGCATCCATTCAGAAATTACAGAAGTACATAAAAGGTAGGAAAGGATCAACCTATAATGAGGTAAAAAGTCAGTCCATTGAAACAGATCCAGGAACAACAGAACTAACAGAATTGGTAGACAAGAACATTAAACAGCTTGTATCGCCACATCTCAAATGGTAGAGAAAGAATAAACATTTCGGCAGACTCATGGGGATATAAAAGACCGAACTTGAATTTCTGAGGTAGAAATGGCAATGTCTGGGAAGAAAAACGCTGTGCTTGAGACTAATGGCAGATTAATACGGCCAAGGAAAAGGTTAGTAAACCTGATGGCTAGCTTTCTTAGCTTCAGACTGTTGTCATAATGAATGACACAAGACTCAGTGACTCACTGAACGTGCTGTATTGTTATCGCATAGTTTTGTCCATCAGGGGACCAACACACTTTTCACTGGGTAAAATCCAGGTGTTGGAAGGGCTGCTTTCCTTCTGGAAGTTTTCAGGAATCTGTTTCCTTGCCTTTTCGGGCTTCTAGAAGCTGCTCTCATTTCTGGCTGCTGGGTTTCTCCAGCCATCGTCAAATCCAGAAACTGTGTCCCGTGCATCTCACGTTTCTTGGCTATTCTTCTGCCTCCTCCTTCTTCTTTTCAGAGCTCATGTGGTTAGAAGTGAGCTTCCCCAGATAAACCAGGACAGTCACCCTATTTTAGCTCATCTAATAGCAATACGAGATCGATCAACACTAAATACAAAATTAGGAAAAACGAAATGTCTCAAATGACTTCAGCTTCCTCCTTAAGAAATGAAAAGTGAGGATTAAGGTAAACCCAAAGTAATCAGAAGAAAGAAAAGAAAATAGATCATAGTATAAATCAATAAAAATCAAAATATACAAATGTATATTGCATACATCCTATATAATATATTTGCACATTATATTTAATTATATTATTTTCTACTCAGTATTTTTAATAGAAGAAATACCACATCCATATTTTCAGAATTTCACACAATATTTTTAAATCTCCAGGCTAATAGATTGAAAACAAAGATTACTCCCTAACAGAGGGCAAGCAGTCCCCAATATTGAGATGTAATTATCACAAAAATCTCCAACGAAGAAATCAAATTTAAGAACAAAACAATTGAGCAAGCAAAGAAAACCAGAGACAAACAAAAAAACCCAGGACTCTTAAATACAGAGAACAAATGGTGGTTGCCAGAGGGATGTGGGGCACTGAAATAGATGAAGGGGTTAAGAGTATACTTACCGTCATGATCACTGAGAAATACAGAATTGTTGAACTATTGTACTGTACAAATATGTACTAACTGTACATGTATAATGTACATGATGTGTACATTATGCTGTACATCATAGGAAACTAACGTAATACTGTATGTCAATTATACTTGAATAATTTTTTTTTTTTTTTTAAGAAAGCCAACAAGCAAAGAAATCAAAACCAATTCTAAGGGAGGAAGAGAATATTCTTTATCAGGGCCGTCTTTCAGAGGGGTGCGCAATGTAACAGCCTCTGGGCATCCATTTACGAATTCCACACCCGTGTATTAAGCACCTGCTTACTATGAATGACGGAGTGCACGGAGACGAAGCTGGAGCAGGGAACAAGAAGTGTGTTTCTTTGTTAAGCAGATAAAGATGTCGTGTTGCTGCTAACAGCATCTGAACCACTCTCCAGGGTGTTCTTCTCACCTTCACCTGAGAATCACACTGTGCACATCAGTTGGTGAAGTTTTTCCGAAATGCCTCCCCTGTGCAAGGGGTGGTTCTGTGACAACCATTGCCACACCCTTCTCTTCCCCAGGGCGCAGAGACGCATGTGTGCTGGGGATAGAGCAGGGGAGGCAGGATCTTGCCAGAAACGTTGCTTCTTCCTGTATTCAGACCTACCTAGGGGTCTGGCTCATAATACCAGACACAATTGCATGTAGCGGCCTTCCTTGTACCTCATAAATCCTATGGCTTTTTTCTCCAGTTGGCTATCTTTTGGAAGCCAGGAAAAAAAAATATTCAATAAGCTTTGACTATCTCCTCATCTCAATTCTGGTCTGAGTTAATTTTCTATCATGAGGTTCCTTGGCTGTATTTACATCAGTGGACTATGCAGACATTCTTCGTCCCTGAACCTAACTCAAGTGGTAGAAAGTTCCCTGCATATGCTCCACGGCAGTTAAGAGGTTGAAATGGTGTATTTCGAAGACATCTAGAGAAGAGCGTGGCCTGAACCCAGCAGCTAGCATAATTGTCAATGCCATATCCCCAACCACTATTAAATAGAACTTGTGTGTTCCCACTAAATTGTGCAGTCTTTTAGGGCTGTATCTCACTTATTTCTGTACCTTTTGCACTTTGAAGAATAACTCATGTAGGAAATAGACAGTAGATGCTTATTAACTAAGTGACAATGGTCACCAATTTCATCCAGAGGTTTTGAACTTTATCCAGGTTTTACCAAGCATGCCTGCCAAATAAAATGCTCTCCCTTTCTAACTTCAGAAATCGTAGGGAGGATATTCGCCAAGGCTAACTAAAGGGGGATTGTGAATCTCTTTTTCATAGTTCAGGCTAGAGAAACACAGCGTCTTTCGTTTTTCTCTCTGAGTCCTTTAGGTATTTGTGATTATTTAAAGTGAGTTCAATCCGGGCACCTCAGAGCTCTTCTGAGAATTTTCACATGTAAAATTAGATCATTTTGGTAAGGAATTTACAGGCCAACACTTATGCTTAAAATGGAATTCCTTTCAAGAATTGTTTTTTAATAGTGTACAAATATAAGAAAAACTCAAAGTAGACAACATCATGGTGATAACTGGGGTCCCCGTTTTCCATAGCAAGAAATGTTTTGTTTTCTTCTTCTTTTTGTCTTTAACAATTCTATTTATTTATGGCATCATGCTCACAAACACTTATTTATGTATGTATCTGTTCTCATATCTGCTTTTTTGAAACATAAGCTGAAGAAACACTTTAAAGTTTCCTTGAGCTGTTTGTGTGTGGTGTGTGTGTGTGTGTGTGTGTGTGTGTGTTTTACTGTTTTTGTGGACACTTGTAAAGATTCAAACACCGTTTTCCCTCAGAGTTGCCTAGTTAGAGTAACCTCATGAATAAGGTCGTTTACAACACCTGTGTCCTTCAAAAGTTTCTCCAGGGGCGCCTGGGTGGCTCAGTCGGTTGAGCGTCCAACTCCGGCTCAGGTCATGATCTCACGGTTCGTGGGTTCGAGCCCCGCATCGGGCTCTGTGCTGACGGCTCAGAGCCTGGAGCCTGCTTTGGATTCTGTGTCTCCCTCTCTCTGTGTTCCACGCCCATTCGTGCTCTGTCTCTGTCTCTCTCTCTCTTCAAAAATAATAAAACATTAAAAAATTAAAAAAAAAAAAGCTTCTCCAGCAGGATTTTCTCAAGAACTCCAAATAATGGGACCATCACGATGCTTTGCGAGCTCCTTTAAAAGGGGAAGGGGCTATTGTTACTAATGGCCCCAGGAGTGGTCCTGGTGATGTGTCATACTGGCTCTATGAAGGAACTTGTGCTTAAACACAAACAGGTATTGTCTCAATGGAGTTCCAAGGCTAACTAGCATGAGCCTTCATATCACCAGATACACAGAAATTAATCTGACCAGTTTCCAATGGTACTTCCCATTCATAAGTTCTTAGTACTACCACTGCTTAGATCGCTTGCCTTTTACTACCACATCTGTCTCAGTGGGGCAAGCTGGAAATGAGATACAGTGTCAGCTGCCCCTGCTGACAGGGAGCAGCTGGATGTGATGTGCTCTCCTTGCAGTTAATTTATTCCAACTTGGTACCTAATATATACCTCGCCCCTTCTCTTATCCACCTGCTAATGACGCTTACCGCTCAAAGAACAGCTCGAAATTCTGATTTTCTAATTTGCTAAAGAACATCACATTCGTCCCTTAACTTGTATCTCCACAGAAGTATGGCATTCAATTTCAATATTAATATAATGTTTTAACGCTTTGGCTTGGGACACTTCTGTTTTAATAACAGCACTATTTCCATGACTAAAATTTTCTTGACAATTAAAAAAACAAGATACTAAAATTGCTTGAAGTTACAGTCACAAAACATGACAGAGATGTCAAATTAAAATAAATTCAATTCAATTTGTACCTCAAAAGGGGGCCTGGAGATCGGATTCATTTAGAATTGTAGGCAGAAGTACGTGGAATAACGCGGCGTAGATTTATTCAGGGATCGAAGATCAGAGCCCCTGGTTACAGACACTGAACACTGGCTTTACTTTCACTGTCTTTGATCAGATCTATAAGAAATTTTAGGATTTAGTGAGATGTTTAAACTCATCCCCCAAATCAATACTTTGTGGGGGGGGAGGAATTATAAGTAGAAAATGACAAATGCATTATGATTTCTAGAACCAACACATTTCAACAAAATTAGAAAAGTTTTATTTATTTTTGAGAGAGACAGAGACAGAGACAGAGCACGAGCAGGGGAGGGGCAGAGAGAGAGGGAGGCACAGAATCTGAAACAGGCTGCAGGCTCTGAGCTGTCAGCACAGAGCCTGATGCGGGCCTGAACCCACGAACTGTGAGATCATGACCTGAGCCGAAGTCGAACGTTTAACTGACCGAGCCACCCAGGCGCCCAGAAAATTTTAAATAGATATTTTAAAATGTTTAGAGTCAGGAAATAAGAGATTATCTATCTAAGACTCCTTCGTTTTTAAAGGCTTTTGCTTTTAGTCAATATCAATGGCAAATGTAAGCCGTATTGGTAGCTGTTTTTTTAAGAAAATAAAGTATGAAATTTCAAAGGTAAACACTTCCCCAGAACTCTAACGTGGAAATCTAATTATGTACGTGGACATCCATAACTGTCATATAAGCATGCTATTATAAATCAGAACAGTGTTAAAACAATGATCCTAAAATATCCTGTAAATACTAAAATATTCACATTAGAAGAAAGATCATAGGTATCTGACATAAATGGCAAGATTTGTTTTTTCTTTGGGGACTAAAACATCTCTACATATTTGTATTTTGCACATGAACTTTGAGGCTATAAATTATAAAGCACAAACCGGTGGAAAGTCTAACTGTATGATTAAGAAACTAAACTAGTTTGCATTTAAGAAGGAATTTGAATTTTGTAGACCTTACAGAATTATATATTCTGCAAAAGTTTGTGGCATACACACACATCCACATACACAACCAGTTATTTTAATGATGTCTTAAATCCCAATAGAAATACTGAAGGAAATAGTGGTGGTCAGAGCTGAAACTGACCCAGAGGAGCAGGAGGAGGAATTTGTAAAGATATGACTGTTCCCAAGACCTCCAACTTTGAAAAGAGGAATTAATGGCTATAAAGGATATATGACAGCAGAATTTCTCAAACATTTGGCACATTATTTGTCCCAAACCACAAAATGATGTGTAAGCACTTCAGGAAAATCTCAGAAGTAAAAGAAAATGGTTCCTACTTGCTAAAGAAAAAAAAAAAGGATCTCACAATTTGTCACCTTGGAAAGATTCCATTTCATTTTTTGCGAAATTTGTTTTTTAAGTGTGAAGAGCAGAAATTCCCTTCACACTCCAGAGTGTGTACCCTTCACCTCATAGTCACAGAATAATTCACAGGAGAATATATGTCGTATATTATATATTACCAATGTATATGGTGAAAGGGCTTGGAATATTTTCTTGGATAGTTTTATTTATTTCGTATCTGTTAAAAGTAGAGTTCCTTTTAAAATACAATAGAAGGACAAGAGCCTAACTGATGCTGATGATTGGTTTTCCGTGTCACCATCCAAGAGCAGTGTCTCGTACAGCCCTATTCAACCACAGCCACACCCAAATTTAATGACTCTGTAGAACCCCACAGCATGCATTTCCTTGCAGGTTAATTTCTGGGGCTACATACTTTAACCTGACTCCTAAAAACGCATTATCTATCTTCTACCTTCTTGTGTCATATTTATTCTTATAAGACAAATCATACTTTAAATGACACGGGTTATTGAAAAATAAATGAACAGATCATACATCGATATACTCATAACTTCCTAAAATCGGTAGAGACTGTGGCAACATGATGTCAGTTTCCTGAAATTTGAAAATAGATAGCATACTGACCCCCCCATTTCTCAACTCTGAGCACACTAATCATTTATTACACGCGATTTACCACCTTACCGTATACACTCTCACCCTCTTGTTTCTTGTGTGTTTTAATGTAAATAAATTATCGTGTTGAAAGCTTCTTGCAGAAGGGAATTCAATCTCCCACCTCATTTTATACTGGTCATGGTGTCTAGGAGACTGGATGACACAAAGCGATAGCTCAATAATACCTGTGGTTGGCTGCTGTGATTGAAGAAGGTATGCCCAAATGGAATTCTTTATGAATGGCATTCCTCTCCCAAGGTCAGCGTGCATGACACCTTCTTCCATGTACACAGTGCCTTCTGGGTAGCTCGCACAAAAAGAATAACGTTATTCCTAAATTCCACCCTCTTCATCGATTCGTCCCAGCACCTTACCTATACACACACATTTACACACGCGCACATACACACACGTGAAAAAATACCATGGAAACATGCAAAGTGTTTGTTTTTGGTTTATTATTTTGGTCACGTGTTCAATGCTTTACCCTGTGAATAACAGTTGTTGTTTTGTTTTGTTTTGTTTTGTTTTTGTTTTTTTAAAGGAGAGGAATGGGGAACCTGGGTGGCTCAATCAGTTAAGCAATCGACTTTGGCTCAGGTCATGATCTTGCTGTTGTGAGTTCGAGCCTTGTGTCGGGCTCTGTGCTGACAGCTCAGAGCTTGGAGCCTGCTTTGGATTTGTGTCTCCCTCTCTCTCTCTCTCTCAAAAATAAATCAACATTAAACATTCAGAGAAACTTCTCTAGTAACGAACTATAGAAATGATCCCTGAAAGTATAGTCTTAAAAATAAATTAACATTAAGATGAAAGGAGAGTAAGAAAGGCTGTTCTGAGTTAATGAATAATGTTAACAAAATTATGAATGTGACAATCATACCTTAATTTAAAAAACACTGACGTTCTTTCTGAACTAGTTACCAGAGGAATACCCTTCTTATTTGGGCCTCTCCAAGGTCATTACTTTGGAGGCAAAGAAAAGCCAAATAATTTGTGTTGGAATTTTAGTAAATCTCAGTAATTTCCCTCACCACCCATTGTCTAGGACAATCCATCATTGTGACTCATACAACTACAATTCATTTATTGATGCTCTTATGTTCAGAGTTTTTAAAAAAATTATCAGAAAACATCTCTCTAGGCATTTTTTTTTCAAAAAATCTGTTGCATTAGACTATGTCAAATATTTGATTGAAACAAATGACATTTCCATATAACATATAAAATGTGTGCATTGTTACTTCACTTCATGATGTGACACATGACCACGATGTGATGGTCATCATAACCCATAGCTGAAAGTACTCCATCCTCTAATAGCCCAGCCAATCGGCCATGAAGCATTTCAGCCAAACAGAACCTTGTAAAGTCCTCAGGTCTCTCTGGCTGCACATGGAGTTGTTTGTTTTTATCAGATGTTAAAACTTGGTCTCTGTCACAGGGTGGAATTCAAGATAAAATAAAAGCTTAATTATTCTTAGTGAATGCACAAAAATAAAATAACCAGGTAATGCTCCTAATGAAATATTCATAAACGGGAACGCATTAAAGGTGTAAAATATAAATCAGGTTATGCAAAACACACACAGAAACACTTGTTCATGCATACACACAGTTGATCTTGAAAATATGCAAGCTTTCAGGGTGCCTGGGTGGCTCAGTTGGTTAAGCGTCCTACTTCTTGGCTCAGGTCATAATCTCATGGTTCCATAAGTTCGAGTCCTATGTAGGGCTCTGGGCTGACAACATGGAGCCTGCTTGGGATTCTTTCTCTCTCTCCCTCTCTCGCTGCCCCTTCCCACTGGTTCTCACTCCTCTCTCTCTCTTGTTCTCTTTCTTTCACTTGCTTTCTTTCAAAATAAATAAACTTAAACAAGAAAGGAAATAAATGCTCCGTGACAGATTGCCAATGCCTCCTATATGAAATTCATAAAAATCACCAGATAGACATTTTTAAAAGTAAACAAATGAATACAGGGTTGGGACTGAAAAGAAAGAAAACTCTGGGTCAACCAGAAACTATAGGGGTGCCTGGGTGGCTCAGTTGGTTAAGCGTCCAACTTCTCGGCTCAGGTCATGATCTCATGGTTCACAAGTTCAAGCTCCACATGGAACTCTGTGCTGACAGCTCAGAGCCTGGCACCTGCTTCAGATTCTGTGTCTCCCTCTCTCTCTCTGTCCCTCCCCTGATCATGCTCTCTCTCTCTCTCTCTCTCAAACAAACATTAATACAAATTATTTTTAAATAAAATATGCAATTTTCCTCATTTGCGACTACTCCTCAAGCTCTAACTAGCTCTAGACCTGCTTCTGGTAACATGAAGGTGGACCATTAGAAGAAAGAAATAAGTAGCATGTGTCCATTCACTGCCTGGTAGCATAACACACAGAAGCCTCGGATTTCAAACAAAAAAGAAAATGTCCACCTCCGGAAAACAATCTCAAAATATAAAATACCTACTCTGAAAAAAAATCACCGCAGTCAAACTGAGACAGGGAAATCACGAGGCACACCAACAAGTCCAAGCGGTGTTCCCAGGAGACGGCATAAAGCTGGGATATACACGGACACATGTTCATTCGAGCAGGGCATAGAACACCCCATCTCCAGCAGACGCCTCTGTTTCCAGTCTGTTCCCCGATAGGTGTAAGGCATCAGAGAAAAGAAAAATGCCTTGTTCTCTTCTTCATGCAGATAAGTATACCCAGTGCACCTCTAACTCCATAAAACTTTGCTTTTCCCATGACTACATTTGAGTTCTGGAATAACTTATCCCCAATGCAGTCATCCAGTCTCTGACATTCATAGCCCGGCGTTTGTACAGCCAACCACAGTAAAGTGGATATCAGGACCAGTTTCTAACTGAGATTATTCCCAACTGTTATATTCTGCTTGACGATCCCTATATTTTGTAATGACTTTCATGGCATACCCACACTCATAAGTAAATATATTTACAAAATCATTAACACGATAACAATTCAACTAAGGTAACGTGACATGAAAACTGGCAGCATGAATCCTGTGTTTTAGAAGCCACAAAAGTAAGAATCAAAATATTCCTCAGGATTTTTTAACAATTTTTTTAATATTTATTTATTCTTAAGAGAGAGAAAGAGAGGGGAGGGCAGAGAGAGGGAGACATATAATCTGAAGCAGCCTCCAGGCTCTGAGCCATCAGCACAGAGCCCGATGCAGGGCTTGAATCCACAAATTGTGAGATCATGACCTGAGCCAAAGTTGGACGCTTAACCGACTGAGCCACCCAGGAGTCCCTCTTCAGGTTTTTGCTTTTTTTTTTTTTTTTTTATTCAGGGAATTTTAAAATGTTAAATGTGGTACAAGAGCTATTTATCAAACTTGTTTCCAAAACATTTAGACATTGAATAACAGAATGCTGTCAAAGTAATTAGTAGAATGGTAGAATATTTATTATAATTCATATGTATAAATTATCTATACTGTATAATCTAATTATAATTATATTTAATTGAATGCTCAGGCATTAAGGAAGAAAGGAAAAGAGTGATCAAAACTTGTGCTAAGGCCAGATCTCAACATGAACATACTTAATTCAGTCTGGCATGGTTCACCGAATGGGAAGAGAAATCATTGACGATCAAGCTGTAAATCTGGGTAAGTAAAGATGAATAATTTTGAACGCTGGGCTGAAAACTTTTGATGTTCTTAGGTAATGTGTGGGAAGCTATTTTATACGCTAGTAAAAGTAGTCAATTCTTACAAGATTCAGCTTCGTTTAGACTAATCGCCCCTGACCAAGGTTTTGCCTTCCCTGGTGTCAGCGGTCGGAAAGCAGGTGATCTTCCGGCTGATGTACCGTCAGAAGGTCATTAGGACCTAAAGCTACGTCACGTGCCTACACCATTCACCTCGCTTCGTCTCGTCATGTGGGCATCGTATCATCTCACACCATCGGAGAAAGAAGAGTGGGTATAGCACAATAAGGTGTTTTGAGAGAGGCAAAGAAAAACAGAACACGTTCACGTAACTGTTATTACAATACATTGTTATAAGTGCTCTCTTTTATTATTAGTTATTGTTGTTAACCTCTTGCTGTGCTTAAATTAAAAATGAAACTTTATCATAGGTGTGTGTGCATAGGACAACAACACAGTGTTTTTAGGATCCAGAACTAGGTTTCAGGCATCCACTGGGGGTCTTGGAATGTATCCCTCATGGATAAGAAGAGACAACTCTCCTGGGGTTTTTACCAATTAGAGAAGTGCATGGGATTCAATTATAGCAAAGGGCACAGAAATTCATGTCTATTAGTTATTTTACTCTTTCATAAGGGTATCTTGTTTGTTTATTTATTTATTTTGAGAGAGAGAGAGAGAGAGAGCAGGAGGGGCAGAGAGAGATGAGGAAAGAGACACCCACGCAGGCTCCACAGTGTCAGTGCAGAGCCTGATGCAAGGCTTGAGCTCAGGAACCATGAGATCATGACCTGAGCCAAAACCAAGAGTCACAGGCTTAACCGACGGAGCCACCCACGCACCCCAGTCAGGGTATCTTAAGTTGAGTCTGAAACCACAACATTTTCTCTCTGTACCATATTACCTGATTTAATTGTGCATGTTTCCTCTATTCCCAATTAGCTCCAGTTGATATGAGGTAAAAGAATGAGAATAGAAAAAAAGAAAATTTCAAGATTTGGGTTTGGGAATGATTTTTTATACATATTGTAAGAAAGTGAGACTGAATTCTTCATCAGGTTGATACGTTATCCCTGAAGACAGTTTCAAAACAGAAGCACAATAGTGGTAGGCACAGAACTGGCAACCCAAACACCATTTACAAACTCTTCTTAGGGTGCACCCTCTCACCATATTAGGGCTTTAAAGATAAATGGTTACTTTCTTAGGCTTCCTTTCTGCTTATGTATATATGACTGACTCCAAACCATGAAATGTAAAAGGATGTCTTCTAGAGGTGCTTCTGGAAAAGCAAAGAAAAAAAGGGGACAAACAGATAAATATAAGTACAGGAAACATGCACTCTGCTCAGGATGTGATGGCTGGAGCTGCAGCAGCCACCTTGACCCATGACACAACCTCCAACCAAACAGGATCATCGGTCCTAAGGGTGTTAACCCACCACACCAATACCAGCAGGAGCCTGAAAAACTGTTCAGTGGGAAAACAAATCTCAATTGTTTAAGCCATGGAAAGTTAGGGGTTCGTTTTACTTTTTTTCTTTTTGCTGTTGCCATGGATGTTATTGTTACTTGGAGTCAAAGTCATTCCTGATCAATATAAAGTTTTTGTTTGTTTTTGTTTTGTTTTTTAAGCAAAGGTAACACCATTGAATAAAAGCAGAGTTAAAAAAAAAAAGCAGAGATGCAAAAAACATGAAGGATAACCCTAAAATATAGCATCCTTTCATGTGCCTGAGCTTTGTATGCTACTTAAGCGAACAAACAAAATATATAGCTACACAGTGAAGGTTTTGGTCCACTATAATAATGCAAAATTCAGTTTACTCACGACATGAAAAGTCACTGATTCTGAAAATGTGTGCCCTAACTTGTTGAGATGAGTTTTAATTGTCATGCACTTGAGACAAGGCCATGTCTTGGGGATGTTTTTATTGTAAAACAGAAATAAAGATAAATGTTTTAAAAAATGAAATATTTAATAGTATATATTATTATTTGTATATGTATATGTTATATAGTATTATATATTATATTATATACGTTTATAATTTGATATAGTATGGTGTGCAATATGTCTATTTTATATATCTTAATACATTTTATATTTCTATTTTTAAAATATTTATGTTTAACATATATAAATTTATAATTAATTATAAAGTATAGAAATATGTTTCCATAGTGTATAATATTACATATCGTATACATTTATTATATTTATTTTTACTTTAATATAATTATATATTATATACCATGTACATGGTATATAATATTCATATATTTTAAAAGTTAAAATAACCAGTTTTGATGGTATCTTCAAGATATGTAAAGAATTTCGGGGCACCTGGGTGACTCAGTTGGTTCAGCATCCGACTTGGCTCAGACCATGATCTCATGGTTCGTGGGTTCAAGCCCCACATCAGGCTCTGTGCTGACAGCTCAGAGTCTGGTTCCTGCTTCGGATTCCGTGTCTCCCTCTCTCTCTACCCCTCACCCACTCACATTCTGCCTCTCTCTTTCTCTCAAAAATGAATAAACATTAAATTAAAAAAAAATATGTGAAGGATTTTGCTTTGAAGGATTCAGAATATCCAATGACATAATCTATATTTCACGCTATGGGGATACTTTTAAGTGAGGAGAAGAAGGTGGTAAACATGTCTATAGGTCTTTCTAAAAGTGTATTTATTAATTACTGCTCAAAAATTAAGAAAAGGGTCAAAAGGCATTAAAAATTAAGACATTTTGAGGTTCCTGGGTGGCTGTTGGCTGAGCATCCGACTCTTGATTTCGGCTCAGGTCATGACCTCATGGGTTAGTGAGATCAGCCCCACATCAGTCTCTGCACTGACAGTGGGGAGACTGCTTGGGATTCATTCTCTCTGTCTCTCTGTCTCTCTCTCTCTCTCTCAAAATAAATAAATAAACATTTTTTAAAAAAATAAAAAACTAAGACGTTTTGAGCGTATGCTTATATTTGTTCATGTTATATAAACCTTTAGCAATCAGTTGCCATGTTCTGGGAAGTATATGCCATGTTGTATCATTTTCAATTAATTTGAAATAACATTCATAAGCTACAAGTTCTCCATCTTTGTAATCTTATCCACCCAGAGCCTATTGATAATGAAATGATAAATGTTGAATGTCTCTAAATAATCTTCGGGTGTCAAGTAGAGTGCAAAGGCTCTTTATTATGCCATAATCGTCTGATATAATGAGGCTAGACTTCCTCAAATTTTCAGGAGAGGTAGCTCAACATGTCTGCAATGTTTTTGGTGTTACAAAGGAAAAAGACCATGTGTGTCCTTCACCAAAAGGGATGACGGTTACTGAAGAATCGCAGGTTCAGCAGTTTGTTCTAGAAGATTACATTCCTCATTGGTGCTTTCATGGGGAAAAAGAAAAGACCAGAGGTTGGTAGTGCTACCACTGATTAAACAAACTTCCAGAAGCAGGATGCCTTACATGGCTGTCGTTGCTATGCTCTCTTCATAAGTAATTCAACTACTTAAAACTGTTTTCCAAAGTAAAGAATGCAGTGAGTACAATTTTGTGTGTCTGCACTTTGAGTCTCTTCTCCGTTAACCTTTCTCTGAAAAGACACGCCAGACATTATTTTCAGACAATTGTTCTGTTCAGAGAAACACTAAGAACAAATAAGCATATGCATTTGAAGTGCGGAAAACATTTTAATGGCGTTAGAAATAATTTTGCCTTGCTTAGCTGCAGGGCTCACAAAAATGACTCAAGAAAAACAGTCCCAAAATGTGGTGAAAAGCTATTTAGATTTATCACTGAATTTCGTCGGCTGTTTCTCAGACCTTTTCTTTCACCGGCTGATAATAAATGTCATGTATCCTTCATAGTCCTGTCACAAAAGAGAAAGTATCTCTTCATTGAGGTGTAAGGCTGTTCATCTTGTCAAAACTGACAGACTTCCAAATAAAAGATTAAAGGTCTAAGATTTTAATCTCTCAAAGTTGGGAAAAAAAAAAAAAGAGTTTCTGGAACTTGGATATTCTCTCACGGTGACAAATTATCTTAAAATAACCAGTAGAGACTATATTTTAGCCTGTTAAGCAATAAATGAAATCACAAATAACTGGTAATCCGTCATAGTAATCTGTCCTAGCAAGTATATGTTGAAAATCTACTAAATAGCTCAGCATTGCTGATGCTACTGAAGGATATCTGTTAAGAAACTTACACAGTTTTGAATTGGCAGGGCAAGCAGGCAGACGTAAAAACAATAATCTAAAAAATCTAAAGCAGAATGTGAAGAAATGCCTCAGGCAGGGGCAGAGTCCTCATAGGGAGGCTAATATAATGCGATGATACCGAATATGGGTTCTCTGTTCAGGTATTCTGGGCTCAAATATTTCCCCTCCTCCCTGATTCCGACCTTGGGAAATTGACCTTATCTCTGTGAGCTTCAGTTTTCTGATTTCTGAAATCCATTTTCTTGTCATTCTTTCATACCTATTTCTCAAGGCTGTACCAGCTCCTTGAGAGCAAGGCTGTGTCTTACCCACCTTAATATCTGGTGCATGACTAGATGTGAGTGTCATTTGAAATGTCTACCCCCATTGCCCCAAGAAAGAGATGTCCATCTATCTTAAAGCAACATTTTCCATGTCTGTCTCTCTGTCTGTCCCGGAGACCCTTTATCTCCCTGCCCTTGTTTTCTTTTCTGTGTTGGAATCTGCTGGAGTCCCCCACCCCACCCCACCTCCAGGTCGTTTTCCAGTCACTGTTGAACCAGGAGTCTAAATGTTTTCCCTGACAGAGGTAGGTTCAGAAAGCTTACCCACGCTGTCGTCCTCCTGGTTTATCCCTTGATGTCATATGCCCTTCTTTTTGCCCCTTAGGGTAAATTTTCCTTTTTATCAAATGCTCATTTTTCCTTCATTACAAAAGAGTGGAACCACACAAACATACCAACGGTGACCCGGGAAATACAGTGGGACCCAGCACTCGCTTACAAAGTACACACTTCGAGTCGTTCACACGAAATCTCTCCCCTCGTCTGACCCCATTCCCTCCCCTCCCCTTTCCTGACTTTGGTGATTATTACTCCCAAGCATGTCTTTAAATTTTACAACTTATGTTTGTGTATGCAATTCCAGAAGTATCATGTTATGTTTTTAAATTCTGTATAAATGGTATCACATAGCAGATCTTCTGCAAACTCTCTCTTGTTAAATATTATTGCAAAGATTCGTTCGTATTCGTGTGTATACTTTGAGTCGGTTTGCTTGCTGGACAACTTCATGGTACTAATATATCATACTCTATTCTCATTTTGATGACCTTGTTCATGTTTCCTTTATTTATTTTTTACAAATATCTTCTAAGAATACGCTTGTCTGTATCTCCCTGGGTACATTTGTAGAAGTTTCTCTAAGCTACAAGATGGATATAGAATGAGTATTTGAGAGAGAGAGAGATTCTTACAATTTTTCTCTGCCTTGCAAGAAAAATACGTAGCAAGTTTTTATTGGAATTGTATTGGTTACATACTAAACTCAAGAGAATTGATATCTTTACAATATTAAGATCAAGTCTTTCGTAATGTACTACAATAAAGTACTGTAATTTTCTCTACACTGACTTTGCACAGCCTAGTTAAATCAAGGGAGTCCTATGAGCCATATTTTGTTGATTTTTAAAAATAACATCTTTGTGTAATTTGGAGCACCCGGGTGGCTCAGTCGGTTAAGCGACTGACTTTGGCTTAGGTCATGATCTCAAGGTTCGTGGGTCTGAGTCCCACATCGAGCTCTGTGCTGTCAGCCCAGAGCCTGCAGCCTGCTTCAGATTTTCTCTCTCCCTCTCTCTCTGCCCCTCTTCCACTCACACTCTGTCTCTTTCTCTTTTAAAAATAAATAAACATTAAAAAATTTAATAAAAATGAAATAAAAATAATATATTTATGTAATGTGTATTTCATCAATTTCATCTTTGGGATATAGTAATTAGTTAATGTTTTATATGGCCCATATATCAGGCACACTTGATCAATGTGCTATGTTAACTTTATTCATTCCAAATAATTCATTAGACTTCCTAAATCAAAATTATATCGTCTGTGAATATGGACGTTTTTATTTTCATTGTCTTTTCAAGTCTTACACCACTTACTCCAATTATTGTCTTTTGTTCTTGCTAAGATCTGTAGGACAACATTGAAAAGGAAGGGTTATACCAGGAATAATTGTCTTGATCCCAGTTTTAACAAGAATACTCCAATGTTTCAACGTCAAGTATGTTACCTGTGGGCGGGTACTGGGTAGGAGTTTCAGCCATGTTCCTTCGATTCCTGGTTAGTTAAGATTTGTTTTGATTATTTTGAAACCATGAATATGTGACCGATTCTACAGAATCTTATAAATGCAGTGGAATACATTAATGACTTTCTAATGTTAATCCATCCTTAAAGCTGGCGAGCAAACTTCAGTTATTACGAAGGGCTATTTGCTTCATATACTGGCAGATGTGGATGGCCAATATTTGTTCCACCTTTTTCCTTTTATGCCAGTGAGAGAGAGTGCCCTATAATTTTTGAAGACTTCACCTGATTTGGATATCAGTTCTCTGGTAGCATCATTGAAAGAAATTGTATTAGTTTCTCCCTTTTTAGGAAACTGTAAATGCTTATCACATAGGAGCTTAAAGGTATCTTAAATATATCTAATCATTAACTATAAAAACATTTACAACCCTTTTTTTATTTTGAAGAGTACATTTTTTCTTTTTTTTAATGTTTATTTATTTTTGAGACAGAGCATGAATGGGGGAGGGTCAGAGAGAGAGGGAGACACAAAATCTGAAGCAGGCTCCAGGCTCTGAGCTGTCAGTGCAGAGCCCGATGCAGGGCTCAAACTCACGGACCGTGAGATCATGACCCAAGCTGAAGTCGGACGCCCAACCGACCAAGCCACCCAGGCTCCCCTGAAAGTACATTTTTTAAATGCAGCAAAATGTACATAACATAAAATGTACCACGTTAACCGTTTTTAAGTATATAATTCCATCTTATTACATACACATTTTTGTGCACCTATCACCACCCCATCTCTCTAGACTTCTTCCCCAACTGAAATTTTATAACCATTAAACACTAACTGAAAGGTATGTTTTTAAGTGCTGAATTTCTGTTGGTTTTTAGAATATTGCCTTCAAGCTGAAGAAGACTCCTAGACATGAAGAGACCATAAACGAAAAGAATAGAGGACATTTTATTGTTTAGTGTTTGAAAGACCTCCAGAAACTGGAAGGCGTCCTCCACAAGTAACCGTCTTGCTTGCCTAAGATACGGAAACCATTATAAAACCCTGGAGGACAAAGGGTTCCTCGAAAAGGCACAGCCCTGGGGCACCTGGATGGCTCAGTTGGTTGAGCCTCTGACTTTGGCTCAGGTCATGATCTCAATGTTTTGTGGGTTTGAGCCCTACATCTGGCTCTGTGCTGACATCTCAGAGCCTGGAGCCTGCTTCAGATACTGTGTCTCCCTCTCTCTCTGCCCCTCCCCTTCTTGCTCTCTGTCTCTGTCTCTGTCTCTCTCTCTCAAAAATAAGTAAAGATTTTAGAAAAGGGACAGCCTCTCCTCCCCCAGAGAGCTTCTAGAAGATACTCTACCAGAGAGGTTAGTGGATAGGTCTGTGAACTGGAAATTAACTTGACTTAGGAAAAAAATTAAGTGATACTTCCTGTTGACCTGACTTAGAGGATTCAGACTCATACCCACTTCATATGAATTCTAAATATGGATTTCTTTTGTTAAGATGTCCTTCCAAAGTCTGAGACAGAATCCTCTCACTATATGGAAATTGCTGCTGGAAACCATAACAAGAATCTTCGGCCAGGAAAGGAGCTGTTCTTCTTGCATCAGCTACAATGGGAATATTTTCCTAAAGCCAGTTCACAGCTTGACTTCTTTGACATCTAAGGGACAGCTTTGATAGGAAAAGCACTCAGAGGTGCCTGGGTGGCTCAGTCAGTTAAGCATCTGACTCTTGATTTCAACTCAGGTCATGATCTCACAGTTTGTGGATTCAAGCCCTGTGTCAGACTCTATGAGCCAAGCCTACGTGGGATTATCTCTCTCCTCTGTCTCTCTGCCCCTCCCCCACTCACACCTATACTCTCTCTTTCAAAATAAATAAATAAACATTAAAAAATATTAAAAGTACTCATATCAATCATACCAAGTCTCCAAAATTGCTATTTATTTTTTTTAATTTTTTTAAAGTTTATTTATTTTTTGAGAGAGAGAGAGAGAGTGTGAGCAGGAGAGAGGCAGAGAGAGAAGGAGGCACAGAATTCGAAGCAGGCTCCAGGCTCCGAGCTGTCAGCACAGAGCCCAACGGGAGGCTCAAACTCACAAACCGTGAGATCATGACCTGAGCCAAAGCCGGACGCTTAACTGACTGAGCCACCCAGGCACCCCTAAAATTACTATTTCTATCTACCTATTGATGTCTTCTCAAACTAGCTTCACATCTACTGGGGTACAGTCTCACCTTTATGTATCTACTCCACTTGAAATTCTAGACAGTCTGGAAGGTGGCAGTGAGGGACTGGAACCAGAAGTTTGCTCTGTTTATGCTGTGACTGAAGCTGACATGTAATTGCGTCTATTCCCAGCTTCAGGGAGAGAGACTTAGCTCAGGGATGTGTAGTTGAGATAGGGATGTTCTGCAGAACTCTAGGTGTAATTATCTCTCCCCAATATCTTCACCATGGGGCTTTGGTATCTTGTTTGAAATGAACTTACACAAAGTTGGACACACCTATATCTAAATATGAGACAAAATCATGCTAGTAGCCCCCACTGGCACCATCATTAATGCAGATGCTTTGGAGAGCTCGCCATTTAGTATGAAGCTGGGAATTTTTTTTTTTCTGTCAAGATCCAGACATACAGTAATTATTGGGGTTTTGCAAGCCATTTAGTTGTGGTGCAACTACTCCAGCCTGCTGCTGTAGCCCAAAAAGAGCCAGAGAAAATATGCAATGGATGGACAAGGCCGAGTTCCAATAAAACTTTATTTACAAAGAGGACAGACGCTGGATTTGACCCAAGAGACATAGTTCAACCTCTGCTTTACTGTGAGCTTTCCTTTCACGTCCTCACCTACTTCTAGAAGGAGCAAACTTGGGGCTCACAGGTGGCTAATTAACTTCTAAATATCCCAAACCCTTCCCAGGTTTCCATTTGAGTTGGACTTAGTTATCATTGAACAAAATGATGTATGACAGTTATCTTATCCAAGTGACTTGTCAAGAGAGTGATTTTTATGTTTAACTTGTGAGGCTTCGGGGATTGATTCCATTCTGATCTTTATTCTTAGACTTCATTTATGTATTTGAGTTTTGCCTCAGATACATTCATAAGAAGAAACGTATTACTGTAAAAGTTCTGATCACCCCTGTGTGCTTGTTCCACGCAGACCTTGAGGATATCATAAAGTGCATGAATGGAGATCGGGGGTCATGCCATAGATGCAATGTGTCTACCTTGGGTGACATCAAGGCATTAGTACATAACTTGTCCACAAGTGATAAAATGACACTAGTAGGGTTTTTTTTTGGAAATACGCTCACAACCTGGATATTAAATCCAGATGGCTTGTCCTGCAATCATATAAGATTCTCAAGCAGTGTGCCCGGGGGCTCTGGCAAGCTACAGTAAACTCACATGGGTACCAAAAGGTATTTTAAATTTCCAAAGAAGAGAGATAGTCCATACCTTTCTATTTATTTATCCACTTATAACTATATTTCTGAATTGTCTTTTTGAACCCTTTTATACCTGTCATTATTAAACTCGGTTAATTTTTCTTTATTTATCTAATCATGGGTTTTCCATTATATGCTTATTTTTCTAATTCTGGAATTTCTATTATTCTGGCATTAACTATTCTGAAGCTATCCGTAATAGCTCTTAATTTTTTTTTCTGCCACCATTTCCACCTCTTTGTCTTTTTGCTTTTTCTGAAATAAATCATTGGGTTACTTCTCTAAAACTTTAAATTCTTTTTCATATTACCTAGCTGCAATTAGTTCTGTTTCAACAAGCATCTTTGTCTTTAGGAATGTGAGCATAGCTTTTCACAGGGCCAGGCTCACAGGTTCCTTCTAGGACCAGAACTTCCATATGAAGTAAGAACTCCTTGCCACGGTGGGAGTAATCCTTTGGATACAATAGTCTGAAATTATATGATCCAACCCATCTACCCTACATACAACTGTAGTCTTCATAAATTACCATTTTAATTCCGCCCCTACCAACTCATCGTTCAGATTGACTTGTATCAATGTCCCTGACTGTGATTCAGTTTAACCACTGATTAAACTTCATTTTGTCTTTCAAATCCATTTCCAAAACTAAACAATACTCTTTCATCAAAAAATTCTCTACAAAAAAAAAAAAAAAAAGTGAATGGAGACCAAATCAAAATGTATCCTTCCTAATACAGAATCTATTTGGTAGAAAACAATGTTGGTTTCAACTTGTACATTACAATGCTAAAAAAATCTATCTGGATGTGCAGCTATCAGAGCAACAGAAAAGAAAAGGGCACATTCAAGCTTTGTTCTTAATTATAGAAAAATGGTATCAGTTGTGAAAACAATTCATGTCCGTACTCTAGGATCTGTGTAATTCATAAATCATTTTACTCTTGTAGATAGGACCCTTTAGGCATTTTCATTAATGAAAGGGTACCTCTTTGAGAAAGTATCCTTTCCAAATAATGTTGAGGAAAAGCAGGACGCTATGAATTCCCCCCAAAGATCAAATAAACTAACTAGCTGAGGTCCTGGCCAGTTTTGTTTCAGAACCAAAGTAAGGGTGGGAGTAGGAGAGTGATTTTGTTAAACTTTTCAGCTTCATATCAAACTAAATGCTGTCTTGAATGCCTTTACTACGTAACATGGTATAGATCTGGTTCAGTATTCAAAAAGCATAAACCCTCCATCTGGGTTATATTGTAGGTGTGAAAGTTTGTAGTTGAAAGACATGTACTTGGCAAAAACTTAAAATCACAGGAAGCTTTTTGAGTAAGTGAAAGGTGAGAAATTACTACAGTCAGAAGATCTGAATATCTGATTTCTTCATTCTGACTTTTACAGTTTTCTTTACAGTGCTTGGAAACTTAAATGAGTCTAAAATCACTATCATTTTATATTTATTTTTCAAAAAAAAAACTTCTTTAGAAACATTTTGCTCACTGATGTAGGAGACTATTTCTTTACAAAAGTGTTCTAAAATATACAGAAAGTCTCGCATTTTACAACTTACATGATATTGAAGGTCAGAACCGAAAAAGAGAGCACGAGAAAAAGACTTTAATAGGAATGTATGTCCCCAAAACTACCTCTCTTTAAATTTCAAAGCTGTAAAGTGGAATGAGTATAATGACACCATCCTTAACACTAGGATGGAAGGGCCTACCTGAAGACAAGCTTCTCTGAGGCCCTTGTAGTCTTTCAGATAGAAGGGTGTAGAGCCTTGCACACACAATTGGGTCTGTCCCTCCAGGCTTTGTACCGCACGGGTGTGATCTTGACCACATCTGTAGGAAAGATTCCCAATCTGCTACATCAGTCCTCTTCACTCCCCAACCCGTATTTCAAGCTCCCTATTGCGCATCCCCAACTGGTTGTGTCAGAAGCATCTTCAACACAAGCAACAGAAACACATTCATGATTGTAAGGTTCAAGTTGAATGTCTATGCTAATTCCTGTATAGGTAAATAAGTCAGTGACTTGGAAATCACGCTCAATTATTTTCTTTTCCCTGACCACCGGATGTAACCCCTCCTACAAAGACACACTTCTAGGGACCACTTTAATTCCCACATACCTCTTGCTTTCATCACATCCTATTTAAACCAATTATCATACTGTTAGATTAGAGTCTTACTATTTCTTACCCCAGTCTCCAGCAACCCTGAAAAATAGTCTTTCTATCCTCAGGTCTCCTTTTCCTATTGAGATATAATTGACATATACCATTGTGTTAGAACAAGGTGGGTAGCATATTGTTTGATACATGTATATACGGTGAAATAATCATTACAGTAACTTTAGTTACCTTGGGTATCACACAGCGTTACATTTTTTATTCCAGTAGTGACAACTTCTCAGATCTACTTTCTTAGCAACTTTCAAATATGCAATACAGTATTGTTAACTATAGTCGTGTTCTGGATGTTACATTCTCAGAACATATTTATCTCGTAACTGGAAGTTTGGGCTCCTTTTTTATGCCCAGAATGGCGTCAGTGCTGTGCAACTTCAAGGACAATATCTGGTTATGTCAATTATTCTTAAACTCCCTGCAGCGGGCCTCCAGTGACTGCAAGATCAAAGACAAATTTAAGGGCAAATAACTGGAAGAACTCATGTGTATGATATTTATACCCATGTAAATAATATAAATAAAAAGTGCATATAACCATCATAACGTTTGTTAATTTGTGCATGTAACACAAAAATAGCAGAAAACAAAAATAGTCAACAAGAGTTGATAATTTGAGAAAAATAATTGAAGGTAAAACAAAGATCCTTTTATTATTTTATAACAGGATAGAGTTATTAATTCACTTTATGGTATGTTATATATACACATCATAATATTCAGGGGACCCACTAAAGTTAAAGATGATTAGTAAACATTCCGAACTGTTGAAGGGAAAAAAGATAAAGATAATTAGGCTAGAGCGAACAAACAAAATTCTCTAAAAAGTATCAAAGCATGAAAAAGTTTGAAGAATAAAAAACAAAATCTGTCAGATACATGTTAAACAACAGCCAGCTGATGAACAGTATTAATGTCAGATGGATTAGACTTTGGAGTAAAATTATAGTAAAGATAAGGTGGGCCTACAAGATGGTCACAAATCCATTAATCACAAAAATAGAAATTATTTAAATTTACACATTTCTAGCATTATTGCTTCAGAACATATTTAGCAAGGATTGAAAGAATGACTAATATGGTATAAATCTGCCGTAATAATGGAAAATTATAGTTTACCTCTCTAAGATATGAGAAGTAGACCATTAAAAATATAGTATGAATTAGAACAGCACAGATTGCACTAGTCAGAGTCCAATCAAGAGACAGAAATCACATAGCAATTTGAACAATTATTAACTATACCTGAAGAGTTACTACGCATAAAGTTAATTCTAAAGAACATACGAATAGTAGATACAAGAGCACCTTCTGCCTCTAGGGATGAGATCGTACCTAAAGAAGGGAAAATTTGGAAAGTTCCCCACCTCTAGGCCTGAGATCTAGAGCTTGCTGGATGAGCCCAGCCAAAGTTCATAGAATGGCCATGGAGGCCATATTGGCAGAACCCACTGGGAAGTTTTCATCTGTTGTCAAGAAACAGCCATTTCAGGGAGGTTCCACCCACAGACCTTAGTGTGAAGTTACTTAGTGTGTGCCAGGGAAGCTACCCCAAGAGAAGGTGCAGAACATGCGTGGTCACCACATTCCCCAGAAGCCTACTGGGAAGAGCTCACCAGAACCTGAAAGAACTCTTCCTCTGTCAGTGCCCCTCTGAGTCTCAAACATTGCAGCCTGACACCATGAAATCTGGTAAGAGAAGAATGCTGTAGACCACAAGCAGGGCTCCATGGGGTGGATTTGGAGAGAAAAGGTGATAGTTTCTAACTGGCACAATGATCAACAAGCCTGAGCTAGTAATGACATGAAGAAAACCACACTCAAGGAAGACACACTAGTTTTGACCCTCCCCATGGAACCAAAATGGTTGGTTGACCCTCACATGGAACCAGATGGAACATCTCTGAAAATATAGTTACCAAAGTGGTATAGATTTGGAAATTTAAAAAAATAATAATTTCAATGACATCATGAGTCAAAGAGGAAATTAAAATGGATGCTTACAAATATTTAGAATGGACAGATAACAGACATACTACATATAGAAAATTTATGACGCAGTTGAAATGGTTTTTAAGGAGAGATTAATAGCTTAGTTTTAAAAAGAAGAAAGCATCAAAATTAATGAAGGTGTGCATCTAAATTATAAAGTCAAAAAAGTTAAAAAAAAATAAATCTGAAGAAAGGGGAAAAGGTAGGAAATAATAAAATGGAAGACAGAAATGAATAAAAATTTTAAAAGTGAAATAGTGAATGAAATAGAAAACAACGTAAGGTTCAATGAAACCAAACACTTGTCCTCTAAAATACAATTCTGATAAGCTAGTAAAATATATGTCTTAAGGAGAGAGAGAGAAATAGGTAATGCTAGAAGGGGCATTAGAGAGGAGGAGGAAGAAAAGAGGAGAAAAAGAAAACTAAGAATAATTTGAAGAGATTTGCCCTTTCAAACATCAAGACTTACTAGAAAATTAAGGCAGTTTGAATAATTCAGAAGTGGCACTGGGGCTGGATAAGTAATGGAATGGAATGGAATGAAAGATCCCAGAAACTGGCCAAATGTATGTAGAAACTTGATTTATGACAGAACATCAGTTGCAAATTCACGGGAAAAAAATGGTAGGTTATATAACAAGTATTGACGGGCAATTGTTTGTGTTTATAGAAAAAGATAAAATTCAATTCATCTCTGACTTAGTAAAACTATGAAATCCATATGGATTAAATATATAAATATGAAAGGCATAATTACGATTTTGAGGCAAGGAACGATCTTTTAAACGCTATATGCAAAATAAAAGCTTTATTTTTTTAAATAAAACTAAGCTTTAAGCTTTTTAGTAAAAAGGGGACTATAAAAAGGATGTAAAAGACAAATCATTAACTGGAAAATATTTGCAGCCCAAGCAGCAACAACAAAAACCCTCCAAATCAGTAATAATCATTTAAAAATACATACAGCAGGGATAACTCTGGAATGGGAGAACAAAGAGCTCTTGTGAAGACCCCTCCCCAGTGAGACAACCATAACTGGTTACAATTATTTTAAAAACTAATTAAAGTTTCTGGAAACTGTCCTAAGGCTGATTTTTAAACAAATTTTTAAAATTATTCAAGAAAGGGATGCCTGGGTGCCTCAGTCGTCTGACTCTTGATTTCAACTCGGGTCATGATCTCACTGTTTGTGAGGTTGAGACCCGCCTCAGACAGAGTGCTGAGCATGGAGTTTGCTTTAGATTGTCTCTCTCTTCCTCTGCCCCTCTCCCCAACTCTCGCTTCCCCACCCCTCTCTCTCTCAAAGAAATGTATCAAATCTTGCTAAGAACAGCCAGCTTCTCTGGAACTTGAGGCAGCATCTACTCCCTTCCCAACCCCAAGCTGGGCAGGGTGGAGGCTCCATTATGAGCAGTTAGGGCCAAAAAATATATGGCTTCCTTTCACCGCAGCTCTCAGCCAAAAGTGGTGGTAGTTCCCACTTTTGGTGTAGACTACCAGCATTTTTCATCCCTCTGAACTCTGTGTTGTAGAGATTCTATTCCAGATGAGTGTTACCAACAGCTCAGCAGCTCCCCTGCATCACCCACTCTTACCCCAGGGGTAGGGGATCATGAGCAGTGGAGCCCTGTCTCTCATCGCAACTCCCTCCTAGGGCTGGGGTTCCACATCAGAAGAGAAAGCCAAGAATACTAGTGGCTACTGACCCCATCCATAAAATAAAATAACCTCCACCCTATCTTCATGCCATATAGAAAAATTAATTTGAAATAGATCATAGACCTAAACATAAGTGTTATAACTTCCAAAAAATATTAAAAGGCAATCACTGTGAACTTCAAGAAGGCAAAGAGTTTTCGTATAGAACGGAAAACATAAAACAAAGAAAAATTGATCGTTTGGACTTCAGCAGAATGAAAAACGTATGCCCTTCAAAAGACAATGCTAACACTTTATGTGTTACATGCACTGTAACACTTTTCTGCACTCTGTGGCTAGACACATGTATTTAACAGAGCATTGGTATCCAGAGTGTATTAGAATAAAGCCCTATATCTCACTAATAAGAACACAAACAACTCTAATCCAAAGATTTGAATGGATGTTGTATAAAAGAAGATGTAATTGGCTAATAAGCACACAAAAATGCTGATTATTAGTCATCATACAGATATAAGTTAAAACACAGTGAGATACCTTTCCATAGCCATTGGAACACCTAAAATTATAAATACTAAAAATAGCACTGTGCAGGTACTTTAGAACTGTTTCTTATTAAGCTGAGCATCCACTTATCATACATCCCAGTAAATCTAGATCCAGTAATGTTAGATCCAGTAATGGTCCCCAAAGAAATGAACATGTATATCTGCACAGACTGGTAGATAAATATCAAAAGCATTTCTATTCATAGTAGCCAAATACTGGACATAACTAAAATGTTCATTAATGTAATCCATGCATAAACAACTTGGAGTCTATACCTACATTGGAATATTACTTAGCAACAAAAGAAAATTAAACTAGTGATACTCTCATTAACATAATCATTAAAAGTTATGCCGAAACAAGTATAATGGTTACATTCATATGAATTCTAAAAAAAGAACACCACTCTTTAGTGATGAAAAGCAGTATTAGGGTTTCCAGTAGTGGGGGTCAGATTTATTGCCAAATGGCATCAGGAAACTTGCCAAAATCCTTCAAACTGTTCTTTTAAAGTGAATACACTTTGTATTTAAATTATACCTCAATAAAATTATTTAAGGAAAAAAAACCTACAAAATACAAAGAAAACAAGCTTCAAAAATGTTTCTTAGCTGGGGGCAGCTGAGTGGCTCAGTCAGTCAGCGGTTGAGCGTCCGACTTCGGCTCAGTTCATGATCTCACCCTGCGTGGGTTCGAGCCCCGCATCAGGCTCTGTGCTGACAGCTCAGAGCCTGGAGCCTGCTTTGAATTCTGTGTCTCCCTCTCTCTCTGCCCTTCCCTACTCATGCTATGTCTGTCTGTGTCTCTCAAAAATAAATAAACATTGAAAAAAAAAACTTTAAAAAAGTTTATTAGCATTCTTTCTAATAACACAAACATGAACATTTTGAATCTATTGAATTACAATAAAAAAGAATTGTATACAAAACACACCACAATCCAACTATCCGAGGCTGAACAAAAAAAAATCAAAAGCTTCAAAAATCTTTTTAAAGTGATGGAAACAAATAAAATGATTCTTTTTCTGGAATAGAAATCTCGATAATTCAAAAATGTGAGTTGCTTATTCCTAATGCTGTAAATGTTGGATGAAAATTACATTCAAAGGTTGTAAATTAAAAGCGGAATGTGTGACAAACATATTTTTTAAAAATGGCAATCAGGTCTTGTTAATCGCAGAGTTCAACCAACAGTAAAAATCAATATAAAAAAATAGCAAATATTATAAATCAATTGTATAAAATAAAGCATTTGGAATATTAAAATTGACTCCCCCAAATCATGAAAAAAACATACCAGAAGCTAATTTGTGTAGCTCTCAAGCTCTTAAAACTGGGACAAATTGAGTGTAAAATAATATTGATTATATTGAATTATATCATATTAAACTGAAAACAAATCCATGAGTGTATACTAATATTCCTTCAAAACAGGAAAGGGAAAAAACAAAATGCCAACTAATAAATATACAGAAAAAATGGAGATTAGAATATCACCATACTGATTGCAAACCTAGAGGAGGATCATCCATTGATGCTAAAGCCATTGGGTGAAAAGTAGCTGTGCAACCAAGAATATTTGCATGGCCTCAAATTATCACCCCACAAAAAATACACTGATTACAAAGGGGACAGGGGAAAATGCAGTCTTGGGATAGATAGCCCCATGGGCAGCCATTTAACCAAGTGATTGTGATTGAACTTGCATCGCTGATATAGGTCATCATTAAGATGTTTCCATAACTATATCACCTATATTTTTATTTTGCCATTAATGTTTAATATGTTTATAAGATGAGGAAATAAATAAATACAGGATACACGGAATTTTCCCTGGCCAGATTGTAGGAACTTGACTAAGACTTTCAAAAACTTCAGTATAAGGAAAAAGAGAAAAATGTGAGCAGACTATTCTTTATCCAAAACGATTCAAGAGACGATGCAGTCAAATTTAATATGTGAACTTGATTGCATGTGCACAGAGGAAAAGTTTTCTAAAGATATTTTTGTGATAATTTGGGGCATTTGAATATAGACTGCGGATTACATGATTTTTTCAATTCAATGTTGGTAGTCTTAAGTATAATGACATTCAAGCCATGTAGGAGCATGTCAGTCTTAGGAGATGCACCAGTAGAGAACCGTCTGTGTGTGTCCGTAGAAGAGATAGAGAGGGAGAAAAATCTTTTATTACTTTAACAAAATGTTAACAAATTGTGTGATTTAAGAATTATATGTTAATTTTACTATTATTTCTATAGTCCTGTAGGCTTGAAGTTTTTCAAAATGAAAAATATTTAAAATAATATAGATAAACCATGTAGGCAAAACAAAGACAATAAAATGCTATCAGAATGTTAACACTACATTGAACAGCATAACTCGAGACATGAAATATTTGGAGTGACTTAAAAGTAATTGGCATAGTTCCATTATTGTTATAGTAATTTATGATTGTACTGGGTGCAAAATATCTCCCGACCCCAAAAACCAAGTTTTGGGAAAACAAATAGTGAAGTAAAATTTCATTCACTCTTCTTTCTTTTTTTAAATGAAGGTCTAAGTTTATTTATTTATTTTGAGAGAGAGAGAGAAAGAGAGAGAGAGAGAGAGTGAAGGCAGGAGAGGGGCAGAGAGAGAGGGAGAGAGAGAATTGTAAGCAGGCTCCGTGCTCACAGCCTGATGCCAGCTCGATCCCGGGTACCATGAGATCATGACCTGAGCCAAAACCAACAGTTGAGCCACTATTGAGCCACTCAGGCGCCCCTCATTTATTATTTAAGAATATTTAACTCATTTACATAAAATTTTAAAACACAAAAAGTAAGAGTTTGAGAATAGTTTAAGATACTTTGTCATACTTACTCTTAGAGTAGCTGGAGAAAATACCTGAAATAATACGTGGCACTTTACTATCAGTGCTTAACAAAAACCATCTTACGAAATACTCATCGTAAAATTTGTTGGATATTTGCAAAGGTTGCAGTCAGTGTATTGTTATTCAGAAAGTCTGAAATTTAAGCCAATTTTGAAAAAAAATCTCATTCCACTTTGGCAATACCTTCAGGGCAATACGCTCCTCTCTCCTAAGAAGATAATATCAGGTTAAAAAAAAAACCATCAGAATCTCTTCTAAAATTTTTTTATAAACTTTTGTTATCTTCTATTACACATCAAATAACCAATCACAGAACATGAAAATTTCTAACAAGCTGGTGGTAATTGACGTAATCCAGTTTGGAGGAGTATTTGCAGTTTGATGCAGCCGCAGTTTAGACACACAGGGTCTTAGAAACTGTGGCGTGGTAATAAACACTTGGGTAAAATTATAGTTCAGCTTTACTAAATGATGTCTAATGGAGGTTTTAATACTTTTTTGGCTTCACAAGAAAGACAAATTTCGGTTCTTAGAGCTGACAGGTAATTCGACAGCTGGTAAGAGTAGTTGAACATATAAAATTGAAAAGAAATTTTGCAAAGAAGTAATGCCTGTGCTAGAACACAAAGAAGGGAACTCAGAACTTAATTGAGCTACGGGCATCTGTATGGTCCTTTCTCATCTAACAGTATATAGTGTTCTATCTCAATTTTCTAAATTTGAAGATTCATTCAGCCAGAGCAGCGGACTTCATTTCAAACAAACGAAAGTAATACACATCTGATTTCACTTTAAACCTAACCTGAAGCGATCTAGGTTTGTATGTAAGAGACATCAAATTGCTATGCAAAAAGGTCTTTGAAATGAATTGAACATATCTAGGGCTGGGAACCTCGGGTATTAAACAGGGGGAAATTTTTTTTTTAAATCTCATTAAATATTTCTCACTGTGGACCAGAATTTGTTTCTGTTTGATTCTACCCGGGGGTCCTGAAAGAGTGAGCAGGCTAACGTCTGAATGACAGGATAATAATAACACTCTATGTCTCCCATCCCCAAGGAACTCAAGGGCTTTGTAGGAATGATCTCATTAATCCTCACAACATCCCTGCAAGGTAGGTAGGCGAAAAGAACTGTCATAACCACTTTATAAATGAAAATAGTGGGAAATTTTTTCAGTTTCACATAAATGAAAAAGAAAAGTGCTACCTTTTGACTTGGAGTGTAGTAGCTGTGTATGCTGGACTGCTACTTTATTCACTGAGATTAGTTTTGTTTTGAAATCACTTACCTCGCTCAGCAACATCTTAATTTTGGAAATCCGTCTGCATCTCACCAAGGTTATAGTCTTCGATCGTTTCCATATTGAGCAAGAATATTTAAATTGTCATTGTAAGAGTTCGATCACTGGGACAGAGGTGGAAAATGAACACGACCTGAAAGGGTACAGCCTCACACGGTGTAAACAACAGTCCATCAAAAATAAATGTAAGTAAAGGAGGGCCTGGGTGGCTCAGTTGGTTAAGCGCCTGACTCTTGACTCCACTCAGGTCCAGATCTCGTGGTTGGTTCATGAGTTCGAGCCCCACGTCAGGCTCTGGGCTGGCGTTGTGGAACCTGCTTGGGATTCTCTCTCTCTCTCTCTCTCTCTCTCTCTCTCTCTCTCTTTCCCTCCCCAGATTGTGCTCTCTCTCTAACATAAATAAATAAATGTTTTTAAAAAATAAATGTAAGCAAAAGAATAGTCAAATAAACAGGACATTTTGCCTCACTACATAAAGTTTTCCAATTCAATAAATGCCATAAGTATCCATATGGCATGGAAAATATTAAAATGTATCAGATGTTTTCTTGCTGCACATGGCAAAAAGCATAGAAAACACAAAAGGTACATAAAGCAATATATAATGATAAAAAAACATAAAAACCACTTTTCGTAATCCAACAATCCATAATAAACCACCATAAAATATTGGCATATTAAATTATAGGTCCACACCCACACATATTTTAGCTCATACATTATAAAGCCTATATTCTGTAATTATACTGAATAAGCAATTTTGAAAACACATTTAACCTAATATTGTAAGTATTTTTCAGGGGCTTAAAAATTCTTCAAAACATTAATTCCATGGAGTAGGATATCATAAATGCACGATATGTATTTAAACTCTTTCCTTTGGCAGGTAATAGGTTACATCTGCTTTTTGTATTAAAAGCAATGCAAGGATGAGTCTCTACAAGCATCAATTATTTGTCCACATTTCATGTTATTTCTGTAGATTGCTTCCTAAAGTGAATTGCACATGTAAAGGACATAAACTTGCCCTACCTTTTGGGATTCCAATCTCCAGGCTGTTCTTGGAGATTTATATAATCTACATTCCCAGTACCCAAGTGACTTTGTCTTCACAGGCATTTATTGCTATGTTTTTTTTTTCTTTTTTCTTTTTTGTCTCAAGTTTTTATTTAAATTCCAGTTAGCTAACATATAGTGCCATATTGGTTTGGGGAGTAGAACTTAGTGATTCATCACATACATATAACACCCAGTGCTCATCACAAGCGCCCACCCCCCCCCCACACACACACACCCCACATGAGCAGCCTTCAGTTTGGTCTCTATACTCTCTCAAACTTTTAAATTTTTATTTGTTTGTTTTGTGATCCATGAGGTTCAACCTTGCACACACACACACACACACCCTCTTTTTCATTAAGCATTTGTGGTGCCACATTTCTCCATTGTCTGTGTATTTATTTTCCTCAACCACCTATTGGGTTGTGTTTCTCACTACATTTTCGAAAATGATGTGTTGACTTATCAAAATAATACAACCTCATTAAAAATATCAGGCTGAGGGGCACCTGGGTGCCTCGGTGGGTTAAGTGGCCAACTTTGATTTTGGCTCAGGTCATGATCTCATGGTTTGTGAGTTCGAACCCCTCATCGGGCTTTGTGCTGACAGTGTGGAGCCTGCTTGGATTCTCTCTCTCCCTGTCTCCTTGTCTCTCTCTCTCTATCAAATTAAATAAATAAACTTAAAAAAAAAAAAAACTTAAGAAAAAGTATCAGGCTGAGAGGAACCTGGGTTGCTCAGTTGGTTAAGCAACCAACTTTGGCTCAGGTCATGATCTCATGGTCTGAGGGTTCAAGCCCCGTGTTGGGCTCTGTGCTGACAAGGTGAAGCCTGTTTCAGATTCTGTGCTCCCACTCTCTCTGCCCCTCCCCTGCTCATGGTCTCTCTCTCTCTCTCTCTCTCTCTCTTTCTCTCTCTCAAAAATAAATAAACATGAAACCTTTCTTAATTAATAGTGGCGCCTGGGTGGCTAAGTCGTTTGGGCAACCAGCTTCAGCTCAGGTCATGATCTTATGGTCTGTGGGTTCAAGCCCCACGTTGGACTCTGTCTCCCTCTCTCTCTTCTCCTCCCCTTCTTGTGTTCTATCAAAAATAAATAAACATTAATTTTTTTAATGAATAAAAAATGCATCAGGCTGAGAAAAAGGGAGACAAAGAAGAAAGCTCTTGCCACTAGAGTGGTGCCACTCTAGTGGGTGTCACTACAGCCCAAGTGACAATCTGGCCTCAAGGGTCCAGAAAGAGGCAAGTACTGAGAACAAATAGGAGGCTGAGTGCTACAGAAAGAAATAATTTTGCAACAATACAATTCCATTAAACACGCCTAAAAACATATTAAATTCAATTTTAATTACATTAAAGAAAAGAAATACAAACTCAATTGATACTGAAGGGATGCTAAAATTCCATGGAAGTGTTTCTTCACTCCAGGACATATCATTTCTTTAAAAACCTCTTTAAGATTGAGAGACACTGATATCTATGTTGAGTTTGGAGTTGTCATGGTTTTATTCAGCCCACATGATTATACTTTCAGTGCTATGAGATTGACTCCATGCTCTAAAAATGAGAATTTCAGTAGCCATCGATTTCTTTCCACCCCCTCTATCCCCACTGACCTATTTTTACTGCTGGGATTATTTTTTTTTCCTTGTCATATTTTATTGCATTTACATCCTGCTCAGATGTATAATTTTGTTTCTTTATTTAGATGAGCTTAATTCTCAAACCCATTCATTTTACCACATCTGCTCTTTTCAGACTTCTTTATTTTGAGTCCTTTATGGATTGGCTGTATTTCAAATATTACATGCTTATTTAACTAGCATGTAAATAATACTATATTTGAAAATGTCTTTTTACTTGATGCTCAAACATCTTGCCTATGTTTAAGATTTTGGAGTCACACTCCCTTTCCCTCGGAATAACATCATATTTTCTCTATTGTCTTTTTTCTAGTTCTAGAGACGTCTGGGACAGGCTGACATCTTCTACTCCCAGTGTTTCCCCTTGTCTGTCCTGAGAATTCTCTCTTTATCCGGCAGTCTGCTCCCTTGCTCTGGATATGTCTGTATGTTGATCTCCTGCAGGTGTACTTCTGTTATACCTAGTGTGCCTTTCCATGGTCCAGTTCTTTCTTCACGTTATATTCTGTCATTTCTTCTGAGTTTTGACCTGTTCAGTCGCTAATCCACATTTCAGCTCTTCCTGTTCTATTTCCCCTGGTTCAAATTCACACATTAGTTCTGGAATGGCACAGTTCGGATTTCGTATTTATTGCCTGTATCCGTGGCTTTATCTTTCCCTCTCGTTGTGTCTTCGCATCTTTATGTCCCTGCATTTTTATTTTTACTTAATTTATACCATATAATGCACAGCACACACCATGCAATCTTCTGTTTTCCAGGCAGTGCTTTCCTTCACACTGTGCTTTACAAGCAATTTTCCTTTCTGTCCAATTCTATTTTCTCTCTGCTGCAGTGCTGTGTATCATCTTTGTCCCATTTCTCCTTATCTAACTTACATTTAATGGCAACACCTCTATCCAGATATTTCCATGTGATAGCGTGTCTTTTCCCCTGCAGACTACAATTTGATGTCAGAAATTGAAGAGATCAAACAATTTCTGACATCAAATTTCTGACCTCCTCCTCGAATCCATCTGGAAAAGGCTTGTTCACCCAACTTGGCCAGTGCTCTGGAGGAAGGACAAAGTCCTTGTTGCCTCTGATCAAATCTCAGACAGGTGTATGGGAGCTTTTTCACTTCAAGGCTTCCCTTACTCAGCCCAGGGCCCACTTGATTCTTGGACTACTTCTCCCCAGCTGGAGAGCATTAGCGCAGATTCTCAGGATTACGTGAACTCTTTCTCTCAGAACAGTTTCAGAGGTGTGGAGGGGCAGGTTGGAGATGAGTTAATAAGAACGAAGAGGCTCATGAGACTCCTCCAGAATCTTTATTTCTTTGTGTGTTCTCTACTTCTAGAAGTCTGTACAATAACTCTATTCCCCTTTCCTTATCGCGTGATTCTTGGTAAAATGTTTTGCTGTATTAATTTGCTTATTGATCCATCATTATTTTATTTATTTAGTCTTATTGCGGTGTTTTTTATTTTAATTTATATCTGTTTTAAATTCAACATAAAATAAATTTATATTTATATTGGATACGTTTATATATTTATTCTTTATTTAATACAATGTATACTAAATACATTTCAATTCATTATATATTTATTTTAATTCCTATTTCATGTTTAATATAATGTGTAATAACTATATTTAAATTTGTTATATACTTTATTTTAATACCTGTGTAAATGTGTATATTGGGTATGCATAAAATTAAATTAAATAAGATAAAATGGGTAAGTAAATAAAAAATATCTTAAAGGGTCCATATTTTAAATATACAGAGCTATTCACATGTAATATGAAGAACTTCTAGGGTTGCAAACGGACTGTCTTTCCCATAAGAAACTCACACACAGAAAGACACACACGCATGCACACAAACGTTAGGAAAGGAAATGTGTGTGTGTGTGTGTGTTAATTTTAATTTTTTTTAATTAGAAAGAAACCATCAATTTATTTTTTAAACAATAATTACCTGTTTTGTAGCAATGGCATCTAAAAATTATTAAATAATACAGAAATATCAAAATTTTTTTAAATTGCCCAGTATTCTACCAATTATGGTTAACCATTATTAACATTTGATTGACATTATTTCAAATATCTCTTTATGATAGACAGAATGGTAGATTAGATATATAGACAAACATATTAAGAGCTACGTATTGACAAAAATTACACAATTTCACAGAAATAACAATCACACTGTGAATGTTTTTAAAATAACATTTTATTACTTCATGTGATTAAATTTAAAATGTCAACTTTATTAACAGAAGAAATGGAAGTTAAATTAGAACAGAGGATGATCAAACAAACACTCTTTACAAGGAAATATAATAGCTCCTAAATTAAATCCAGTAAGAATGCAGCATACATTTATATGCTTAAGGAGTGCTTTATATATATATATATATATATATATATATGTGTATATACACACACACACACATGTATATATATATATACACGTATACACATGTGTATACGTGTATATATATATACATGTGTATACGTATATATACGTATGTGTATACGTGTGTATACGTATATATACGTATATATACATATGTGTATACGTGTGTATACGTATATATACGTATATACGTGTATATACACACATGTATATACACACATGTGTATACATGTATATACACGTATATACACATGTGTATACACATGTGTATATACACACACATATATACATGTGTGTATACATATACACACACACACGTGTGTGTATATATGTGTATGTGTATATATATATATATAAATTTACCATATATATATATTTATACACACACACACACACACACACACACATCTTGGTTTGCAAGCATAATTTGTTCCAGAAACATTCTTGTAATCCAAAGCACTCGTATATCAAAGTGAATTTCAAGAACCATTGGCTCACTTGTGACCATGTGCCATTTGGCATCACATACTGCTTGTATGGCAAGACATCTCTCATTTACCAAGTTAAAATTTATTAGAAATGTTTGCTTTTCTTGTGGAACATTCACAGAACAAGTTGCTCACAGTCCAAGGTTTTTCTATATATATATTTAAATTTGAATATAAATATATAAATGTAAAGTCAGAAATTATCCAATATTATATATATTTAAATTTGAAATATAAATATATAAATATAAAGTTAGAAAATATCCCTTAAATACTGGATTTCAAGTAAGTAATTAGCACGGTTACCTTCACCTCATTTCCTGATATTTGCTTCTCATAGCGTAGTGTTACAATGTCGTCTAATAATATACACATGAAGTGTATTGATTATCATTTACAACTTAAATCTAGATGGATCCCAAAATTACTATTAGTTGTGCTACATGGCTCCTTTCCATTCTTGGGTATGATTTGACTTTGATATATCTCTGAGTCAGTTGAACTTTGGCATACACTAGCTACTTTTAATCTTCTAGGTCACAAATTCCGAAGGATTTAAGGATCTGTCAGACTATATTTTGACTTTATATTCAAAGATTTAGTATAAACTTGGGATCGTGGCTTACTCCAGAATTTTTTTCGGCAAACCTTCCTTATTGTCTGGCTTTGAATGTTGCTGTAGAGAATTCTAAGGACAGCTTGATATTTTCCCCTGTTTAGTGATTTTTCCTACCGAAATGCTTGTACATTCCTTTTTCCAGCCATTGAGTTTACTTGCTGTTACAGGTTGTTTTTTTCTTTTTTTAAGTTTATTTATTTTGAGAGAGAGAGAGCACCAGTGAGGAAGGAGCAAAGAGAGAGAGGGGGAGTGAGTCCCAAGCAAGCTCCACACTGTCAGCACAGAGCCCGATGCAGGGTTTAAATCCATGAACCACGAGATCATGACCTGAGCCTAAGTCTGACGTTTAACAGAATGAGCCACCCAGACGTTCCTAGGATGTATTTTAGAGCTGATTATTGTCAGTATTTCCTGGGATTCAGAGGGCTGTTTCCAACCGCAGATTCAGTTCTTCGCACACTTTGGTTATTTTTTTTTTTCTATTTCATCTTTGAATGTTTCTTTTTCATTTACTCTGTCACAGACACAACTGATTTGTTGGCTCTCTGTGTTTGTTTCTGTATCTATCATCCTACATCATATACCTGTTATTTCCGAATCTCCTTTGCTCCAGCCTGTCCACCACGCATGTAATGGCTTTAACTCCTGTGTATTCTGAGTATTATTTGTTGTTGTTTCTTACGTGTTTTTCGTGTCTATAATTTCTTTTGTTTCTTTCCGGAAATCTGTGAGCTTGCCTATCATTTCATTCTGTTATCCAATAATTCCATACTTAAGCCCTTTTAGTGACTACAATTTGCTTTTTCTCCCTCTTTGCTCACTTTTAAAAGAGGAATTCGTAGAAAGCTCTCTGAGAATGAAGAAAAATTAGGGGAAATATTGTGTTTCTTTGAAAATTTATTTTCATATATAGATCATTCAGAAAAGATATGCTAATGTTTTTCTTTTTTTACATTCCCCATGCTTATACACAAGGCCAGTATTGCTATTTATTTATTTATTTATTTATTTATTTATTTATTTTTGTCATTCTTTTTTTGTTGGTATCAGTAGAGTCAGGAGGGGCCATGAACTAAATGTGCCTCACTTTACTATTTTGAAATAGAAATCTTTTAGTGTTTTCTTTTCTTTCAATGAATATTATCTGGGTTTATTTTTTCTTACACTACATTTAATATTTCACTCAGTTAGAATCACTTTATGTGAAAAGGACTTTTTAAATTTTCAAATAGCTCTGCTATTTGAGAACATTAAATAAATTTTTCATAAATTTTTCAAAAAGATTGAAAACCTTAATACATGAAATAAATACATTTCTATTATAGTTATTCTGGAAATGATTTTAGAGTCATTTCCCTCTCATCTTTATTTTATTCCCTGTAGAACCTACTAAAATTTATCTGAATTTTTCTCTATTGAAAAATATCATTGCTACTTTATTATAAGTACTCTAAACCAAAAGAGAACTAATAACTGATATACAAAGATCCTTACTACATAATGTCTAATACATGCTTTTTATTTTTTTTTTTATTTTTTTAATTTTTTTTTTCAACGTTTTTATTTTATTTTTGGGACAGAGAGAGACAGAGCATGAACGGGGAAGGGGCAGAGAGAGAGAGAGACACAGAATCGGAAACAGGCTCCAGGCTCCGAGCCATCAGCCCAGAGCCTGACGCGGGGCTCGAACTCACGGACCGCGAGATCGTGACCTGGCTGAAGTCGGACGCTTAACCGACTGCGCCACCCAGGCGCCCCAATACATGCTTTTTAAATTCAACAATGAAAATAAAACAGACCAGTATGGATGAACTAACTCTTATGGAAAGATTCTGTTAATAAGCTTGGAGTGCTTTTTTTGGATGAGGTGTTTTGGATTTATCATCATAACAAAATGCCAGAAAAGATAAGCTTTTTGTATTATTAGAGATCTTAGCTACAATTTAACAACATCATCAATGATAAAGACATTTAGCGTAAAGGCAATATAACTGTCATGTATTTTGTTTAGTGAGTGAAAATACTGCTGCTAAGAAAAACCAGATTTCATAAATTCTCATTATTTTTGTGGTTTTTGTTACAACAGATGTATCTTAGTTTTTTCCCCCTGAAATTGGCTTTATTTAATTAATTTTTTCTGTCTCACTGAATTTGTTTTTAAAAATCTGAAAAGGTTTCTTAAGCTTACTTTCAATAATACTTTCTTATAATTCTAGCGTCCCCTGAACTTTTAATTTTAAATGGACTAATACAAAAATCCTATCTAAATTTAAGTACTGTTTTATTGTATTTCTACAGATCTGGAGGGAAGACCACAATTGTAACGGTTTTCCTTTAACTCAGCATTATTTGGGACATCCCAGAGCTAAATTTCAGAAGAAAATGGTGACGTGTTCTACCCTGGGGATTTTGGTGTTCCACGATACAGTGAAAGAATATGCCTTTGTGTTAATTACGGCTTTGACATGGCTCCAGATGTACATAATACATGATGTGTAAGCCAGATGCCCATGTGTTCGGGCCTCCACCTGGACACTGCTGCTCGAGGAAATCAGAACCCCCTCCTGCTGCAGGTGGAACATGGCAGGCGTCCAAGATCTGTCTCGTGATACGTTTGCTGCCCTCTGGGGAGAGGTGCAGGATTGCTCTGCAGAAACATTTATGATTTCATTAAAGAATGAATCACCAAGAGTCAATGGGGGCCTGCTAATTGGCATTTAGAGATATAAATTTATTTTAACTGTAAATGAAGGAATTTCCATCTCCTTCATCCCTTACCATTTGCGGAAGTTATATATCCTAGCAAACCTTTCTTACGCTCCCTACTTTGAAAGCTTCCTAATGGTTTTTCAACTTCAGAAGGCTACATATTTCTACCAGAGAATTCCTGAAAACATTAAGAAATGTAGATATGCCTTCAAATCTTTTATATAGCTTCTACTGAAATTTCACCCAGTGGCTCAGTAAGTTTTTCCTTGTTCCACTGTCGTTCAAGAATTCTGGAATCCTGACATTTTGCAGAGTTTGTTGGCCAATATGTTGATGACAGCGACACATTTGTCTTTTACCCAAAAGTATTTTCCTAGCTTTTATATAAGGGAAAAAATAACGGTTTTTGGCTTAAAGTTTATTATATGTGATCATTATTTCTGTAGCTATTTTTGAAGTATCTATCACCACTGAATAAATAATTATTTATATAGTGTTTGCAGTTGTTATCATAAATATGGTTTTAGTTTGGGCAGAGTGATTGTTTGTTTATCTGCCAGACTCTGTAAGTTAATTAGTTATCTGTTTAGAGAAAATTCAGGAACATATATTGCTTCAACTATCCTCCCATTGTTGCTTTATAAAAATTCTATCACCTAAAACATATAACTTTGACTGGTCAAGATTCTATTATTCCACTGATTTTTTTTTTATTTCAATGGAAAGTATAATTGAATAAACCTGTAAATCTGTAATCCTGACATTAATTTTTTCTTAGAAAACAAAATTATGTTGGTAAAGACTATTTTCTCATTAAAAATACTAGAAAAATAAGCATGTCTTATTTTCTCTTCATTAGCGAATATATTTTTATTAAAATTAACAAACTTGGGGCACCTGGGTGGCTCAGTCGGTTAAGCATCCGACTTCGACTCAGGTCATGATCTCGCCGTCTGTGAGTTTGAGCCCCGCATCAGGCTCTGTGCTGACAGCTCAGAGCCTAGATCCTGCTTCTGATTCTGTGTCCCCCCTCTCCCTCTGCCCTTCTCCTGCTCAAGCTCTGTCTCTCTCTGTCTCTCAAAAATAAATAAATGTAAAAAAAAAATAAAATTAAAAAAAAATAAAATTAACAAAATTAAGAAATACCTAAATATAGTATTATTGTTGGCCCTATTTAATTGTATTAGACAAGTATTAATGAAGACAAAGTTTTACATGATCAATGCCTCTAATTATTCTATGACTTATTAAGTGCTTAACAAACCTTTCATCCTATAAAATTGGTACAAGTCACCTTTCTTAATTTTTAGTTTGAGAAGAACTTTGGTTTCCTATATTAAAATTGCAACCTCTATTCACACCCCAGCATAAATGCATGTTTAGAAAAAGTAACAAAAGAAATTAAGCAAAAATAAGTGTAAATACAATTTTCAAAGAATAAAAATACAGTTTGAGAAATAAAATTCTGATTTACCATCACTGCTAAAATATAAACACTAGCATAATTATGAACTTCCACTATATTAATAACTCTTTTGTTTTATAAAATTTGCTTTTAAAATACAGATTCTCAGCTGTTAGATTAGAATTCATTCTTCTTAATATCTTCCTGAAAGGTATGACTCCAATTTTTTAGGAACAATGAGCTTTTTTTATCATTTCTCTCTCACTATTCTTCTGAAAGAAGGCTTAAATCACAGGACATAAGTCCAATGTCAAGAATTCACCAGTTTTGTTTTTTGTGGTGAATTGAATATACTGATTCTCTAAAAATTAATACATAAACCAAACACAGAATATCAAATAATTAGAAAATTGACAAATTACAGAATTACAATACAATCAACACCAAAATTCATATAATTCAGAAGTCACTCCAGAATTCTAAAAGGTTAAACATCATCAGTGTGAATGTTAACTACATAGTTATATTTGTCTTAATCTTGGACTAAATTTACATTGGTTAGCTAAGTATCTTATTTTCAATAATTTTAAAATATATTTTTATATCTATACATTTGTGTTTTTCTATTTTGCAAAAATCACGGTACAGAAAAAATCAATTTTGTTGTATTTCAATTACTGTGCGTGAGTTCAGCAAAAAAAACCTTCCTTTTACTTGTGTCTCTTCATTCATTCATTATATTTTTTTGAGAAAAGAAGATTAAGTGAAGAGTCTATATAATGGAAGTGACTTTATTTAGGAGAGTCTGGTTTCCATGAACTACACCCATTGAATAGTTGACTAGGGGCAGTGAATAAATGGTAGCATTCTTTCACGTTATATAATAATTCATGTTGCTATTTCTCAATTGGATAGTTTTCTCAGCATGTAGATTATCTGGCCTTGTAAATCAAAGTTCAATTCATACCTTTCAAAATCACAAATACATTACAAATCACGTAATAGTAATTCTCTATATTTAAAGAGTCCCTGTAGGAAATTTGTGACCTAAGTGAGATAATATTATTAGTGAAATGAAGCTTCATTTGAACCCCATTTTGATAAGCTATTTCAAAGAACGAGCTTTATAAGAACAGGGAGATTTTCTATGAACCTGAAAATACCATCCGTAAGGTCTGTCGCTATTTCTATGTTTATGCTTCTGAGCTCCTTTCTTAAGATTTCTTTTCTTAACACTAAATCTAAAATCATCTTTCTCTCTTTGAATTCTTAATCATTGCAGTCTCGAAGTGTTTTAAATTTTACAACTGCTTCACTTCCAGGGGAAGAGTTTTATTTTATGTTTCAAAGGGTTTTAATTTCAGCCTTCGTGTCACTTCCAGACAATTCAAAGAAGGAAGTTTTTAATCGTCAGAGGTACTGATTACATCAAAGCTTAAAATGATGTACAAAATTACCTTTTACTAGATGAAGTCTACAGATGTAAACACAAAGGTTCCCCTACTTCCCAAAGGTTCCTGTTTCCCTGCTTCACTTTTACAAAAGACCTACATTAGTAAGGTAATAGCTTTTTTTGCAAAACCAAAGTCCCCGTGGATTTCTTTCGGTTAGCGAAAGGAGGCACTACTGTAAGTCCTTCATAAAAGCAGCAAGTTGTAAATCAAACTTCCAGAAGGAGGGGAATACTCTACACTTCATGTCGTTTCGGTTTATGAAAGATTTCATAGGCACATTCTACCTTCAGATAGCAGGGGAGGGGAATCAGTAATCCCTTATTTGTAAATATAACTGATTGAAAAACTCTGTAATTCATTGATTTATGTATGTTCATGATGTTTGTTGATGACCTGTTTTGTGCTTTATACTACACCACATTCTGGTATCAATAAAGACATCTTTGAGGGTTTCACTTAATCCACTGAAGAATTCAGAAATGAATATGTAAGTGCAATGTAACGGACAAAAAGTGACAATACGGATATGCATGTTATGGGCACTTATCAAAGGGAGACTCTCACTCTTCACATTGGATCTGCACATGTCTCCCAAAGAGGAAGTAAACTTTGTTTCGGATTCGCAAGAGGGAGTTGGAGTTTGATAGGTAAAGAAGATGGTAAAAGAAGTCCAAGTAGAGAAGAAGCAAGGATAAATGGGCAGAAAGATGCAGACCTTGTCCCATTATATGAACATACACAGAAATAGATTGTCTGGCATGTGAGAAGAAAGTTGGCCAAACATTATGGCAGGAAGCGTCACGTAGTTTTATGTTGGACGTCATGCTAAAGAGTTTGCGCTGGTATACACAGGAAATGCTGTAAGACTTGACAGATTGTATGTCAAGAAGAGAAATCACCAGAATTTTGTTTGAGGAAAACCAGTCTGGATAGGAAAGCAAAATGGCCTACCCGGGAGTGAAAGAAACTAAAAGTTAGTGACACAGATCATTACAGGAATCTAGAAAAAGGAAGATGGATTGAAATAGTAGGTCGTAACAGAAGAAGAGGATCCTGATAGATTTTGGAGACATTTTGGAAATAATAACTTCTCATAAGAAGGTTTACTGTTCTCATGTTATTAAATAAACTTTGGAACATAAGCTTAATTCTTGATCCAGCTAACACATAGGTACATGTGTTGGCAAATGTTTTATGGGTATTTAAATACCTTGCTGGGGCGCCTGGGTCACTCGTTGAGCGTCCGACTTCGGCTCCGGTGATGATCTCACCATCATGAGTTCAAGCCCCGCGTTGGGCTCTGTACTGACAGCTCAGAGCCTGGAACCTGCTTCGGATTCTGTGCCTCCCTCTCTATCTGCCCATCCTCCACTTGTGCACTCTCTCTCTCTCTCTCTCTCTCTCAAAAATAAATAAACATTAAAAATTTTTTTAAATACCTTCCTGTTTTTCTCTCATAAGCATCCATAATACTATAAGGGGCTGAAAAAAGAATAAAGAAAAAGGTAGAGGAAGGCATGAATCCCACCTAGTGAGACAATTTTCTGCTAAAACATTGTCTCATATTTTTATATACATATTAACACTTGCTATTTTAAGATCTTCAATATCCATCCATATTAGACATGTTTTTTCATCCATGCCAAACTGCAAACATCTAAATGTATGCTTTATTTAAGACTTTTTCACAAGGGGTTCTGACCTAGATATTGACCCAACAGATATATTGAATCAATTAGTCTGGAGGATCAGAAACTATAGGTAGCCATATGAAAGGGGCATGTCCTAAGCCACCTGTAATTCAGTTTCCTGCTCTGAGGGTCATCAAATGAAAGAGGGTAAGTATTACCCAGATCTTCTACCTTTTGATAGTACCACTGTGATACAAGAGGAGCACCAAAATGCTTTGTCCGTCAGATCTGGACTGGCTGGAGGTGATGGGGAAATGCTGGCAGCTGACATATTCTCTATGGAGTAACTAACAGATGATGGCACCATTGACTCAAGATCAGAGAGGATGATTGCTCTGGTGGCAAGCAAATCCATTTTAGAAGTTTATTTTGAGATTGTGTGAAGCATGAAAGGCATGTATTTAAGTTCTTTAGTATGTAAATGTGTAGATAGATGGACAGATTTTATATTTATAAATGTATATTTTAAGATAGTTTTCTATTTGTGTCTATGACTAGTCTACATGGATTCAATGGACACCATGAGAGTAGGTGGCCAGGAGGAACGTGCAGAATCAAGGAACAAGAATATTGGGGCTGAATCCACACACAAATAGACACATTTAAAAAGTGGTCATTATAAAGTCAGTTAACAAGACAGAAAAAAACTGGTCGGTGAAATGAGAGTACAGGAGAAAAGCACCCTAAAAACCAAGGAGAGGAATAATTTTAGTAAATGCCTGTTAATCTAAGTAATATGAAAAAAAAACTCAACATGACTCTTCCGAGGTGAATGTTGATGTTTCTGTAGGTGATAAGTAGATTTCTACATTTTCTGATGTCATAATTAACACCCATCGTTGTTTAATGAGGTGTATATGCAAAATTTCTTGAATGGCAATGAATTGAAGGCTATATGAATCCATAATACGCTTAATTAATGAAATAGAATTTTAACCAACCAGTAGGCAACGGCCTGCTTAGAATAAAAAGGGTTGTGACTGCAAATGAGTTTGTTACATTCACCAGTAATCAGATCTGAAAGATTGTTATGGTAATAATTTTTTTATAAATCAAAAAATAAATGGAATAAGCAGGATAACTGGAATTGAGATGAGGATCTCTGTGGTATTTGATTAACTTCCAGGAAATGACTGATTTTCCAGCAATCAAACTGAAAAAGGCAATCAGGTGGGTTTATAATATATACCACCACAGGTTCTGGGATATGTGTTATTCATAATTTACCCTTCTTGTGGATAATTAGCATTGTGAATACTCAGCGTATATTAATGGTTCGCAAGTAAGAATTTACCAACAGGTTCAAAGGATCTCGACACCACTCAAGGGACAGCAAAAAACATGGCGATCTTTTCAAATAGCACCTGTTATAATCAGATGCTAGCAAATGCAGCCATGAGCACAGAAACTCTTCAAATCTGTTGTGTTTGAGTTTGAAGGACATCACCATTAGGAGAGGTTAGGAAAAGAGCTCTTGAACTCTTCCAAGTTTTCTTTCCAGACAGAAAGAAAGGTAAATAAATGCATGCTTGGAACAAATAAAAATACAGAGCAAAGCAGTTCCCAACTCTACAGAAAGTTAAAGATCCTTCCAATGAATGACTAAAGACAATGGGTAGACATAAGAGAGCCACTTTAAGCAATTGTCTTTTCATAAGGGTCTGATATCTTAACATTCATGATTTGGAACCTAATCGGGGGCCATTTACAGCATTCAGTACTGTGAACTTAAACTCTCTTAATGAGAGAAATGCCTCATTCCCATTAAAAATCCAAATTCCAGTAATGTTAAAAATTTTCTTTATGCATACCTGAATATGGACATATAAATAAATTATTCCTTAAGAAATGTTTTCCTTTGTCTCTTTAATTTACTAAAAATATAATTTTTAATATTTTAGCACCATTAGAACTATTTTTACTGAAAAAATCAATAGCTATCACTTGATTTAAAAATCCACATGTTAAAAATATATTTTTACTTATTTTTAATTTTTTAATTTTTATTTTTGAGAGAGAGAGAGAGATCATGAGCAGGGGAGGGGCAGAGAGAGAGGGAGACACAGAATCCAAAGCAGGCTTCAGGCTCTGAGCTGTCAGCATAGAGACCGACATGGGACTTGAACTCACAGTCCATGAGATCATGACCTGAGTCGAAGTCCCACACTCAACAGACTGAGCTACCCCGGTGCCCCCGATGTAGATTTTTTAATGCAAAAGCGCTATTCTACTGATTACGATGCAAAAAGTAGGGGCAATACAGCTGACATTGGGTTCAGCTCCCTGTACTTAGAGATGGAGTAATCATCATTAAGTTTGCTGCTCAAAGTGATTTCGGAGTTATTGGCAAACTGGTGTCTATGTGACTCAGAGAATTTGGGGAATTTTCTCGTCAGTATAGTATAGTTCTTTCCCTCTCACCGGGGCAGTAATTACAAACAACTAATTACTTAAGCTTCCCTACACATCATTTTTTCTCTCTCCATCTTGCTTTCTGGATCGCCACTCTGGATTCAGTTCAGTCTCGGAGACATTAATATTGCGATTTTCTAATGTTGGCACAGGAATAAGCAGAATGTACCCTCCGACCCACAGCTCAGGAGTATGCTTTGGCACCAACACAAGTGGCTCTCGGGGCAGTGGTTTTAGGGTGACAGAAGCTGTCACAGCAGGAGCACTAGGTAGAAGCCAGCTAACCAGCTTTTTTCCATCTGAACCAGAACTTCCGTAAGAAGAGGCTGTTCCCATATGAGGCCTTCAAAAGTTAGAATGGCACCAAAACATCATTTGATGCACAAAACTCTGCCTAGAGAAATATCTTTATTGGTATTTTTCATGTTGCTTAGACTATGAATAATGAAGAGCACTTGTCTCTAATACCTGTCTGTCGATATGTGTGTGTGTCTGTGTGTGTGTTAGCACCTGTGGATTACACACACGTACACACATACGCACATTCACGTTTCAGACAAATCCTAACCAGCTGTTGTTTTTTTTTTTTTAATCCCATATTGTGTGATTCATTTATGGCAAATAGTGTATCCACTTGACCATCAGAAGTCTATAAACATGAGCATTTGACTATACCAATATTCATAATACTTTTGTGTTCAAAAACTGCCCCCCCAAACCTTCTTTTCTTAGTATTTCATGTGGTATTAAAAAGAGAGAGAGAGAGATTCTCTAATTATTTTCTACATGCTCCAAAGACCCTTTACTAAATTTGCCAGGGGACTATAGACTTTTGAAAGAATTTAAAAATTTTAAATGAAGAGATTATTTAACTTCAATATAGAATTTAGGATTAATTTTTGTTATAAAGCAGCCATGATCAACTCTCTGAAAATAGGACCTAAACCTGGGTCAGGCTTCGTCACTTCTGTGACTTGATTCAATGAAGTGTGACCATCACCTTCAAAAGCACGGGGACAATAATGAGACAGTTCAACAGTGATGGGATCAGAGAATTTCAGAGTCCGAAATCACATGTGGGATCCATGCAATCCCCTAAAAGCATGGAAGAGAAATAGATAATGATACTATTTTTTAAAAAAAAAAGAATAATTTGTTGTGTTGAAAGAGAAGGCAAAGAAGTACCTTGAAATTGCAAATATGTACATAAAAATGGAATATAAGGATGCCTTTGCCCCACATCACAGCACCACACACACACACACACACACACACACAGGGACACATAATCACACATAATGGCAATACATACCCCTTCCTGTCCACTCAAGGCAAAGAGTGGAAGTATACTATGTTGGAAATCGAGACATTTGCAAATAGATGAGTAAATACACAATGATGTGAGCTGTTGTTCAGACTATCCGAAGAACTTCTAAATGCTGAAATCTTAATATTTTTGTGAAAAAAATATTGGTTAATATTTGTAGAGTCGGTTTTAGATTTCAAAGCACTTTTTATGTACCTCATTAAACTGACACAATAACCCTGTGAGATAGGTATTAATACCCAAATTTGCCATATGTGTTAAATAAATATTGGAGAAAATATAACGTAACAAAAATCCCACAGTTAGTAACTTTCTTTGACGATAGCACTGCTGGTGTAATACCACAAGAGATAGGCAAAACAACTTATCTGAAGAAATGTTGGATTTTAGAAAGATTTCCTTACAAATTAAGCATTAAAAGTTTAGGTTTTCAAACAGGAAGTGTCTGTTGTTCGGGGAATACACTCAAGCAGACATAGATAATCCTGGGTAAATTCCCACCGTCTGACGGAGGGAACACTGGCGTGGGCAGAGTCAAGCTTGAAATTAACGCCAGGCTTAACGTTTTACTCTTGTGTCCCATTGCCTTTATTTATTTACCTTCATTGAACATTAGTGATGTCATTGATGACAAGTGGAAAATGCCCATTTCAAAGGGCTGGTGTGAGGCTCAAAGGAGATAACGTGTGTGAAATGTTTCCTGCCAGCGCTTCCGTGAGTCCCATTCAGAAGTTTTGCACAAAAACTACATTTCGTAGATTTATGCAGAGATCTTCTGTCTCATTCAGACAGGGCTACGGTTCCATTTAGAAACATATATATACATATAGGTAAGTTTATATACACACATATGCATACTTATATACATACATGTAGGTGTAGAAATAAGCATATATAGATAAATAAAGATATAGATAAGATAGATATAAGATACAGATATATAAACACATTGATAGATGATTGATAGATAGATAGATAGACCCAAAATTCAGCAAAATGCTAGAATCAGAAAATACTGAAACAAACCCAACTAAAATCTGGAACAAAACAAGGATAACTATATAACTGCAATCATGTCATGATGCAAATGAGGAACTAGGCAAAAAAATAAAATAGAAAAGAAAAGAAAGAATTATAGTTGTAAAAATCCAAAAGAAAGAAGTAAATAAAATGATCAATCTTAGCTGACAACGATGCCTGCCTAAGAAACTGAAAACAATAATAAAAAAAATGATTGGAACCAAAAAAATTCAGAAAGATTTTATTAAACATAAAAATATAAAGAAATCAGTTGCTTTTACACATACAAACACTAACTAGTTAGAAGATACAATTGAAAGAAAGGTCCTTTATAAAAAAAATTAAAATGATAAAACACCTATACGTTTGCTAAGACCTGTGCCAGACTTATATAAAAATGACTTTTTTTAAATGTTTTTTTTAACTTATTTTTGAGAGAGACAGAGCGAGTGGGAGAGGGGCAGAGAGAGAGAGAGGGAGACACAGAATCCGAAGCAGGCTCCAGGTTCTGAGCTGTCAGCACAGAGCCCGACACGGGGCTCGAACTCACAAACTGTGAGATCATGACCTGAGCCGAAGTTGGACGCTCAACTGACTCAGCCACCCAGGCGCCCCAAAAAGGACTTTCAAACACCAGTGAAAAACAAAAAATAAAAATTAAACAAAAGGAAAGACACGTCATGCTCCCTGAGAGGAAGACTCAATGTCTCCCAAATGTCATTTCTCTTTAAGTTCATTTGCATATGTTACATGTACCTAATGAGATGCCAAAATTGTGCTTTTTAGAACCAGATCAGTTGGTTGTAAAGTTAATATGAAGAAATAAACACCATGAAAAAAGTAGTTGGTCTTTGTTGAACGAACAGGCCAAGGAAAAGCATTGGTCCTGCTAAATATTAAAATATAAGGCATCCATACTAACAATAATGTGGCGTAGGTATATAAATAAGACAATCAAACAGAATTCAGAATCTATAAAAATTTAAAAATCTTAAAAAAGAATGGGATTCAGTGTAATGTAAAGATTGCTCCTAACTTACAATATCAGCAAGGAAGAAGAGGCTATTCTATCTGGCAGAATAACTAAGTGGACATCTGCAAAAATGTAAAGTTGGATCCCTGTACCACCCTGACTCCGGGATAAATTTCCAATGACCAAAGATTCGTATGTGAAATAAGTAAGCCGTGAAACTACTAGAAGAAAACCTGGCTGAAGCCCGTCATAATATCAAAATGGGAAAAGTCTTTTTAACTAAGGCTTAAAACCCAAAAGCCATAAATGAAGAGCTTGATAAATTTACCTGCCTAAAAATCAAAACCGCCTAATATAGAAGTTTACCCAAGACAAACTCAGGAGGAGGGTGGTGGGGTGGGAGGGAGCAGGGCTCAAACTTACCCTGGATAGTTAAATTGATAAGAAAGCAATCTGGGGACGCCTGGGTGGCTCAGTCGGTTAAGCGTCCGACTTCAGCTCAGGTCACGATCTCGCGGTCCGTGAGTTCGAGCCCCGCATCCGGCTCTGGGCTGATGGCTCAGAGCCTGGAGCCTGCTTCCGATTCTGTGTCTCCCTCTCTCTCTGCCCCTCCCCAGTTCATGCTCTGTCTCTCTCTGTCTCAAAAATAAACATTAAAAAAAAAATTTAATAAAAAAAAAAAAAGAAAACAAGCAATCTGAAACCCAGTAGGAAAAGTAGTGACAGTTTACCCCAAAGAAAATTTAAAGGATCCTTAAACACATGAAATGCACGGTCAGCCTCTCATATAGTAAGCAAAGTATTTACTAAAGCTATAGTGAAATATGTTTTTTCCAGACATTGAAGGGGAAAAAGTTGTGGTTTTTTTTTTAATTTTTTTAATGTTTTTATTTATTTTTGAGAGAGAGAGGGAGGGGCAGAGAGAGGGAGGGGCAGAGAGAGGGAGACACAGAATCCAAAGCAGGCTCCGGGCTCCAGCTGTCAGTACAGAGCCCGACGGGTGGGGCTCGAACTTGTGAATGGTGAGATTATAACCTGAGCTGAAGTCAGACACTTAACCGACTAAGCCACCCAGATGCACCAAAAGTTGTATTTTTGATAATTTACTGTGTCGTGAGGCTGCAGGGAACCGGGCACATTCATACATTAGTGGGGTAGGAAATAACTCAAATATCCAGCAATAAGAAATAACCCAAACAGCTAACGTCTCATAATGAAAGGTGACACAGCTTCAAATGAAAGAATGGTAGGGGCGCCTGGGTGGCTCAGTCTACGAAGCTTCTGACTCTTGATTCCAGCTCAGGTCATGATCTCAGGGTCCGTGAGTTCAAGCCCCACATCGGGCTCTGTGCTGATCGTGTGAAGCCTGCGTGGGATTCTCCCTCTCTCTAATAAATAAAGAAACATTTTTTAAAAAAGAATGATAAAACTGTATTCAACTGTGGAAGTATCTCCAAGATACTCCAAGAACAAAACAAGATACAGTCATGCTAGTGTGTGTTGCGTTTGGCAACACCTTGGTACGTACACGAAAAAGAATAAGAACGTACACATGTGTGTGTTTGCATGGGCAACATAGACCTCGGAAAGAAGCATAAGAAATGAGTGACCGTGGTTACCCTTGCGTGGGTGTGCGTGCTGCTGGGACGGCTGTGCAGGTGGAGGATGAGAACAGGAGACTTTCCCTTCATATATTTTATAACTTCTGATTTTACCTTGAAATTCTTTGATTATCTATTCAGTTTCTTTAATCACAAGAAAAATACCAGAGGAAGCAAAGGCTAATATATATATATATAGGCTAATATATATATATATGTAATATATATATAGGCTAATATATATATGTAATCTATATATGTAATATATTACATATATATTACATACATATATTATATATTGTATAATATTGTACATACATATATTATATATTATATATATATTATATATTACATATATATGTAATATATGTATGTAATATATGTATGTAATATATATGTAATATATATGTAATATATACATAATATATATGTAATATATATTCATTTATTCCATCTATTCATTTATTCCACAAATGTTTACTCAACAACGACAGTGTGGCAAGAACTGTGCCAGGCGATGGGGGAGGAATGATGACAATTCTGGTACTTAAGGAGCATACAGTCGAGTGAAAGAAGTTGACAAGCAATCATGACCTAGATTTACAACTTGAGTGGTTGAGGAAAAGGAAGCTGCACCAGTAGAAAGAAAAGTCAAAAGGGAAAACCACTTTACGAAATAATATAGTTGATAGGAGATGCTTTGGGGTTTGATGAAATGAAGGATTTATGCATATTAAAAATTCCACCAGGGAGTAGATAAGAGAGCACTGTTTAGAAAAGATTCTAAAACTGAGGGGCACCTGGGGGGCTCAGTCAGTTAAGGGACCGACTTTGGCTCAGGTCATGGTCTCGCAGTCCGAGAGTTCGAGCCCGGTGTCAAGTTTAGTGCTGACAGCTCAGAGCCTGGAGCCTGTTTCGGATTCTGTGTCTCCCTCTCTCTCTGCCCCTCCCCCGCTCGCACTCTGTCTCTCTCTCTCTCTCTCTCTCTTAAAAATAAACAAACATTACCAAAGAAAAAAAGAAAAGATTCCAAAACTGGATTTTCAGGATTCTTTTGAGGTGGAAAGTCTAAAAGAGAAAGCAAAAAGAGAGGGGAACCTGGAAGGGATCCTGGGCAATGTCCTCGTTTATTGGGTTGCAGACATTTTTCTTTTTTATCGGAGTTCCATTCAAGATTCTGATTTTTAAAAGTAGCCTCGGTAAAGGAAAGATTGTGGTGTTTTTCGAATATACCTAAAAAGGGCTTAAAGCGCTATAACAGTCTCTGGCAACACCTCTAGCTTTTTCTTATAATAATTAAAATGAAAACTCCATAGTGAAGATAAGTACCATCTATGACGTGATATTTCTGAATTTGTGTTATCTGACATCTGGTGAGATGCCTGGTGCCGGTGTGTGATTTATGACGCAGGAAATGTGCAGGTTCCTTGGATCCAGTATTACTCAGGTGAAAAAGACAGTTTGATCCAAATCCACTTTCTCTTCTTGGTGGTCATTCAGAGAAGTCATTTCATGTTGAATATTGATTCTTCCTAGAGCCAGCTGGCAGAACACCATGGTAATGAGGCCAGGGTTGCCCATTGGCTTCTGGTACTGCGGACCGGCCCCACACGGGGACAGCTTTTTGGTAGGTGCTTCTAATCAAGTCCAGCTGTCTCCAAGTTTGGTACTGGGCACAAAGGGACCCGGGTGGGAAAGGTGAATTCTTCAGCATGAACAGCATCTACAAAAGTCGCAGAAGTTTCTAACCTAGTTAACTCACATCTCACAACACAACAGACTGTGGGCTCCTGCCACCTGCATTCGCCCTTGAGGGTTTTCTTTTTCTTTACATGTAACACAAGGGTACGCAAATAAGTATGTCGCAAACGATTCACTCAACCAGGAGGCAGGGAAAATCCAAGGTGATGCCTGCAAGTGTGGCCACATCCCTCCGATGCCTCCTAGGCCCTGTTATTGTCAACCAGATCAGGCTGTATCGTTCTCGTTTTAAATCCGAACATAGGGGCGCCTGGGTGGCTCAGTCGGTTAAGCGTCCGACTTCGGCTCAGGTCATGATCTCATGGTCCGTGAGTTCGAGCCCTGCGTCGGGCTCTGTGCTGACAGCTCAGAGCCTGGAGCCTGTTTCAGATTCTGTGTCTCCCTCTCTCTCTGACCCTCCCCCATTCATGCTCTGTCTCAAAAATAAATAAACGTTAAAAAAAATTAAAAACATAGCTTCGCTGTGCAGGAAAAGAAACCCACAAACAAAATTGCATTTTCAGACCCCATCACAAGTTCTGCCAAGCATAGAGTTTACAAGTGTAACAATGGCAACTGTTCCCACTGGTAAGAACAGCTGGGAAAAACCGAACCAGAGTCATTATCTCTCAGATTATGATCTGTTGGAACGATGCCCAAAATATCAACACTGACACTGAGTGACAGCGGTTAACCTCTCATAACCCCCTTTAAGTTTGTGTTTCATTTCACCAAAAGAAATTAGGAGTATCACATATTCAAAAACAAACAAAACATCTCAGAATTATCCCAACAATTGAGGTACAAGACGATTTTCTTTTAAGTATTTCAAGCTGCTGGTATTCAAGATCAGAATAAATATTAATCACTCTATTCCCCCTGAAAGATTACAATCTAAAGCAGATACACTTTGGGGAAGAGAAGTAATAGACTTGATATACTGTCCAGGTTAGCCAGGAAATACAATCCGGTTGTGATAATTAGAAACTTCCATGGCTAAAAACAGATACCCCCAATGTCCAGATGACTGAGGATGGATGAATATCTTGTCAACCTTATGCTCTGTGGGCTTGAATTGGGATTATAATTCAGAAGATGAGTTAAGTTTAAGGAAAATCTTAAGGGAAATTTAGAAAAGAGAACAATGTGTTGGATGAAAGAAAGGATGTAATTCAAACAGAGGCAGGAAGAAAAGAGTTATCAATTCAGTTAGGGTAAAAGCTGGAGCATATAATATTGTCATCATGATTTTGGCTACAGAAGTAAAATGAAAGTTCATTTTTTCTTGTTTTTAATGAACATCATAGAACAAAGAACAATCAACCCAGACATTAGGTAGCCACAAAGGTTGGCTTAATACAACTGGAATAAAAGGCACTAGATTCTGGAAGAATTTGATATCAAGAGAAATAAAGTTTATGTGCAAAATAGAGTCAGGAAAAAAAAGCCACACGTGGAATCTCTACCCATCATGCATTCCTTTATACCCATCGGATTTTATGTTTAGCAGAAAAATTGAATTCAATTGCTCCAGATAAGTGATGAGGTTACAAAAACAGAGATGACATCATGACTTACTAAAAAAAACAAAAAACAAAAAACAAAAACAAAACCATGATGGGTGCCCGGGTGGCTCAGTCGGTTAAGCGTCCGACTTTGGCTCAGGCCCTGATCTCGCAGTTTGTGAGTTCAAGCCCCACGTCGGGCTTTGTGCTGACGGCTCGGAGCCTGGAACCTGCTTCGGATTCTGTCCCCTCCCCCACTTGTGCTCTATCAAAAATGAATAAATATTAAAAAAATTTTTTAAAAAGCATGAGTTTTAGAATTAGGCAGAAAGAAGATATAGCTGGCAAATTGCTAAATCACAATTGCTAAAGTTTATCCAGTGCTTCCTATGTACCGAGGGGTCTTCTGCAGGCTGGACACGAATTTATTTCTCACCAAATTCCCCCCAACCGTCCTATGATTTTGGTTATTATTATAGATGAGGGAAATCAGCCACAGAGAAGAAGCTGAGTGTGTTCGTCAAGGTCATATAGTAAGTGGCAGGGCTACACTGTAAATCACTTCATTTCCCTTAAGTGTCACCAGCTGGGTGACCCTAGGAAAGTCATCTCACCTCGTCCCCTCACTGCCCTTCTGTGCAATATGTCCTCTTGTCCAGCTCTTCTGTACCCTATGAGTGAAACTTCATAAAGGGCATTGTGCGTTAGCATCAAAACCAGTAATTTCTGCAAAAGAGTAGCTCAGTGCTGGTTGACATCATCATGGCGGTCAGCAGAGATTTTCTGTGGGGGACCTCAGGAGGAGAAAAAGACCACTGTCCTTCCCAAATGCCTAAAATGAGAAAGTTCCTTGATTGCTCTTACTTGGTAGGCGAGGGACTCTTGCAAAGTAACCTGTTTGCCACAGTCTTGAGAAGTACTTATTTGCGTTGAGCTCCAGATGTAAGCCTCACGCTGTGACATTTTTCTCCCTCCACATTAATAAAAAATAAACTGAGAAGTAATACATATCAGAGGTGCTAATGAGAGGAGGCAGTAAGTCCGAAGATGAGGAACAGACTTAATGGCTTCCTATATAATTAGTGATTGACTTTATTCCTGCCTGCATGGACCAAGAGGGGTTTTTCATTCCCCTCAATTCAGCTAAACTTTAAACAGGGGTCTTCTGCCTCTGGTCCCTGATCTCACTTCCCTCAGAGCACTTAAGGTAGCAAACTCATAATTGCAAATTCTTTCTCTGCTCTTTGAGGTGCAAATCTTCTCTCAGCCTCTTGTCAGTTTTACAACCCAGGACTGTCTTTCTCTAGGACCTGGAAGCCATCCCTTTAACATGTAATAAGGGGAGGTGGTACCTCTGTTCCCCAGTCTCTATGGGACAGTAGGAGCACCAATTGGCAAATGCAGATGCCTAATAGCATCCCTCCAGCATCTTGCTAATGTCCTCCAGTGCTTTTAAACTAGCTTCCCCAGTGCTTAACTCCCCCCTCTTTTGTTTCAAGAACTGAGCTCTGTCTCTCTCCTGTTGCAGTGGTCTTGACCAAAGTCTCCCTTTCCTGTTGAACTGCATCTGATGCAATTTTTCTTTGACAGCGGTGGTTTTAACATTCACTGAAGAGGGCAGACACTAGACAGGAAAAGGGAAGACGAGTGTGTAAGTGGATTTTCTGGGGCCGGCATCCCTCCTCATGAGCTCTTTATGTAAAAGCAGGGGCACCTCCGTGACATCGTGATTGGGTCATGAAAGGAGGCACCCCCAGAACGCAAAAATCTTGGTAAGAACTGAAAAGGAGGGGGAAAGGGTGAAAAATAAATGACAGCTTTAAAAAAGAACAATTATAAAATTTATATTCTAAAGGCATAATAATAGACTTTTATGCAAATTAAAATGCATTTAAATGCAAATTCAAGGCATATTTTTATGCAAATTCATATGTGGTCCTCCTGCCTATTTCGCATATTTTGGCTATGACCTTGTAAAGACCTCAGCAACAATTCCTACCTAAAGCTTTAAAGAGTTGGGTAAAGGAGAAATCTTTTGTGAGCCATCTCCAAGGGACTGGGTGGTTTCGGGAGGAGGAAGAGTACGATAATTTCCTAAATATCTGAAATACTTAGGAGAGGCCAGAGCAAGAAAACTTTTCCAGGACAGCTCCAGCCATGATGGGCCAGTGTGGATTTCCGAGCTCTTGGTAGTCATTAGAACCCATTGTCTACCCAGCAGCATGAAGGAGCCCTGAGGAGCAAACCTAACCTTTCTTGGGGCTGGGGGATCTTGGAAAACACCTGCTGCCTCTAAGAAGAAAGGCAGGTGCCACCTCTGTCCCTTTACCCATGAGAACCCATATCAATATACTAGCTGTGGGATCTTAGGTGAATAAAAGATTTAACTCTCTGAGCCTCAGATCCTCAACCAAAACAGAAATAAAAGTCTAGGGGGCGCCTGGGTGGCTCAGTCAGTGAAGCGTCCAAATCCTGATTTTGGCTCAAGTCATGATCTCGTAGTTTGTGAGATTGAGCCCCAAGTCGGAGTCTGCATCGACAGCATTGAACCTGCTTGGAATTCTCTCGTTCCCTCTCTCGCTGCCCCTCCCCTGCTCATTCTCTCCTCTCAATCTCTCTCTCTCTCTCTCTCTCTCTCTCTCTCAATAAATAAATAAACTTAAAAGAAAGAAATAAAAGTCTCTAATAAAGAGGACGTTACAATGCAGAATACTCTGTCTGGTATAGAGAAGTCACTAAATATAGGCAACTGCCATTGTCATTATTATCTTTGCAATTATTGTGACTTTTCCCCACACTTTATCCTTTATTCCCAACTACCAACCCTACCAATCTTAACAGCCCTTTCCCACCTGACTGTAGGTTCCTCTGTGTGTGTGTGTGTGTGTGTGTGTGTGTGTGTGTGTGTTCTCCAGGCACCTAATGCGTAACTGTTCCTGTCTGAGAAATGAATATCAAGCAGCTTCAGTCCTGGATAAATTCATTATTACCACACAACATTTGCTATAATGTCATAGACGCAATATTTGCTCAATACTTATTTCTCAGTGACTTGCCAAGTCCCATGCTGTATCGGTTTGCTGGGGCTGCTGTAACAAGGTACCACACACTGGGTGGCTGAAACAACGGAATTTACTTTCTCACAGTTGTGGAGGCTGGATGTCCAAGATCAAGGACTTGGCAGGCTTGGTGTCTCCTCTCTCCTTGGCTCATAGATGGCCGTCTTCCCCCTGTGCCTTCACATCTTCCTTTTCTGCGAGTCAGGACCCACCCCTCTCTTAATAAGGACGCCAGTTATATTAGACTGGGGTCTACCCTAATGGCCTCATTTTAACTTAATAACTTTTGTAAAAGATCTTGTCTCCAAGTACGATCACATTCTGAGGTACTAGGTATTAGGATCTCAATATATGAATTTCGTGAGGGACATAATTCAGCCCATAACATGCTCGGCCTTCATAAGCATCTATTTTTTTTTTCTTTTCAATATAATCTGTGCCAAGTTAGCTAATATACAGTGTATACAGTGTGCTCTTAATTTCGGGAGTAGATTCCCATGATTTATCACTTACTTACAACACCCAGTGTTCATCCCAACAAGTGCCCTCCTCAATGCCCATCACCCATTTTTCCCTCTCCTCCACCCCCCACTATCAACCTTCAGTTTGTTCTCTGTATTTAAGAGTCTCTTATGGTTTGCCTCCCTCTCTGTTTGAAACTATTTTTCCCCTTCCCTTCCCCCATGGTCTTCTGTTAAGTTTCTCGAGTTCCACATATGAGTGAAAGCATATGTTACCTGTCTTTCTCTGACTGACTTATTTCACTTAGCATAATACCCTTCAGTTCCATCCACGTTGTTGCAAATGGCAGGATTTCATTCTTTCTCATTGCCGAGTAGCACTGCATCATATATATAACCATACTTTCTTTATCCATTCATCTGTTGATGGAAATTTGGGCTCCTTCCATGATTTGACTAATGTTGACAGTGTTGCTATAAACATTGGGGTACAAGTGTCCCTATGAATCAGCACTCCTGTATCCTTGGATAATTAAGGTCACATAAGCGTCTATTTTGTGTACTTTTCTCACTTCACCCATTATATTTTCCCATAATTTTTCTCTGTATTCAGACTCCTTTCAAACGTAATGGGATACAGAAAGACCCTAGTCTAGGTATGTGTCTCAGAGTCACCTAACCTCTTAGAATAGGCTGGGATCTTGCATAAGAATACATAATAGAAAGAATAAGACCGTAAATTCCTGGGAAGTGAAGTCCAAGTATTGTATTTCTTTGTAAATCCCACAGTGCTCAGGCCACACAGTAAACTCAGAGTAAATGCCTGTTGGAAGAATGAGTGAATCGATAAATGAGTGAGCAGCAGTCAGGAAGCAACAACTAATATAATCCTGCTTCTTCTAAAGGCCCACAAAGTAATCCAGTTGCCTTGTCGAAGACTCTTTGGAGCTGCCTAACTGGGAAATCTTCAATTTAAGAAATGGCCTAGGGACCCATATTCATGTGCAGAGTAGCCTGAACTACATCTTGAGCTTTTCCAATGTTTCCAGAGTTCCATGAGCGTCCTTCCAGAGTATAAAGATATGTCACAGAAGGAATCTGCCAAGGTGTTGAGTAGACTCTGGGGAGAAGAAAGACAAGAATACCACACAGCTGCAATGATTGAAAGCAAGAAATTGAATCGTGAAAATTGGCAGGTCATTGCATTTCTCCTTTCGGAAGACCTATTTTGTTCTCTCTGACCAAATAGCAGGCTTAATCCACAAACAAGGAGGCGACCCATTTAATCCCACAATGACTGTGCTTTCAAGTGATGAAATAAAATTAGTCCTTCCAATAAACATAATCTACCAACACACTAACCACGGTGCTATATCTACAGGGAACTGTGTAAGTGTACAATTGTCCATTCCCAACAGAAAGCCATCATCTATATTTTTAAAGAAATCTGCAGCTCCCCTAACTCCACAACTTGCCCTATCCATCATTTTCAAGTCCCTGTCCGTTCATTTCCCACTTTTTCCACTTTAAAATTGAACTTCAAAAAATTAGATGAGCTAGAGAGATGATAGATAAATAAAAATAAAGATAGAATCAGACAGATAAAATCATCAAAACTCTAATCTCCATATAGAAAAAAGATTCCTGTTACCAACACACATCCTCGTTCTCTGTTTGTAATTTTGTTTTGGTTTTCAACAAAGAAGAGAAAGAACAGAGGAGGACAGAGGAGACAAGTGTACATTTCTAAGTGTTTTATCAGAGCGTGAGTTTGGAGGTTGTGTTACAGTCCCTAGTGGAAATTTGTTTTCATCACAAACCACCTCACGGTATGATACAATTTATCATGATTGCCATCCTAAGCTCAAGAGAGAGCAGAAATAGAATCCTCGAGGCTCTGTGGGGAAGAACCGGTGTACCCAAGTGCCTGGTTAAACCTTAGAAAATCGTCATTGTCACTGGATGCTAGCTGCTAGCTACTTATTCTCACAAATCAGTAAATGACCCTAACTTCCCAACCTCATCTCTTAAACGGGCCGGAATGTACATCAATCGGTAAATATTTAGGGGAAAAAAATCATTCAAGTGCATTAAGATGCTTCCCCAAAGTCAACAGCAACATATTGTATGCACTTCTAATTCTTTATATAGACAAGGCATCTTACATTTACTTCTTTTCTTTTACTTTCTTTTCCTTCAACTGCGTCTTAATGCCCCATGAGCATTTAAAATTCTGTCAGAAATGTTGGCTCGAAAAAAGATTGTATCTTTAATTTGAAGAAGGGGAAGGAAATAATGTCTTAAAAAGAAGAAGGCAGTGCAGTGTTTTCTGCAATTAGCAATATAGAAGTCAGTTAGGATGCCTTCTGGAAATCTCCAATGCATAGGGGGTAAGTTAGAATGACAGCAGGCAGCAGATGAAAACAGCACTTGGCAGTTTGGGAATCCTTTTCTTGCGACACACTATCCAGTAGATAGCACTTTTGCTTTTCTTTAAACTCAGCTATCTTGCTTTTATTTTGTTTGATTTTGATCATTAGTGCAATGGCACATCCAATTGTCAGTTAAATGAACTTCAGGCTGAATTCATGCTTACACTCCCACCTCATTCTACTTAAGTACTTTCAGAAACCCCATCTCTTTTGGGAGAAACATTAAAACCAAAAAAGAACTAGCTAGAAAGGTCCCCCAAACTTTCGCTCCTCTCCATTATTACACACCAGGCAGCTGGAGTTAAGTTGTCTGGTCTCATTAATTGGGCTTGGACCCCAAGTTTATCTCTACAACCCAACTTTTCCTGTAGATCGGATTCTTATATTCCATTTCTACTGGACAATCCATCTGGTTAAAACATAGGTACATGCCCATGTGGACAAAAAGACAATAGTCTTGCCTCAAAATATGTTCTTCTTTCTTTAAAGAAAAATTGTATCACTATTCACCCAGTTATCTGCTTCCTATGCCTGGGGTTAACCTTTTTTTCCTTCTCTTTTTCAGCCGCAACACTTACACAATCACCCAGTTTTCCAAATTCTCTCTCCAAGACATCCTCTGAATAGGCCCATTTCCCATACCCACCACTTCTCACTTCAGACTACAGTCACCGCCCACCCCCCAACCTAGCTTATGGCAACAATGGCCTCTCTTGGCCACTCGTACACATTCACCCCACAGCGTAGCTCGTTCTACTTCCAAAGTGCAAATCTCATTTCACTCTTGAGTAAAAACCCTATGCTGGTGCCACATCGCTGGCTAGAAGTGGGGGGGGGGGGGGGGGACAGGAAAGATGGGACAATGAAGTGGCCCACTCCATTGAGTTCTCACAGAGTTTTGTGCAGGGTAACTCATTGACCCTGAGGGAGCAGGGGTCTAGCCCAGGATGAGCCACAGCAGTTGTGTCACTGTTCTCCAAAAAGCCCTGACATTGGTCCACAGATCTTCTAGAGGGAATGCGCAGAAGGGCAGTGTGTGAGATCAAAGCGTTCACATGCGTCTTAAAGGGCCTGGACACTCCTAATTGCCTGCTAACCTTTAATGAGACCTTGTGGCTCCACCTGTGAGTTGGGAAGGAGACCGACCACGTTATCTCTAACAGATTCATGGCAGGCCAAAACAAATTTCCCCCCAATTCTGGCCTTGGCAGGCATTTCTAAGCTATGTCTATTAATCTTCAGGAGGCCCAGAACACACAGTCCCAGGAGACGTCATCAAGGGAACATGAACAAGAGGACAGGCCAATGATGGAGTCCGTATTTTCAGCACTCCTACATCATCCAAAGCCCAAATGGCATGGGATGGTAAACAAACCCTCACCATCTGTCCCTGGCAAACCTCTCCAGTCTCGTGTCCTCTTAAAAAGCACTTATTTCAGGGGCCCTTCGGTGGCTCAGTCAGTTAAGCATCTGACTTCGGCTCAGGTCATGATCTCACGGTTCGTGGGTTCGAGCCCTGCGTCGGGCTCTGTGCTGACAGCTCGGAGCCTAGACCCTGCTTTGGATTCTGTCTCCCTCTCTCTCTGTTCCTTCCCTGCTCACGCTCTGTCTTCATCTGTCTTTCAAAACACGAGTAAACATTTAAAAACCTTTTTAAAAAAAGCACTTATTTCAATGGGGGCTTGCTTTCGTACCCAATCTTGCTCTATCCTAGCAGCTCCTTAAGATCAGACATTGTCTTTTTAGTCATTGTTTATTACTGAATCCTGAGTACCTCATGCAACCCCGTGCCCATAAAGTTGTTGCTCAGTGAACGGTTCTTGGAGAATGAATGAAGACACACGGCAGAGGAAAGTGTCATAAGCGTCAGCATCACACTCTGGTCATTCAAAGCTGGGTTGCTGTGGTGTCAGTGAGGTCTTGGGGAAACCATTTACCCTGTAAAGAAAGTAGCTCTTTCATCTTTGGAGTAAACGTCTACTGAGGACAACCACATTTTCTGACAGAAACCTTTTTTAGCTCTAAAGTTTTCGCTTTACCTCTGCTAAGATATGGTTCCTGCGGCTTGCCGCTTTCTAATTTTTTTTTTTTTCCTGTGCTTCTGTCAGACAACTATCTGCCTTTTATTGTAAAGGCATTCCACACGAAACGTTAATCTAATGTAGGCTGTTACCATACTATGAAACATGCAGGGATATTTTACCAACTGTGGGGACAACAAGGAAGAGACCCCCCCACATTTATCCCAGTAGCCAAAACTCAGCTTTGAAATGTCAAGTGTCTCTGCAGTGTCTCCTTCCAATTTACTGAGGAAAAGGGAGGAGAGCTTAGAAAAATGACAAAATGTATGGGTATTTTGTACCCATGAAAAATAAAGAGTCATAAAAAATAAATTGAATTTATTATAATTAAAATTTTTACGGGAAATTTCTAAGTTCTTGAGAAGGAAAAAAAACAAAAATTTCCAGATTCAGAAATCAAATCCTTTGGACTTTACGAACTATTGGTTTTCCTATCTGTAAATCAGAAATCCTACATACCTCAAATCGTACTTACATTCTTACTAAATCAGACCTGTTTTTTTAAAACACACAAACATGGATAGGGGGCACCTGAGTGGCTCCGTGGATTAAGCGTCCAACTCTTGATCTCAGCTCAGGTCATGATGTCACGGTTCATGAGTTTGAGCCCTACATGGAGCTCTGTGCTGATGATATGGAACCTGCTTGGTATTCCTTCTCCCCGCTCTCTCTCTCTCTTTATCTCTCTCTCAAAATAAACATTGAAAATAAACTAAATTAAACTAAACTAAACTAAAATTAAATTAAATTAAATTAAAAAATACACAAACATGGGAACTACATCAAACTAAAAAGCTTCTGCATAGGAGAAGAGAAGAGAAGAGAAGAGAAGAGAAGAGAAGAGAAGAGAAGAGAAGAGAAGAGAAGGGAAGGGAAGGGAAGGGAAGGGAAGGGAAGGGAAGGGAAGGGAAGGGAAGGGAAGGGAAGGGAGCCATCAACAAAATGGCAGCCTAGGTAAATAATGCCTCCTCTTGTGTGATATTTTATGCTCCAGTTACAATTAAACTAAGCAAATTGTAAAGCTGTAGCTTATTTTTGCATTGCTCCTGTATGGATTTGGAGGCAGTTTCACAAGGTAAAAAGAAACTGATGCTTAAGAAACAAGTGATGACAGAACCTCAGAGACAGTAGAAAAGAGAATTGGGAGAGTGAATTTTATGCCCACCTGGATGGCCGTGGGTACCCAGATGAAACATTATTTCTAGGTATGTCCCTGAGGCTGTTTCTGGATAAGATTAACATTTGAATCTGTAGACTCAGTAGATTGTGTGTCCCCCCCCCCCCATCCAAGCTTTTGAAAACCTGAACAGAGCAAAGGGCAGAGAGGAATCTGACCCTTTTCTCTGACTCACTGTTAGAGTTAGACCCCTCCTCTCATCTTTTCCTGCCCTGGGGCTGGGATTTACTGTCCTCAAACTCGGACTGAATTATGTACCACAGGCTTTGCTAGGTCTCCAGCGTGGAGAGAGCAGATCTGGGGACTTAGCCTCCATAATTATGTGAACCAATTCCTTATAATGAATACATATTATTTGCATACACGCACACACCCTGTGCACACATTTCCGGTTCCACTTATCTGGAAAACCCTGACCAGACAAAAATGTACCATTAGCAAATGAGATCACCGTAAGGAAAAGCAATAGGGCTCTATCCACAAACATCATCTAAGGCAATAAAGCTTCGCTAGATTGTCTGTCAACCAACTTGCAGTAGCTGCCTCTTTACAAAGATTACATGCATGATTCTGTGAGAAGGATTAAGAAGAATAAGCAGTACAGCCAAAAATTTAAAAAAATAACAAAACAAACAATTCCGAAATCTAAGACATTTCCAAAACTCAAAGGAAGAGCTAGCTCTACTGAAAGTCAAGGTGGTAAATTACAAAGTGATAACATTTCTTATGGCGGGGGGGGGGGGGGGGGGGGGGAGTTGACTTCTTAATGTTAATAGATTTTGTTACATTGTAAAAAATCCATGGCATCATTATCTCATACAAACGATCTACCCATTCTGTAGATCCTGTATTTTTAAAAAGTTGCCTGGATCGGGAATTCTATTCAATTCAATTCAAAATGTGCTAATGCAGTCAGAAAATAGTTGAAAACGCCATTTATAATCTCTAGTCCTGTCCTCTGAACATTGTATTTCACAAGCCCTCAGCATACTTTTGAAGAGAGCTATGCTAAACAAAACAAACAAACAAAAAAAGATGATGACATTTGCTTTGTTATATTAAAACAATTCAAGAAGCATATAGCAGCTCCTGAGATGAATTTCTTGGGGGAAAAATGGAGTGAGTTTTAATATTAGCTCACAAACATATTTGCACTTTATGATATTTATTACAGACGCTCAACTAACAAAAAAAGTCAAAAAATTTAAAGCCAACTGAGGCTCTGTAATTTGACCAAAAGGCATATCATTATATGTCGTTTGTAGAATGAACTGCTTTCAGACCAATACCCTTTAATGTTCACATTTGTTTGATAAATGTGCCAACAAAATCCCTCGGTGAAATCTCCCTAATGCACATTGAATAAATAAGAGAGATTTGAGGTACAAATAAACTAATAAAATCTTCTGCTCATTATTTTAAGCGGATGTCACCAACTGACCAGAGATATTTCACTTCATCAGCTCTGAAATCTTTAACAGACTCCTAAAATAAATCATAACCAAGCGCATGTAGTGAAGGTATGTTTTTTTTTAAAAAACGCATCCAGCGAATTTTATTTTCACTTCCTCAGATGTGCTATGAGCACTCAAGGGGAGTAAAGATGGTTTTTTTGAGGTGTAGATAAATTTCAGTAACAATATGTATATGCCTGCTGTGTTCATGGCAGTACCTTCTTCTGAATCTGGCCTTATTTTCACATGCCCAAACTCATGTTTGGGATGAAAAGTTCTGTACAACATACCAAAGTTTATTTCATGTGAATGCATGGGAAATTTTATAAACAGGGATTTGGTTTTATGCGGCATTTTGAACACAGGGCCCAAATGGATTGGAATGTCTTCCAGTCTAGAAGTGGGGGATTGTTCCCTACTTTTGAACCTGGACTCTGGGTTCGCTGAAGCAGTTGGGTACAGCAGAAGTGATGCTGTGCTGATTCCTGTGCCCAGGCCTTCAGACACAGGCGGCTCTTTAACACAACCACCACCAGGTGGGAGGGGAACCCTGAGGCAAGCCCCACGTGGAGAGAACCTGCCAGCAGCGCCCCCTGGTCAGCTGTGTGCAGAAGCCATCCTGGGGGCCCCATCCCTTTCCCACGGAGCTGCCTGCCCCAGCTGACACCGTGTGGGACGCCGGTGAGCTCTCTCCATCTCGCCCTGACAAAGATGCAAATTAGCAAGCGAACAAAATTAATGTTGTTGTTTTAAACATGAGTTTGGGGATAACCCGTTCCGCCGTTGGCAGATAAGCAGAACACTTACAAAGACCAGCAGGTGCACTGAAGAGTTACTTTCAAGAGAAGGGCAATACCACCACGTGGTTAATGCCAAGGGAATTTTTGCTTTGGTCCTGTATTTGGTCTTTAGATACCCAGGGTCATGCAGTGGAACCTGAAACCCCGGAACTTGACCGCATTACTTGATTTTACATTTTATGTGAATATATTAGTGTATACGTCTATAAATAAGAATTGAGAGAGAGAGAGAGAGAGATAATAAGTTCCCAAATAAATGCAGCACATGTCCTCTTACTTAGAAAGTAAACATAAACTATCTGTGACATAGATTAGGTAATCTGGCCAAGTCTGGGAACCTGAGCCAGACCATGAAAGTGGCCCCAAGTCATTGACCTATGGAAGAATCTGTAATCCATCTACACAAGCCCACGTCCTGACAAATTGACCTCATCACCCAAGAGACTGGGCAGAAACCAGAAGACTAAATAGACTTCCCAAAATTTCAGTTTACATGAGAAATAAGAAAAAAAAAATGTTTCTGTGGTTCCACCCTGGAATAATTAACACATTGAGGGTGTGGTCAGACATCAGTACTAATACACAGCTGAATGAACTTGAAAGACCCGAGCAATTCTAATAGGAGATAAAGCTGATCAGCACTGATGTGGTATCTCTACTTGTAAGTTCTTTTTTTTGCCCAACCACATTCTGAAGTAAAGTGTGCATCTACTAATAGGTATACAAAAAAAGAAAACCCATAAACTCATCTAATGTGAAAAGAACTGAAATATAAAATAACCAGAAGTTGTCCTTTCCCACCTATCAGACTGGGAAAATTAAAAAAAAAAAAAATCATATCTAGCAATGGTGAGAAAATGGCACAATATAAATTCACATAATATTGATGGGAACATAAATCAGTGGAATTTTCAGGGAGATAATTTAGCATCTTCCATCAGATGTAAAGGTCACATTCTCTTTGACCCAACAGTCCTGCTTCTGAAGGGTCTGTCCTTCAGGAGCATATACACACATTTATAAGTTGGATCTAATTCCCATTGGATCTAACTACAAAAAGCTAGAAGCAATACAACTGTATCAAGATAGGAATAATCAAATAAATTGTGATGTGTTACTTCTATAGAATGTTATGTAACCATTATAAAAGAATGAGATATTTGCAACAACATGGGTGGACCTCAAGGACATTATGGTAAGTGAGACAAAACAGATGGAGAAAACAAATTATGTATGCTCTCACATACATGTGTAATAAAAAAAATGGTTCAAACATACAGAGAAGAGATTGGTGGTTGCCAGAGACAGGTGGTGGGGAGGTGACAAAATGGGTCAAGGGGTCAAAAGGTACAAACTTCCAGTTATAAAATAAATAAGCCATGGGATGTAATAATGTGCATCCTGACAGTTACAGTTAATGACACCTTATTGCATATTTGAAAGTTGCTAAGAGAGTCGATCTTAAAATTTCTCAGCACGAGAAATAAAAAAGCTCTAACGATGTAAGGTGACGGATGTTAACTACAGTGATCATTTTGCAATGTATACAAATATTGAATCATTATGTTGTACACCTGAAACTAACGTAATGTTCTATGTCAATTACACCTCAATAAGAAAAGAGATAGATTTACAGGTAATGACAAATACACCTCTCCAAAACACAGCATTAGAGAAAATAATAAACCACAAACTAATATATACCATATGCCGTACTTACCTAAACATAAAACCTGTGTGTGTGTGTATTCGTGTATGTGCATGTACACTTATGAACACACACCCATATGTCTAATTGCATGGAAAATGGGTTTGGAAGGGGTCCTCTCAAGGATGAAAATTGGTCACCTCTGGATGTGGGAGAAGAATTAGGCAGAGGATAAAGGCAGAGTATTCATTTACTGTCTGAGTAATTTTTAAAATAATTTTTGTCAATGAAAAGCAAAAATGTTCAAAAAATGGCCTGTGACAGTTTCTGTTTGTACTCATCCTCACTGGGGTTAAGAAATTGTATATCTGAGGGGCGCCTGGGTGGCTCAGTCAGTTGAGCCTCCGACTTCGGCTCGGGTCATGATCTCGCGGTCTGGGAGTTCAAGCCTCCCGTCGGGCTCTGTGCTGACCGCTCAGAGCCTGGAGCCTGCTTCTGATTCTATGTCTCCCTCTCTCTCTGCCCCTTCCCCGCTCATGCTTTGTCTCTCTATGTGTCAAAAATAAATAAACATTAAAAAAAATTAAATGTAGGCACACTTGCCCATTTATTTAAAAAAGAAATTGTGTATCTGACCTGCTCAGTTAGCATAGGTACCAATGCCTGCCCCAAACACCCAACTTGGGTGTGATCAATTATCAAGGTTCGTATGCAGCCTCCATGCTTCGGCTGCCTCTTTTATTGCTAGGATTGTGCAAATTTGACACAAGGGTGATCCATTTTTCTACACTTTTCTAAGAAAAATCAAGTTTTGTTTCATCAATTCCCTAACTTTCACTACTAGCTTATGAATGTCAATTCGGTTATCACCGTCTCCACAGAGAACGTTGTCAAATAATTCACAGGAAAATGTTTATCATTTCAAGGTTTTGCACCAGTGTTTCTGTCTACCCATCGTACATATTGTCACGGTGACATTCGCATTGTTATAATTGCTAGTCAATAAAAGAAACAGAGAAACATTACATTATCCGAGATCATTGTGCCATGTGTGTGTCTATTTCATTTGTACTCAATGTTCTGAAAATGGTGTATTGATAGACTAACTCCACACTGAGATGAGCTTTGAAAAGATTATATTTGTAAATGTTCATCATCTGGGAAGCATTTATTGAGCCCCTTCTATATGTATAAATATGTTCTAATTGTTCTACAAAGGTCGTGAGCAAAGGAGTACAATTCCTGACCTCAAGCAAATTTGAATTCACTGAGAGACATAGCATTACTGATATCTAAGAGGTAAATTTTCATTGAAATTTAATTGTTGTATACACACACACACACACACACACACATATACACATACATATATATTCACTGACCTCTTATTATTCTGGGCTGGGAACAAGTCTGGGCCCTTGAAATAGAACAGGGGAATAAAACCGAAAAAAAAAATTGTAACTTTCTTCCTTCATGTTGTCCTGGGGGAAACAGACAATAAGAACTAAGTAATGAAATTATAATACCATGAAAGTTCTATGATATGTTAAATGTTGTAAAGGCTTAAAAACTGGGCAGATAGAGGAGAACGTTGGGAGAACAGGCAGGAGGGGGCGCTGTGGTGCTGGGGATGGTGTGACTAGGTGCAGTTTTAGACATAGAGGTGAGGGAACCCCGGGGGGCCCAGTTGGTCAAGTGTCAGATTTCCACTCAAGTCACGATCTCACTTTTGTGGGTTCAGGCCCCATGCTGGGCTCTGTGCTGACACCTCAGAGCCTGCAGCCTGCGTCAGATTCTGTCTCCCTCTATCTCTGCCCCTCCCCTGCTTACGATCTCTCTCCCTCTCTCTCTCTTTCTCTCTCTCAATAGAAATGAACATTAAAAAAGAATTTAGACGCAGGAGTGAGGGATGCATGCCCTTGGTGAGAAGGTGGCACTGAGGACTAGCTGAAGGAGCTGAGGGAGTCAGCCTTGCGATTCCAGGCTGAGCGCGCAGATGACAGAGACGATGTTCAAGGGCAATTATGTGCCTGGCAGATTTGATGAACAGCAAAAAGGCTAGCGTTCTGATGCAGGGAGTAAATAGTGGTCATAGAAAATAAAGTGGGTGTGAAACAGAAGCGAGGCTGGTAAAAGGGAGAGAAGAGGAAGGAAGAGGTCCTAGAATGCCCTTGAGTAGGCAAGGAGAGAAAAAGTGAACTCGAAGGAGGGGGCGGCAAGGGTTTAAATGAGAAAAAGAGGACAAGAAAGGAGAGTCTAGATCAGTAGAAAGATGGATCCATGAACTAGGGAAATACAGGAAGATAGTCATAGAATTAAATGCTTCCTTGGGGTTCATGGTTAGGGATTTCAAATGAGACTAGTCAAGACGATGTGTCCTTTTGCTTTGGCCATATTACAATGCACAGGAAAAAACACAAGTTAAGAACAGTTGGATTTAACTAAGGTTGTGGATAAGCCAAGAGAGCGATCAGAGCCAGAGAGGGGCAAGAAAGTGGAGGATAAAAGCAACACGATAATTATGGCAAAATAGCCACATAAGTATCGATAACTTCCTACAAACATATATGGTGTGTAAATCCTCGTGGGATAGATTTTTCAAACTGATATAAAAGACTCAGATGATAGTCGCCCGCATCCAACGTGATTCTTTTCACTTTGTCAACCCCACAGTCTTCTGTGGCTCAAATTTTATGAACGTTCTCTTTTGCAATTGTTTTCAGAGTCTGCAACACCACCTTTCCAGTCCGTGCAAAGTTGACAAATCTTCAACTTTGGCAAGCCAACTTTGTTTTGGAAACAGTAAAAGTCTTTTGGAGCCAAAGCTAGTGAGTTAAGTGAGTGATCAGGCTATGTAACTCTATTTGGGGTCCCAAACGAGGTGTGATTATAAAGTAATGAGACTTATTTCCTTGAATGACTCATAAACTGGCTCTGAAGAAAATTCCAAAGGAAGACTTACACAATTTGGAATTAGGGTCAACTTAATCAGGAAAGGGCTTCTGGAAAGAGCGAGTTTCCAATTGGGCCTACAGCAGGGGACAGAAAGGTAATGGACTGGCAGACGTGAGGAATGACCTTAACAGGTAGTACTTAAAGTTCTGCAGATATTTTAGCTTCAAATATTTGATATTGTTCCAGGTACCCCCATTCATCCTTAAAATAAATGTGCAAAGCGATAGTATAGAATTGCTGTGTTGTGAAGACTATAGGATTCTCTATTCACTCACTACCTCTATTAATAAATGAGGAAACCAATCTCCAGGATTAAAAAAAAATTGTCCAATATCAAAGAAACAGTCAGAAAGAGCAAGAAAAATCGATGTGTCCTGTCCTAACTCAGAGTGCTCTCTCCCAAATTGTCAAGGTCCTCAAAATTTGACAGAAATGAGCATCAGAATCCCTGTGTCTTTATCGCCAACTGCCAATTGTTGCAAAATAGGCGCTGAGAGAGGGGCTTCAAAGACTTTCTCCAGTAAAGGCTGTAGGTCAATCATCCTCAATTGGCATGATTTTGCTTCCCAGGGCACGTTTGGAGACAAGACTCCAGGAGCGCAGGAAGAAGGGTTGCTCTTGGCATCCAGTTTGCAGAGTCCAGGAGCAAGCATCCCACAAGGTAAACCCTCCAACAAAGACTCATCCAGCCCCAAACGCCAGTCATGCTGAGGGTTAGGGAACACTGTCTTAGATCTAGAGCTAAAAGTAATGGGTAAACTTGGGAACATGATTATATTGTAATGAATAATTTGTACATAGTCCTTATACACAACATACTGAAACTAGGAAACATGGGTGGAAACTCACCCCTAGGTTTCTGGGTTATCAAGAGTTATGTGAACGTGAATACATTTTGAAATGTATCGATGTTTATGTTTTGTGTTTACTTGTGTATCACAGAACACGCAAGCTATTATCCACAAGTAACCCCACACGTACAGTTATTTTTCAAAGAATATATTTCAACATTTGCAATATTTTTGGGTGGAAGAACATGCTTATTGAGACTCTAAGACAGCTGGGCCGAGGTGTGAAAAATGTTGCCAGAAGTTGTGGCTGGTGAAATCATCCACAGCCAACTGTGGTAAGAAAGGATAAAAGCAGACAGGTCAATTAGGAGGAAAACAAGGTTCTACGCTAAAAGTCTAGATGTTTGTAGAGAAGAAAACCTCCTTTGGGAAAGGGGGTCCGATGACACATGACTGTGTCAAGCATTTACTTGAGAATTCAAATAAGATATAAGTATAAATGAAATCCCAAACTTGGCGAATGCAAGGTTACATACATTACTGGTAGCTGCCTAAATTGAAATTGGGGGGTTTCTAATCAAACTGGTCTTTTATGTACGTTAAGAAACGTGTTCGACAGGGACCTTCAAATATAATAAAAATGCAAATGACTTCCCTAAGAAGAACAATGGACAATGCCATTTAATATTTTGAGATTTTATGTTCTACTAATTAGAAAAAAAAAGGTTCTGTCCCTTCTTAGGTACACTGTAGTTAATTTTTAACTTAGGAATCCTTATTGCTGTTGAGGACAGTGGTCCTATATTTTATAAATGGAATGTATTTATATATGAAAACAGCAGCAAGAGAATTTGTTTCCCAAAGCAGTATTTCAGAACTCACCAGATTGTGTGGCTGTTGAAAATCGATTTTCCCTCACCTTGTGGTCTGTACATGCAGTTTTTATTTTCCAAGGGGAAACACCTGCAATCAATTGATGAACTGCTGTTTGTGGATCCAACTGTCACCGGGGCCATGCAGTGGCAAAAGCCTCATTAGCATGACAGGAAAGTGCCTGCAAATGTATAATTGAGATGCAAACCATGAGCACATATATGATTGGATTTGCAGATTCTTCTTTCTAAGAATGAGCCCAACCAACTTTTAGAACTAGTCATACTGAAACTTATCTGATGAAAACTACCATTTGGTAGTACTTTAACGACTAGACTCACTTTTCTATTTCTCCTTTGTCAGCTCACAGTAATTTTCCAATTTCGTCTGCCCAAAATAGCCAAAAAAAACCTCACTAAATCTCACAGAAGGTATTGAGTCTTAGAGTCTGCTCAGTTTATGAATTGCTTTCGATAATATTCTGCATTGTCCCAGCTGGTATGTGACCTCTAAGATTTCTTCTAAAAACTGAGAGAGAAAAAAAGATTCACCTTGTGGCATTACGACAAATTTTATAATGGTATAGAATTACTGTTTCTCAGCGCCGCTCGGTGTAGCTTTATATTAAAATCTCCCCTCGTCTTATAAGCATCTTCATACCATGATTGCACATGAACAAATGAATTTAAGTGAACTAAGATGCCATCCTGTACAATGCATTTGTTTTCAGAAGAGGATTTAGGGTCCATTGGTTACAAAACTTGTTGAAGTTCACCTAGCTAATGAGGGCCCCGTGGTGACTTGAATCCAGGTCTGTTTTGTATCCCATAGGGACCGAACTAAGCCCAGAGAATGCTGTTTTGTGCAATGGCAAGATGGCAAGGCTGAAAAGTTGACAAGATGTTAAGAATTTCCTCATCCGGTCAGTTTTGGAAGTGACACTAACAACATCTATACCTACTATACACGTATTAAGCGCCCAATAATCTTTGAATGAACGAATGAACTTATGTGTTTAAGTGATCTTCAAAGGACTTTTTTCAACAAATAAACTTTTACTTTATTTTGGTTTTTTTCGAGAGAGCATGTGGGGGAGGGGCAGACAGACAGAGAGAGAGAGAGAGAGAGAGAGAGAAGAGAAGAGAATTTTCAAGCAGCCTCCATACCCAGTGCAGAGCCCAACTCAGGGCCCGATCTCATGACCGGGAGATCAGGACCCGAGCTGAAATCAGACGCTTAACTGACTGAGCCACCCAGGCACCCCAATAAAGTTTTATTAACCACTGTCATGTCTCTGGTAACTGGCTCAACACTAAGTATACCACGGTGAGTACAGCAGAGCTTTACCCTCCAAGAATTTGCAGATTAGGGCAGGAAATTTATAGGAAAATATGTAGCGTAAGATAATGTGAGAGATGCGAAAATAGAAGTATGTGATAGGTACCATGGCCACAGACAGGAAGGGATATCCAATTTTATTTATAGGGGTCAGTGATGTCTTCACATGGAAAACGATGATGCCATGTGTTTGAATGACCTTTCTTAGAAATGCATTTTGGTTTGGTTTTACTAATTTACCAATTGGTGTCAAAGTATAGTATGTAGGTTCTTTCAGAGTTAGAGTCTCACTAAGAAATAACGTCAATGATATTTTAAAAGGGCAATGTGACACTTTCATTGTTTTTTTTCTCACTCTTCGCCGTATAATAAACAAAATCAAAGTAAAATAAATACCAATACAAATGCTTTCCCCCTTCCCTACTCCAAACTCCTGGTACTGTTTACGGAAAATGTCTTCCTGGTCATCTAAGGGAAGCTTACTCTTGATGTTGTTATTGAAAATCGGGACCGTCGGGATCGATTACGAAGGGACATGCAGAAGAAGAATGTAATAGGTAGTGTCTCTGGGGAGTGGAGGGAGGAGGCAGGACGCTAGGAATTGGACAGAATGTGAAGCAGGAGCTGGAAGAGAAATCTACAGACTTTCAAAAGATGAGGGGCCGTTCTGAGATCCAGGAAGCCCCCCCCAGGGAACTAAGCCACCTCCTTCATCCTATAAGCCTACCAATTGCTGTTCTGAGGGACCAGGGAACTCTCATTCCCATCCTCTCGGTAACTGCGAGGGCTCTCTTTTTGGTAGCTTCTGGCATCTCGCTTGTAATCACTCACTAGCAGGGATGCTGACCCCCACCTCAAGACGTCGCTCCAAGACGGTGCGACTCAGTGGCATGAGCAATCCCCCTCTCCAGCCTGACACCGCCCACCACAAATACCCAGGACACTAAACCCAGTGCTATGGACTGAATGGTGTCCTCCCCAAATTCATACGTTGAAGCCATAACCCACAATGTGATGGTATTTGGACACGGGGCCTCTGGGAGGTAGTGAGGGCCACACGAGGTCATGAGAGTGAGCCCTCATGATGGGATTAGTGGTCTCATAAGAAGAGGTAGGGAGAGAGATCACTCTCTCTTGTTGTGAGGATGCAGCAAGCAGGTGGCCATCTGCAAGCCGGGAAGAGAGCTCCCACCAGGGAACCAAATCAGCCAGCACCTTGATCTTGTACTCCCCAGCCTGTGGAAGTGTGAGAAAATAAATTGCTGTTCGTTAAGCCACCCAGTCTGTGATAGTTTGTTATGGCAGCCCAAACAAACTAAGTAAGTGGGGCATCTGGTGGGATGGTGACTACTTTACCCACATTTATTCTTTGACCAGAGTGGGAAAGCTTAGAGGCTGGACGGAACCAACTTGAGATGCCCTGAGGTGAGCCACTGGTCTATGACTTATGGAAAAATGTGTACCCTCCAAAGACTGGGCAAATGGTAAGAGCTTTGGTGCCTCACCATACCCTCCTTCCTTCTCTCTCAAGTAGGTAGGCTTCTCAAATTTCAGACCTAAGCGTGCTCAGAGTTGATACGTGAAACCTAGAAAATGTCTAGCAGAATTAGGCTGAAGCTTCTCTTTGCTTCCATTGCTACCCATGAAAATATTTTTTTCAAGATGTTCAAATCACACTTACTGAGCACTTCAGGGCGTAACATAAGACATGTGCTCTTGAAGGTCTAAAATATGATTTCTGAACTATTGAAAGAGGATTGTCTAAAACCTAAACACTCTAAGATGGAATTATTAACATGGAAACATTTATTACCTGATGGCCACACCTCGGCACAGCTGAGGAGAGATTAGCCCTTGGGAAAGGAATTAGGGCTGCGCTGTGTTCTTATAGGGACCCACAAGATATGAACGAATCCGGTCATAAAAAGAAAAAAAAAAATGAGTAGCTCCTGTAACCAAAAGAAGTTTGAAATAACAACAACCATGCTTTTTTTCTGTGGATTCAGTTAATACACTGATGGTAAGGCGGGAAGAACTGGGCGATGTGTCTGCCATGTGAGGACAGGTTCTCAGAAATAGTGTTGGGTTTGGCCAGAACTGTGTGGGTGCAGAGTAGCTCCGTCAAGTTCTTTCTTCACAATCTCTAAACTTTAAGTTAATTTGCTATGAATTAGAAATATTAATATCCCATGGGGCGCCTGGGTGGCTCAGTCAGTTGAGCATCCAACTTTGCCCTGGGACATGATCTCATGGCTCATGATCTCATGGCTCATGAGTTGGAGCCCCACGTCAGGCTCCGTGCTGACAGCTCGGAGCCTGGATTCTGCTTCGGATTCTGTATCTCCCTCTCTCTCTCTGCCCCTCCCCACTCACGCTCTGTCTCTCTCTCTCCTTCAAATATAAACATTAAAAAAAAAGAAATATTACTTTCACCCATCAGTCAATAGAAATTAATATCTCTGGATAGTTTTCATGAAAAAATTTAAAATGTAGGTATATATACACATATGTATGTATAGAATCATGTATTTGTCTGTGTCTATGTGTATATATGTATATCCATACAAAGGTATGATAGATACATAGATGATTATAGATAGTCAATAAATAATGGATAGAATGGATAGAGCTGACCCAGTACTTTCCTCCCCTCCATTATTGTGTTTGTCAGTGTCTCCCAAGATAGCTAAGCCTACCGGGTACCAGCTCCCACTGCTATCAGATTACAGGGCCTGGAACTAGAAATCAGTTCTGCATTATTGGTTCCCCCCCCGCCCCAGGCCAGCATGCGCCCCCTCAGACAGTGACAAGCTGCCCCCCTCTACGGGTGGCTCTGGATGGGGAGGGTGGTGTTTATTTCCTTTCTTCCACATCTCCCAAAGTGACAAGCACTGAGTAGACGTTAGGTAAGGCTTCCTTGCCGAAGGGAATCAGTGAATAGCTGGGTGAATAAAAGAATGACTGACTCACCCATTAGTCAATAGAAATAAGCTCCTTAGGTCTGGTCTGTAATCACGGCATGAAGTATTCGAGAACAACTCAACATGCAAACCGGTAAGGGGCCCGGGAGAGTCTAGCCTCTGAGAAGTCCTGAGTCAGCAATGCCACACCAACACATGGCCCCCCGCAGGGCCACAGGGGCAACAAAAGTAACAAAGGAGCAAGTGCTGGGGAGGAGAGAGGCCAAGGCCAGAGCCAAGCACATCCCAAGTAGACTTTTTCATTGTCTTTCAATGTTGCCTGTACTTTTTCTTTGCATTACACTGAGCGGAAATCCCGGGACGTCTGCAGGGCCTGCTTCCTGGATCTTCCCCCACAGCCCTGGAGGAGGTGGGCTGCTGAAGGCCTTGCAGTGTCACTCTGGGAGTCGCCCATTCATTTGCAAGAGAGCTAACAAAACCAGCACTTCCGGGCTAATAGTCGACCTCCCCCAGACCCCCACCAGGTCATGGCTTCATTCTTCTGTTACAATAAATACAACATTCTTCTGTTACAATAGTTTATTGTAACTAACTGACACCATTAGTTGTGACCGCCATTTTGGTGTCCCCCCAGGCTTGTAGGCAACTCAACTGTGCGCCGTGGCCTCGCAACAGTTGACTTTGTCCACGTCCCCTGCTGTATCTCTGCACGACAGCTCTGTGAGAAGTACTAATTGATCCTGAGCTAGCTGCAACACAGACACAAAACAGCTTGCACTTGCTCTGTCACCAGGGATTCCTAGGGGAAGGGAAGAGGTAAGGTGATTAACGGCACCAGCGAGGAAGGTTTTATCTCAAATGAGATGCTTATGTAAGACAATCTGGCTCTTGCAACTTTCCTTTTCTGCTTGTGTTTTATTCGAGGTCAGAAAGAAAGTGCATTTGTAGGGGAAGCTCCCCCTGGTGCCCTAACTTATTTTATGGCTCTGTTCTCCGAGCTAAGCGCCCCGAGGGTCAGAGGCCAGGGTAGAGCACTGGACTAGGAGTCAGAAGGCCTGCATTCGGGGCTCAGCTTTGCGAACCTGGGCAAATGACTTGACGTCTCAGAGCCTCAGTGTCTTCATCTGAAAAATGAGATGAGCTCATGCCTCACCTTCTCCTGCCTAACCCATCATTTTGTTCTTTCCACGCTAACCTCTATTACTGAAAACCTGAGCCTGTCCTCGAACGAACATGTATTTAGACGTTTGTATGTCTTGTACATACATTAATGTTTTCACCTACCATGCATGGTAAACATATACAAAGATAGGCATTTTCAGAAGCGGACACGAAAATAAAAGAAGCTCTAATATTTACTGCCTTCTTCCATCCTGAATGGTCTCTGGTGCACAGGCCCACCATGTTGGAGACCGTGCTCTGGATATAATAGATTATTTCTATTTCTCTAACTGTGACTTTTTCCCAGAGTCTTGATACTCAAAGGGCTGTCCCTGGACCCGCAGGGTCAGCATCACCCAGGACACATAAGAAATGCAAAGTCTCACACCCCACTCTGCACCTGCTGAATCAGAATCCGTGTTTCAATGAGACCTCCAGGTATGCACTGACAGAGAGAGCCTTTTCCTTGAATAAACTCCATTTATGTGAGTGTCTAAAGAGTGTTTGCTTACCTTTCAAGACCCCAGGGGAGCACTCAGATATTAATCAGTCCTTCCCTGACACCCTCACACCCCACTGAGGTAGATGCATTGACCTTTCTGATCCCACATACTTTATGCGCTTTGGCTTAGTGACAGCTCTTAGATGCTCACTAGACTCTGAGCCCTTGACGTCACAAACATTATCTTGAATGCATCTGTCGGTCTTCTTGGCACTACACAGGGCTCTGTTATCAGAATCAAATGACAGAATCTATGTGGAAAGGCGACGATGTATTCATTCATTCTAGAAATACTGCTGCAATGGGCTCCCGATGCCAGGAAAATTCCCAGATGTGCAGTAGAAAGAAGGCAGGGACACAGCCCTCCCTTCAGGACCTCAAGGTCTAAAGTATAAAAGAGCCATGATTTTCATCCTTTGTCTGTGGTCATTCCTGTGTGGGGGTTTCGGCCCCAGGCATTTCGGAGAGTAAAACACTTCTACGGGGGCTCAGGTGTTCTCTCCTGGGACTGCTGTCGAGCTGGAATGTGCACTTATCTGGTCCAGGAAACCAAGGTCTTCGTTTTCCTAGGACCCCAGCATGACTCTCCATGCCCTAGACTTTCTCTTTCCCCTGCAGGGGCCGAACTCCCGTCAACTCCAAAACAAATGGAAACTTACTTACATTTGCAGTGGAGAACTCAATAAATAAACCCCCAAGGATGGCTAGATAAGAGCCTAAAACAATGTAGTAGAAGAGAAGAGTGGTCTGTGAGATGTTCTTCTTTGCATTTGATAGATCCTCCTTATCCTGACCTCCATACCATGGTTCAATGAAATTGCCTCCAATTACAAAAAAAAAGAAGAAAGAAAGAAAGAAGAAAGAAAGAAAGAAAGAAAGAAAAGAAAAGAAAGAGAAAAAAAAGAAAAGGAAAGAAAGAAAAGAGTTTAAAACGAATTTGCTACTACTACTACAGTGAGGAATTTCAGAGCACCTGGTATCATGGCCTCAATAAAAACTAGAAAGTACACTCTAAAAAAAAAAAAAAAAAAAAGACCACACCATATTTGGTGGACCATCTGTCATGATAGAAGAACTAATCTCTAAATAAACACATCTAGTTAATTCCAACAGTTCAGAGCAATTGCACCTTGCCAGCTGCCCAGGCACAGCTACAAAGGAGATCGCTACTCCGTCCTTACAAATATAGGAACCGAAGCCAAGGGGGAGAAAGAACTCTTTTGTGAACTCTCATTCCCATCCGATGCAATGTGGTCTTTCCTTTAGTCATTAGCTCCCATAATATCACCTTCAGTAGCTTCCATCCCAGCTGCATCTGTCACACTCAGCACACAGCACCTTAGATACATTTTCTCTAAGACTGCCTGCCATCTCTAATTTTAATGCAATATTTCCAGAGTACTTATTCACAGGTTAACTTTTAGCCTGTTATAGCTGTAGTTTCTTTCCTCCACTACTTAACGTTTCTTAACCACATTTGGAACCTAGAGGTGCCGATGCACAGCTCTGTGTGAATGGCATTCCCTGGAATTGTTCAGTGCACGACTTGTACTACATGCCACAACAGCCCTGTGTTCACTCTTTTTCTCAGTTTTGTTCTTAAGCTTACTATTTCAGTGTTATTGGTTTTTATGTTTTTCTGTCTAAGCTCAATTCATAGATTGTTTTGATAGGTAAAGTATTAACCTCAGAAGAAGGACCGGTTTTCTAATGGAAATGCTTAACCATAATAGCATGAATGGTGTCACTATAATTACCATTTAAAGAGGGAAGCGGAGAATGAGGCAGAGTGGTGGACTCATTAATTTTCCTGCCTCTAACCCCCAAGATTCAGAACCAGCTCAGAGAGAGGCCAAAAGCCATATCAATCCATGCAATCAATGTTTAGCATAGTGAAATGGAATGTCACAAAGCAAAGGAAGAAAGGGGCTGTCCTGCCACCATGTTGACCTTGAAGCAACAAAATAGAAATATTAATTACCGTTTGGATTATCATTCTGTAATGATGTCTTTATTATGGTAATCATTACATTTTAAATAGTGTTAAACACATTACATCAGATCCTTAGATCCTACTGCTTTAGTTCGTAAAGATATCTACTCCAAACGTGTCTTTGAGACTAAAATGTATATAGTAATTTAGGTGGGATTTGCTTATGAATAAGTCTTGTGCATAAAAAGTCTAGACTATAATACACAGAACTTACAGCCTTAGTGCTTTTGTAAAAACACATTTTTAAATCCCATGCCACAGTATATTTTTATTAAATGTAATTTACAACAACTTTTACATGAAAATAAAAAGAAATCTGTGTGGACTGTATGGGGAATTGCAAACATTTTAAATAGGGAAAATCTATTCCATGTATTTATTTTCACCAAGTGGCACAGTTCTTAGGAAATGGAAACTATAATAAACGATTGAATGAAACATTTCAATAATTTTTATCAGACTTGAATAAAGCTATAAAAAAACACATGCCAATATTTTTAACAATATTTGATGACAGAATTGGGGCCCAGTTAAATATTACCCCTGGAATTTTATTTTAATTTTATAGACAAATGAAATAAACAACAGAATTATATTCTTTGGTTACTAGATGTATATCCTTACATATTGTATTTTTTCTTATATACATTTATCAAAATTTATGCACGTGTTTTTTATTATAAAAAAGATTATGATTTGCATATGTATTCTGAAAATTCCTAGTTGTATAGTCTTGAGCAAATTTTTAATCTCAATTTCTTTAGTTGTAAAATGTGAATAATGAAATCTACCTCCAGAGGGAGAGTGGAGTGTATGTAAAGCTCTAAGCACTAGCAAATCTCACTTCTCTCTGGGTGTGACTTTGGCCTAGCCTGGAAGGTGGAGGTGTGGGCAATGTAGGCAATCTTTTTTTACACCAATTTGCCACAGATGTTCAATCTGTGCTTCCCTCTTGCTCTTTCTAGATTTATTTTCTCCAGCGCTGTAAGACATGCATGGTTCAATTTTCTCTTAAAATCCTTAACTTGAGTTTTGGCTAGGAGAGTAATTGGACAGTATCCACAGTTTGCTGAGTTCAAGGCTATACTGGCCCAGTTAACTTAACAAAAAAGAAAAACACAGTGAAGGGTTTTCCATATGGGTGTTTGGGCCAAAAAGCCAGTTTGACAGGAGCCATCTTGCTTATGATTGACAGGTCATGCGCCTCACTGGGAGGGAATCTCATCACACACCAACTTCAGCTATGAACAGGGTCTCCGTAGTACTGTGTGAACTTCTAATACTATGCTAATTTTTAAGAACTTTTGTGTTCTATATTGACATCCTTTTCTAGATATTTTTAATTGTGCTAAAATACATGACACATCAAATGTACTATTCAACCATTTTTAGATATACAGTTTAATAATGTTAAGCACGTTAAAATTATTGTGCAGCCAATCTCCGGAACTTTTCATCTTGCAACATGGAAACTCTGTACCCATTAAACAACAATACTGGCATCCATTTAATCCTACCTAAATATAGAAAGACATCAAACAAGGCCTTAAATGGGGTGACGTGGTCGTAAGACACTCAAAGCGAAATATACCACAGTCCACGTTACCACTGACTGTCTACATCCATGTATATTATTCTGTTTAATACTCAGAATTACCTGCTATTCATATTCAATAGTATCATTTAGTTAATACTCAGATTTTATTGCCTTGTTTTTTTTTTTTTTTTCTGATAGAAAAACATTACCAAAGAAGTAATATTTCATGAGCTACAAAGTTGATAACTGAGATTCTGGGTTTCCTCCCAGCCCTGAAAAATGTGCTGGTCACTGTCCATTCCACTGTTTTTCCCGTAGCTTGCATCGTATTATTTCTTGCCTGGATTACTGAATGAACATTTTAATCCCCTATTTGCTAGTGTGCTTCAATTCCCTCTCCTTTTTGTGTCCAAAGAGACCCATACCAGATGCAAATCTGACAGAGTGATTTTCTTCCTGTAATCCTACGACAAGCTCCTTTAACATTAAGGGCAAAAGTAAACATTTTCCTGTCTTGCTTTGTTTTGTTTTGTTTTAGTTTTCATGCTTGAATAAGAGGCACATACGTGAGGTATAGAAACTGATAAAAGTAGACATATGCATACACCTGTAAAATTATCAACATAACCAAGATACTAAACAGGTGCACAACTCCTGATCTCTAGGTAGCTGTTAGTAATGCAACACTACAAATTAGTTTGCAGTTTCTACAATTTTACATAAACAAACAAACAAAAACCCACAAAGTGTGTTTTTTCTATTTATTTATTTATTTATTTATTTATAATATGAAATTTATTGTCAAATTGGTTTCCATACAACACCCACTGCTCATCCCAACAGGTGCCCTCCTCAATGCCCATCGCCCACTCTCCCCTCCCTCCCACCCCCTATCGAAGTGTGTATTTTGGGGGGCTTCTTTCATGAAGCATAATAATTTTGAGATTCCTCCACATGGTTGGGTCTATCAATAGTTGTTCCTTTATGTTGTTGAGTAAGAATCCACTGGATAGATTAATCTGTTTAACCATTCACTGGTAGACACACATTTTGTTTTCAGTTTAAGGTTATCGTGAACAGAGTACTGTGAGCAATCATGTACAAGTCTTCGAATGACCACACGCTGTCGTTTCTCTTGAGTAAACAGCCAGGGAGTAGACTGGCTAACACATACCATAGATGTATATTTCATTTTTAAGGCAGAATCAAACTGTTTTCCAAAATACCTGTCTGAGCACAGTTGCTCTACATTCTCACCAATACTTGGGATGATGGGTCCTTTTTTTATTTTATTTTATTTTTTATATTTAGCCATTCCAGGGGGATATCCAAGTGGTATCTTATTGTGGCTTTAACTGGAATTTCTTTAATAAGTAACACTATTGGACATCATTTCATGGGCTTATTTGTAATCTGTATATCTATGTTAGCAAAGTGTTGCCTCAAAACTTTTGCCCATTTAAAAAATTTGGTTATCTATCTATAGCTCACTTGTAAGGGTTTTTGATATCAATCCTTCATCAAACGTATTTTACAAATATTTTCTCTCCATCTCTATTTTTTTTTTTAATTTTTGGAACAATGTCTTTTGAGGAGTAAAAAATTTTACTCTTGAAAAAGTTCAATTGCTGAATTTTCTTTCTTACATTTTGTGCTTTCTGTGTTCTAAGAAATTTTTTCTCAAACTGAAAGTCAATAAGGCTTTTCTCCTGTGTTTTTACAGTTTTATAGTTTTAGTTTTTTTTTTTAATTTTTTTTAACGTTTATTTATTTTGAGACAGAGAGAGACAGAGCATGAACGGGGGAGGGGCAGAGAGAGAGGGAGACACAGAATCAGAAGGAGGCTCCAGGCTCTGAGCCATCAGCCCAGAGCCCGATGCGGGACTCGAACTCAAGGAACATGAGATCGTGACCTGAGCTGAAGTCGGACGCTTAACCGACTGAGCCACCCAGGCTCCCCTGTAGTTTTAGCTTTTAAATTTTGGTATGATCCATTTCAGCTGAAGTTTTGAATTCATTGTGAGGTTAGATTCATTGTTTATTTTGTGTGTGTGGCTATCAAATCATCCCTCCATCAGTATTGAAAAGATTACGATTTCTTATTGAATTACCTTGGTACCTTTGTCAAAAAATCCATTGACCGTGTATTTGTGGGGCTTCCAGTCTCCATTTTATTGCACTGAATTTTTTTTTTACTAAAATCTACTCTAAAACAATAGTATCTTAATTACCATAGCTATCTATAAACCTTCACACCAGAGAGTACGTGATCTCCCACTTTAATTGTCTTATTTAAATATATTTTGGTTATTCTAGGCCCTTTGTATTTCTGTCTTAATTTCAGCATCAGCTGGTTAATTTCTACAAGTCTACTATGATTTTGACTGGGATTGCATTGACTCTATGAACATTTGGGGGAGCACAGACTTCTTATAATGCTGTGTCCTGTGGTCCATGAACACAGTTCTGTAGAATATTCCATCTAGACAATCACATCACCTGTGAATAATGGCAGTTTGATTTTTGTCTTTATGCTTTTGATGCACTTTATTCCTTTTCCTTGCCTTACTGCACTGGTTATAACCACCAGTACACTACCAATAGAGGTAATGAGTGTGTATATCCTTGCTTTATTCCCAGACTGAGGATGAGAGTTCAAGTCTTTCGCCATCAGATATGATGGTAGCTGCACATTTTTATGGATACCCTTTATCACTCTCTTCCCGACGTCCTGAGAGTTTTTATTTGGAATGAATCTTGAATTGTTTTAAATATTCTCCTTTCTTTTCCTTTTTTTTTTTTTTTTTTTTTTTGTAGGTATGTGGATGACCACATTGGCCTCTCTGAACTCTCAGACCTATCTTCTCAACTTGGCAAAAATATTGGTCTCCATCTGAATTTCCCCTATTGTGCTGTGGCCTGGAAACCCTCCCAGAAGGAGGCAAACCAGTTGTAGGATCACCTTGTCTCATCTCTCTGGGTTCACTGCCAGGTGCCACCTAATGTGCGTTGTATAAAAATTGCTGTTTCATGTATTTTCCCTGTTGTTTAGTTGTTTCACGTGGGAGGATAAATTCAGACCCTGTTACTTCATCAGTGACAAATATTGATGTCATCCTATTTACACAAGCCTTAGCTCTTACCAATCTCCAGCTTGTAACTCTTTCTTTGGACCAACGAACTATTCATGGATCTCCAAACGTTCCATGCCCTTTCTCTGTGTCTTTTCATACTCTGCTTCCTCTGCCAAAAGTGCCTTTCTCTTCTATAAAACTCTCATCTTAGAAGATAAAGTCCATCTGCTATGCCCTCCCAGAAATCTTCCTTGTCCTTCCACAAAAATCAGGGTCCCTCATGCGTGCACCCCAATGCCTTGTGATTATCACTATAATATTAGTCCTGACCTGCTTCCCCCAACAAATTGTGTCTATTTGAAATCAAGACCTCTACCATAGTATCCTTGCTCTTCCAATGTCTAGTTCACAATAGGAATCAATCAGCTGAATAATACCTAACCTATTTCTCTGTCTACCTTGGCATAGATGTGTCTACATTTCACTGGAATTTCCCTGATACTATAGCTATTAACCATGAATTGAGAAATATTTTAGTGAGAAGTTAAAAAATCCGAGTCTCTTTTGCTCAACAAAATGAATTTATCTTAAATACAATAAATAATTTTATTTTATTTTTTTATGTTTGAGAGAGAGAGCAAGCATGCAAACAGGGGAGAGTGGTAGAGGAAGAGAGAGAGAATCTTAAGTAGGCTGCATGCTCAACACAGAGCCCAATGTGGGGCTCGATCCCATGACCCTGGGATCATGACCTGAGCCCAAATCAAGAGTCGAATGATCAACAAACTGAGCCACCCAGGCACCCCATACATAATTTTCATATTCTTAAACTTACTTTACATAAAGTAACTATTAAGAATACATAATATAAAATGTCCCTGGAGTTTATTTGCGCTTAGAGGCCACACAACTGTTTTGTGATAGAACAAGAAATTAATAATCATGGAAGGAACAGGATAGAAATGTTTATGCAATGAAGAAGAAAAGCAATGTTTTTGAATTTGTCTGTGACATTTAAATTTATAAGTATTTGTATGGGAGTCCTCCACAAAATTTCTTTAACCTCATTTTATTTAGATGCCAATGTGGCTCTTTACATTGAAATATTCCTTAGTGTATTCCATATTACTCCATGGCAATAAAAATAACGTGTATATCAAGCTCTATTGCTCCAGAACAGAAAAAACAAATGGTTAATCAAGCTCAGGTATCCTTCTCAATGATCCATCATATAGACCTTTTTTGGTTCACCTATATTTGTTGCTGTTGTATCTTACCAAAAGCTAGGAACGATACCTCACACATAGGGTTTTGTCCCATTGAGAATTAAAATCGACTATTCTTGGTAGCCCATTTGATTCAGAAGTAGAAAGCCTGACAAGCTTACCTCGCCCTCATTTTATTCTTAGACATCAACTGGCAATGATCCACCTGCCAGTTTCAATATATTCTTTTGCTATCATCGTAACAGATCCACTGAAGTAAGAAGAAATACTGCCCCTGGATTTTCCTAAAGAGTCCTGATTTCTAATATGGTCGTCTCCACTGGATGGCCCCATTTGTACACCTATACGTGTCAAATCAGGCATCTTGTTCTTTGCACAGGAAGACGGACGTGGATGTAGTCAATGCTAATCTCTCCGAAAGCTGTATTTTTATTTCACTGCTTGAATGTTTAAATCTTTTGGAATATCACCTTTTTCCCTCTCTGCTTTGTACCCTCCTTAATTGTTTGAAAAGCATTTTCAAAGTCATCCACTTCAATCATCTTATTTTATTTTATTTTATTTTATTTTATTTTATTTTATTTCTTAGAGACAAACTGAGTGCACATGAGAGTGGGGTAGGGGCAGATAGGGAGAGAGAGAATCTTAAGCAGACTTCACAGAGCCCAATGTGGGGCTTGATCTAAAGACCATGAGATCATGACCCGAACTGAAATCAAGAGTCAGACACTTCACTGACTGAGCCACCCAGGTGCCCTCACGCATCTTATGTTAAAGAGGACAGCAAGACACAGAAAGGCTAAACTAACCAAAGTCTCACAAAAGTGAGAAAAGGGAAATTCAATAAAATATACACTTGTGCCTTTATTGATTATTTTAGAGTCCTCACTAGAGTTAGGAACTATCCCCTCTCTCATGGCTGCCTTTCTCCCCCTTCATGGAAGGGAAGCCTCAGGCCTGAACGTGAAAGGCAGGGTGTTTACAGGGTCAGTTGAGGCCCTTGGTACTTCACCCAAATGATCTCATCTAATCTTTGCAACAACCTCATGACCGATGTGAAACTGCACTGAGAGAAATGAACTAATTTACCCAGATTGAAGAAATTAAGAGTATGCAAGCCCAGGTCAGTTGGACTCCAAAGTCTTTACACTATAGAGTGATCTTTCCATGCTGTCCTCTAAAACAACTCGAAATTTGAATGAAGGGCAGAGACAGGGAGAAAGAGGAGGAGGAAGACAGGAAGTGTTTACTTTCTAGTTAATTTCTGGAATATTCTTTTGACTGTCCTCCCTCATACCGAGCCAAGCCTCCCAAGGACAAGGACTGTTTCAGGCAACCTCGTATTTTTGGTGAGTCCCCCAAGGCCTGGCGCATAGTAATATTCAACATATGGTCACGTATTTAATAAAATAAATGTAAAAATATACTTAAATTTGCTATCAGAATTTCTACATATTTTTGACCTGGAATTAAAAAGTAGGTCCCTGAAACAAGGCATCGTCCTTCTATTTTTTTTTTTAAATAAAAACTGAAGAAGTAAATGTTTTATGATCGTTTTCCTCCATTTCAACTTTAGAGTACAATTATCTGAGATAAATTAGCACTCATAAAAATTGCATAACATGTGATTTCCGCACTGGCAGACAGGACCTTGTCAAAGCAAAACACCATTTTTAGTTTAGAGTCACAGAAGACTTGCTCTTTGCGCCCATTCTTGCTGCAGACAAGTGCCGATGCCAACCATTCCACGCCAGGCTTCAAACAGAGCGATCCCATCTAGAACATCCCCTTGCTTTTCACAGCACCTGCTTACCCTCAAGTACCTCTCCCCCACCTACCGTAACTAAGACACGGTTTAAACTGCATACATGATTATACTTCTATAGCTTGGTGTGCTAGTTCCAGAATACCAGCCAACTTTTTATTTCTTTGTGAATTGTGACTGGTTTAGGAATATGCGCACACCTGTGGAGAGCCGGTGATCCATTTGTCCCTTTCACGTTATAGTTGGCGGTAGAGACAGTTGTAAGTGTGGCATGCAGGCTAGTGTTTGAAGGAGGAAAGTACGGTATTGATACAAAGCGGTTACGATCACTCTACATCTATAGTGATTACTCAAGTCTTTGTACATCCAGGGCTGCGTCACCGAATTGTTGAATGTAGGTATAAGCAATTCAGAGAGAACTCAGAAATTTTCAGTGTTTCTTCTCTTTCCGTAAAATCGCCTCGCATGCGATTCTTAAGTGGTTTTCATATCCAGTTTAAAACTGAAAACCTGTTCGGGGTCAAGTTCAGTTTGGTATTTCATGGTCCTGAAAAAGAAAATGAAGTTTTAAAAAAAGAATAGGACCCCAGTCTCCGTTAATGGCATGCAAAGTGCCAGCACGCACGGGTTTTACATAAAATCTGAAAGATAAATTTAACTGATGTGTTTTCCAGTTAAACATTCGCTTTAACATGGATTGCGAGACTCTAATGTTTCACAAGGGCAGGTTTGTAATTGAGACACAAAGTATTTAAAACAGGTGGAGACCATGCATAGCTTCCCTTGGAAGTTTAATGCTGTAGCACATAATTAAATAGAATTTATTGAGCAAATAAAGAAACGTTACTCCAAATTAAGTCTTACAATTATTACTGTATAAGGCACTTATGTACTGCTTTTTGTTTTTATAATAATTGCTATCACAGTTATACGGTTTCACAAATATCTTCTCCTCTACTATTAACGGTCTCATTTCACTGAAATATATCCAAGATCAGATAATCAGTCTGGATATCAAACACACAGGGGGACAGTGCCAGAGTCTTGTGCTCATCATTTACACAAGAGACACTTTAAAATCGGGTTTCAGTCCAAACAAAAGCTTTATGTGCAAAGTAGAAACTGCTTCCCCAAAAGACCTGTACCCGTGACACTGAACACAATGGTCTCTGGTGATTGACTTTCTTCAGTAGAGCAGCTCTGGTCATAAGGAACATACACTTGATGTTAGCCAAAAGGCTGAGAAGTGATAGGAACATACGACAGAAATTGTCAGGTTGAGGAGTCAGCAAGTTGTAGTAAGAATGACCGAGAACATGCATGGAGCACTGGCCCAGCCCCCCAGGGTCTCTGAGTGTCTGTGGCATGGCAATTCAAAATACTTAACTCATTTGTCACAGTCATTGTTGTCTGTCACTGATGATATCAGAATACAGTCCACATTCAAGGAACTCACAGCTGAAGAGACCACAAGGTCAAAACAAACCTTCATTCAACCGGCATGTGTTCTGGGATCCTTCCCCCTGTACGTGTGGGGTCCTTGGTAAACCGTGTTAAACAGAAGGGGTGAATCAAAGATCGTAAAACTGCATTGGGGAGTGAAAACTTGGGGTTAGCTTTCTGGAGGTGAGACGGGTCAAATGCCTGATAGACTGTAGCTTAGGAAAGAAAAGAAAGTGCAGGGGCCAGTTGAGAACCCTCTTCAAGACTCCCGTCAACATCTGCTTCCCAATGCGATGTTCTAGGTCAGAGACGGGCTCTGTAACGCAGCTGCCTGGAGCCCTGGCAGGAGAACCTGGCAGGAGAACCTGCCTGGAGTTCTGGAAACTGCCCAGCTTAGAAACATGTTGCTGAGGAACTACTCAGTGTGTCTATGAATACTGGGATTTTCCTCCTTTCAAACAAAATAAAATAAACCTCTAAAACCAATATAAATTGAAAAAAAAGCAAGTATTACTAGAAAAAAATAAAATAAAATAAAATAAAATAAAATAAACCACAGGTACACTTTGTTCATTAGCCAAATACCCAGCACTCCTCTTCCCTTCAACCTGCACAAAGCTGTCAAGGTCATGGATCTCAGGAGCGCAAGTGACTTAACTGGTGCAGGGCGAGCAAAGGAAAACACGTAAATCTTTGACCCTCGAGGCCTGCACTCGCCAGTGCGTGCTGGGTTCACGGCCACTGCTGCACTTACGGCAGCTGCCAACGTCAGTGGGACTGAGGAAGACTGCCACGTAACCCTACTACTGAGGATCCCTCCCAGGCCAGAGAGCACCTGTGCAGGCTGACGGCAGCGCTTCCGAGACACAAGAAACCTCATTTCCTCTGTCCGTTACGTTCACCCTTGTAGTGTTCCCTACAACTCCCCATATCTCCCCTGCCCCCTGGAAATTGGAAAGATCCTCAAGAGGGCACACTAGTATAGAAGAGAAATACCTGGAAACGGTATAGATCCGCGGTAACAGAAAGGAGATAGATTGGATAGACTTTCAAGACAGTAAGAGCACACAGACTGGTCCTAGCAACCGCTGAAATGGATAAGCACATTACAGACCTCATGCTCAGGTAACTCAAAATGCCACTTTTCTGAATCATAAAATACAATTCCTATTTTCCTGCATGCTTTCTCATTACACATCATATTCCTTAAGTTAATCTGGTGGCTAGACTCTATATTAACTCTCAGTCCTACAGATGACTCAGAGGCCTATAAACAATTACAGAAGTTGAGTCCTCCAGCCCTGAATACATGGAGTAATGTTTCAGCAAACTAATTAAGGTAGAAGAGTTTTGTGCCAAATGTTACCCTAGAGCTTTTTGAAGAAAAAGTCAGAAAAACTCATCACAATCTTTGCTTATAAACTTATAATCAAAAGCGATTTCAGGGTGGAAAATAGAGATCAAGTTCATATCCCTGAAGTGCATTTATCACTGCTGATGACCATCATTACTCAGAAGAAAGAGACTTTGAGGGTCCAGGCTACTCCAGAACTATCTATTTGATATCCCAGAAAGACGAAGCACGGAAGTTTTGAGTCATCAGAGGACAGGCTAGTAGGCTGTAGGAGCCATGCCACGTCCAAAGGTATAACAATTGAAGCGAAGACAAGACCTTGACGAAGAGATGAAGCCTGAAATGCACCAGACTTTTCGTTTTGGGAAACCTCAATCAATTCAGCTTTATGCTGCATAAAAAATTCTACACTCCAACTATATTTCAAGGGGACCCAAGGGTTTGAGCAAGAAAACCTCAGATTCTAGAAGAAATCACCATGTCAAGAGCAAATAACAACGAAGCTAACAACACTTAGGACCACTGCTGTTAGAGAAAAGTTGCAGAGGGTTTTCCTATAAAACTACGTGCAAAATATCCTTTAGATCAAAATGACTTATGCCAATCATGCTCGTGCCTTTGCTGCCGTGTTGACCTCAACAGTCCTCGAAGAAGAGAGCTGCGTTGTTCCCACGTATGCGCCATTTTTAAAACAACATCCTCTTCATAGACTGGTATGATGGGTTTCAGGCTAGTATTAAACTGGACTTGAGAACAGCACCCCTTTCTCCTCTGTTGAGGTCTCTTGGTGAGTCACTTAACACACATCCCAACTGTTACTTTTCCTTGAGCTCGTCTGTCTCTGTGCCTCCATGCCTGCAGTGACCAATGGCAATCCTTCTGTATGTCTGATAAAGCTTCATAATCGTGAAGACACGCCACAACTGATGACTTCGATCAAATTCATGATTCACATACTCCTAGAGTAGAGTGTCACGTGTAGGCGAGCATCATGACCAAGGTTGCAGGGGGCAGTGTGTGCTGTTTCATCCTACTGAATGAACTGAGCCAGCCTAACGGAACGGTGTCCCAAAAGAACCTGTGAACCTTGTCCCTCCGTGGGTGGTGGCCTCCTGTTCTCTTACTAGACTCCAGTGCGGCGTGACTCCTGACACCATCTACCCCGTGTCCGTCAACTAAACTGCAGCAGATGTGGTCCTAATCTCTTCCATGTGGAGGGAAATATCATTTATAAGTGTACTGGGGACCTTTGCATCTCCTGCAACAGCAGCTGGAAACTTTAATTTTCTCTGTGCAAAATATTTGTGATATGGGTGTGAAATTACAGAAGGTTGTATTAAGTCTCCAGTTCTGGCACCTCATTAAACACTCCGCAATGTATTCTCCATTAAAAAAAACAGACCACATGCATGAACTTGAACGTGTATGCACACGATCCTAAAATATTCTGATGGGCATTCATCTGCAATTCCTCCTAATTTTAGTCACTTCACTCAGAGGCTGCGTTACACAAGAGAAAAATGAACTGTGAGGTCAGGATGAAAGGTTTTAGAGTATAATAAATATCCCTAATTCCCAATGTCTTTGCAAGAATGATGCAGCTTGTTTGCAATCTAGAATTCCAAAAATGACTTCTTTTTCTGAAAAAAAAAAAAAAAAAAAAAGGTCATAATGTCCCTTTAAAAATGCATGGTCTCAACTAGCAGAGGCCAGCTCAACACATTTTCATCAAAATAGACCAGGGTCAAATATATTGTCAAATTAATGTGTTGTTTTTTTTTTTTTCTTAATGGAGCTTACATTGTGAAAAGAGTACAGTGGCATTAAATGTGTGGGTAACGGTTGACGATTCTGCTCTCTGTGCTCGGCCAGAGAGAATGAATAGAAATCTTGCCAGTGACTCTTCTAGCACTCTGCTCCGGAAGTGCCTGTCTTCAGTGAAGGTGAGACAGGAGATGGAATCTCTTGATGCCCCAGCTGATTCTTCTCCTGCTTCCTAAATTACGATCAGTTTGCCACCCAGAGGTCCCCAAACACAAGTCAATCACTCAACTGAAAGATGGGGATTTGATGCAATTTTGGAAGAAGAGCCGATAAGACCTTCTCCTCTACGGCCCCTTCCTCAGGGATCTTTAATGGTAATTTTATCTATATGCGATTTTTCCTTGAAGTGTTGATTTTAAAACCCAGTCCTCCTGAAAGATGAGATCCACTATGTAAAGCCCCGCTACTGTCACTTGGCTGCTTTATTATGATCTGGGCTGAAATTGAATTCCTAGGACGACAAGAAGGAAGGCTGAACATATGGCTCCTGAAAGCATCAATATATTTTCTAAATGATCTAACCAGACTGATTACATGGGTTTTGTACTTTTCTTAGTTTTTCTAAAGCACAAAAGTAGTGCCTGCTCGTTTTTGAGAAGTCAGAAATCACAACAAACTTACAGAGACACAGAATCAAAACTGTTAGCATTTTTGCACACCTATTTCCAGTATGACAATATACTACACAAATTACGTTACAGCTTGACATTTTTTTCAGACCGCAATACAACGTGAAAATTTTCTCTTAGGGATATTCACACTCAATGTGATTTTAACGACTCTTAAATAGTACATACTCAAGACACAGCAATTTATTTAACAATCCTTTTATTGCACTTTTTAGGTGTTAATATTTCCATAATTTTATTTAAAATGATGAAATAAAGTCATATGTTGATACATCTTGTTTAAAATCTCTGGGTACTTTTCTTAGGATGAATGTCTTTCAGATCAAACCAGAAGCCAACTTGCTGGTTTACAGAAAATGGACACCACTTGTCCTGTTGATTTTTGGATTCCATTGCCTTCCAGAAAGACTGTGCAATGTATTCACAACTTCCCTTTATCCATCATCCTCACCAACTATGGGTATCTTAATTATTTTAAATCATTGCCTATAGGATAGTCTGCCATAAACAGGAGGATCCTGACCACAAGACTTCAGAAAGACGAGCAGTTGTATTAGTCAAATAGGTTAACTGCTAAAACAAAAATACCACAATCGTAGTGACTTCTCAAAAGAAAAGTCTAGTTCTTACTAACACATCAGTTCAGTGCACACGTTAGGTGGGCAGCCAGCCACGTCATCATGCAGAGATCTCAGCTCTGTCCAGCTTTCCTTCAATGATAGTAAAAGATAGGATTCAGTAGGCAGAGAGGGAAAGATTAGGACCTGAGGTCCCTGGGTGGGGAAAAAACACGTATTTTGGAGCAATGCTGGGAGTGTCTGACCACAGCAAATACCCTCAGGCTTAAAGTTCCTCTTAAGAATGTAACCTACTCCCTCTCAGGTTTCCCTGGAGAATTTGACAAGAGACCTAAGTATGGCTGTAGGCCACCCCTCATACAATGGAAATGATCCAATCAGGAATGGACAACCCAGCACCTAGAGCTATCCAGCCAATAAGGGTAGAACCAGAGAAGGAACAAGGAGGAAGGGAAGGGGGAGGGCGTGACCAGAACCTTATAAAACAAAGACCCTTGCCTATAGTCCTCCGGGCAATCACTTTCAAAAGCCCCCTCTCTGTAAAGACAGCTTTCAAACTATTCTTACTTTCTAATCTTACACTGTAATAAACTTTGTCTGCTGCTCACTTTGTGTCCACCTCTTCATTCTTCAAAATGGTGAGACAACGAACCCTGCATTTTGAGGTAAAAAAGTCCTGCAACACTTCTTGCAATGCCACTATCCAGCAGGGCCTACGAAGCCTTGGCTGGGTCTTCCACATGTATCTGGCACTCACAAGAGAGAAAGTCACACATGGGAGATTTTTCTGGAAGGCTGACCGCACTTGTTCACGTATTCCAGTAGGCAGAACTCGGTCTCAGAAATATGCTCAGCTTTCAAGAAGCTTCGGACACGGTCTAGTTGTGTGCCCAGGAAGAAAGGCAATAGATCTGGCCGCTATGTAGCCATGTCTGCCAAAAATAGTAATATTTAGTTTTATTTAATATAATTGAAAAGTTTCTACCTATTAAAAAAGAGAATGAAGTCCATTTCCTGTGGTTTATAATAATCACTGACACCTGTGGGTGCAGACCTGTCAGTCCATGCTTTTGTTTCATGCAAACTTGTGTGCTTTTAACCATGTACTTCTGCTGAGGGGATGAGGCTTAACCATTTTTCCTCTCATTAACTGAAACTACTGTCCTTTTCTATTCCAATAATGGTTGCTGTATCGTATCAGATGATTCAACAAGATTGGCTGTGAACAAGATAATCTCTATTTTCTCATAAAGTCTTCCTGAATTATTTACTTCTCCACCACCTCTCCTGGATACCATATCTCATATGATAAGAGCTTTTGAAATCTTCTGCTTTCACTTTTGCTTGTTGCTTTCTCCTGTTCCCTTCCCCTTCACTTTTCAGGAGGTCTCTGAAATGCCATTATCTCCTCCTTATCACTACTTCCTCCTACTCCTAGATTTTGATAAAAAAAAAAAAAAAAAATTCCAGAAATCATCAGCATTTCTATGAGAGAATGAACCTTCTGCTTTGAGAGTTACCATGTTAAAAAAAAAAAAATCAGTCTATCCTTAGTTTTTATATTTCAACTCTGTCATCGATTGATAGATGAATAAAGAGCCCATCTTGAAGTCTCTGTTTGGTCAATTTCCTATATATTATGTCCCTTTTTTTTTTTTTTGTCTTTTCTTCAAATTAAGAATTAAGTACAAGGGTGACAATTCTTGGTTAGAAATAGAGTTGTTCCTTTGTAATCCTTTGCTCACAAATTAAAGATTCTATACCACTTCCTGTAGGTTCTACTTTTACAGATGAAGAATCTAGTGCTGGTCTGATACACCTTTTCCCCCCTTTTGCGGAAATTTGTTCTTTCGTGTAACACATGGTTTCTCAACCTTAGCATGATTGACATGTAGGGTTAGATAATTCTTTATTGTCCGAGCTGTCTTGTGAATTGTAGCATGTTTAGCAACATTCCTGCCATCCACCCACTAGATGTGAATGCCACCATCCAGTCCACCAGAATTGTAACAACCAAAATTCTCCAGAAACTGCCAAATGTCCCCCCTGGGATGAAATTGCCATGCCTTGACAACCACTGTTTTAAAAGTTTATAATATTTGTTTTTATCTGAAAGTTCAAGGATTTTTACCCAGGTGAACCTAATTATGAGGGATTTTAAAAATAAATTTGAAATAAATAAATAAATAAATAAATATTTGATTACACATCCTTTGATTTAGGTAAATCCTTTTAAAATTTAAAATTACTGGGGCACTTGGGTGGCTCAGTCGGTTGGGCGTCCGACTTCGGCTCGGTCCGTGAGTTCGAGCCCCGCGTCGGGCTCTGGGCTGATGGCTCAGAGCCTGGAGCCTGCTTCCGATTCTGTGTCTCCCTCTCTCTCTGCCCCTCCCCCGTTCATGCTCTGTCTCTCTCTGTCTCAAAAATAAATAAACCTTTAAAAAAAAATTTTTTAATCACTTATGGGGGGTAAGGTAGATTTTGAGATTTTGAAGGAAGACACTCTGTTCTGTTGTCTCTCAGGGTACCGCAAACACAGATATGGAAACTTCAGCCTTCAAATTCAATCTGTCTTGGCCTTTGTGAGGTTGTGACACTCAGAAAATTCACACGAGGTCAAAGCTGACCTATCCCTGAATAAGCAATGACCACCGCTAAGCTAGAAGCAGCTCTCTCCCCCATCGCCTAAGATTTCACCAAATCAGCAGTCCCAGTCGGAGCAACCATTTTTCCCAAGTACAGCAAATCATTCTAGAATTGGCAGCAGAAAAGATTATATTTGGTCTACCATGTCCCCAGGGTCACCTCAGAATTTATTGTAAAAGACTCTTGAAAATATTAAAGAGTTTGGGAAGACTTGGGAAAGAGTTGAGAAAGAATATTCCTTGTATGAAACTTTCTTCAATTTAAATGACAATATAATAAGATGAGGCATGAAGCAAAATGAGGATTCCTTTGCAACTGATGCAATTCTTTTAGAATTCCACAGAAAATAGTAGTGATTTTTAAGCCAGTATGAAACAATAAAAGTTTTTAACATTAGAAAGATCTCTCTCTAGTTCCAGTTCAAGATGGCAGTGTCGAAAGACTCTGAATTCACCTCCTTCACAGAACATGCCAGATTATACCTGTTCCTAGAACAATTCCTCCCGAAGAAGAACTGAGGGCTGATTAAACAGCTACTGAGCCACCAGAGATAGAGAGAATGACAAGAGAACAGCAAGACCCATGGAGACATGGTAACAAAGGCAACCCCCACCCTCAATGCTGCCAACAGCTGTAGGGTGGGGTGGGGAATAGTTCTGAGGGCCTGGGAATAGATTCTTCTGTCCAAGGGCATAGGTAAATGCCACAATTTGAAAGAGCAACTTGCATATGAAGGAGACAATCCTAAACACCACCAAGTGGCAGAGGAGCTGCAGGAATGCTCTCCATGTCAGAAGGACAAAAGGACTACAGTTTATGTTCCCATCCCACCTTAAAAGTCTAGACTGGAGCAGGGTCCAGACACCATAAGGAGCCAGTCTTGTCATCTCAGTGAGCTCTCCACTTCAGTGAGCCCAGGGTCTACAAGCTCTGTAGTGTTGGAACACAGAAAACAAGCTGCAGTTTTGTGGGGAATCTTTTGTTTTCATTCTTTTTTTAATCATTAAAAATTGTTTTATTGTTAAAATCTGTCTTTTTTTCTGTTTTGGTTTTCTTCTTCTCTTGTCCCTTCTTTTTTCTTTTTTCTCTTTTAATTGTCGTTTTTTTTATATACGTCATTTTTATATACGTCATTCTTTCTATAAAAAGTCACAGTTTACAAGAGTAACTAGCATATACAGCCACAGCTCCAGCCAACCAGCAAAAGTTCCCAGGCACAGGCATAGGGGACAACATATACAAGACTACTCTCTCAACTTTAGAAATAGTCATTACACTAAATCCATAAAAACAAACACAGAAAGTCAAACAAAATTGAGAGACAAAGAAATATGCTCCAAAAGAAAGAAGAGAAAAAAAAAAACTCAGAAAAAAGAACTAAGTGAAATAGACATAAGCAATACGCCTAATAAAGAATTTAAAGTAATGATCATAAAGAGTCTCACTCGCCTGGAGAAAAGAATGGAAGAACTCAGTAAGACCTTCAATAAAGAGATAGGAACTATTAAAAAGAACCAATCATAGCTGAAGAATACAATCACTGAAATATAAAACAAACCAGAGGGATTCAACAATAGATTGGAGGGTGCAGAAGAAAGTATCAGTGATCTGGAAAATAGAGTAGTGGAAAGCACACAAGCTGAACAGCAAAAAGAGAAAAGAAATTTTCAAAATTGAAATTAAGAGATCTCTTGGACAATATCAAGGGAATAAACATTCATATTATAGGGGTCCTAGAAGGAGAGAGAGAGAGAATCATGTGGAAAACTTACTTGAAGAAATAACTACTGAAAACTTCCCTAACCTAGGGAGGGAAATAGACGTCTAAGTCCAAGAAGTGCAGAGAGTTCCAAATAAGATGAACCCGAAAATATCCACAGCACAGCACATAAATTAAAATGTCAAAGGTTAAAGATAAAGAGAATCTTAAAAGCAGGAAGAGAATCAAAAAGTTACTTGTAGTGGAACATGTAGAAGGTTATAAACTGACTTTTCAGCAGAGATTTTGCAAGTCAGAAGGGAGTGGAATGATATATTGAAAGTGCTGAAAGGAAAAAAAAAAAAAAAAAAAAAACTATAACCAAGAATACTCTACCTGGCAAAGTTTTCATTCAGATTTTAAGGAGAATTAAAGAGTTTCCCAGACAAAAGACAAAGGAGTTTATCACCATTAAACCAGGCTTATAAGAAATGTTAAAGGGACTTATTTAAGTGGAAAAGAAGTGGCCATAATTAGACATAAGAAAAATATTAATAAAAAGATGTAAAATATGACAACATCTACCTAAAATGAAGAGAAAGGAGTAAAACAGGAAGAGAAGGGAAAAAATAAAAAGAAGAAAGATAATTTATTTTTGGTTTTTTTAAGAATATGTTTGAACTTAAATGACCATTAAATTAATATGGACTGCTATTTATTTAGGATGCTACATATGAACCTCATGTAACCACAAACCCAAAATCTATGATAGATACACAAAAAATAAAGAGAAAGAAAGCCAAACAAAACACAATAGAGTCTCATTAATCATAAAGGAAGAGAACAAGAGAAGAAGAATGAAACAAAGAGCTACAAAACTTTAAAAAAAAAAACAAAAAACAGAAAACAAATTTTTAAAGTGACAATAAGTACATAACTATCAATAATTACTTTAAATGTAAATGGCATAAAGGCCGTAATCAAAAGACATAGAGTGGCAGAATGGGTAGAAAACAAGACCCTTTTATATGCCTACTACAAGAGACTCACATCAGACCTAAAGATGCATACAAACTGACGATGAAAGGACAGAATTGGTGCAAATGAAAAAAAAAAAAAAGCTGAAGTAACAATATTTATATCAGACAAAACAGGCTTTAAAACAAAGACTGTAACAAGAGACAAAGCAGGGTATTATATAATGATTAAGGTATCAATGCAACAAGAGGATATAACAATTTTATATACCTATGCACCCAACACCAGAGCACCTGAATACATAAATATTCATGCACATAAAGAGACAACTGGATGGCAAGAAAATAACAGCAGTGACTTTAACACTTCACTTACATTAACAGATAGATCATCCAGACAGAAAATCAATAAGGAAACATCTTTGAATGACACATTGGACCAGATGGACATAACAGATATATACAGAACATCCCATGCAAAAAAAAAAAAAAAAACAGAATACACACTTTTCAAGTGCACATAGGCCATAAAACAAACCTCAATAAATTTAGTACGAGTGAAATCATGATCTTTGCCAACCGTAACAGGATGAAACTAGAAATAAATCACAAGAAAAAAAAAACTGGAAAAAACACAAATACATGGCAACTAATCAACATGATTCTAAACAACCAACAGGTCAGTGAAACCATCAAAGAAGAAATTTAAAAATACATGGAGACCAAAAAAAATGAAAACACAATGGTCCCAAATCTCTGGGACACAGCAAAACAACTGAGACACAGTTCTAACACGGAAATATACAGCAGTACAAGCTTGCCTCAAGAAGCAAGAAAAAACTCAAATAATCTAACTTTATGCCTAAAGGAACTAGAAAAAGAATAACAAATGAAACACATGGTGATTAGAAGAAGAGAAATAATAAAGTCCAGAGCAGAAATAACTGATGTAGAGACCAAAAAACAAGAGAAATAAATCAACGAAATGAAGAGCTGTTTCTTTTAAAAGATAAACAAAATTGACTAATCCTTATCCAGATCCATCAGGAAAAAAAGAGAAAGGACCCAAGTAAATAAGGTCAGAAACAAGAGAGGAAAAGTAACCAAAGCAGTCTTGAGAAATAAGAACAAAGCTAGAGGTATAACAATCCCAGATTTCAAGATATACTACAAAGCCGTAGTTATCAAAACAGTAGGTACTGGCACAAAAATAGACATATAAATGAATAGAATAGAATAGAACAGAACAGAATAGACCCCAGAAATAAACCCACAGTTATATGATCATTTAATCTATGACAAAAGAGGCAAGAATACACAATGGGAAAAAGGCAGTTTTTTTTCAATAAATGCTGCTGGAAAAACTGGACAGCTGCATGTAAAACAATGACACTGGACTACTTTCTAACACCATACAGAAAAATAAACTCAAAACAGATTAAAGACCTAAATGTGAGACCTGAAGTCATAAAAATCCTAGAAGAGAACCCAGGCAGTAATTTGACATCGACCACAGCAACATTTGTCTAGATATGTCTCCTGAGACAGGGGAATCAAAATCAAAAATAAACTATTGAGACTGCATCAAATTAAAAAGCTTTTTCACAGCAGCAAAACACTGAATAAGAGAAGATATTTGCAAAGGCCATAATCTGATAAGGGGTTGATACTCAAAATATATGAAGAACTTATAAAATTCAATGCCAAAAAAATAAACAAACATTAAAAAATGGACATAGGACTTGAATACACATTTTTCTAAAGAAGACATACAGATAGCCAATAGACACAGGAGAAGATGCTCAACATCACTCATCATCAGGGAAATACAAATCAAAACCACGATGAGATGTCAACTTACACCTGTCAGAATGGCTGAAATCAAGAAGACAAGAAACGGCAAGCGGTGGTGACAATGTGGAGAAAATGGAACCCTCGTTCACTTTTGGTGGGAATGTAAATTGGTGCAGCCATGCTGGAAAACAGCATGGAGTTTCCACAGAAAATGAAAAATGGAAGAACCATATGATCCAATAATTCCACTGTTGGGCATTTACCCAGTAGAAAACAAAACACTAACTCAAAAAGGTATAAAAAAGGTATCTATGTTTATTGCAGCATTATTCACAACAGCCAAGACATGGAAGAAAGCTAAGTGTCCTTCCGTCAACAAGTGGATAAGGAAAATGTGGTATACACGTAATGGAATATTATACACCTAGGAAAGGGGTGATATTGTGCCATCTGAGACAACCTAGATGGATTTAGAGGATACCATGCTAAGTAAAATAAGTCAGACTGAGAAAGACAAATACTATATGATTCCTCCCATAAATGGAATCTAAAAAAAAAAAAATAAATAAGCAAACAAATGGCAGAATATTTGTTTTATAAATACAGATAATAAACTGATGGCTGCCAGGGGAGAGGGAGGTGGGGTCTTGGGCAAAACGGGTCAAAGGGTTAGGGAAACACTGGCCTCCAGTTATGGAATGACTGTGTCACAGGAATAAAAAGCAGGGCATAATGATATTGTAAAGGCGATGTAATGGGACAGATGGGAGATATACCTGTGGTGATCATAGCGTAATGTTCAAATCACTTGTCCAATCAATCAATAAAACTCCTTCCTTGAAAAAATATCTCTCTCTAGTATTGAAAATGCCCCCGATGTTATGTATGAACATATGAAGAGTCCACTGCCTGTATGCCATGAGAAATAGAAACGAACTAGAGATAAAAAGAATGCACCATTGCAAACTAGAATGAGATCTTAAATAGAACCCAAAGGAACCACTAACGTAAAAAGATCTGTTCCTAAGGAATGACTTTCAAAGGTGATAAGTTAAACATATTCAAATAGGTGCTAAATGAAAGCAGTATAGTTTTATAATACACAATACAAGCCCAAATACAAAGGACAGAATTTCTCATTTATCAGTGACAGAGGCAAATGGAAAGCCTGACCTTAATCTTATCAGATATGCCCTTAGCAGAGTGAGCAAGGAACAACCACAAATATCAAAAACAGAAACAACACGAGAAAAGCTTGGTGCATTTGTTTGACTGATAATCAGATCAACTTCACGAGACTTTTTTTTTTCTTTCTTTCTTTCTCTTTTGTAGTGATCTCATTTCAAAGGGATTTCAAAAGTAACACTCTCTGGCATGGCCTTATCCTTTTGTAATAATTGTTGTGAGTTTTCAAACGAGCAGGAAATATCTGCATCAAAACTCTGACTAGATTTTTTTTTAACAACTCTCCCGGTCAGCGCTGCCTTCAAACAACACAAAGATCAAGGTATAAACGAGCAGCATCACATAACAGCAGAAAGGAACAAGAGAACGTTCAACTCTCTCCGGCACGCGTCGCGGCTGGAAGCGGATGGGATAAGGGGCATGCGTGTAGAGAAAATTCCATCATCACTCACCTCCACCAGAAATGGAATCTGCCCGCAGAACTGTTAGAGCCCACACCCAAAGAAAGCCAAGGCCAGACTTCAAGCCAAACAGGTGAAATTTCCTGCAAATCATTCAGTCTCATCTGCCCCACGAACAGGTGAGCCTCCCACTAGCACCTCAGAGCCAGAAGGAGTGGGTCTTAAATGCGAGAGAGAGAGAGAGAAAGAGAGACAGAGAGACACCAAGGGACTTCATACAAAGGCAGCCCAATGGCTTCTGGAGATTCGACTCAAGAAGGCCCGGGGAAGGGCCCTAGAATCTGCATTTTGAAGTTTACCCAAGAGTCCCTCCATTTCTTTGGAAAGCACGGCTGAAATTGCAGAAAGACCCGGAAAACCTGGAGCTGCCTTCACCAGGCTGTAGGGATTAGGGAATAGACTCCTTCCCTGTTGCGTTTCCTTTGGTCTGCCGCAAATAAGTGCCAAGACTACACAATTCTCTTGGAAAGAAATCTTCAAATACTACTGATGCTCTCCCCTGCTCCAGAGAACTAGGGGAGACACAAGAGATCAAAACCTTGGCTGCAAGAACCACCCACGCATTCTTTTCTCGTGGGGAAAAGAAGAGTGAGGACAGATACGTTTGCAAAATTGAATTACTTCTTCAGCAGTCCTGGAGAGATTCAGAGGCTGGGGAAAGGCAGATCCCCAAGGAAGAATCCAGAAAGCCACCCATGGTCTTTCCCTCTTTCCTCCCGAGAATTACATGCTCCTTTGTTCATTGTAGCCAAACACTGTAAGCCAAACGCTATGCACGGTGCTTTCACAAATGTTATCTCCTCAATTACGGTGCAGGTAGTGCGGCTGTACAATCGCTGTGCAGTCTGACCACATTGTTGAGACTTCGATCAAAATATTAGCCTGCAGGTGGCTCTCAGATTCAGAGATGATGCAAATGAAGTGTTTAGCCCAGCAATCAGCACATTGGATAAACATTTGTTGCTTTTGTTGTTGTGATGATGATGATTAATGAGGCACCATATAAATGATGAAAGTAGGGCACCAAATGACTCACCTTGACCCGTCACCAGTAGTGAGAGAGCAGTAGGGCAAGCTAAATTTTCTCAACTCCGACACCTGTGCCCCGGCTACAACCTCATGGAGACTGCCGTTGGTAAAATATAATGATATCTTTAATATATAGGATAGTAATAATATATTAATATGTATAATAATATAAATATTTTTTTTAAATAACTATGAGCATTAGTTGACACAGAGCCTAGCATTACTCCTGAGACGTTTATGTGGAGTAGAGAGTGTCTTCATTTTGGCCGCTATACTAAAATACCATAGACTTAAACGATATTCATTTCTGACAATGGTTCTGGAAGCTGGGAAGTCCAAGGTCAAGGCACAAGGCAGATTCAGTGTCTGGTGAGGGTCCACTTCCTGGTTAGCAGATGGCTCCTTTCTCATTGCGTCCTCCCGCGGCCCAGAGGTAGCCAGCTAGCTCTCTGGTCTCTTCTTCAAGGGTACTTACTAATCTCTTTTGTGAGCACTTCACTCTCATGACCTAATTATCTCCCAAGGCTTCACCTCCAACTACCATCACACTGAGATTGGGGTTTGGGCATATGAATGCAGGAGGAGGGGGAAGACAAACATCGAGTCCATTGCAGAGAGTAAACAATCAGAATAACTTGGCTACTTGGGGTAATTTGCAGGGGATGGGTGGATGTGGGAACATTGAACGCTGTCTTCGTGGTTGGACGTGAAGCACAAGCATGAATCTGGGCTTCGGTGGCACATGCCAAGAAACGCCAGCTGTTTTGCAGTTTCTTATTTACCTCGGATGCCCAAATTTGGCCTTTTTTTTTTTTTTTTTGCCCTTTAGAATTTCTGATGGTGGAGAGAAATCCTATGTGTGATAGCCCAAGTTTATTCATAGACAAAGATATGATAATATCACATAAAAACGCAGCCTTTGGTCAGCAAGAAGCAAATGATAAAAGAGTTCGTTATCTATCCTGTTTCCAACACACACGAGCCTCATAAAAATGCTCTGCCGTGGTGAGGCTCCAGGGTGTCCAATCCCCAGGAGTCAACGAAATAAGCTTGCCAGCTGGGCTGACCTTCTAAACGTGCACAATACGGGCATTGCTGGTGGCATCCAAGGAGAAAAAGAGGCATTTTCCTCAAAAACAGATGATTCTCTCTTAAGAATCTGCCCAGAAAAGGGCATCTGGGCATTCCCTGCTATTTTCATCTCCTGAGGCTTAACTTAGTACAAATGAATTAGAACCATCAATTAAAAGAAGGTGGTGGGGCGAGGGAGGGGGGAGATGGGGGGGGACAGGGAGAATCTATTAAACATTCATAGCCACAAAATTACACAGCGTATGGAGATGGAAAACTTAAAAAAGTATTCAGCACTTTTATGCAACCCTCATGCATTCTTCAATTATGCAAATGAATTTAATAAAATCAGAATTCATTTAAAAGGTATTCCACCACCCCATCTCTCCAGGCACACATTTACTCATTTCTCTGTTAATCAGTGAAGGTAACTTTCGAACCTCCCAGGGTTGGGGAAGCAGAAAGTCCTAAACCAGAGCGGAAGATGTCTTCCACTGAGCTACGCCAGGAAACCAAAATGAATTGCCCTTCCATTTGAAAATTAGGAGCGAAAGAAATAAGTGAAGATACTTTCCCTCGATCAGAGATGATCTGTTAATGGAGATATTTGTCCAAACTGCCCTACCATCTAGTTTCAGAGCTTTGCAAAAGGAAGCCACCTAATATATTAAGATATATTTAGTTTGTAATGCCTTTTATAGCAAAGGAAAAGAGGAAAAGAAGAGACCCAAAAAGGAATAAAAGAAGGAAGGAAAAGGGGGGGGGGAGAAATAATATGTATGCTCTTACTAATTTACCCTAAGTCATAGGAAAGTGACTTTAAATTGGTGTTTTTATAACAGGTAATTGATAAAGAAATAGATTTTAATTACTTTCACTTATTATAAATACTGCGCTTTTAGGATTCAAATTCAAAATGAAATTTTCCATGTTTTAAAATACATTTCTATGGCCAATAGCATGAGTTTACAACAGTATAATCTACTTCTATGAAACTGTTTTCACCGAGAGCTAAAACATGACTCCCTGCTTTTGTTTATATTATCAATTTCTTAGCTATAAATGTGCTCATTTCATACACAGTGCAGTGCTAAATATTATCCTGCTCTGCCTAATTATCACCAAACCCCAATTAAGAGAGTTCAAGTCAATTGCCTAGTGTTGTACAATATATTCACAGTATTGTCAATACAGACCGTGAGTTATGTATGTTCTAGGTATGATTTACAATAGTGGTCAAAACTTTCATTACAGTGGTCCATAAAATATTAGCTTATAGTCACTGGAATGCAGTTTTCATCATTTTCTCTCTAGAACTGTAGATCAGTTATGTGAACACAGCATCATACAGAAGAAAATAAAATGCAGTTAAGTAAAAATTGCCTGGTTAATGCCCTTTGGGAGCTCATATTTAAAATGGAAATATAAGCTTACCCCTGAGAAAGGACAAGAGGAAATGGGCTTAAATTTATAGAAAGAGGGGACCAAATATTTTTCCTCCTGCTCTTACCTCCCCATCCTACCCATGAGATTGCAAACTGCCAGGTGAACCAGACAATAGAGTGAAAAAAATTGAAGAACTTATCTGGCTGACCATGATCTTCTGCTTATGGGAAAAAAATAACATAACATAACATAACATAACATAACATAACATAACATAACATAATGTAAAGATTGCCCATGTGCCTTATCCTTCCTCCTTCATTTAGAGATTTTTTTTTTTTTAAATATATCATTGAGTCTACACAAAGAGCAGTTTAAATGAAAAGATCCACTACCCACGACTTTAAAACGGAGTTAGGAAATCAATTGTTCATATCAGTTGGAAGACTCTGATGAAGGTAATAACAATAGGTCCCTAGATATTGTGCAAATTAAGACAGTTGTTTATTTGTTCTGGAATAACACTCCTGCAGTTTGGCAATCACCTCATTGTTGGCTTCCGGGTTCTAGTTTTGTCCTTCATCTCTTCAAATGAAATCATCAAACTAAACCAAACCAAATTGCTTCCAACGTAATTTGCTTGAAAGACTCTCAAGGCGTCAGGAAGCCAGACAAAATAATTAGTATAGAAAAATACATATATTTATTTTAAAAACCGAGGTTGTGATGTAGGAACATTGCAAGCTAGATTGAGTCTCAGTTCTACCAATGTTAACGTTATCTGTGGGAACCTAAGGAACTTTTTAAATTATTCTGTAAAAGTTTCTCCTCATCCATAAAATGGAGTATTGTTTTTGAGGGCTAGGAGTAGTGAGTGTAAACTACTTAAGAATGGTAACAAGGAAGGGGCGCCTAGATGGCTCAGTCGGTTGAGCGTCCGACTTCAGCTCAGGTCATGATCTCGCGGTTTGTGAGTTCGAGCCCCATGTCAGGCTCTGGTGCTGACAGCTCAGAGCCTGGAGCCTGCTTCAGATTCTGCCTCCCCCTTTCTCTCCGCCCCACCCCTGCTTGTGCTCTGTCTCTCTGTCTTTCAAAAATGAATAAACATTTAAAAAATTAAAAAAAAAAAAAAAGAATGGTAACAAGGCAAAGAAAAATCCTGAAAAGCAAGAGAAAATGACTCAGAACAAAGCTTTGGGAGAACTAAACAGAAGCACAGAGAAGACAAAAACTGCCAGGATGAATAATCAGGAGGGAAGGAATAGAGTCAGAAAAGTAAAATGTAGGAAGGTTAGAGGAAAACTGTAGTTCACTAAAGCAGACAATTTAAAAGGGGGTGAAAATCAAAAATAATATCTCCATTTGAGCTTAGAAGTAAATGCCCGAACTCCTTAGGACGAGATTCCCTTCATGTATCTGGTCTACATTTCTTGGGAAGATCTTGTTTCCCTATTCCAGGATTGAGGGACGTATTTTATACTTTTTGTTTGTCTCTCCATTGGCACCGAGGATGGCTTCGTCACCAAGCTGCCCTAGAGTAACTAGGCAGCCAGGTTGGAAAGAACCACGAATGCACGTGAAAGATGACGCCTTCGGTGGCGAGTTTTTATAGAAGGTGAAGAAGGTCACAAACAGAGGAACAGCGAGGTTTCTCAGGACGGTGAAAATAGATGTAGATAGCAGATAGCAGAGGGGCAGGTACAAAACTGGGAATGAACACAGCAGAGTCGAAGGAAGAGGTTGAGGCAGGGAGAGAAACATTACAACACAGGGCTAAGGCACGGCATGAGCCCAGAACCAAGACAGATGAGATCTGAAAATCAACTTCATGGCCAAGTTGAGAATGACCCTTTTCTCAGTCTTAGGTTCCTTAAGTATAAATGGGGTTTTAGTATCTTGCTGGAAAATTGTGAGGTTAAAAGAGTTTTGTGAATGTCAGTCATTCATCACACTGCCTGGGACCTAGTGTGCACTCCATAGATGGTAGCCATGTCTGCCATAGTCATTAGCATCACCATAATCACTGAGATTCGGCAAAGAATGGAGGGGAGGAGTAGAAGAGGAGCATATGGGTAGAAAGAGGGGCACAGAGAAAAGCTCTGTATCCTCAGGAGGATATGACAAGGTCGGGAGGGAGAGGAAGCTGGGAGGACGGCTTTGCAACTCACTAGACTTGGGGAGGACATAGAAGGGGCCCCTGTAGCCAGCACAGGAAGCTCGGCTCCATAAGACTGGGGCACAGAGCTATGGAGAGAAAGTGCCCGAAGTTCTGAGAGGTCAGAGACAGACAGACAATGCAGTGGATGCACAGGATTCAGAGAAGGTGGGAAGTTGTTTTTCACTCGGGCTTCATTGCCCCATTCCAAACCCCCCCTTTTTTTAAACTTCTTCTTTAATGTTTATTTATTTTTGAGAGAGAGAGAGAGAGTGTGAGCAGCGGAGGGTCAGAGAGAGAGGGGGAAAGAAAATCCAAAGTGGGCTCCGCGCTGACAGCAAGAGACCGATGTGGGGCTAGAACTCACCAATGGTGAGATCATGACCTGAGCCAAAACCGGATGCTCAACTGACTGAGCCACGGTGGCGTCCCCACCCCATCCCCTTTTTAAATGTGTGCCCATCTCAGGTTTTTCTCTACAGTCAAGGTAGAACATTAGCACAGAGAGGAATGCTAGCATTAACTTACTTTTTTAAAGATTAGAAACTTGAATTGTGAAAGTAAAAGTAGTAATGATGATGATGAGAAAATATTTCAAGGTGAAACTGAAGATAAGAAATCTCTCATTTTTGGTAAAGAAAAAAAGGAATGATAATGAATAAATCTGAGGGAAAAAATAAGATGGAATCAGATAATATCCTCATATATTTAATTTATGAAAGACCTCTCACATATTTTAATAAGTGTGCAAAAATATAAAATGCACTGTTTTGAATATAATTTATGTTTTCTCCTATTTTTTCTTTTTCTTTTAACTTTTTTTTATTTATTTTTGAGACAGAGAGAGACAGAGCATGAACGGGGGAGGGGCAGAGAGAGAGAGGGAGACACAGAATCGGAAGGAGGCTCCAGGCTCTGAGCCATCAGCCCAGAGCCCGACGCGGGGCTCAAACTCACGGACTGCGAGATCGTGACCTGAGCTGAAGTCAGATGCTCAGCCGACTGAGCCACCCAGGCGCCCCTCTCCTATTTTTTTTTCAATGCACACTAAAATTTTTATTCACAAATAAATTGAGTAATGATAACTTAAATCAAGTTGGGGGGAAAAATAAATTTTTATTTGTTGCTATAAACTCAAGGTTTGGACAACTATGGCAAGTAGTTTGAAAATAGTAGGTTGTAGTGTCACTGCATACATGCATACACACTCACACACCCACACCCACCCCCCACACACACACACACACACATTTGGTCACAAACGTCCCTTGAGGGTTGATCTGATCCATCAGCATATACTTTTCTGCTCTGTTAGTGTAAATAAAAGAACACACATGCCCACAAACTTGAGCCCTATTTGCATGATATTTAACATTCACACACATCTTTTTCACTAGGGAAAAAGCTTTATTTGAACTCAGCCACCTATGCACCCACTTTCCAATTACTATTTTTTACTTGTAATCTCTAGTATGCTACTATCATAGCTGAACAAAAGAGAACATTTTACATATTTCAAAGCGTTTATAAGCAGTGTTTGACGCACAATATAACATAGAGACTTCATAATGAAACATGAAAGGTTTCATGGAAAGAAAAAACTTTTTTTTTTTTTTTTTTTTACTGATAAACTGTCTTTAACAAGAAATGGCTTTGAAATTTCAGAGTCTAACCTAACCCAGAGAGCAAAGAGTCGTTGAGCCAGGAATCAAGAATCTGGACAAGGGGAAAAGAGAGGGTGTTTTGTGGGGTTCTTTTTCCCTTAAGAATTCTTCCTACGATTCCTGAAAATTAAAATAAATAAGAATTATTCCCTTGATTAAAATTCCCATGCAAGGGAGACTCAAATCAGAACAAACTTTAGGTGGGTGGGAAAAGTCTTATATACAGATCATCTTTCTGTTTATTGTTACTTTCCTTAGCATTACCCTCTGTGTAGAGACTAGTGAGAGAAGGTGGGTAATACGATGTCATCTACAGCAGTTGGTTAGGCATTATTGATCTAGATCGTGTGCTCTTGAAGACAGATGCATTTTTGGCCCCTTGCCTCCTGTCAGTGTCTAGTCCAGAGACAGATATCCTGTAAGTACCCAACACATGTTTTGTTGCTAAAAAGTTGGCAACACAAAGGATTCGATAGTATAATACAGGAGTCTGGGAACTTATACTGTAAAAGGCGAAATGGCGAACGTATTAGACTTTGAGCGCCATTTAGTCTCTGTGGCAAATACTAACTCAACTGTTGTAGTCTGCCAGCATCCTTAGATAATAGTAAGTGGATGTGACCATGTTCCGATAAAAGCCATGTTTACACAAATTTGGCCTGAGGGCTAAAGTTTGACAGCCTCTGGTTGGACATGTATAAATGGTGGTCAGTTAGGCCTGGTCAGTCTAAAAGCAAGAGACCAGTTCGTATGTAGTTTGGGATAGACTGCTTCAAGGTCAGAGTCAGGACTGAAATCAAAGGGATAGTGTAACAGAGTTCTGTGTAACCTGAACAGGAAACGCCAGTAAAGGTTTCTCTGGTATATTCTTTAATCGCTCCATATTCAAGGCTGCTAGAGTCTCCTGTCAAGGGTTGACAGAGATTACCAGTAGAATATCCTGGACAGGGTTCAGTCTTTTTCCAAACTTTTCTCAGTGACCTAGATGGCTGACTTTCCAGTTCATTTTCACGTAAGAAATTGTAGAAGGGGAAAACCATGTTATTAACCACAATCTGTGCCATATAATATGTTACACTCTCATCAGTTCTGCAGTAAAATGAGAAGGAAGTAGAGATGATGGCTATGGAAAAGGAAATTCGCTTCATAAGCAATTATGTGTTAAGATCTGAGCCGTGTTAGATGTTGTTCATATTTGCCTTCACGTACTTCTCGTTATAACTGTGGCATAATCCTTTCCCTGTTTCAGGTCAGAAAACTAAGATTCAGAACAGTTTGGAGACTAGCCATGTTGGTAAGAAGCAGGCCGCAAACCCAGACGTGTCCCATTCCACCATCCACACCTGTCCGTTGCTCTCCATACTTCCCAGATACTGGAAACATCCCTTCCTCTGACATTCCGTGCTGCACAGAATCGCAAGGCACTATGACACGTGACTAGAATGAGGCCAGAAAGGTGCTTAGATATGGTTACAGGGACCACTTAGTAGGGCTGACTGGATGACCTTTTAGCGTTTAAGGTGAGTGTAGGAAAAAGATAAAAGATTGCTGACAAACTTTTTTACTTCCTCAAATCACACTACTTGGGAATGAATAAATTTGGAAACTGGAAGAATCCAAAGTTGTTATGTCTAATGGGGAGCCAAGTTAAGAGTGCAGGCAAGTAGCTGGATATCAATTTTGGAGCTTAGGATGATAGATGATGGATAGATAGAGATAGATGAGAGAGAGACAGACAGAGAGAGAGAGAAATATGGACAGAGATAGGGACAGAGACAGGGAAAGATGTCTGGAAATCAACAACATATAGGTCACCATGAGAGTTAATATTAATAGAGAAGATATCCTAGGGATGATTCTTAGGACACTCAAAAATGGGAATCAGGTAAAAGGGAAGTAGCCATGCTTCTGTTAGGAGAATGCACCATAACAAATACGCCAACGTATCCTGACTTAATCCATGTTTTCAAACACTTGCATGGCAGAAAACATGATATCCCTAGAGGACCACGAGTTAAACATTAACGAGAAATGGATGAATGTCTGCTAAACATATTGGATTATGAAGAAGGAACAGTTTAGGCTTAAACTGCTCACAGTGACAACTAAGATGGAAATGAATACTCAAAACAAAACAATAATTTAGAAGCCTACAAGTTTAAATAGTCAAACAATCATTTAGAAATCAGGCAAAACACAAGTGTCATCAATGGTCACCAATGACACTTGCTCTCCTGGATCTCTTCCTCTCTCTGGCCCTCAGTTGTCTCCTTTAGGAGCTCTCCTTCTTCCGTCTGACACCCTGAAGTATCACTGTCACCCGGGTGGCCGTCTTTGGCTTTATTCTAATTGCCTATGCTCTCCCCATAAGAATCTCGTACAAGTCCAAAGCCACGACAACCACAGCTATGCCTATGATGACCACACCTCCACCACAGCCCAGTTCCTCTCTTAAGCCCCACTCTCATGTTTCAGATTGTCTACTCCATCACAGGTGTTGCATTTCAGATGGAATATATCCAAAGCCAATCTCATTGTTTTCCACCCACAGCCTACTCTGTCTCCAGGCATCTCTCTGTCGGCCAATGGTATCCCCGCTATCCAGGCAACCATGCTAGAAATCTGAGAACCATCTTTGAATTTTCAATTTCCCTTACCTCCCACATCCAATCTGAGACCAAATCCTGTCAATTATACTTCTATCACTCTCAAATCTGCCGTTTCCTCCCTATTCCCATGGCTGTTGCAATTAGTCATCATCTTTTGCGTAGACTGTTTCACGTTTTCTAACTCAAGAGTGTGCTTTCCAAAAGGAAATCTGTCCACATTTCTCCCTTGTTTGTAACCCTTCAGCGGCCCCTTCATTACTCTGGCAATATTTATCAAAGATATTTTCACAGTCATGGTCTCAGAGGTCCTGGGCTTCTTTATGAAGTTACAAGTTATCCATTTTTCCAGTGATAACCCAACATAAATATAAGCATATCGAGGATGATGAAGTCAGCCCGTGAGATTTCAGCACCTGCCCTGTGGTCAGTGCTTAGTCTCCTCAGCAACCAGTGGCACCACATTCATTGTTGTGGCACACACACACACACACACAAAAAGGCCCTAGGGAAACTTAACATCTTTAACCAAAATGGCATCCCAGAGTGGTTTCTCTGTGGTTTAAAGACAGAAGGAGATGGTGAGTCAATTGCACCCTTACCACAGCACATGTTGGTGTTGGTGCAGGCATGGCCAACTCAAAACTTCTCTCCAACGTTCTATTGTAATAGTTTCATAATTCTATTTACTTTTAACTCATCAACTTGTTTTGGTTATGTAAAAGATTTATATAGAAGGGGGTTGTTCTTTGTTATGTATGTGTACATATGTAAGAATATGATAAAAATAATTGAAGTGAACAATAGAAGTCTTAAGAGCTATTCTCCTTGAAATGGCACCCATATGTTACTCAAGTTTAAGATACACTGGTGTACAAGCTCAAGTGTAAATATCTCAGTATGTTAACAAGTTCTTCTATGATCCAGCCATTCTCATCCCCCATTGCTAAATGTATCCTGTGGCTCAGCTATTTCAAACAGCCTGCTTTGACTGAATTATCCTTGCTTTCTCATGCTGCACATTTTGCATTTTAGATTCCTCTGCTCCTATAGCCACTCATCCTCTATAATCACCAGTTTAATTCAAATTGCATCTAATATATCTACTGTGTTCAGATTCTTTCTCCTTTCTTCCATCTTCAACCCCAGTCATCCAAGAAAATTTAAGTGCTCATTCCAAAGTCTTTCTCAAGGACAGCACACATCTATTATGGCACGTAATTACCACAAGGTGGTGTTGTAATTATTGATTTACATGTCTGCCTTTTTTTCACGAGGTCCTAAGCAACTTGAAATTAGGGATTTTCTTATATTCGTTTTTTCATTACCAGTCCCTGTTTCATTTCCCAACATACAGTAGCCATTCAATGGATAATTGTCACAGATGGGTATATGGAAATATGAATAAATGGAGGATGGATGGATGGATGGATGGATGGGATGGATGGATTCATGTATGCATGCATAGATGACTGAACTGATATATGGAAAGATACTACAATTTCAAGGTACAATATATTTTAAAGACAAATGAGAAATCAATGTCTTCTAATAAGACTCAGAGTTCCTTCAGACTTCAAATCATGTTGTAAACATTATTCTTTTTAAGATGATGGCTCCACCTGTAAAGTATGGTTTATAATCTACCTTGAAAGCATTTCACATATATATCAATATAACTGAAAAGAGGGGAGATTTTAACCTGAATAGATCTCTGTTGCTTAAGATGTAGAAAAAAAAATTTTGGTGGTCGATTCAAATCTTAAAAGTGTGCCATTAAAAGTTTTATATTGTCTTCAGGTCAAAAATCTATCACTCCATTTTCTATTATTGTATTTTCTTCTGATAAAATTATAAAGGGACATTTATAACAACACGGATGGAACTAGAGAGTATAATGCTAAGTAAGTCAGAGAAAAACAAATACCATAGGATTTCATTCATATGTGACATTTAAGAAACAAAACAAATGAACAAAGGAAAAAAGAGAGAAAGAGGCAAACCAAGAAACAGACACTTAACTACAGAGAATAAATGGATACGTACCAGAAGGGAGAGGTGGGGGAATGGGTAAAATAGGTGTGGGATTTAGGAGTGAACTTGGTCATGATGAGCACTGGGTAATGTACAGAGTTGTTGAGTCACTATATTATACACCTGAAACTAATATAACACTGTATGTTGACTTAGTGAAATTTAAAATAAAATAAATTTTTAAGGGGAAGAATGAGCTATATATTTGATGTCCCACTTTAAATAGAATTCATAACAGCTGATATGTTAAAAATGACAATCCAAAGGAGGAAGGCAGTTCAATTTGCACAAGGAATCCTATGGTTAAATGACTTCACTCCTCAGGCTCATAAACACACATAGATGAGCTTTGAATTATGAATGGAGGCCAAATGAATACTAATTGTTCTTCGTCCAATTTGTTCTTTAAAATGGCTCATGAGTTTTGCAACCTTTTCTATGGTTTTTGACTTGTTGGTTGATAAAGAAATTTTGGCTTGCTTGTAGGCAATAGGTTCACAATCTAAAATTTATATTTCCAGTTATAAGTTTGCAACCTTATTACTCCTTTTGCATTTAGCCATAACTGCAAAGATATTTTTATACATGATATATGATATACAAAATAGGGTCATAAAAATACGTATTTCATATTGGTTTATCATTTGCCCTTTATTTAATATATATTCCTCCTTTGACATGTGATTCAAAAAAGTTTTAAGTACAGAAATCTTTGAAGGTAGAAAAGAACAAAGACTATTACATAGAACCCAGTAAAATTTCTCTAAGCATAAATAATGACGTAATAAGGAATGTAAATTATGCTAAAGGGTATTGTTAGCAATAAGAGATTGTTAATAAAGGAAAAATTAGATATAAATTTAAAAGTTTTCTTTTTTTCCTTTACCTACCAGTAGACATCGGCTTTCTGAAGTTATAAACTCAATGGCTCTGAGTTTGGGGAGCAATACAATGTATTCAGGAGCAATCCTGGTTAATCCCTTTGGGTTTTCTGATAAATTGTGAAACTGACATAGTAGAATTTACCTTTACACTGATTCTGAACAGTAACTGAATTAATTCACTGACTGCAATTTTTCAGGGCAAGAAGTCCATGTAAACATTAACTCAAATAAATTGAAGGAGAGGCCCATCTAGTGTCATAGGAAAAGAAATCATGCTGTTATTCTTAGTGTGCCAAGGAAAAATGAAATGAAAGGAGCACAAATGTGTCTTCCATGGCAATTTATGAAGGTCACACAATTAGTAACTTATTGAACTCGGATTCGAACTGAGATCTGCCTGACTCCCATATTCACAATTTCCACAATGCTATCCTGTGAATCACACTCTCATTAACAAGCAACACAAGCAAGGAACTCCTGTGTTAAAAATGCTCTTTTTGTGAAGAATCCTAGGTAATTTTATTTGCAGGCAAGCTGACTAGGAATGAAGTCAGAACCCTGTATCTCTTTGCCTAGATGCCAACCTATAATCCCGAGTAAATTTATTTTCCTGAGCTGTCCCATAGCTATCCACTTAGAAAGAATATTTCAGGAAAAAGTTTAAAGATAGGCAGATCAATCAGAAGACTTGATATTCAATATGAATTTGAAGTCAGAGCCTTATAACTTTGGTGTGTGTTCCACAAATATTTCTCCAATTATTAAACAAACAAACAAATAAACAAGCCAACAATTCTCTAATGCCTAAGCCTATTTTGCTTCTGGGTCTACCTGGCCCAGACTTTCCACTCTCAAATGTTTTCTGATTTAGGATCTTCATATACCTGGTCCCTGAGGTGTCCCTCATTTTTCATTTTCCAACAGTTCTATTCTTAACTCCCTTACATCCTTTCCCTGAAGGAACCTCTGATCTTGAGAGCCAATCTATTTCTCCTGAGCCACGCTCTTCCCATTAAAAACTATTTTCTCTTTCCATAAGATTCCAGGAAAAGCTCACCCTTCATCCTTCCTAGATTGGTCTTTTGAGCTTCTTTCCTGTTTCCAGGCACAATCGACTGCTCTGGCTTAAACTGCTCTTCAGTAGATCCTGCCAACATAAATGCCCTATTTGGTAGATGGAAGTAGGGAGGCTTAACACAACTCTCTGCATGGGTAAGCCTTTTGTCTCTTCTGGAATTCTCTCTTTAAAAAAAAATGGCCATGTTTCAAATCGAGGAGAGACCACAGAGAAACTGAGTGTTCCAACAGTTACCATGATTACTTGTGCACAGGATTTGTCCTTAAGATGGATGTTCTGTTTATGTAGACTTAAGACTACTAAAGCTTGATTTACTTAATAGGGCAAAATATGGATTTTTGAAACAATAAATCTAGTAGTAGCTGGCTTTCCTAGCCAAAAACCCCTTTGGAGATGGATTTGCTATCTTAGTCACCTTTGCATTCCTAATCACTAAAAAGTTCCTGGAATATAGGAGGTACGAAATAAATATCAATTAAATGAAACTTCTACTCATGCATGGCTATTAGTCCCTTTAACTGAGTAGTATTTTAACAATGAGGGAAGAAAAGAGTTTTACATATTACAAATGAAAATCTAGAAAATTGGTGAGGATGCTTTGACAGACAGATGTGGTCCTTTTATCCTATGCCCTTCTCTCTTCCATGTACCCCTTAAAAAAAAAGTCATTTGAGCTGAAATGTTGTAGCATTCTCATGGGGTAAGTCCAATGTGTAAGTGATATAGGGTGCCCACCCACAGAATCCTACTCAGCAATCATTAGGCTGCTCTTCCTTTCTTACCTAATTGAGATTCTTACTATTAGAGATTCTTTTTATTAAATAGAAATGTTTCCAGAAGGCCAAATGAATGCGGAACTATTGAAAAGGAGGCCATCATCCTACTTCCTCTTCATTAATGCATCAGAAAGCATTCATTCATCAAGCCAGCTCTGGGAAGACTTCAGGCTCAGCAAGGTTCTAGAGGATGGGAATGGGAGACTGAATCAACACCAATCCTCAGGGGATGCCTAATTGCCCTTGTCTGAGGTTGTGCAATCAGCTCAGGGGATAGGTGAGGCAGGCAAGTTGGAATGGAGAGGCAAAATGGTAGAAACAAGTAACACAGACAAAGGGAGACCCAGACCTCTTGACAAGGTGTTTTAAGTGTAACTATCTAGCCTGAGATTTGTACTCAAAAAACAAAAACAAAAACAAAAAGTAAGTTGCTATGCATGTTTTTAATATATTTGACAAGGAACGGTGTTGGTTATGAGAAAAGTTGGTTATGAGATAAGGAACAGTCTCTTTGACGCCATAGGGCTTTATGTGAAGCCCTGAGAAAGCTTTGTTAAATGCTTACAACCAAAAAGACTATTATGAAGAGTTTTTCAATACAGCAAACAGCAAGCCTACATCTTCCCTAGAACAGAACCTTGTTCTTCATCCCAGAGCAAATGTTTCAGCTGAATGACTTTTGGGACTTTATAAGGTGTTGACACAACTTCTACTTTCACGTCGTAAATGTGCCACCCTAATAATCCCTGTTTAATTACTGTTTATTATAAATGAACTCTCTCAGCATTCCAGTGTGGCACTTCTCATTTTTCTGTCAGTGAAGTTTCCTCTGGTGGAAGTTTTGCCCCCAGCTACCAATGATATGATCCCAAGCATGCCTTCATCCAGAGACTGTGGGGAACAGCACCTGAATGCTGGAGGCAACATCTTTGTGGATACTCAAGTATATAGAAACTAAATAGGCCCTTAAAAGTATTAGGGAAAGCCACTGTGCCTGCAACACAAATCATGTTTTCTAAAGACTGGATTATATAGTCATGAGTTAGCATCATCCCCATTCTCACCAAATATCCTGTCCTTAGAAGACCTGAGAGCTAATTCAGATTAACAGGAATAATATTTTCCCCAATGCACTTGCTCACATGTAACGCATGCAAGATTGACAATGCAGAACACAAGAAAAGGATATGAGACAATCCGTGTGTACCTTCGGAGTGGCAAAATATTCTAGAGGTCAACCCAAAACTGAGCTCATTTTTACAAACAACCATTCTAGAAAATAACAGCTGGCCTTAATGGGATGTCAAGGGCTGAATGTTAGGGGAACACAATATGCAGGAATTAGGGGAAGAAAAGATCAAGGCAATTAATAATGTTTTCCCTGCAAGGATCAGATGTACCAAATTTTGCGAAATAAATACTGGTGATAAGCAAAGCTTGGGCTAAGACAATGGAGCTATTCATTCTCACCAGAGAAGGACATTACCACCAATATAAGAAGCTGAGATTTTAAAACTTTGGGTAATTAATTTCAATCAGAGCTGGATTCAAGGTCAGTTGTGTAATACCAGCCATTATTTTCCCTTTGCTACCTCTGGCAGGCATTTCACATGGCTCATCCATAAATAATTAAAACCAAAGTATCTGCTGCATCAGCTTAACTACTGCAGGGAAATGCAGAGGTCCAAGATTTTATTTCATTTGGAACTTCTAATAGAAAGGGAAACAACCTTCTCTGTGTATTAAGAAATGCGTCTTACTTCCTGCATAAACTACACAAACATTTCTTTTTAAGCGTTCAATATGTTCATCTCCATCTGGACCTTTCTAAACTGCTTGAGTAAATTGAGAAAAATTACGAAAGCAAAAGCCTCGTGCACATACTGCCAGCATGAAATAATTTAAATCTGAGGTAACCTCCAACTGTCAATAGTGAGTCATCAGGATAATGTAATATTTTTGAGACTCATGATGAAATAGCAATCTGAAATTTAGCAACATGAATCATGCTTCCAAAGCAGAGAAGGGTGTCCAAAGGGACCCTTGGGACTCCCCCATTTAGGACTCGTTTGGGAAAGAGACAATCTCTAGGGTGTTCATAAAATGAGAAGAGAATTAATGGGGCTAAGGTGGCTTATGAGGAGGTCAAAAACTTCAGTTGGTAATATTTTAATTTCTTCAGGGGAAATGATTCTGATTGTTCTTCATTCTTATAAATGTTTCATTTAATTTACAACAGATGCCCCTTCGAAACATATATATTAAAGTGAAGAGATTCAGTTACAACCCAAAACACTATATCTCAATTCAGTAAGTGTGTGCATAGGCACAGGCAGAACTCTCTAGACTAATATCGGTGTGCAGGAGAAAGAACAGCAAATGAGATATCAGAGATTTTCCGGTACCTGCCTAATCCAGACCCAAACCAACATAAATATGCAGCTTGACCAATCCAAAATTGAGGAGTCTGCTAGGGTGACGTGGAAAGCATTGTGGGTTTGAATCACAATTTGAGTAGGAACTATGTGAACTTGGTCAAAACGCTCAGGTTAGTTGACATCATTTGGGATTACATATGCTTAAGTCACCTGAAAGTCACCAAACAGATTTAGGGAAATAAAAAGATGGAGGAAAGGGAGACAAGGGTATGAGGGCAAAATGACAGACTAGAGAGTTCTATCTGCATGACCTTGTATGGTAGTAAGGAATAACCGTGGCTTGGGTTGACTTCAGAAAGGATGATTCCCTCTGTCACATCAGGGATGTGGTGTGTGAGAGTATTCAGATAGGCCTACTCAGAGAGCTTCAGTAAGTTTCCTATGATGCATTTTCTGTGCAGCCCCAAGACCTAATCCAATTATTTGGAGTCCATGATGAAATTAAGATACTTTCATAGTCACCACCATCAACCTCGCCATCACTATCACTCTCTTCATCAGTATCATCATCTACTAGCTTTAATACCAGAATAATATTTTAATATTAAATTAATGACATTAGTCATAGTGACAAATGACGACATAACCATTCTTAAGCCAGATAATATTAAAGTAAACTTATTGTTTTCCTCTACCCGTCACAGAAATAGCAGTATGTAGTAATGAGGAAATCAGCCCACACATAATAAGACATTACATGTTGATGGTTCAGAGGAAGAAGGCTAAACCCTCAACAAAATGACAGTTCCTTAATTGTTGTTCAGACAAATACTGTGATTCCTTTCAAATATATGTTATTGGCCCTTATTCATATTTGCTGCCTTGAGATGACAAAGGCCTACCCTCCTCCACTGCTAAATATCCAAAGGCCTCTCTACCAGGCCCTTCCTATCCTGCTGACAATAAAAAATTCTTGGAAGGGCCATAGTTGAAAGTATAAAGAAATCTTATTTCTTTATACTAGGCTCCTGGGTGGCTCAGTTGGCTAAGTGTCTGACTCTTGATTTGGGCTCAGGTCATGATCTCATGGTCGTGGGATTGAGCTCCCCATCAATCTCTGTGTTGGGTGTGGAGCCTGCTTAAGATTCTCTCTCTACCTCTGCCCCTCCCCCTCCGTTGTGCAGACCTGTGTGCATGCTCTCTCTCTGTCTCTAAAAACCAACAAAAAAATCTTCTCATTTTGAAGCTATACTTAGGCATAAAAAGAAGTCCATAACGTAAACGTATTCAGAAAGTTTGTGTGGTCACTCTCTGGGCACCTCCCTTCCTTCTTGTAGTAAAATCCTTAGTTAACAACAAATTCCTTTTTTTTTTTAATTAACAAAAGAAACAGCTTTATTGGGATATAATTGATGTACAAAAAACTATAAATATTTAAAATATAAAATTTATAATTTAATGAGTTTGGATACCCCTGAAACCATACTACTACCAAGATAATCAATATATCTTTCACCTCCGAAAATGTCCTTGTGCCCTTTGGGTTTTTTTTGTATTTTTTGTTTTTTATTTTTGTGGTAAGAACACATAACATGACATCTACCTCTTAATAAAATTTTTAAGTACACAGTACAGTATTGTTAATTAACAAGCACTATGTTGTACCATAGATGTCTATCATTGGCTTGCAAAACTGAAGCTTTATATATATCAAACAAGTCCCCACTTTCTCCTTCCCCCAGTCCATGGCAACATCATTTTCCTCTCTGCTTCTATGAAGTCTATTTTAGATATTCAATAGAAGTGGAATCATACAGTATTTGTCCTTCTGTAACTAGCTTATGTCACTTAACATAATGCCCTCCAGGTTCATCCATGTTGTTGCTTATGACAGGATTTCTTCTTTTTGTAAAGCCGAATTTTTCATTATATGTATATACCGCTTTTCTTTTATCCATTCATCTGCCAATGGACATTAAGCTGTCTTCTGGCTATTGTGAATAATTTTACAATGAATGTGGGAGTGCAGCTCTCTCTCCAATATCCTAGTTTCAATTATTTTGGATATATACCCAGATATGGGGTTACTGGATCACATGGTAGTTCTATTTTTAATTTTTTTACTATTAAAAATAGTAACCCTTACTATTTTTCTACAGTGGCTGGACCATTTTACACTCTTACCAACAATGTACAAGAGTTCCAATTTCTCCACATCCTCACCAGCATTTTTTTTAATAGTTTCCATACTAATAGGTGTGAGGTGATGTTTCATTGTGATTTTGATTGGAATTTCCTTGACGATGAGTGATGTTGAGCACATTTTCATATACCTTTTGGCCATTTGTAGGTTTTCTTGGAGAAATGTCTATTCAAGACATTTGTCCATTCTTTAATTGGGTTATTTGTTTTGTTTTGGTTTTGTTTTTTTTTTTTTTTTTTTCTATTGAGTTGTAGGAGTTATTTATATATTTTGGATATTAACCCCTTACCAGACATACATAGTTTGCAAATATTTTCTCCCATCCCATAAGTTCTCCTTTCACTTTGCTGATTGTTGCCTTTGCTGTGTAGAAGATTTTTAGTTAGAAGTAGTCTCAACTGTCTTTTTATTGTCAAGAAGTCATCGTCAAGATCAATGTTCGGAAGCTTTCCCCCTATATTTTCTTTAAGAAGTTTTAAAGTTTCAGGTCTTAGGTTTGTCTTTAATGCATTTTGAGTTGATTTTTGTGTATGGTATAAGATAAAGGTATTTCACATTCTGAATCTGAGTTTTAAGTTTCTAAAACAATTGCAGAAAATGATACTCAAATTATCCTTGGAGAGAAGAAATATATAGAGCACTGAAATGAATTCATACAAATGTATACAAATTCATTTGTATTTTTATGTCAGTCTGGGTTGTGATCTACTCTGAGCATTTAGAATTGTTTAGGCATAAAAGAATCTTAAGGTATATGTGTGGCTTGAGGACTATTCAACTCGCAGGTCAGTCAAATGTGACGTTCTGTGCTTAGCTAAGAAAGTAAAAGTATTGCTTCAACAAAGAGTTATTTAAAATATCTTCTAACAGCTAGGAAAGGAACACAATAAACCAAAAGACTGAAATTATAATAATAAAAAGGAGCTTTTGACTTAGTTTAGTATTTCTGAAAAACAGAAAAAAAATTTTAATTAAAGCTTTTGAGAATATAACAGTGCTTATTTTAAATTGAGCTGCATGATTTAAGTTTGCTTTAGCTCATTCTTTAAGTGGAACTCAGACAAAAATTAGCAAGTGACTCGGTAGGGGAAACAGAATGTAGAGATGGAAAACAGAGACAATTTGCCCTTCGAGGCTTGGAGCCTGAAGGACTGCCTTCTCCTCAAGAATGGGTAATACGCTTTCACAGTGTAGCGAATCTATCACACGCCCAAGAGGAAGCATGCATCATTTCCGCCGAGGGGGCCCCCCGAGGCAGCAGATTTATAATAAAAATAATTCTACATTTTCGCATGTCCCAGTCTTAAAATATGGCGGAGCAGATTGTTCTTTCCACAGAGGATTTGTTATTGCACCTGATTGTTTCAAGCCGCCTTTTCATCTTTGAACTTCTAGCTTTTTCCCCCCTCTCTTTTTTAGTGTTCTTTTCTATCTCTAGGCCATTAGCAACCTACTCTCCAAGACACCAGTGAAAAGAACCTCACTTCATTCCTGGCTCCTTACAGAAATTTTAGAGCATGTAGATTTAGACATAGCAATGAACAGATCAACACCTGAAGGTAGAAAATAAGCTTAGATGCCATGTGTAACTCCAACTGATAGAAGTTCTTCTCTTTGGCCTCATTCTACCACTTACCAGGTCTGTGCATCCTTTGGCAAGCTTTTAAATATCGTGATGCCTCAGATGTGCTATCTCAAAATGAACAGCAAATTTTCACCTAAATCTCTAGGGTTGTGTCAAGGCAGTCAGCTCTTCCCACGATGGCAGCAGGTCTAAACAAATCTGTCGCTAATGTGAACTTCACAACCTATCATAGCACAAGTTGTCTGACACTCTACCCATTCTCCAGATGCAGAAAAATTTGAAAGCAACCCGAGCCCAAAGCACTTAGGCTTTGGTGGCAGGTCACCCATAAGGCATCTCTGGTTCTCTATCAGCTAAAGAGGATTAAAGATTCCTGCCCAACCGCAGTAGGGAATGAATTAAGTAACACAGATGCGAACATGTTTATAAGTTTAAAAAGCACAGTTCTGATACACCCGTAAGCACGACCACGTTGCTGCCATACATTATAATCAAGAATTTGAATTCATGGTACCTAGTCTGGAAGAACAGAAATGTTACTGAGTAAATCACCCAGGGAACTTCATCAAGGTGCCCACAAGGACACTCGCGTTCTGAAATGCATGCCCATGACACAGGGAGAGCCCTGAGGTAAGAATTGCTGCTGTGGTAAAGTCACGGAGCTAAAGGGCTTTCATGTAACTACAGAGAATGTCCCAGAATAGGAACAGAAGAGGCCCGTACTGTGGGGCGCCATTGTTAGGAGACGGTGTGAGTGTGTGAGTCGAATACTTTTACGACCCCACTGAACTCAGGTTGTGTTTTGTTTCCTAACATCAGTAGTTAGGTTATGTTAGGATTCCTTCTCAACCACTGACATTGTTGATATACTAATTTGATTGGGACACCAGAAGTAACAATTAGGAGTAAGTCGGTTTTGGGTATTTATCTATACACTCCATGAAGGAGCTTTTTTTTTTTTTTTTCTATGTTTACTTATCTTAAGAGAGAGAGATAGCATGAGCAGTGGAGGGGCAGAGAGAGAGAGAGAGAGAAAGAATCTCAAGCAGGTTCCACGAAGTCAGCACAGAGTCAGATGTCGGGCTCGAACTGATGAAACCGTGAGATCCTGACCAGAGGCAAAATCAAAAGTCAGATGCTTAACTGACTGAGCCACCCAGGTGCCCCAGAGCTCTTTGATTTAAAATGTATAAAGTATTCTGGGAGAAGAATCACATGAACCTAGAAAACAAGAAGTTTAAGAAGTTTGCTAAATTAATTAACTATAATCACACAACTACACATTTCAAACTACAAATAATGTAAAGTTTAGTTCATATGTTCATTTCTGTCTCTATCTCACAGAACAGATAAATACTATAGGCTGCCATGACCAAGCCAGTGGAGGGAGAATCAATATTCAGAACCATGTAGATACGTTTCCTTCCTCATGAAAGTTCTATGTAATTAGCAACCGAAGCCTACAAGCTCATCTTGAGGCCTTGTCACCTGTGTCCTGGAATCAAAATATCCTTATATCTGGACTTTAATTTTGTTATTAATTTTTTTTTGTTTATTTATCTTTGAGAGAGAGAGAGAGTGTGAGAAGGGGAGGGGCAGAGAGAGAGGAAGACACAGAATCTGAAGCAGGCTCCAGGCTCTGAGCTGTCAGCACAGAGCCCGACGAGGGGCTTGAACTCACAAACCGTGAGATCATGACCTGAGCCGAAGTCAGACACTTAACCAACTGAGCCTCCCAGGTGCCCCATTGTATCTGGACTTTTAACCTAAAGTAGATAATTATAAGAGTCTCTATCAGAAATATCTCAGGGGTGCCTGGGGTGTACATTCTGGAAGTACTGAATGCCTTCACTGGGGAAATCCCCTGGTGGCTATAGGTGGTGTAGATACCCTCTATTTTTATGACTTCACCCCAGTGGGAGGCCACTGGTTTTTAAAGCAGGTAAACAGATCCCAGGGGATCAGTTCACCCTGAAGTTTCAAGAATTTCATGGACCAAGTGATACCCTCCCAATCCCACCGGGGCCCCATCTCATCTGACCCACAGTTAGAACACACTTCATCTTACTGATTAAAGATGCTTCAAATCTATGTGGATTCCTTGGGTGAAAATGGGTGACACCAAAGAAGTAAATACAATGAATGTTTTCTGAATATATCCAAGCCAAGATACTACTATAAACATGTAGAAGCAAAGTCAGAGATTATAGTAGTAGGAACAGAGGCGTATATGAGGTAAAGGAGCCGGTCCTAGCGAAAGCTCTGGGACAGAAAGAGGAGACCATTTTGAAAGCTCCAAGAAGAGACTAAGCTTTGAGACAAAATGAAGGCCAGTGTGGCATCATCACATGAGGGCAGGGGTGGAAAGAGGCAAGAAGAGGTCATTGCATTCATTTCCTGGGGCTGAGATAACAAATTACTGCAAACTGGGTGGCTTAAAACAAGAGGCCAAAAATCAAAATCAAGATGTCAGCAAGGTTGTTTTCTTTCGGAAGCTCTGAGGGGCGATCAGTTCTACGCCTCTCTCCCAGCTGCCAGTGGTCTCTGGTGGTTCTTGGTGTTCTTTGTTTATAGCTGCATCGCTCTAAGCCCTGCTTCTCTTCTCACATGGCCTTCACCTCTGTGTGTCTCGTCGATGTTCCTGTGTCTCTTCTATTCTTACGAGGATACCGGTCATATTGGAACTGGACCCATGCTTGTCTACTATGATCTCACTTTCACACAACTAAGTACATCTGCCAAAACCCTATTTCCCCACGAGGTCCCCTTCTCAGGTTCCAGGTAGGCATGAATTTTGAGAGAACATTATTTAATCCGGGACAGTGGACAACGGCCAGATCATACAGGGCCTTGTAACCATGGCATGAAACTTTTTTTTTCCCTTAAAAACAATGTTAAATCTTTAGAAGGTTTTTAGCTGAGGAAAGGGCATACTTTATACATTTGCAAGATCATTCTGACTAGGATGTGAGGCAGGGGGCTTAGGTAGAAAAGAAAAGGAGTACAGACGCCAGTTGGTTGAATACTGCAGTAATCAAGCTGAGAGCTAGAGTGAGTTTAGTTAGTGCGCGGGCATCTGTTGCCAATGGACGTGAACGGTTTGGGGAACTATCTGAAAGATGAAATAGCATGTGTTGCTGATGGATGTGATGGGGGAGGGAGAAAAAGGGAGGGACCCTACACTTCGGCTTTGAGTAACTGGGTGCAAGGGGGTACCATTTATGGCAACAGGGAAGAATGCCAGCCAGGGTGGGGAAGGATAGGAATCAGTTCCATTTAGGACATACTACATTTGAGCTGCACATTAGAATTCCAAGCGGAGATAACATAAGGCAGTTGGAGCCCAAAGAGAGGTCAAGACTTGAAAGATAAATTAGGCAGTTATCAGTAAGTTGAGGGTGATTAAAACCATACTGGATGAGGTCATCTGGAGTTTGAGTGCAGAGAGAGGAGAGCCTGGGATGCATCCCAGGATGCACTCATGCTTAGGGGCTAGTTATAGGAAGAGGAAGAGACAGCAAGACAAACTGGGGTAAATTTGTCATCGGGGTAGAAGGGAGTCCAGGAAGACATGATATCCTAATTCTGCTGTTCCCACTGTGTGCATGGTAATGTGGAAGTCCCATGTGGAAGACACATTATTCTCTTCTATGTCTTTTCTTATGTCTTGTGTCTTATTCTTTTCTTATGCCTTTCTATGTCTTTTCTACGGGTCTCTGCTCCAGACTGGCTCCCCCTATGGGAGGCATATACACCGTGCAACAATGACATTAGACCTGGCCATGTGACTGGCGGTGGACAACGAACTATGAGCAGAAATCATGCTTTAGACTCCGAAACAGAAGTTCGGAGCTGTTACACGGTTCTACCATTGTTCTTTTCCTTCCGCATCAAGAAAGATGCATCCCAGGTCGTGCTTGCTCCTTTGGCACAAAACCCAAAATAAGGAAGACATGAAGAGTACAGCTATACTCAACATTTAGTGTGAAGGATAAACCTTTGTTTCTGTAAGTCGCTGAGAGTTGGGGAGTGCCCAATTCTCATACCCACGTTGCAGATGAAGAAACTGAGGCTGAGAGATTAGATAGCAGACTTGGAAATTGCGTCCAATTTTATATGGCCCCCAAAGCCTATCCTCTCTCCACTATACATACTGCTTCTCTAAAATAAATAAATAAAAAACAAAATAATAAAATAAAATAAAGTAAAATAAAATAAAATAAAAAAGGTGGAAGGGATTTAGTCTTGTGACCTTAGCCCATAAAAGTAATGAAATGAGGAGGGAAAGTTGAAAACACGATCCCACAAAAAGTTGTCCAAAAAATGTTTCTAGGGGGGCCCAAGTGGCTCAATCAGTTACGTGTCTGACTTCGGCTCAGGTCATGATCGCGCGGTCTGTGAACTCAAGCCCCGTGTTGGGCTCTGTGCTGGCAGCTCAGAGCCTGGAGCCTGCTTCGGATTCTGTGTCTCCCTCTCTCTCTGCCCCTCCCCCACTTGTTCTCTCTCTCTCTCTCTCTCTCTCTCTCTCTCTGTCTCTCAAAAATAAATAAATACTAAAAAAATTTAATATTTCTAGCAGCATTAAACAAAAAATGGAAACAGCCCAGAAGTCTGCCAATGGATAAATGGACACTCAGATTGTGATGTCTGCATACAGTGGACTACTATTCGACCTTAAAAAGGAAGGAAATTCTGACACTTGGCAGGCACCACATGGGTGAACTTTGAAAACATCATGCTAAGTGATAGACGTCAAACACAAAGGCCACCTATTGTAGGAATTCCATTTCTAGGTAATGCCCAGAACAAGCAAATCCACAGACACGTAAGGCTATTAGCGGTTTCCAGGGGAAGGGATAGAAGTGAATGGGCGTGATAATGGGTACAGATTTATTCAGCGGTGATGAGACGGCTCTGGAATCGGTGATGGAGGTACAACCTTATGAATGTACCAAAAACTAGTGAATTGTACACTTCAAATCTATGAACTGTATGATATACAAGCTATATCCCAGTAGAAACAAAAGGGAGGGGGAGAGGTGCAATTTGGGAGTGTGGTGCATGGTGCTTCAACCCACAACCCGCTGACTCAGTTCCCAGTCTGATTGCGCATCTGAGGTCTGGACCACACAGTCTCAGCAGAGGCCGAGGAGAAACAGACAGCCCTCGGTCCGAGGGCTCAGGCACCGAGGCAGAGCCTGGTTCTTGCCTGTCAGTGCGGTGGCAGTAGAGACGTGGCCAGGAGATGGACAAAAGTGGCAGGTACACCCAGGTAAGCCTCGGGCGTGAACCCCGGAGGGACAACACAGGTCATTTCCCTTGGAGTCTCTACGTGTCCCGGATGCCCTGGGAATGCCCTTCACCTTTGGCCCCCTGGAATCATGTCAGGGTCTTCTTCTACCTTGAGAATCCCCCAAGGGAAGAAGGAAAATACCAAATGCAGGACAGCAAGGAGGAGCACAGTCTTGTCTAACGGAGGGCCGGAAAATCTGACTGCGAAAGGCACCGTCATAGCTCGCAGCTTCCCCAGGTCACAGGCGGTGTTGCAAACTTTTAATAACAAAACGACTCTCGGGGGTTAGGAGCCGCTTTGTGAAGCAAGTTCCCCTGGAGATAGGACCACCGAAGGAAAGTAAAATCACCCAGATCTTTCCCCAACCCCTGCGATCATACCTATCAAGTCCAGAAGCACACAGTGCTTGTCACTGATTGCTAGAACAGGAATCAGTCAGTCTGAGGAAAGTAGCAACAGGTAGGGTCCCCCGACCTGGGCCTCCGTTAGTAGCTGGAAGGAGCTACAGAGGAGGAACCCAGGCACCTGCTCTCTAAGTACAGTTCCCTGTTGTCTCGTTGACTGTGACCCTCCTAGATAACCATCTCTGCCTATATGTTCCCCAAGTCGGATGGGGGACTCGTGATAACTTGCTACTTCCTCCTTAAATAAGGAAATCAGGCAGTGATGGACAGAAGGAAGTTTATAGTATTTCACCTTGGCCACCACTGACCAGAAAGAAAAAAAAAATGGAAATACCACCATCACGAATCACCAACGTGTTCCCTGTTACCATCATGCAGCATTTTGCAAGAACTTTGGATTTTCATGGTTTCAGTAATTTCGATTCATGATAAAACATTTCTTATCCCCTAGTTATCCCTAAATAGCCACCAGAGCTTTGGACATCTTAAAGCTTTGAGATTTTTTTTCAACACCTGTGGAAAATTGCTACTACAATTTTCCATTTATGAGTACCATCGGCCATCAATAGTGCCTGAATCTTCACAAGAATTGAGTGCCCAGAGAGGAGGAGAGAAATTTTCTTTAAATTTGATCCTCTTTCTTTAAAAAAAAAAAAAAAATCAGCTTCTAACTGAGATTGCACAATGGTCCTGTGCAGATGTATGTATTCTTTTTGTCAGTGACTCGATATCTTTCAGATTACAGTGCATTAAAATGCACCCAGAGAGCCTAAGGGGGAAAAAATAAATATGGCATTTGTCTTGAACTCATAAAAAGGGTCATACTAAAAAGGAATTTAATAAAAATCATTACCACCTAAAAGCAGTGCCAAAATTTAATTATACATTTTCAACCCCCAAAGTAAATGTTCTAACATCTAAACCCACTGAAAAGCTGCCCGGCTTTATTACTGCCATACCTAGAGGTTTTGGGGCTTTTTTTTTTTTTTTGAAGTAGTCTCATTTAATTCTTGAATGCATGACCACCTAGCACTGCAGGTAGAGAAAAATGTTCCTCTTTTGCTAAAATAGTCTCCATTCTCAAAGGCCCACGGCGATCCATCAATGTGATCCTCTGGGGTAATTAGGCCCCTTCCCCCTTCCAGGCAGACATTCTGGAGGACGTTGCTGGCTGAAGGACAGCCATGTCCAGGGCTCTATTCTCAGCCATCGGGTCGTCCTCAGTCCCTTTGTGCCATGGCAATTTTTCAGAAGGGAAATTAGTCCCCCTGCCAACTCTTATATTTTGTATAAGCCCAGATGTCACACTCTGCTAATGTCATACTAAACTGTAATATTTTTATAACATAGTGTAGAAAACCAAAGCAGAGCCAAATAGACACATTGCTGCCAGATGGTTGACCTTTATTTACTGATAAAAGTTGTTCAAATCCTAAAACTCGAACTTATGAGCAATGAGCTGAATTCTCAAGTCTCCGAGTGAGCCCCATCCTCTCTCCCATTGACAGCGGGAGAGAGAAGATGAGCTCATAAAAACACAGGGTGTGTAGAAATCCAGAGGTCTTTGTGGCGCGGGGGCAGGGGGTGGTGGCTTGCTTTCCGGGATATGGGTTTTCTGTGCGCAGTAATGACTGGACTTGTCTCTCATGAAATGAACTCAGGAGCAGACCTCTGCATGCCTGTGACTTCAGGCACACAGCCACCTGCCTTCAAAGCGTGAGGCCGCTTACTGTCAACCGATGGTTTGTCTTCCTCCCGTGTCTCTAGCGTAAACAGGATGAAGCGGACCGTGTGGTTTCCCAGCCCTGCCTGCCGCTTACCCCCAAAGCTATTCCCGTACAGGAATGGAATTTCTAATTGAATGTAATCATATTATATTTACTTCAAAGAGGGCAATTAGTTCTCCTTCACATTTTCCTGTAGACTTATTTGCTTTGAAGATGTTTTCTGTCCTGACTCACGTATTATTTTTTTTTCTTTGCAATTGGCTCTAAATATGGCTAGGATGTTCGTGGGTTCTTTTTCCATTCTATGTTTTCTTCCTCAGACAAATTATTCTTCCTACATATTTATTGATGTTGGACTCTGAATGCTTCAGGCATCCATCATGACCTTGAAGACAGTAATTTGCCTTTTAGTCATCAATTGCCAATTATTAGGCATTTGAAGAACAATAAATGGCCGATATTTTTATTTCCTATCATGAAGTCTCCAGAACCTACCTTGAAATTTGTTATTTTTAGATTTGTTCCTAATATGCTGCCTCACTGATCTGAACTATATTACCTTCTTAGTTTACCATTTTTCCGCTAACAATAATCACACTTTTGCACACTTCATAGGTTCTTTTCAGCCAACCTTTTTATCAAATCAAACTATGATTTATTCAGAAACCAAATATTTTGCCCTGCTCAAAGATTTTCTGACCCAAACGTGTTTAGAAATCTATCCATCTGTCTGTTTTCCAACCTTGTTTCCCTTCTAAAAAGTAGGGTCTTGGGGCGCCTGGGTGGTTCAGTCGGTTGGACGTCTGACTTTGGCTCATGTCATGATCTCGCAGTCCGTGAGCTCAAGCCCCTTGTTGGGCTCTGTGCTGACGGCTCAGAGCCTGGAGCCTGTTTCAGATTCTGTGTCTCCCTCTCTCTCTCTGCCCCACCCCACTCATGCTCTGTCTCTGAGAAATGAATAAACCTTAAAAAAATAAAAATAAAAAAATAAAAGTAGGGTCTTACAAACTCAATTTTAATTATTGGCAGTGCTCCCTCTACTGCAAAATGATCATCCCAGCTGGCTAGCTTGAAACTCCCCATTCCTAGGAATATCTAAGCGTTTAGGCATCGTGTCTCCAGATTTTTCAGGTGAAAACATGACTGGAAGGATTAATATACAGTAAAACCTTGGTTTGCAAGCATGATTCATTCCAGAAACATGCCTGTAATCCAAAGCACTCGTATATCAAAGCAAATTTCAAGAACGATTGGCTCAGTTGAGATCATGTGACATTCAGTGACACGTACTTCTCGTATTGCAAGACATCACTCATTTTTCCAGTTAAAAGTTACTAGAAATGTTTGCTCATCTTGCAGAACCCTCACAGAACAAGTTACTCACAATCTAAGGTTCGGTTGTATTTGGACTTACCGTCAGAAAACTTGGGTTCAACTCCAAGCTCTGCATCTTTGTATGCACGTGATTGATGTTCAACATCTCCTTCCAATGCTCTATACTTCTACCAGAGGAGGGTGGCAGTAACTGCTTGCTATCGTCCAGTGCTCATGAATGCCGAAGAACACACATACGGAATTGATTGTAAACCGAAAATCATAAAACGTACTCTCAACATCAATGCATAGTGTTCTTCCCTTAAGAGTTTATTAAGAGTTCATTCCCTTAGAGGGGCTCCTGGATGGCTCAGTTGGTTAAGCATCCAGCTTCTGCTCAGGTCATGATCTCACAGTTACTGAGTTCAAGCCCCGCATGGGGCTCTGTGCTGACAGCTCAGAACCTGGAGCCTGCTTCAGATTCTGTGTCTCCCTCGCTCTCTGCCCCTTCCCCCACTTGTGCACTGTCTCTCTCTCTCTCTCTCTCTCTCAAAAATAAATAAACTTTTTAAAAAAGAGTTTATTCTCTTAAAGAAGAGAGAACACAGACAATGGGATATAACTCTGGAAAGGTGAGCTAGGGAGCAAAGAGAGAGGGGAAGGTGATCATAGGGGATGCTGGGTAGAAGAATACCCCCCTGAAAGGTCACACACACACAAGGGGGCGTGAGCAGCAAGGGGAGGCGTGAGTGTCCAAAGAACTCCCAAGGAAAGGAAGGCCATGAGAAAAGGAGGTGTGGGCACCACACACAGGTTCTCCTCTTGGGGAGTTTTGCTTCAGCCAGGCCCTCTGTCCTTCTGCCTGCTTGACTTCTGTCCGCACGCCAGAATGATCTCTGACTGTACAGCCAGCCCGGCGGTGAGGACCCAGAAAGCCTTGGCTCAGTTTTCTCCTGTGACCCACAACGATGAGGACGGGCTCAGGGAGATGTGCCTGGCATTGTGCCTTGAATGCAGTGACAGCACAGTCTTTGTGGTGGAACAAACAGATGAGGGGAAAAGAAATCAGAAGGCGGGCAGTTCTATCACTGCCCGGGCACCTAGTCCCTGAAGACCCAAAAAGAAAAACTGAAGATAATATTTCCTCTACAGTGGGTGGACACCATAGAGCTCACACACCCTCCCTTTTTCACTCTTCTTTACTTTTTGATGATGACGCGGAAGACAGAAGCACCAAGCTCCCACCAGCCTACTCATGGGAGAAGAACGGCTACCGTGTGCCAGATAGACCCCGGGTCTGAGCAGATGACTGAACCAGGCTTCTAGAGGAAGGGATAGTATCCTCCTCCTCCCCTATTGACTTCAAGCTCTGCTCCCTTCTGGGCATGTGAGGCATCTCCCCTGTGCTTTCTTGGATGTTATGTTTTGATTTAAAAAAAAAAAAAAAAAAAAAAAAAACTTAGCAGTAGTTGATTTAGCAAATCCCTTCCATCAAAGGCTTACCTGTTTTCTTCAATCACGTATCCTGTAAAGTCAATTGGCCAGATATCCCCTGGCAAATTATAGTAGAAACCTTCATAGTGAGTTATTTTAAACAATATTTTTTTGTGAGATAAATAAGTTGCAGCGGGAGTGCCAGCAGCAGCGACAACCTGGGGCATCTGCCTGGGCACCGGCCATTCCTAAGGTTTATCTTCAGCTTCTTGTTCTATTATCTTCACACTCTCAAGCAGGCTGTTCTCATTTGTTTTGTAATCTATTATTCGGGTAATTTCTCTTTCCCTCGTGCAATCGCTAAAGACATTTCCCCAGTGCCAAGGAATGATTTCTTTCCTAAATTGCCTTGCTTTGTTTTTATCCCTTCCTGCCTTTCCCCGATCTTCTTCAAATATTTCTCCCACCAAACTCTTCTCACCATTTAATCATCGGCCCCACCCTCGGTCTTCTTGATCCTTCTGTACATTTTCTCCTCTCCAAAGCAACCTGCCGCCTCGAAGAAACCAAATTCCCATGCCATGGGTATCGGCATTTTTTTTTTCTTGGTGGGGAATAATTTTTCCCCGATTCAATTGGCTGTATATTTTCTCCTATAAGTGAATTCTCATGGCATATGGTATGGATATTATCCCCCCCCCCTTTCTACAGAAAGACTGCAAATACTTTGTGTCATATGTAATTTTTATTTTGGCAGTCCCTGCTGGGACCAGCTTTTCCTGTAATGCAACCAAGTCCCCTCAGAACATTAATCTTGTAGTACCCAGAAATGGAGGCCACGTCCAAGCGTCTCTTCTCGTGTGTACACGGATAGGTGTGGTGCGTGCGGCACAGACTTGACAAACCTCGCTGTCTGTCTTCCTATTTTCACGAGAACCTCCAAGGGGAAACTGAAGTCACCCACCAGCCTGGTGGTTGGGTGGAAAGATGACAGGCTCTAGTCCGGGAAGTGCCCGGGATGCCCGTGGCTTCTTTGTTATGGTGGCATGGCAAAGGAGAGTGGGGAAAAAAAATACTTTCTTTCTCCAGCAGCCCTAGGAAATGAGGCCAACTCAAAGCTGTACCTGCCTTCAAGACTCCTGTTGACACTTCTGTGCTGAAGCAGCCATGTGGTTGCTAAAACCTCCACCGTTCATAGAATTAATCCAGGCCACACACACTGAATCTACCTTCAGCCGTGCACTTTCTCTAATGTATCCTTCTCCGTGGTTTCCGCACAAGATACACAGATTGTTTCCAACTCCAACTTCCTAAAACTCAGTCTTTTTTGCATTTTCACTCCATCTCTCCTCAGTCTTCCCAAATGCTGGTCCTTTATTGAGTGAATGGGAATCTTTCTCTTGTCACTAAGGAGCTCCAACCCCTTAACCTGGGCTTTCCTTAGCCAACCACATCTTCAACAAGTTGGGTAAATATCGGTGAATTTCTGATCTTTCCTCTACTTGTCTCACGTGTTTAGTTTTTCTGTTTCATTAGTTGTAAAGATTCTTCTTTTATTCTCCCTTTCCCCAGTCTTTCTTGTGTCATTTACTTATCCATGCTCCAGCCCTACAGGCAAACAGGAAGTATTGTCTCTATTGGGTTTATCTTCATATCCGAGGAGACAAGATATTAACATACAGAATTAAACAAAAAGATGGGAGGCCCAATTCTGTATGTTAATGCCAAATGGTCAATATGATAAGCTCTACCTGTTAACAGAAAGATTTTACTAGAGGACGGTATAGATGCAGTCAGGAAAATGGTATGGAGCATGTGTCTAAAAATATAAACGGGACCACTGAAGTCGTGTTCAGGGTCAGTTACTACACTAATGGGGCCAGTTCAGCAGGGCCTGGGAGTTTATGTGAAGGACCCTTAAGGAAAATATAGTGCAAAAGGCAAATTAGGAGTGCCTACGTGACTCAGTTGGTTGAATGTCTGACTCTTGATATTGTCTAAGGTCATGATCTCATGGTTCGTGAATTTGAGCCCTGCATTGATTGGGCTCATTGATGAGCATGGAACCTGATTAAGATTCTCTCTCTCTCTCTCTCTCTCTCTCTCTCTCCTCTCTCTCTCTCTCTCTCCTCTGCCCCTCCCCCACTTGCACTAACTTTCTCTCTAAAATTAAAAAAAAAAAAAAAAAAAACTTAAGGCAAACTAAATCCTGATTGTGACAAGCCAATTTGTGTATTTGAGACTTTATTTTGGTAGCATTAGCGACGCTTGGTGAATTTTTCAGGGGAAAATGGCAGAACCAAAGCAGAGTTTGGGATGTAAATCAAAGATCCAAGTGAGTGGTGTCTCCAGGAGGATGCAGGTGTCTGCTGTGGAAGTCAGGTATAAAGTTATCAGGGACAGATTTGAAGGAATGGCCATGTGAGGAAACCATTGTAATTTCCATTAAATGGTCAAAACCCACCTGTTGATAATCAGTTACTAGAGCGCAATGGCACAGACAATGGCACAGATGTACTGTCTCGATCTTTGATTTCTGTCTCTTTAACCTTGGAAAGGTTGAAGCTAGAGTTAATATTTATTACATGATTGCACAAACTAGGAACTATGATAAAGACGTTGTACATGTTAACTAGTTTATTCCTCCTAAAAAACAGTTGGAAGGAGAGAAAAGTAAGACCCAGAGAGGTCAACTAACTTCCTCCAGTTATCCCACTAAGTATTCTTCAGAAAATTTAGCTTCAGAGTCTGTGTTCTTAACCCTACACTGCACCACCTCTCAGAGCCTGGAAGTCACATGAACTCAGGATTCAAACACACCAGGTTAACTGATGCCAAGCTCCTCCCTGATGTCATTCTAATATGGCGTTGAAGTTAGTTGACCCCAGGAGCCTCAGCCTATATCTATAAAACAAGAAGGTAATAGATCCTGTCTTAAAGAGTTATTGTAAGGATGCAATGATCCACCTTAAGCACTTTACAGTGTCTGGCGAGCCTTCTTTCCATACTGATCGTAGGTGTTAATGTTCTGGACAAATCCAGTTCGATACGATTGCTTCCATACATGCTCTCGCTTCCAGGTGAACTCCTGAATTTCACCTAAACTCTACTCTGATCCTAAGCTGAACAAACCTCTTTCCTGTTGCCAACACAAAGTTTGCAATTTATTATGTGCTTCTATGTCCATCGCCTCCCACCTCAGGCACTGGGTTAAGAGACAGGTCCCCCTACGTAAGTCATACACAAGCTTGCACGTGTGGCCCATGAGTGGCCCCACATGTGTCGCAGGCACCCGCAGGGAGAAGGTACAGTTTCCTTCACATGTATATCCCCATTCTACACTGAAAGACAATCTAGTTTCTTACTCAGGTGACACCATCTTCCCATGTCTTTTAACTATGGGCATATGTCATCTTTAGCAAGCATTTCATTTGTAAATAATACATGAACAGCCTTATCCTGCTGCTGCTTTATGGCTTTTTTGATGATATTTGGGCAGCATTTCTTATTTTCTTCTCTAGAAATTTCTTTCACAAATAAGTCATAGTTTGCCTGCTCCTAAGGTGGGCACCGCGTGCTGTCATTCCTGGTGTCCCCGACTGCTCAGGTGTCTCTCTCATCTCCATTGGCTTTCCAGTCGAGGCCTTTATGACAAAAATTACTTCAGAGACCTCTCTCCTAGATCTTCTGAAAGAGCAGGTTTTCTTTAAAAAATAAAAACCCTTCTGTAAGAATCTAAGTTGTTCATCCTTTCTATAGCGAATCAAACATGTTCTACTTCTCTAACCACGTGTGTCGTTTCCTCTCTTAAAAATGTAAAACCTTTGCTCCTTCTGCTGTTTTTTTCAACATTTTATTCTCTTTTCCTGCTCTCTTTCTGAGTTTGAAATGAAGACTTTTCAATTTTGATGCTAGTTTCTTTTCCTTCTCTTGATCTCACCACTGCTGATCTTCTCTCATGCTCAGACTTTCTGAGGTACACCCTCCCTCCTTCTCTTCCTTCGCAGGGAGATCTACATAATGATGAGAAGACTCCCTCCTATCCCCTCTGTAGTGCCATATGGTAGGCACGCGATAGCCAATGTCTTTCTTGCAATAATCACTTCGGTCAGGGAGGGAACTGCTTTACAGGGAGGGAACAAACTTTACAGATGAGAAAAGTAAGATAGTGAAGAGTTAATTAGTTTTCCTAAGATTAAAAATTAAATCAAACGTGGAGCATGATTCTCTGAGTTTCTGTGAGCTGTTGCTGACCCTGCTACCTCGATTGTGGGTGCAAAAGGGAACAACCCTTCACGGCACCTCTCTGCAATGCCATACTCCACTTTCCCTCAAACAGACATCTGTGATCATGTAATTTTTCAGCAAGAGTCTACAATTTTCTTTCGGTGTAACAGCTATTAATTTCTGTTTCAAGTAACGTGAGGAGTGCTCAAGGTAAACCCAATGTTGTCAGATCTGTTCTCAGTGACAGTCTATTCTAAGCCTGTTTGTACTATGAACTTGCTGGATGGCCATAGGAAGTCACTGAACTCTGATAAGTCTCAATTTCCTCCTTCATAAAATAAATGGGCTATATTTTCCCTAAGGTCTCTTCCAGGTCTAACTGTTTTTAATCTATGCTATAAGATAGAAATAGTCATTGCCAACTTTCTCAGTATTCTAGCTACGTCCCCTGAGATTTCACATGCTGGGAGAATTTTGTCTGCAAAATCCAAGGCATTAAAGTGTATAAGTGAAATATGAAAGGCTTATTAAACAAGCCATACCATTTAAACTGGGGTATGACAAGTGTGGCTTCCACTAATAAAGTGATACAGCTTCCTAATCCAGGGAGAATACAAAGGGAGACTGGCAATACAGATGTCAGGTATGTTCTGTACTATATCAATGCATTTATATGTCACTTTTCAGTTAAAATTACAATTTTTTGACAACCTACATCCTTCTTGCTACAATCAGAGGGAATAATCACACGGGCCTCTCTTTTTCATATGCAGTTTTTGCAGTGCTGTGAGCTCAAACCATGATAATTCTGAGGAGTTCGATGTCACTTCTGGATAGTGGGACAACTTTCTTCAGAAGACAGGAATTTCTAGTGGTGAATAAATCAGAATTTTAATCCATATGAGCATGGTGTATGTCTAGATCCACTGAGCTGTTGTCAATGCAGCAAATGAAAGCTGGCCCCAAGATTTAGTTTCTCTAGAAACCTATTAAATACACACACACACACACACACATATATATAAATTTTTTGAGAGAGAGAGAGAGAGAGTGTATGTGTTCAAGTCGGGGAGAGGAGCAGAAGGAGAGAGAGAATCCTAAATTCCATGTTCAGCACAGAGTCCGATGCGGGGCTCAATCCCATGACCCTGGGATCATGACCTAAGCCGAATTCGAGAGTCTTATGCTCAACTGACTGAACCACCCAGGCACCCCTAGAAAACTTTTAGAAAATGAATGACACATTAAAAAAAAATACGTTCCATGTATCTTGTGCATCAGTTGTGGTGTTTGCAATGCAAATTTTGATCCCTTTGCTCAAGGCAGAGACTGGGATTAGGATTACAGACTATCAGGCCATTCTCAGGAGTTAAGGAAGATGGCGGCGTAGGAGGACGCTGGGCTCACCGCGCGTCCTGCTGATCACTTAGATTCCACCTACACCTGCCTAAATAACCCAGAAAACCGCCAGAGGATTAGCAGAACGGAGTCACCGGACCCAAGTGCAGACGAGAGGCCCACGGAAGAGGGTAGGAAGGGCGGCGAGGCGGTGCGCGCTCCACGGACTGGCGGGAGGGAGCCGGGGCGGAGGGGCGGCTCGCCAGCCAAGCAGAGCCCCCGAGTCCGGCTTGCAAAAGCGGAGGGGCCTGACGGACTGTGTTCCCACAGCAAGCGCGACTTAGCGTCTGGGAGGTCATAAGTTAACAGCTCTGCTCGGAAAGCGGGAAGGCTGGAGGACAAAGGGAGGGTGAGCTGCGGAGCCCCCGGACGACAGAGCTCAGTTTGGCAGGGAACAAAGACGCTCGCCAGCGCCATCTCCCCCGCCCATTCCCCAGCCAAAATCCCAAAGGGAACCGGTTCCGGCCAGGGAAATTGCTCGCTCCGCGCAAACACCCAACTCTGTGCTTCTGCGGAGCCAAACCTCCGGCAGCGGATCTGACTCCCTCCGGCTGCCACAGGGCCCCTCTTGAAGTGGATCACCTAAGGAGAAACGAGCTAAGCCTGCCCCCCCTGCCACCGTGCACCTTGCCTTCCCACCCCAGCTAATACGCCAGATCCCCAGCATCACAAGCCTGGCAGTGTGCAAGTAGCCCAGACGGGCCACGCCACCGCACAGTAAATCCCGCCCCTAGGAAAGGGGAAGAGAAGGCACACACCAGTCTGACTGTGGCCCCAGCGGTGGGCTGGGGGCAGACATCAGGACTGACTGCGGCCCCGCCCACCAACTCCAGTTATACACCACAGCACAGGGGAAGTGCCCTGCAGGCCCTCACCACACCAGGGACTATCCAAAATGACCAAGCGGAAGAATTCCCCTCAGAAGAATCTCCAGGAAATAACAACAGCTAATGAGCTGATCAAAAAGGATTTAAATAATATAACAGAAAGTGAATTTAGAATAATAGTCATAAAATTAATCGCTGGGCTGGAAAACAGTATACAGGACAGCAGAGAATCTCTTGCTACAGAGATCAAGGGACTAAGGAACAGTCACGAGGAGCTGAAAAACGCTTTAAAGGAAATGCAAAACAAAATGCAAACCACCACGGCTCGGATGGAAGAGGCAGAGGAGAGAATAGGTGAACTAGAAGATAAAGTTATGGAAAAAGAGGAAGCTGAGAAAAAGAGAGATAAAAAAATCCAGGAGTATGAGGGGAAAATTAGAGAACTAAGTGATACACTAAAAAGAAATAATATACGCATAATTGGTATCCCAGAGGAGGAAGAGAGAGGGAAAGGTGCTGAAGGGGTACTTGAAGAAATTATAGCTGAGAACTTCCCTGAACTGGGGAAGGAAAAAGGCATTGAAATCCAAGAGGCACAGAGAACTCCCTTCAGACGTAACTTGAATCGATCTTCTGCACAACGTATCATAGTGAAACTGGCAAAATACAAGGATAAAGAGAAAATTCTGAAAGCAGCAAGGGGTAAACGTGCCCTCACATATAAAGGGAGACCTATAAGACTCGTGACTGATCTCTCTTTTGAAACTTGGCAGGCCAGAAAGAATTGGCACGAGATTTTCAGTGTGCTAGACAGAAAAAATATGCAGCCGAGAATCCTTTATCCAGCAAGTCTGTCATTTAGAATAGAAGGAGAGATAAAGGTCTTCCCAAACAAACAAAAACTGAAGGAATTTGTCACCACTAAACCAGCCCTACAAGAGATCCTGAGGGGGACCCTGTGAGACAAAGTACCAGAGACATCACTACAAGCATAAAACATACAGACAGCACAATGACTCTAAACCCGTATCTTTCTATAATAACACTGAATGTAAATGGATTAAATGTGCCAACCAAAAGACATAGGGTATCAGAATGGATAAAAAAACAAGACCCATCTATTTGCTGTCTACAAGAGACTCATTTTAGACCTGAGGACACCTTTAGATTCAGAGTGAGGGGATGGAGAACTATTTATCATGCTACTGGAAGCCAAAAGAAAGCTGGAGTAGCCATACTTATATCAGACAAACTAGACTTTAAATTAAAGGCTGTAACAAGAGATGAAGAAGGACATTATATAATAGTTACAGGGTCTATCCATCAGGAAGAGCTAACAATTATAAATGTCTATGCGCCGAATACCGGAGCCCCCAAATATATAAAACAATTACTCATAAACAGAAGCAACCTTATTGATAAGAATGTGGTAATTGCTGGGGACTTTAACACCCCACTTACAGAAATGGATAGATCATCTAGACACACGGTCAATAAAGAAACAAGGGCCCTGAATGAGACATTGGATCAGATGGACTTGACAGATATATTTAGAACTCTGCATCCCAAAGCAACAGAATAGACTTTCTTCTCGAGTGCACATGGAACATTCTCCAAGATAGATCATATACTGGGTCACAAAACAGCCCTTCATAAGTTTACAAGAATTGAAATTATACCATGCATACTTTCAGACCACAATGCTATGAAGCTTGAAATCAACCACAGGAAAAAGTCTGGAAAGCCTCCAAAAGCATGGAGGTTAAAGAACACCCTACTAACGAATGAGTGGGTCAACCAGGCAATTAGAGAAGAAATCAAAAAATATATGGAAACAAACGAAAATGAAAATACAACAATCCAAACGCTTTGGGACGCAGCGAAGGCAGTCCTGAGAGGAAAATACATTGCAATCCAGGCCTATCTCAAAAAACAAGAAAAATCCCAAATACAAAATCTAACAGCACACCTAAAGGAAATAGAAGCAGAACAGCAAAGGCAGCCTAAACCCAGCAGAAGAAGAGAAATAATAAAGATCAGAGCAGAAATAAACAATATAGAATCTAAAAAAACTGTAGAGCAGATCAACGAAACCAAGAGTTGGTTTTTTGAAAAAATAAACAAAATTGACAAACCTCTAGCCAGGCTTCTCAAAAAGAAAAGGGAGATGACCCAAATAGATAAAATCATGAATGAAAATGGAATGATTACAACCAATCCCTCAGAGATGCAAACAATTATCAGGGAATACTATGAAAAATTATATGCCAACAAATTGGACAACCTGGAAGAAATGGACAAATTCCTGAACACCCACACTCTTCCAAAACTCAATCAGGAGGAAATAGAAAGCTTGAACAGACCCATAACCAGCGAAGAAATTGAATCGGTTATCAAAAATCTCCCAACAAATAAGAGTCCAGGACCAGATGGCTTCCCAGGGGAGTTCTACCAGACGTTTAAAGCAGAGATAATACCTATCCTTCTCAAGCTATTCCAAGAAATAGAAAGGGAAGGAAAACTTCCAGACTCATTCTATGAAGCCAGTATTACTTTGATTCCTAAACCAGACAGAGACCCAGTCAAAAAAGAGAACTACAGGCCAATATCCCTGATGAATATGGATGCAAAAATTCTCAATAAGATACTAGCAAATCGAATTCAACAGCATATAAAAAGAATTATTCACCATGATCAAGTGGGATTCATTCCTGGGATGCAGGGCTGGTTCAACATTCGCAAATCAATCAACGTGATACATCACATTAACAAAAAAAAAGAGAAGAACCATATGATCCTGTCAATCGATGCAGAAAAGGCCTTTGACAAAATCCAGCACCCTTTCTTAATAAAAACCCTTGAGAAAGTCGGGATAGAAGGAACATACCTAAAGATCATAAAAGCCATTTATGAAAAGCCCACAGCTAACATCATCCTCAACGGGGAAAAACTGAGAGCTTTTTCCCTGAGATCAGGAACACGACAGGGATGCCCACTCTCACCGCTGTTGTTTAACATAGTGCTGGAAGTTCTAGCATCAGCAATCAGACAACAAAAGGAAATCAAAGGCATCAAAATTGGCAAAGATGAAGTCAAGCTTTCGCTTTTTGCAGATGACATGATATTATACATGGAAAATCCGATAGACTCCACCAAAAGTCTGCTAGAACTGATACATGAATTCAGCAAAGTTGCAGGATACAAAATCAATGTACAGAAATCAGTTGCATTCTTATACACTAACAATGAAGCAACAGAAAGACAAATAAAGAAAATGATCCCATTCACAATTGCACCAAGAAGCATAAAATACCTAGGAATAAATCTAACCAAAGATGTAAAGGATCTGTATGCTGAAAACTATAGAAAGCTTATGAAGGTAATTGAAGAAGATTTAAAGAAATGGAAAGACATTCCCTGCTCATGGATTGGAAAAATAAATATTGTCAAAATGTCAATACTACCCAAAGCTATCTACACATTCAATGCAATCCCAATCAAAATTGCACCAGCATTCTTCTCGAAATTAGAACAAGCAATCCTAAAATTCATATGGAACCACAAAAGGCCCCGAATAGCCAAAGGAATTTTGAAGAAGACCAAAGCAGGAGGCATCACAATCCCAGACTTTAGCCTCTACTACAAAGCTGTAATCATCAAGACAGCATGGTATTGGCACAAAAACAGACACACAGACCAATGGAATAGAATAGAAACCCCAGAACTAGACCCACAAACGTATGGCCAACTCATCTTTGACAAAGCAGGAAAGAACATCCAATGGAAAAAAGACAGCCTCTTTAACAAATGGTGCTGGGAGAACTGGACAGCAACATGCAGAAGGTTGAAACTAGACCACTTTCTCACACCATTTACAAAAATAAACTCAAAATGGATAAAGGACCTAAATGTGAGACAGGAAACCATCAGAACCTTAGAGGAGAAAGCAGGAAAAGACCTCTCTGACCTCAGCCGTAGCAATCTCTTACTCGACACATCCCCAAAGGCAAGGGAATTAAAAGCAAAAGTGAATTACTGGGACCTTATGAAGATAAAAAGCTTCTGCACAGCAAAGGAAACAACCAACAAAACTAAAAGGCAACCAACGGAATGGGAAAAGATATTTGCAAATGACATATCGGACAAAGGGCTAGTATCTAAAATCTATAAAGAGCTCACCAAACTCCACACCCGAAAAACAAATAACCCAGTGAAGAAATGGGCAGAAAACATGAATAGACACTTCTCTAAAGAAGACATCCAGATGGCCAACAGGCACATGAAAAGATGTTCAGCGTCGCTCCTTATCAGGGAAATACAAATCAAAACCACACTCAGGTATCACCTCACGCCAGTCAGAGTGGCCAAAATGAACAAATCAGGAGACTATAGATGCTGGAGAGGATGTGGAGAAACGGGAACCCTCTTGCACTGTTGGTGGGAATGCAAATTGGTGCAGCCGCTCTGGAAAGCAGTGTGGAGGTTCCTCAGAAAATTAAAAATGGACCTACCCTATGACCCAGCAATAGCACTGCTAGGAATTTATCCAAGGGATACAGGAGTACTGATGCATAGGGGCACTTGTACCCCAATGTTCATAGCAGCACTCTCAACAATAGCCAAATTATGGAAAGAGCCTAAATGTCCATCAACTGATGAATGGATAAAGAAATTGTGGTATATATACACAATGGAATACTACGTGGCAATGAGAAAAAATGAAATATGGCCTTTTGTAGCAACGTGGATGGAACTGGAGAGTGTAATGCTAAGTGAAATAAGCCATACAGAGAAAGACAGATACCATATGGTTTCACTCTTATGTGGATCCTGAGAAACTTAACAGGAACCCATGGGGGAGGGGAAGGAAAAAAAAAAAAAAAGAGGTTAGAGTGGGAAAGAGCCAAAGCATAAGAGACTGTTAAAAACTGAGAACAAACTGAGGGTTGATGGGGGGTGGGAGGGAGGGGAGGGTGGGTGATGGGTATTGAGGAGGGCACCTTTTGGGATGAGCACTGGGTGTTGTATGGAAACCAATTTGTCAATAAATTTCATATATATAAAAAGAAAAAAAAAAGGATTACAGACCATCTGGGTTTCCCCACAACTGACAGGTCTCCTGGGACAAGGGACTTTCCGTGCTGGATGTGGGCAAGTCCTGTGCAAAGCACTATGAATTACTCACCCTACCTGAGTTTCTTTGCCTCCACCAAGTCCCAGGTGCTGCCTCAGATATGAGCAGGAGTCAGACAGGGCTTCCAGAACACGTGGTCTGCATGACTGGTTTCGTCTTCTCTCTCCCTTGTCACCTGCATAATTTTGTGCAAGGTTTTGGGAACTTACCAAACCTCAAATCTCAACTGAAATTTGGGATAGTAATAAATGCCCACTTTGCAAGGATGTGAACTTTAGAAACCATGAAGGGTAGAAAGTACCTGACGAATCAGAAATTCTCAGCAAGTGTAAGCTTTTGATATAATCATCATAATTTTTCTCCGGTAAAATATCAGGTAAATGAATATCAATATAGTACACAGTTATAAATGAAACTTGATTTGATATGATCTTGATATTTGGTTGACTTGAAACAAGATTTTTGTTTCACTTGTATCACGTCTTTGAGCAATATGTCTTTAGAAAGTCAAGTGCATATGGCAAAATAACTAACGTGTGCTCTATTTCATGCCTTAAAAACAAATGTGCAAATAGTAACAGTGCTGATCTACATCAAGTTCAATGTCTCTTAATTGGCTCACCATTCAATACTGAGTCCATTCAAGAAAGGGAAATTCCAATTTAATTGTCAATTTGTAAGCATAATAATTAAAGGAGAATAAAATCAAATCCTATTTAGTCAATGACTAAATCAAGCAACATAGAAACTTCTTTGAAATTTATTTATCTATCTATCTATCTATCTATCTATCTTGAGGTAGGCTCCATGCTAGGCATGGAACCCAATGCAGGGCTTGAACTCACAACCCTGAGATCAAGGCCTGAGATGAGATCAAGAATCAGATGCTTAACCAAATGAGCCACCCAAGTGCCCTGACGTTCTTTTAAATACAGTTTCCAGGAGATAATTCCTCAGTTCAAATATGAAAGCCATGTGTCATCTGAGACCATGATGGTCCCAATAAGATAACAGAACATATGGTTTGGGCCAGAGATGAGAAAGGCTTTAAACAAAAGACAATCATCTGAAAAGAAAGGGGCAGAAGTGAAGGCACCTGAGAAGTAAAAAATGATCGGATTGAAAACATGACGTGACAGATGAGGCAGAGAACTCTGGGTTAGGGTCAAGGCAATCCCAGGGTTACAAGTTTTGTATTCTATGTATTAAAAAAATACAAAAAATTAAAAAAAAGAATTCCAAAGCCTCATAAAGAAGCTAATTTGAATTTGAGTCAACTATTAATTATATTAGTATCATTAGTCATATTTTTAATTTCCTATTACACTTCCCATCTGTCTCACCTTTAGAATAGAATCTGCATACCATATCACATTGGAAGCTGGTGATCATTAAGGTGGGCTTGTCTTCCTTCTGACTACTTCTGAGGATTGTTTTCCACCATGTTGCCTAATACCTGAACATTAGAGTCAGAAATCAAATTCTGAACATACTGAACAGGTTTATGATTGTTATGTCATTGGATATGACCTGAGCTACTCTGTGCTCACTCCCTCCCTGGGCCCATAGGACATGGCTTCTCACCATTTGGACATGGCTCCCCATCTAATCATAACCAGCAAGTCAACTGACACAGAATAATTTATTTCATGTTAGTTACTGTTTACTAGCCTAGGAATAAATAGCTTTTCAGGGATGGTTAAGGTAGTATTTTTTGTAATAAAAAATACTAAACAAAAAATACTAAATGACATATTCCAACTTTCATAGGACATAAGGGGGGGGGAAGGAAATCAAGACATTTGGAGGAGAATGATAGCAGAACTTAGTTCATCTAACTCCTGCTCTTAGCCTGTGTTTTTTGCACCAATATTGACAGAGAATAAAGAAGAAAAATTGCATCAATGCTTGGGCATCGATCACCTACTTTGCCATTTGTCAATGCTTTTAAAAGAAGTAAATGCTCCATCCTTGCCAAGCCATTTTGTAGATACTCATTTCATCTTGCTCCTCTATAGATTCAGTTCACATTTTTCCAAACTTCTTCAGTTCCCATGAACTTCGTTGAGCAATTGCATATTCAAGGACATTCATTAATGCAGAGCAGAGTCACCACCATAAAGGAAACACACACTGCTTAGGACCCGGATGAAGAATGAATACATCACGTCACGTGAAGCACGTCTATGAGGTAAGTGTGATACATAAACATCTTACATCATATTCAAGCGTCTTGAATGTGGTCATAAATTGATTGCTGATTTGAATATCTGATTTTCTAGCTTCCTGTGTATTCAGGTTTTTGGAATCTAATAATGGTGAATTTATTTTCTAAGCAACACATTCCTTGAATAGATACAGTTACCTGTTTGTGCCTCCCTTCAGTGTCCTGTAATCCTCCATAAGCCCTGGGCCACCTACAGCAAGAAACCTCCTATCTGACAGCACGGCTCTAAAAAATCCCTAAGGCTTCCCAAACAGTTCCATCTGACCTTTATTTGAAAGCTCACCATCCTCCCGCCTACCCTCCACACTTGGCAACTGATTTGTAACCATCTCCCAAGTGCCTAAGTAAGGCAAGTTACACATGTGCACATACAAAATTATGTGTTCTTTATCAAAAGCTGGCTTGGGAGGGGGGAGCTCTGTGGCTGTTATCTGCAGATGTTTTATTTGAACAGATATTATGAATGGATTTTAATTGTACTTTCAGATATAAGACACCCACCAAGGAATAGCCCTAATAGACCTGTAGAAACTCAATAAAATAAATCGATAGCATATGTCCTTGAAGACCATTGTGCTTTCTAACATTTTGATCAATACCGACATTTGACCTGCAAGATTTGTCATCTACTGACTTTTCAAAAGAATGTGCTGATAGAAGTGCAACTACATACAAGAAAACATATTAAGGAAGACTTTTTTCCTCAAGGCTCTTGCCAATATTTTTCTGGTACGTCACCGTGTTACCACGTCTCTCTTGCTAATGCAGCTCTTGTGGTAGGAAATTATAATGATTCTTTAGGCCATACCTGCACCCTCCTCCGAATCTCAAATACCCACATCCTTCAGACACCTACCAGGTCAGGATATTAGCTCACTGCTTGCAAGTGTTTGTATGAGGGGTACACGCCCCACAAGACTCAATGTGAGTTCTCTAGAAAACACAGCACAGCGAGATAGAGCTGAACTGTGCCGCCAGTCAGGTTCACAGCAGCCCTGAAACCATGGCGAGTGACGGAGAGAGGGATGATCAGGTCTCTCAAAGGCCCTTGGTCCCAGCAGAATCAACCTGATGTTGACACTTCTGTCTTTCCTGACACTGCGATGTTTGTCCGCCTTTCGCTGAAACATATAGACTCTTACTTTTATTGTTGTGGGTCACTGCTGATGGAAAAGAACCCTGCAAGTTTACTTTTGAGAAACATCAGAAATGCCAAAAAAAAACTAACCAAACCAAGAGGCAAGATGACAGGGTAACCTAAAGGCCTAAAGATTGGCAGGGGGGAGATTTTGCTAAAGAAGAAAGAATTGGATGAATTACAATACCATGGCCCGGCAATGCCGATAGTCAAACATGACAAATTCAAGACAAAAACCATAATATATTTTAAAAAAAAAGAAAAGAAAAGAAAAGAAAAGAAAACAGATGGGAAAGAGAGACAGAGGCAAGAACTGGATTTTGGGGTGGGTGTGAGGCTTGTACACAGGAAAAGAAACTAATATTTACTGAAGGCTTACTAGGTGCCGGGTTTTCACAAGCGGTGAGAGAAACGACCTCAACTCTCTTTCCCGTTGAGGAAACAGAGGTTCAGAAGGTGGCGTAACTGTCCAGGGCCACCCACCTGCTAGCTGCAAGAGGTGGGATTCGCACCCAGACCCACCTCATTCTAGTGTCCTCGCTATGTCCACCGTGCCACCTGCTTCCGTCTTGTGTTGTCTTCCCGGCCAGATCTCTGAAATACGATCAAGTTCACCATCTCTTTCTCTTTTGTGTGCTTTTTCAACATTTGCCCTGTTCTACATTCTATGTGGAATATAGAGTAGAAGGCTGAGCAGGCTCTCACAATTTCCCTTCTTGAAACCTTGCTACCCCTCTTTCAAGACTCAGTGTCAGGGTGGCTCAGTCGGTTAAGCGTCCAACTCTTGATTTCGGTTCGGGTCATGATCTCACCGTTCGTGGGTTTGAGCCCCGCGGTCAGGCTCTGTGCTGGCAGCTTGGGATTCTCTCTCTCTCTCTCTCCTTCTATCTCTACCCCGCCCCCCCGGCCCCGCCCCCACCCCCCCCCCCGGCCCCGGCTTGTTCTCTCTCTCTATCTCTCTAAAAAATAAATTTTAGAAAATTAAATAAATAAAAATAAAATAAAATACATTTAAAAACATAAGTCTATATAATATGCATTACATATATAATAAATAAATAAATAAATTTAAAAAAACAAATAAATAAAATACCTCCGAAAAATAAATAAACTTTAAAAGAAAAAAAGAAAGACTCCACTCTGTTCTCTGGCAGTGGGACAGTGACAAGTATCCAGGGAATAGAGACACAGGAAACTGGCATAAAAGCAACGGGTGCTTGCAAGATTTCTGAGGGAACCATATGTGATACACTTTTTAAGCAAAAGGATAGAGAAAAAAATCCATCAGTGTGGTTACCTCTGAGGAAAGGCAGAAAGGTGTGATCGGTGATGAAAACCCAGCTAGGTCCCGCGTCATTTTGTATTATTTTAGGGCTTAAGTGGGGGGGGGGGGGCAGCTGAAAGACATATAATCTATTATTAGCCTTTATAAATAATATATATGTTCATATACCACTTTGTTGTTTCACATGTTACATTAAATAAAACAGAGGTACGTCTGTGTGGCTCAGTCAGTTAGGCATCTGACTCTTGATCTAAGCTCGGGTCACAATCTCATGGATTGTGAGTTTGAGCCTCACGTTGAGCTCTCAGATGACAGCACAGATCCTGCTTGGGATTCTTTCTCTCCCTCTCTCCCTGCCCCTTCCTTGCTTGTGCTGTCTCTCTCTCAGAATAAATAAATAAACTTAAAAAGTGAATATTAATTTCCGTGGTATCGGCTGACTGATATAATAACAGTTTCCAGATAGTAATGCATATAGAATTATTCAAGTGTGCCTGTAATTTATATGCCCATTCTCTTTTTAAAAAGTTGATTATAGGGAAATTAATCTCAAAAATATATACTTGTGTGTGTGTGTGTGTATATATATATATATACATATATATATATGTTTGTGTATATAATATATATGTACGTGTACAGAATCTAATACTAATAAGAATCTTTCATGACTTTGTAAGGTATTAAAGCATTAGTTATATACTTATGAATTATATACTTGACTGCCTGCCATATTTTATTTTTAAATATCTATACATAGTGGAAAGAGATTGCTGCATGATTATGAAATTTTTGTAAAATTATATATTTATAATTTAAGTAGCATAAAGTGAAAATGAGGACGCACCAGAGGTAGGTACCACAGGAACAGGGTCAGGAACTGAGAGTCAGGAACCCAGGACGAGGCTGCATCAAGGCGGTGTTAAGCCATCCCTCCAGGTTTCCCGGAGTGAAGGAGCCTGGATTATGGAGAAAAGTGAATGAAAGCCCCGCATCTGCTTTAAGGAAATTGGGCCTTAACCTGGAATTCACCAACCAAGGACCTCACTCATGATCATGTTAAAACATAAGAAACAAAACAAAGAAACAGGACAGTTGGGCTTCTAGAAACACCCTAATAATGATGACTCACTTTCAGTGAGAGGCACTGGTAAGAAAATCAGCCAATGGTCTTTCACAAATAATATTCCTTCACTTCTTCTTTGTCATTTCATTAGAATTATCTATGTTTTGTGAAGCTCAACAAAATTGAAAATTTAAAACCAGACTTGACAAGTCACAAGCGGTCACATATTATATGATTCCATTTGCATGAAATGTCCATATTGGGAAAATCTATGGAGACAGAAGTAGATTTGTGGTACCCAGTGCTGGAGAGGTGGGGGTTGACAGGAAATGGAGAACTCTGCATATAGGTACAATTGTGGTGATGGCTGTACAACTCTTTCAGTTTTCTAGAGGTCATTGAATTACTCACTTTAAAAAGATCATTTGTAGAGTGTATGAATTATATCTCAATAAAACTGTTTACAAAAAAAACTAAACCTAAGAGTTTAAAACCTACTGAAAACCATATAATTCATATTTCACAGCACATAGAAATCATCTGTTAGAGGGATATTTTTAAAATTGCTTATAGAAGTATATTAATGTATAGGAATTAGGTATAGTATCTAATTATTATCCATTTCTATTAGAAAGGGTGCAAAGACAAGGACGGTGATTTAACACATGGATTTTTAAGTGTTTAGCTGGCATTCAAGAAAGCCTATGATACACTTTCTTAGCAAAGATTTTAAAGATTGAACACATGTCCGCATCTCCAGAGGGGTTTGGACAGTTTCGTGTGACAGTTAATTTTATGGGTCAAACCAGCTTAGGCTATGGTGCTCAGTGGTTTGGTCCAACCCCAGTCTAAATGCTGGTGTGCAGGTATTTTTTATATGTGTTTAACATTTAAATCAATACACTTTGAATAAAACAGAGTACTCTTAATAATGTGGGTGGACCTCAACCAACCAGTTGAAAGCATTAAAGACTCAGGTTCCCAAGATCGCAACAGAAGAGCCTTGCCTGACTTTCCCAGGCTGCTGTCCTGTATTATCAACTCTTCCCTTAATTTCCAGCCTGTCATCTTACCCTACAAATTTAACACTTGGCAGCACCCAAGTGGCTCATATGAACCAGCTCCTTGAAACTATCTATCTACCATCTATTTATATCTATCTATCTATCTATCTATCTATCATCTATCTATCTCTATCTCTGTTTGGAATGTTGACTGTTAACAGCATCAGGAGTTGCCTCTTATTCATTCCTGATGAAACAACATAATAATCAAGTCAAAAAGTGGAAATTCCACCCAGGTATTTACACGTTGAATTTTCAAAGCCTGAACGTAATTGATATTGATCCTGGCCAGGCTAATAATTTTATGGGACAGGTTGAGACCAGACACCACGAAGCCTAGACATGCATACCTTCTGACAGACTCCTTCCTTACCTCACTTACAAGGTAGCATAAGTGTGTGACTTAGCTTGTGTGACTGGCCACCTACACATTTCTGGTGGCAGTTTCTATGAGGAGAGGACAAGGGAAAAAGAATGGAGTATGGGATGCATCTGGGACATTTATGCACATCATATGGCTTCAATGCACAAAGAGTTATGTCAAAGCGAAGCCAAAAGAGTAATTCCCTGGATTCCCCTATATTACTATATGTAAGGTTTGGGAATGTGTAAATAATTAATGTGCAAAGGAGAATATCTAACATAATAATTTCAAAGGGTCAGTCTTCACAGAATTCACATTATTATTTTCATCAGTGAAAAGGGCCTTGGGCCAGGATAAGACTCCTGCTCATGAATTCCCTGCTATTGCTTCACTGTAGTGCTGTAGGGTGGGATTTGTAATCATTAAGAATCGATGACACCTTTAGGAATAAAGGAGAGTTTATACTTATTAGCGGATCCTGTGCAAGAGTTGTTTCTCAAAGACATGGACATGCCAACAGTAATGAAGCAAAACTTAAAAGAAAAGAAAAAAAAAGCTTTTAGCAGAAGAACCAAGACATCACTTAGTATTAAGCAAAGCAGGGAGAGGATTGGAATGGACAATTGATTAAGGAGAGAGATTAAGGGGAGCTCAGCTGAAAGTTTCCATTTTTATTGCTATGATTTTGTTTTTGTAAAAGGAAACTGGTGGGATTAAGAATTAGGAAATTATGAGAATAATCATGAATCTAGGTCTCTGGAGCAAAGAGGCATAGATTTTCTTCCTCAGTTAAAATTACAGTCCTATTTTTTAATACTGAGAGGAAGGTGTCTCTTCTCTTGTAATAACAAGGCAAGTTTGAGGACAGAGATAATGTAATGATCTCACAGTATGACGAGGCGAGGCCAGTAATGGCTGGATCCAGTCCACCAAAGCAAGAGCCACCCAACATTCATCCACAAAACTGAGCAGTCCAATGAGCCCCTGCAAAATGAAATTCTAAGTATTCAACCACCAGTCATTATTTTACTGGTTTCATCTAAGATCTTATAGTTTTCCGATCAACATAAATGAATACATAAAGGTGCTATTTACTTGAGTTTAAAATGAAAGCAGAGGGACACCTGGATGGCTCACTCAGTTGAGTGTCTGACTCTCGATTTCGGCTCAGGTCATGATTTCATGGTCTGTGGGATGGAGACCCGTGTTGGGCTCTGTGCTGACAGTGTGGTACATGCTTGGGATTCCCTCTCTCCCTCTCTCTCTGCCATTCTTCCACTTGTGCCCTGTCTTCAAAATAAAATAAACATTTGAAAAATGCAACCAGTTACCCTCAAATGTGATTCCATATATACGAGGACTAATAACAACTAAAATCAAAACACACATGAGGTAAGTGTCCCTGACTCAGCTCCCAAGTCATCAGGTTTACACAGGAACTCTTTTACCACAACTTTTGGGACATGATGACAAAAAGGATGCTCTCATGACCGACAGTCAATCCTTGATAGCTGAGTGTTCACTTAGTAATCAATATGGATTTCTCCATCATTGTACAGTTGGAATCCAGAAATCATGCTTTCTTGGGAGTGATGTCAATTTCTATCCCTTAGCTTTGTATATCTTAAAACAATAAAAAAAGAATTTCTTTCTTCTGTTCAAATTCAGAGACACCTGTAACAGGAAGGAAACAACACTACTGAAAGGGAGAGAGAGAGAAAGGGAGAGAGAAGGGGGGGGGAGGAGGGGAGGAAGGGAGAAAAGAGAAAGAAAAGGAAAGAAAGAAAGAAAGAAAGAAAGAAAGAAAGAAAGAAAGAAAGAAAAGAAAGAAGGAAGGAAGGAAGGAAGGAAGGAAGGAGAAGAAGAAAAGAAATGAAAGAGAGGAAGGAAGGAAGGAAGGAAGGAAGGAAGGAAGGAAGGAAGGAGAAAGAGGGAGAAAGGCAGGAGGGAAAGAAGGAAGGGAAACATGCTTCTAGGAGAGAAGACACATTCAGAAGCCTGCATGTGGAAAGCAGCCTGCTCTGAGCCTTTCTGACAGAGAAATGAAGAGCCTCACTGGGCATAGCCTAGAAGGGAGAAGTTTGAACAAAACCAATTACATGTCTTTGCAGAATTAAGTGTTCCAGTTACCCATTGCTGAAAAACAACAATTGACAAGTTAGTAATCAAAGTTACAAAGAAGTAAGGAAGGTGACCCCGAAATAGGAGAAAGGAGGCAGTGCTTCCTCTGGATTGCGGGTGTGGTCACGTCCCCTCAAACCACTGCATTTGGATGCCAAAGGAGAACATGAAGATGGAGACCATAGGAAGGCCGACCTAACATGACGACATGACTTCTGCTACGTGGTAATACAAATTTCATAATGATTGAACGTTGGCTGGGACGTTAGAGCAGCTACCTTCATCTTTCAGTTGGACTCCTTCCTTACGTTATTACCTGGCAGTTCAGGGAGCAGAACTTTGTTCCCACATATATACAATATTTAAATTGTAAATGTAATTATATGGCTAATTACAGCAGGAAGAATGCAGTTGTAATTATAACATATGTTTCTAATTGATTTTTTTCTGAATAAATAAACAGTAAATGAAGATCCGCACTGAAGAAGGGCTTCACCATTGCACTCACACATTTTGTGTATGTGTGTGTGTTTGATGAATTTGATGGGACACTTGTTCCTTCAGCTCTGTGACTGGGCAGACAGTGAGATCATGACTTAAGGAGTTCTGATGAGCATATTTCAATGTCATCTGCAAATAAACCTTCAATTTATTATGTAGGAAATGAGTTTTAGATTAAAAATTAATTACAAACTTGCCAAGTTAGTGCTTTCACACATCTGTGCCTTTGTGGCAGACAGGAAGAATGTTTATTTAAAAAAGGAATGACCCTACCACCCCATTCAAGATGGATGATTGAAAAAATAAGTGTTGTTTTTTTCCTTCCCCAGCTAAAACTTCCATTCAGCAACAGAAAAAAAAGAAAATTGATTTTTTTTTAAAAATGAATAGAAAAGTAAATTCATGAGCATGTTGAAAAAACCAAAGAATATTCTACCAGCAGACCAAAAATGTAAATAGTTTTTGAAAGGCATAAAGCAAATGGGAACAAAATGGTAGAGAAATTCAAGTCAACTGAAGAATGTAAGAACTCTATGAAGTTAACAGAGATAATTAAAAAAAAAAAAAAAGATTTTTACCAGCAAAACTTTGGAATAATTCCCCAAACTGGCATGATGGAGCTACAAGGAGTAGGTCATATGTAATGAAGTTGAAGTTAATGAAAGGGTGTGACGATGAGCCAATACCATCATCCTATGCCAATGGCCCCAAGTCTTCTCTAAATGGAAAGGCAGATCCAATGTGTGAAGGGCCTCATCTGCCAGGGTGGAAACCACCCTCTCCAGAGCACAAACTATGAGGAAATTCCACTTGGTCATGAGCCCTACAAATCCCCTGAGTAATCACAAGAAAAAATGTCGGTCATTCAAAGCTCCTTTGACTGACAGGCAAATGTAATTATCGTTCAGACTGAGGAAATACACTTGCAATTATTAATTTTGTTTAAACCAGGCTCTTATTTAAAATGTGATCAAAACAGGAAAACAAAACATTGAAAAACTCAATGTGTAAGAGATCTCAAAATTATACAAGGAATAGAAGAGAGCTTCAACATGATTATAATTAATATCTTCAGAGAGATCCCAAAGAACACATAAGCCACTGAAAAAAGGTGGAAGAAAAGAAAAACTTCAGAGTTCTCGGTAATATAAAATTCAAAGGGCAAAATACAAACTTAATAGATGGACAGAGAGCAACTCAGACAGAGCTGAGGGTCAAACACTGAAGTCAAAGAAGGATCATAGGATAAAGGGATACAGAGTATGAAAGAAAAATAATGAACCATAAGGGAAAGATTTTTTTAATGTATAACATTTGTTCTCTTCCCAAAGAAGAGAACAAAAAGAGAAGGAATACCTCAAGATAGGAAAAAGAGAAAAATTTCTGAAAGCTAATGAAATGTTCAAGCCTTGCAATGTCCGATGACACAATGTGTAAAAGAGGAATAATTTCAACACACACACACACACACACACACACACACACACCACATCTAAACACATGCTGAAAAATTACCAAAGCTATAAGGAGAAGGAAAAATACCTTTAAAACTTCCCAACTAGCCAGGGCACTCAGATAAGAAAAAAGAATGAAGCATGCAGCTTGGAAAAAAATAAATAAAATTATATTTGCAGGTGACATGACGTTGCATATAGAAAACCCTACTGGGTATACAAAACCACTTTTAGAGCTAAAAAACAAGTTCAGCAATGTTACAATAGTGCAAAATCAATGCACAAAATCAACTACATTTATACACAATAACAATAAATCTGAAAATAAAATTAAGAAAAAAATCCATTTACAATAGTATTAAAAATATGTAGGAGTAAATTTAACAAGTGATACATGAGTTGTATACCAAAAACTAAACAAAACAACACATGGAAAGAGAGCCCATATTCATGGATTGGAAAATTTAGTGGTGTTAAGATGGTAATAGACCCCAAACTGATCTGCAGATTCAATGCAATACCTATCAAAATAACAGCTGCTTTTTTTTTGCATAAATCAGCAAGCTAATTCCAAAATTCATATGAAAATTCAATTCGACAATAGCCTAAGCAATCTTGAAATAAGAATAATAAGTTTGGAAGACTCACACACCTTGATTTCAAAACTTAATACAAAACTATGGCAATAAAGACTGTGTGATGCTCACATAAGGATGAATGTGATAAAATCTGGAGTCCAGAAATAAATCCTGACAACAAACAATTAATGTAAGTATTGATTATATAAAATAGTAATGATAGTTTGGGGTTTAAATTTTTAGAGATAAAATACACGACAGAAATAATAGTAAATCTTAACCCTCAACTCTGGTCTTTTTAGTCTTCCTGTGGTTGAGGGAGCAGAGGGGCTAGAGAAGAGATTATTACTTAGACAACATATTTTAGTCTCGAGAGAATTTTTGCTATTTTATGCCTTCTCAGTGATTATTCTCATTTTTTGTCGGTATAAAAATTGGGAAGCTGTCTTCGTGTTGTGTTGGTTTGTTTGGGTTGGTGAGTTTCTTGCTTGCCTTTTGGGAGTCAGCATTCCTTACAAACACACAAGTTTGCTGAGAGTGTGGATCTGAAACACAGCTTCAGTCCTACCGCTATAGTGACTGGCCATGAAGATTCCGACCCCACATTCCCAAGAAGGAAGACACAATGAAGGTGACACAGTTTGCCTTTCTCATGGCTGTCATAGTATTTCAGAGGAAAAAGTCCTAACCTCCTTCCCTTAAGATGGTTTCTTCTGGGTGTGGTGTAAGACTCCACCCTTAACTTGGCAACACAAAAATGTGTCTCCACAGGGGATGAAGAAGGAGCTCCTTTGAATGTCAAGGTCAGACAGGGTGCATCCAGCTCCCGGCTGCTCGCCAGCGAAGTCCTGGTCTGCTGATCCAGATGAGCGTTGTCCTTCTCTTGAACTTTCCTCTTAGCTTTTTGTGACTATTTGTATCTCCCGGTACCTCCTCTTGTGGGTGGAAAGGAAGGACCTGGGTTTGACCCAGGGGAGCAGAGTTCATAGTGCAGCAAAGTTCATAGTGCAGCAAAAGACAATACACCCCAATAATGTGTTTAAACTGTTTTTTAGTCATAAAAAAAAAACTTCAAAAATCCGAAAAATATTATTTTCCCTGCCCTGAGGGAAAAATTGCATACATGCAAATAACAAATTTTGCACACAGTTTCAAGGCATTTCTAGAATGTCCAGTGTCCATTTATGAACATAGTTGTCAGGAATTCTGGCTTTAACACTCAAAATGAAAAAGAACAAAATTATGAAATTAAAGTGAATAGAAGTACATATTTATAAAGACACCAACCCACTTAGAAGCTCAGCTTTTCAACATATTCCCAGACTCAGCAGTCGGCACATTGGTGCCATGCATAGGTCTCCCTCCACTTAAAAAACTGTCATCAACAATGCCTTTCATTTTTCCAGGTAGCAAATACCCACTGAAGCAAAACAGTGAAAAATGCAGAGGAAGAAGGGAATCTCAGCACATTTGAGATCGTGCACTTGATAAAACTGTTTTCTTAGCCAGGCAAAGTGTGAAATTCTTTTCCTGGTTCTTAGTCTAAGTGATTTGATGAGATCATCATTCAGCATGTTGCCCAGAGCTGCTCCCTTACTCTGAGCAATACCCCGAAAAGGTTTCCCCCATCCAACTTTCTCTCCACTGATGGAACAAGAAGATTAAGAGAATTAGGTCTCCCATTGGTCCTTTTTTTTATTTGGCAAGACAGCCCATACATTGGGAAAAATTTGTGTTCCATTTTTTAAAATATGGTTTATTTTATTTTTCTACTTTTGATGGGTTCAAGTTCTTTCCTACCCATTTCCATCCCTTTGTAAAAAAGCCTATGTATCTCAATAATATAAAAGATCATCATTTAAACTTTCTTTACCTCTAACTTGGTTAGAAAATGCCTTCTGTTACCTTAACTCCCTAACAGGGGACATAATAGACTCTAGGATAATGCCCTCTGAAAGATGCATTGTTAATTAAGAAAAAAATATTTTTCTCTGATTCTAGATTTTTCAATTCAAGCCTGAAATTGATTCTTTCTGTACTTTTCCACCAAGCTCTCAATTTGGAGAGAAGGGAGGGAAGAAGAGAGGGAAGAAAAAAATAAACCGAAGCAAAATGATTAATTAAGGACCTGCTATGTTTCAACGAATATGTGAGAAAGTGTCATTTTTTGCTCATTTTGTCCTGATGTCAATCCTGATAGGGGAGTTGTAATCCAAATGGCCTCCTCCTTGACAATCCTATTAGTAAACTAGTTATCGATGACACTGTTGATCAGGCTCAGTTAGCTTATATCTGTGACTCTGAAACCACAGCTGGAAGTCCCGTCCTAATGCCCCTCCCTCCACCCCCAATGCTCCCAGTGGGTAGCCGCCCAGCATCTGGGTAACTGACAATTCCAGCCCTGTTGAGTTGACCACCTTCTCCACGCCCTCTGAAGATAAAGTCTGAATGTGATTCAGCTGCTCGGGCCCTCTGTCAGAGGGGGCTCCTCACTCGGGATTCTGACTCCTGGATCCAAAGTTGTGACACACTCTGCCTGTGAAGCCACCGTGCCCCTTTTTGAAAATGTAAGAGTCCATTATTAACGATGATGTGAGGACAACAGGCATAAATGAAGACTGGCCCACGTAAACCAGGACGAACGGTGGTCCTGGAGCCATTCTGCTTTCCCACGAAACAAGCTTTGTGAAACCTGCCTTGCTTTCCTTCTTTTTTCTTTGGGTTGAGTTATTATTCATTTTCTAAAGTCAAATATTAAACAGTTTATTTGATGTCCTGCCTTTCTTCTATAATTTAAGAATTTAATACTATAAACATATATATGTTTAGATATATAAAGTTTTCATTATTTTTGAGTCTTGCTAGATCATCCTCATGTGTACTTCATTATTGTCAATATCTGACAAAATTATTGTCGATATCTGACACGTGGTTGAGAAACATGACCACTCTCTAATTTTTGGAAAGATGGTTCTAGATATGGGCATTACTCCATTTTTAACTATATTGAAGTCAATCGCACAATTAATGAGAGCGTTGTGATAAAATATTTACCAGGGGTGGTCAATTTTTTCATACCAACTTTTCATTATAACACTGTTTTTTTAGGCTTATATGTTTTGTAGCTAAGACATTAGGTGTTTATAAATTCAGAAATGTTTTAGCTTTTCCAGTGAACTGAATGCTTATACTGACTTTCTTAATCTCTAATACTGGTCAACGCTTTGAAGAAAATATTATGCTATTGTTTCTACTGTTGTGCTGGGAAGGCCGCTCTCCTGTCGTCCTTTGCAGGTAATGTGTCCTTCCTTAACAACTTCCTTCAAATCCCTCTTTGTCTTGGGTACTTCACAGTTTTACCATGATGTATCTAGGCATGGGCATCTTTCTGATTCCTACCTGTGATTCAGTAAATCTGGGGATTAATGACTTTCATTATGAATGACTTTTATCCACTAACTTTACAAACAATGCCTATAATCTCCCCTAGTCTCTCTTCCTGGAAATGCTGTCAGATCTGTGTTAGACTTTCCAATCTCATGTCTCTTGACTTCCTTCCACGTGTTGCATATCTTTCTCCTATATTCTCGGCAGACCCTTCAGAGCCGCCAACCCGTTCTTTCTTTAGCTCTTTCTAATCAGTGTAATCACCCACTGGGTATTTAATTTCAGTAGTCATATTTGTTTTATTTGTCAAAGTCCTGCTTGTGTTTGTTTGCAAATACTGAGAATTTTTATCAGCATCTCATTCCTGGATCACATTTTCTACTCCATATTTTCTTTAAAATACATGTTTATTTTTAAACAATCATCCTATGTATGCTTGTACATTACAATATCTTAATTTCTTGCTGATCTTATTCTGTTGTTTATAGTTTCTACTGGTTTCGATTATGGATGCTCCTCTGAGCCTGTGTTGCATAATGTAGGATTATAAACACAGACCTGACTGATGTTAATCGGTAAAAATCTTGGGGTCCTAGGGTAAAGATGTTTTCTTCTGGAGTCCTGCTTGCCTATACCGAATGTCCCAGAGCATTGCCAACCTAGAAGTCATTTAAGTTAATTCTTGGTTTGGAGTTTCCTAAGCTATGCAATTGTGGTAATTATCCAAAGGAGAAAGAATTTTTATTAATATATTCATTTTCTACTTGGTACCAAAACTAAGCAGACCAAGTTTCCCTGTTGCCTCCCTTTTTCCAGAGGTCAATTCTATTCTTTTAATAGCCCACCTTTCCCTAAATACGTAGCTCATTACTAAGTGGGGAGATTCAAGTTCTTATTTCTTGTTCCACAGGGTCAAGTCCTTGTCTTGTATTTCTGTGTAGTAACCCAAGAAGCTGAAGCCTCAAGGCTTGCTTAACACTGTTTTCAGCTTTGTCTTAATTTTTGACTTCTAGGAATATACCTTAGTACATGTGTGTCTGTATACACTTGCTTACTTACACTTAGTGAACTTGACTATGCACTTAAAATTATGTTTCCGTATTTTATCCAATATTTCTAGATATTCAGCATGGAAAGTATGTTCAGAACATTTAGCCTTATCATAGTGTCAGAAACAGAGGTCTAAAATATATTTGTCATAGGGTCCGTTCTGTATGTTCTACACATTTTCTTTACCCTTCCAGATCTTTTACTCAGGAAATAATCAAGATCTAGAAGGGAAGACTTTCAGAGTGAAAAACGAAGGTGCATCTCAGTTGCCATGAAAAGCCATAGTTCCTAATCATCAGTAAAACCATTGAAAAATAGGAAGAAGACAGAAACTGGGTAAATTAATAATTTCCTGCCTTTGAGAAGAAAATCAGAGATAGTCCTGAGAAAACTAGAGTCTCCAAATGGTGAGTTGGCCAAAATGCAGTACATGGTTAGGACAACTTTCATGAATCTTTAAGTCAATTCCTTTTGCCCACCTCCTTTTTGTTCTTACTGCTTCTCTTGTTGTTGTTCTGAGTACAACTTCAGGTGGGGGACACTTTCTACACATAAATGAACTTGCATCACCCCCCCCCCCGATGTTTTATCTTACTCCGGCTTATTTAGTTTCTGGAAATGAGATTCCCTTTAACCATATTGAAAATGTTGGTCTGTATGCTGTATCTCCTTCACGCCTTCATCTTTCTTCAACTGACTGATGCAATTCCGATCTTCATAATCTAGTAATGTGCGTTGGGCAGCACTGGACCACTTATTTCCAGGGTGAAAGCAAGAGGTGAATGATCATTTTCCTCAGATCCTGAATTCTAAGAATGGTAAGAAACATTGGGTTATACTCATCATCTCATCTACAGAAATGTGGCCAAAATTGTGTCCAGTCTTAGTACACCCATGACAATGTACCCCTTCCATAATATGTGTATCACTATGTTCATTGATAGATTATAATTCATGTGTCTACTTCTGATACTATATTCTGAGAGGAGAGCATTCCCTTCATTCGTCAGCAGCTTCTGTGAGAGTTTGACCAGACTGCTGTGATTCTGTAGTTCAGTTCTACACAAAGGTAGCTCTTCTGTGGGGTAGATGGACCATATGAGTTTAAAAGGTCATAGAACTGAGTCCATGTACTGGTACGTACCATCCGCCTTAGCAAGAGGAGTATAAGCATTAAGACAAACCACATCCCACTTGTCAGGAGATGGAATCAAATCTGTCATGAAGAGATGCCTCCCACTTGCACCAGACAACTTAAGAGTCTCCCCAAAACTACCAAAGATAAGGAGCAGCAATCCATTTTTTACTTCTACTAAAGTAAGAGAGTGAGACAACGAAAAGCACATACTTCTGAATCCAGACAAACGTTTGTTCTAAAATCCTGGTTTCTCAAAGGCAAAACATTTTTAAACTTTGTACAGCAGCATCCAACATTATAATCCCATCCTTAATATCAGTGTCTCTCCAGCCAGAGAAGGAGACTTTGTGGAGTATATTCTAAGAAACCTACCAGTCCCAAAGGTAGATATCCACTAACTTTGTTGTTAAGTATGTTGTCTGGGAGGGTGGCATTTACCCTGGGTGTGACACATCCATCATCTATCAGGCAACTTCTTATAGGCCAAAGTAGAACATTCCTAAAACAGCTCATGCCAGCAGGTATACAAGCTCTCTGATCCAGCTGACCTAAGATGAGTTGGAGCTAGTATCGAAAATTGCCAAGGATGAATTTGTAAAAACAAGGACAGCAAAGGGGATAGACAAAGAGGAATTTTTTAACTTCTCTAGGGAACCCATTTAAGCTGAGAATTTTTTGAACTGCCTCTGATGTCTCAGGCATGAACTCCCCTTCCTTCTTTCCCAAAAATGAAATGAGGCTAGCTTACAATCCATTTTAAATTGCAAAACACAGAGCCTGGGTGGCTCAGTCGCTTAAGCGTCCAACTTCGGCTCAGGTCATGATCTCACAGTTCGTGAGTTCAAGCCCTGAATCGGGGTCTTTGCTGACAGCTCAGAGCCTGGGGCCTGCTTTGGATTCTGTGTCTCCCTCTCTCTCTGCCCCTCCCTTGCTCTCTCTCTCTCTCTCTCTCTCTCTCAAAAACAAACAAACAAACAAACAAACAAGCAAACAAATAAATAAATTGCAAACACACATGGAAATTTCCCAACACCTAGTTTGACTTGTTGAGTACTCAGTCAACAAATGTTTCACTAGGTTAGTATGGTGCCATGTCAAACAAAATGTAAAAGTGTACACCCAAGACCTATTGAAATTGAAGTTTATTATAAGTTTCTCCAATCCTGAAGGAGAACCTCAGCCAGGCGTAGATTCTACAATAGTTGCATGGGGGGAATAGTTGCTTGACAAATCAATCTGTTGAATTTGGTGGTGGAGGTCTAGACAGAAACCAGGCTTTCAAACAAAGATCAATAATTACCATCATTATATACAACAACTATTTTATGGATAGACCCTAGTTAGAGTTTGTTATAATATTTATTAAAATATTTTAAGTGGAAAAAAATACTTTGATATATAATTTTCTTCTTTAGGAAATTTATTAAATTTATAGGCATGTAGACCCAAGGTTTATTCCATTTTATCTTCAAAAAGTCAAACATCTGCCACCCCAAGATTATAGACTGTTAGTTCATCCACTAAATCAACCAAGTTTTACACCTGAGAGTCACTTGATCTCTGTCCTATACTAAAGCTGCTCGACTTTCAGAATCAGAGACGTAGTTGTCTCCCTAGCTTCAATCATTCAAATACCTTGTACAAGTCTTCCCATGAAAAAACTCATCATGAAGACCTGTCATCCATTGGCCTCTCCACTTTCATTACCCTCTTTCTTCCCTTCTTCTTTAAAGTATTTCTTCTTCAGGTTGGAATGGATGGCCCAATGTTACATTCAATCTCTTATGAACACGCTACATTTTTTCTTTGTCTCTCCAACAGCCTTGAATGTAATAACCATGTACCTCCTCCATGTCTACACTCATACAACTGACAATTGCTGATAAGATCACACAAGAGGCGATCCAACACCAGCCAAGAGTCCAAATTCATTTCTCAATAGTATCAGTAAAATGACTCCTCTCTTTCTTTTTTTTGGGGGGGGGTGAGGGGAGTTGAGCTTATAAGGTTACATTTAAAACCTTGCTGCAATCATTATTGATCCATGAGAAATCTTGTTTCACTCCGTAGAAAGACTGTCTCATCTCTTTTCCTCACTCTTCAAGCTCTACCCTCATGTTTCTTCTCACCTTGTTAGCTAATACTTCACTGAGACAATCCTCACACAGTATATGATTGTCTTGTTTCCTGATTTTTTACCCAAACTTTGTGTCCTTCTTTGTATGAAAATAGAGGAAGTGTCCTTTTTCCTAGCCAGTGAAGAATCTACCCATCTCAACCTTTCATGGACTTTCCTGGAATGACCCCTTCTTTCTCCTGGATTCTCAATCTTTCTCATTACAGGGCTCTTTTCTTCACAGGAAAGCTCCAGTATCTACAATTAAATAAAATACAGATAATAACAACCCTTTTCATTGTCTGTCCTTTTCCAGACACTCACATTTTGTTGCTCCTCTTAAGGGCCACATTTCTATGTTGCCTACTCATTGTCTACGATCTACAGTTTCCACTTACTACTCAACTCATATCAGCCTGGCTTTTTCCCTTACCATGCCACTGAAACTGATTGCACCCAAGTCATCAATTACCCATATGTGGCCAAACCCAATAGGCATTCCTCATTCTGCTACATAAAAGTATCAACTAAAACAATTAACTACTTCCTGCTTCCTGAAAGGCTTTTTCTCTTGAAGCTTTCTCTATACCATCTATTATGGTCTGAACGTGTTCCTCTAAATTAGTATGTTGAAGCCCAACCCCTAGTATGGCTGTGTTTGGACGTGGTGTCTCTAAGGAAATAACTAAGGTTAAAAGAGGTTATAATGGTGAGGCCCTGATTCAACAGAATAAGTGTTCTTCCAAGAAGATACACCAGAGCTCCTTCCTGCTTACTCTCTCTTTCCCTTCCCATATGTGCTCAGAGGAAAGGCCATGTAAAGGTAAGGTAAGCATCTGGGAGCAGGAAGAGAGACCTCACCAAAACAGTGACCAGGCTGGCATTTTGATCTTGCACTCCCAGCTTCCGGATCTACAAGAAAATAACTTTCTTTTGTTTAAGCCGTCAGTGCATGGGTACTTTGTTACAGCAGCCCCTGCAGTCTAAGACATCCATCCTCTCTAGATTTTCTTCCAACTCTTTCACTGCTCCTTTGAAATTCTAGATAATCCACCCTAGAGTTAATATGGAAATCTGTACAGCTAAATCTCTGTCTTCTCTCTATATCTTCTGCCAAGGCAACCTCAAGCTTTCCTTTGGTTTCAACTATCATCTGAATGCTGGTGACTCCTACAATTATATTTCCAGTTTAAATTTCTTCTGAAATTTTGAGAATTTCATATCCAACTGGTCATTAACTGAGAAAAGAAAATGTTGAAAGATGTCACTGGCTCCCAATCTTCTACCCAAAAGTGACACTCACATTCCCATTCCCATTCATTAAGGTAGGTCACCTGGCCATGTGTGACTTTCGAATATGCCTAGAAGAAAGACAATCAAACATTTATGGTCATCCCCAATCACTACTGTAACCCCCCAGATCTATTTCTCCTCCATATGGCTGAGATATCGTCTACACCTCAGCGCTTACCCTGCTATTCACTAGGTTGCCAAAACTTTGTCAGCACACTTGATGGCTTCCTTTCCCTCATTCCCCACATGCGCTCCTTAGGTGATCCTATACATTCTTCTTTAACAAATACCTAGAATGCATTTCTTGGCATATCCACACCACCCACCTAGTCCAGGACCCTGTCTTCTCTTCCCCGAACTAATGCAGTGTCATGATCACTGAACCCCTCCCCTTCTTTCCATCCTATCCTGTATTTTCTGTTTGACCCGTCTCTGACCCATTTTCCATATTTCAGGTAGAATGATATATCGGAAGTGAAAAAAGAAAGTCGACCATTTTGGTAGCTCCCATCAGCGTCTCCCAACATGTCTTGAACCTCTTTTCTTACTGACTGTTCTCCAGACAGGCTGGCTCCACACACACTTTGCCATTTTGCCTGACATGCTCACCTCTGGCTGTTCACTTGGATGTTACTTCTCATCCTTAAATACCAGCTTAAATACCATTCACTCAGGCAGGATGGTTCCAATTGCCTTATTTTATCAGTGACTCACATACCCAGCCACCCCCACTTTATTTCCATTACAAAACCCTGTTTCGGATACTTTAATAACTTTGCCATTGGGTGTGCATTTACATCTGCTTATCTTTTATTTTCCTTCCACCAGTTGACGGGACATCTGTCTTTCTTGTTGTCTAGTATATCTCTGGTATTTAGCACGGTGCCTTAATAAATGTTTGTTCAATGAATAAATGACAAACACCAAGCCTGTGAAGTTCAGGTCAATGTTTACTTGAGCAAAAGGCTGACTGTAAATATGCTTTCTGCCTCTCTTACTACTTTGCTCACAGTGTATGTTCACTGGATCGAACAGCTCCTGTCTACAAAACATATGCCATAAATATATGTTGAATCAATGAATGACTGAATATGATATAATGTATCAGAAGCAAATACCAGATTATTTGCGTGTTTTATTGGCCTTTCCTCGGCCTTTGGACTTTGCAGATGGGAATCTTTAATGGATAACACTCTGTGTGTTTAGCCTAGACCCTGATTACTGACAAATGAGCATCATGTTCTCAACTCCCTGCTGAGAGTCCAAATTGGAAAAAAGACCTTCTTGTAAGGCAGTTAAAATTTCCAATTGAAGAACTCAGAGTAATATTATTTTTTTAAAACTTGATTCTTAATCTGACACCACTTTTGAATGTGTATAAATTGCCTCTGCTACAAAGAAAATAAAACTGTCATCTCATACTTTATACGTATTTATTATGCTTTTATTATTTACAATCAGAAGAGTTGGAACATATAACTGATCATGCTACCTAATTAATTACAAATAAAAATCATTAAACATCAGATATTCTAATAACAAAGCTCTTGGTAGATAGTTTCCGATTCAGGCAGATTATAAATAATGATCCTATTTAACAAGATAACAGTTTACTACTTTAGTGCTAACTTTTCCAGAGAGTAGCATTAAGATATTTCATGGGGCCACGAGGAGGAGTGGCCTGTATGTGCCCTGAAGTATCTTCAGGCTAAAACTATTTTATCCATGCCACACAGGCTAAAATCTTTGGGTGTTTGCACCTATTTGTCTACTCAACAGAGCAAATTTCAATTAAACCTTTAAACAGAATTCCATTCTAGTTAGGAGTGGTCATCGTGCCATCTCAAATGCATACAGGATAATTATCTAATGAGGTTTGGGTCCTTGGTATGTTCCTCAGCTTCCAGGAAGACACGGCAACTCGGCTAGTTCCTCATTTTCTGCCAAGACCCCATGGAAATTACAAATGTGGCCTATGGGCTTTCCGAATCCATTTGGGGAAAAAAAAATTATTTTCAAGATTGCTCACAGGATAGCTGGTCTACAGGACATCTGGTCTATCCGTTCTTCCAGGGGTTCCTTAGGAAAACGGCAGTGGATCAGCCAAGACCTTGGAGCCTCACCGACACCATAACAGCTCTCTGCAGAATTGCTCATAAGTGAGTTTGTTCCTGCTGCAGCCTCCTCAGTCTGTGTTGAGGTTCACTCAAAGAGCCCAGAGAAGCACAGTGATAAGTCAAATAGGAATTTGTTTTCAAGAATGGTGCTAATTTCATCACAATGTTTTTTTTTTTTTGGTATTCTTTTTTTTAATAAAAATAAAACCCAGGAGAGGGGCACCTGAGTGGCTCAGTCTGTTAAGCGCCCAGATTCAGCTCAGGTCATGATCCTGTCGTTCGTCATTTTGAGCCCCGTGTCAGGCTCTGTGCTGACAGCATAGAGCCTGGAGCCTACTTCGGATTCTGTGTCTCCCTCTCTCTCTGCCCCTCCCCTGCTCGCGCTCTCTCTCTCTTTGTCTCTCTCTCAAAAATAAATAAACATGAAAAATAAAATTAAAAAAAGAATAATAATAAATAAAACCCAGAAGGTATTTCTCTAGTTGTAAAGATCTTGAGCAACATTTTTTATTTCGATTTATTTTTCTGTCTTCTTTTGCCTCATTTTCAATTAATGTTTCTGTTTCTTTGTCACATATAAGTCATTATAAATATTTTCTCGAGTAAGGATGTGGACACACACACACACGCATATGTACAATATTATCCCATATATAAAAAATATGACTAGCCTGTCTAGCAACTCTCTTTGATCAGTTTATTGGCCCTTTTGGAGGACAGTGTCTTAAACCAAAGGAATAAATCTTCAAGAATGCAGTTGTATCCCAGGGGAATGCAAGGGGGAGATGCTGGTGTGTAAGAAGAAAAGCATGCAAGTGACACTTGAGTTGCAAGTCAGTTACCTATCCCATGTGATCACTGGACCATTCCAATGCACACACCACTTTCAAAATCAATGTCAGCCCAGATTGAAGGCAGAAAATTGGAGCTCAGCTTCTCACTTTGATTCTCCTGTTGACTCATCTAGGACCGTCTTTAAGCCCTTCAGTACTTTCTTTCCCATGTTGCTTTTTCCTTAATCTCTACCTCATAGGCAGGAACAGACCACCCAGGAGAACTCCTGGACTTACAAAATTAATCTGTGAATCATTGTTTAAGGAAGCCTAGCTTTGCGGGCAGGGCAATGGTAGGTTCAAGGGAATATTAACCCGTCGAAGGCATAGCCCTCTCCCCTGCATCCAGCCAGTGGTGATAAAAGGTTCACATCCACTACTGTATGGGTGACACATACACAAATGCAAAGGACATAAGAAGCAAAGGATTGCTTTCCTAAGGGAGACGATATTGTACTTGACATTCCAAAGAAGGGAACCGAGACCCTGAAAAGTAAAGTGAATTTGGCATGGTAGGTTAAAAAAACTGGTGAGGAATTTCTGGAGATTGTGCATCACACTAAGGGAAGAGTATAAATAAAAGGTTGTAAATATAAGCGTGTTATGCAGAAAATCCACAGGAAGGTTTGAGAAGCAATGTAGCTTGAAAAGTAATAATAACAACAATAGCATTTACAAAGCAATTAAGTTCATATATATCAGCTAATGAAATCTTCACAACAACCCTGTGATTCAGGTATTATGGGTATTCCCAATTAACACATGAGGATATTGAGGTCCAGGGTGGTCAAATAATTTTCCCAAGGTCACACAACCAGACCGATCGCTGTGGCCCAGAGCCCACCCGCAAAGGCTTACATTTCAGCTACTGTGTACTACTTGTGTGGCCTTAAGTGAGTTACTTAACTTCTCCAGAGTCCAGTTGTCTCATCTGTATAATGGAATAATACGCAACTCTTACAGGATGAAGACACAGATGAATGGATGAGAAAGATGTGATATATATATATAATATATATCATATATTATATGTGATATATATAATAAGTGACATATAACATATTATATATGATATATAACATATATTATATATAATATATCACATATTATATATGATATATATATATATATATATATAACATATATCATGGGATGTTATGTATCATTATACAAAATATATCATGGAACATCACCCAGCCTTACAAAGGAATAAGATCTTGCCATTTGCAACAACATGGATGGATCCTGTTAAGCGAAATAAGTCAAACTGTGAAAGACAAATGCCAGGTGATTTCACTTATATGTAGCATCTAAAAAACAAATGTAGAAAAAAAAAAAGCAGGGTGAGACCTATAAATACAGAGCACAAACTGATGATCGCCAGAGGGAAAGGAGGGGGGTGGACAGAAAAATGTGTGAAAGGGAGTGGGAGATAACAGCTTCCGGTTATGGAACGAATAAGTCACAGGAATAAAAGGCACACATAAGTGTGTCAATGTAGTGTACAATATAGTCAATGAGATTGTAATAACGTTGTGTGGTAAAAGATGATAGAGACACTTGCGGCAAGCACAGCCTCCTAACCTCCAGAGAAGTTCCATCACCATCTTGTACGCCTGAAACTAATGTAACATTGTGTATCAACTCTAGGCAAATAAAAAAATTAAAGACACATTTACACACTTGCTAAATATTCCTTATCAAGTGCTTGCTATACGTTATTTTTATTGCATTTTTATTTTTATTGTGGTTGTTGTATGGAACAGTGCTCTTCTGTTTAGAAATTTAAAGATATGTATATAAGCTGAAGTTGGAAATAGAGATTTAACACAAACCATAAATTATGGGGAGTTGAACTTCTGGTATCATTCACACAAAAGTTGGTGTAGGTGTATGTAAGATATCCCAGGACAGGAATACAACTTTATACTTCTTTGTGTCATGAGATCTGGTAGAGAATTGAACACTGCGGATGCATGCTAAATGTTGAATGAACAAATGGGTTCACTCATACCCTCTGCTTCTCTTTTTTTAATATTTTTTTTTAATTAAGTAACCTCTACTCCCAACGTGGGGCTTGAACTCATGACCCAGAGATCAAGAGTCCCATGGTCCACTGACTGAGTCAGCCAGGTGCCCCTCTGCCTCTCTTAATGCACATTGGACTATCCATGGGTTGTCATGGAGCATAGTGAGAGAATTGCATTTCAGTGCAATGAAATCATAAAATAACTAGGGCTAGTGATGAAAGGATATGGGGGGGGATGAGGGATTGAACCCCTTCCTTAGCCACCTGGGGCATTCGTTATGGGTAAACTGCCTAAATCCATGATTCCTGAAGGGAAGTTCAGGCTGTCACTGAAGGTGGGTTTGTCTCTCCTTCCTGCAGGGCTATCTGTAAGCCACTTTTGCTGGTAGGATTATCTATAGGAAGATCTGAAGGGACTGAGAATTGCCATTCTCATTTCCTGAGGATTTGAGATCTCGCTACAATCAGTGGGCTTACTTTGTCTCCTATATCTCTGCCGGTGGTTCTTAAACTGGTCTCTTACAAACCCTATTCTTGGTTGAGATTTTTTAAACTAAAAACTTTGAAAGAATAAAATGCACACACTTTAAACATTCGCACGTAACATACTTCTCGATACAATTATGGGAATAGCAAAGGCAGATCCTAGACAAACAGAGTTTCAGATGACAAAATTATACTGTTTTTTGTTGCCAAATACAGTAAAAACAAATCTGGGTCCAGTGACTTTGTCATAGCCTAAATTATTTTTTAAGGAATCCAACTTCAGTCTCCAACTATACAGCCCTCCTGAAGAATTTCCAGAAGTTTTCAAATGGAGGCAACGGGAAGAAGGCAGCTCAGTGCCATGAGACACAGTACAGAAAAGCAATATGATTGCGATCGTAATCCTTTGCTTAACATCTTGAACTTCTAACAGCTTCCTTACCCTCATGCCTCCTCGCCATCGTGGCGTGTTCAATATCTTTGCACACCTGGAAGCATAAAAGCACTAATTTCCATGAGGCTGTTATTACAGGAAACTGAGAAATGGAGAGGAAGGGTGAGACGGTGACTTAGGAGCCATTCAGGAAGGTGATGGCTTTTAAGGTGGCATGATGTCAGGCTGAGAAGTTATGCTCAGTGTAGGACAGTCATGCTTTAAGGAATTGTACGTGTCCATGGGGAAAAAAATCACTTGCTGAATTTTAGTCCTTTCTTCTTACAAACACATAACTATCGCATTTAATAGTTGGAGACATGTTTTTAATACATATGCTTTTAATACACATCCTACTTTTAGGAAGTGGAATGTATTCCTTGAGGTCACTCTGTTAACCAACTTAGAGAAGTTTTTGGAAGAAGCAGTGCCGTATGTGATTTCAAACAGTTGTTTATTTTTTATTTTTTTATTTTTTTTGGTGTTTTAGGAAAACCTACATCAACTTTTATGACAGATGCATTTCATTCAGTCAGTCAATCAGGCACTATTTCAAGAAATATTGTGTGTGTGTGTGTGTGTGTGTGTGTGTGTGCTGGGTCATAATGGCTGACAAAATGGGTCACAGCTCTGTACTCCCAGATTTTACAGTTTAATGAGCATGATGAGTATTAATACCATAGTAACAAAAGTGAATTTACAGCTGTGATAATTGCTACAAATAAGACGTATCAGATTCTGAGGTGTCTGACAGGTGGGGATGGTAGGGATTCATTCTTGTTTAGACATGGATAGAGGAGAGAATATTATGGTTAGTGACTGCCTCAAGCCAGGGCAGATGTCAGAGATAATGGGAAAGAATTATAGCTTTATTTAGAATCTGAAGTCTAAAACTGAAACATTTCATTGTAACAAACAAAAACATTCCCTTTGGCTTCTGAAATCTCGTTTTAAACACACACACAAACCTTTACTTTCTACCTAGTTGTCCTCTTACCTCGATGCTGAAAAGTCAGAACCTGACTATTGTAATAGCTGAAAGTATAGTTTGTCAAGACAACGTGGAATCCAATCTGGATAAAGAAGATGTTCACCGTTAACAGAGGTTCATCATCAGATCCAAAGGCTTTTTTTTTTTTTTTTTCATTGAAAAGAGAAGCAAGTCCTAAATTCAGTGTTTTGTTTGCTTATCCAAGTTTATGGTTCCCTCCATGAAAAATCGTAAGAGAGAAGACAAAGAAATAAAGTAAAAAGATAAGAAAAACTATTCTAATAATTCCACTTATTGAAAACAGTTGCTCTGTTCATCAGAGGGGTGATAACAGAATTCTTTTTCATTTTTCTTATGGACATTGCTGATGAAGGTATACATTCCTAAATGACCATTTTAAATGCCTGTCCTAGAAATAAAAGCCAGACACTGTGTATAGAAAAAAATAAATAAATCCCTTGTTCCTGAAATCACTTTCGTGTTATGACACATTTCAGTATCTGGATTTATGGAGCTGTCCAAATTCTCATAATAATCATAGGATAATAAATCCCTTTGGCCAGGTAGCCGCAGGCTTTCAAATGGATTATTTGGTTTTAGGAGAAAAAAAAAATGAGCGGACACAGACACATATTAATGACTAGCTTAGCCCTTTCTTTGTTTCTCTTTTCTTTTATTAAAATGTTCTGTGATCGTATCACCAGTACTCACCATTTTTATACCAAGTGATAAAACTCAGTATAAAATGCCACATTTGCATCTCTCCCAAGAAATTTTTAGTCATTGAGGAACCTACAAGCTTTGCCTTAAAACCAATCACTTTATGACGTATTTTCTCAAACTGAAATGCTTTCCTCTCACACTGAAATGCATATCGTAAGTGTGATGCGTTTTCTTCAACCATTTACACATGGGAAAGGTTTGTGTCAAACAAAGGAAACAAATAAAACTCCTTTCCAGCCTCAGGAAATGCACAGTCTTCATATCGGACGTATTAGTGTCTACTTTATTTATTAGTTTATCAGATTTTAATCTCCTGTGGATCGCTTATCCAAACGCGTGCAGTCATTCTGGAACATTGTAGAGTTTTCTGCTGTCAGGAAATAGCACAAACGAAAACCCTGCTCAACTTGGAAGCTGGATGGAACGTGGAAAATTCTTATCTGTCCTCATTTCATAGTAATAATAGCAAACACGTTCCTAGTGGTTATGATGTGCGAGGCACACGGGTGAAGTCATCTAAACCACACCGCCAGCTAATAACATGGCACTTTTGCTGTCCCCACTGTATAGATGGAAGAACCAAAGCCCACAGGCTGTAATGAATTGCCAGGAGTGCACAGCTGGGTACGGACAAAGCTCGCCAGGACACAGGTCCCCAGCTCCTCCTGGCGGGCATCTCGAGGGAATTATCAAAACTCATTTCATGCTGTCGTGGAGCCACGGCAAACATATAGCTGGGGCCACCCTCTTGGTCTCGTTTATTTCTTTAGTTTCCTGACCCATTCTGACCAATCAGAGAAATCCCAAAGATGGCAGAGGGAAAACAAAATGCTTCCTTTCCTTCTCCGTTTCTGCTCAGGTCCTGTTTTTACCAGGTATCTACTGGAAAATTGCACTTCTGAAAATTAGCTCAGGACCCGGAATGCCTGTAAGAAACTACTGTGGTTTGAATCATGCTTTCATGGCAAGCTGAAAAAAATTCTTGACATCCCACAATCAGAAAACATGTCAGAAACTGTGAGCAACATTCAAAGCAGTGATTTAAGCAGATGTAACCAAATCGTGATGTTGACACGGCTGTGGTCAAGAAGAGATCTGTTTCTTCCCAACGTCTACACACGATCAGCCTAGCCGGGACCATGGTTTGCTCTTTATTTCTTCAACCCATGGCCACCTCCCAGTGGCCCCATCTCTGACTGCTATACTGAAGGCTGATCTGTTTGCATCATTTTGTTTTGTTTTGTTTTTCACAGAAGCCAGGGGCTGTGCTGCATTGCAGGCAATTGGCTTCCAGATGTCCGTAGGGAATTGCTTTTCTGCCCTGTTTGCAGCCACCCTGTTCATCCCATAATGGAGCCCTGCCATCTATCCTGTGCACATTTCCAGCTCGCCAAAAACTGAATTACATGAGGTATAGCTTCAAAGTTGTACTCATTCAGTGTTACAAATGGTTCCTGGCTGACATTGATGAAACTCCTCAAATGTCTGATGGGACGTTGGTGACAGAGATAAATCTCCCAGGCATGTGTGCGAGCAGGCGTTTGTGTGAGTTGAGAAAAAGTGAGTAAGTTTGAAACTTTCGCATACAGGTCACCTCTAGATGTACATTTACTTCAACCATGATTAACGTTTTATTCTTTTCTGTCTAAATTATGACAGTTGTCTATGCAATTTGCTTAAGAAAATGCCAGTTGCCTTACTGATGTAAGGTTTACTTATTAAATGAGACGGTACGGACAATATTTGAAAACATCTGTTGTGTAAGGGTCACTTTTGTGAGATCTTACAGTGCCCTCGTATAAATGCATTATCATTTTAAATATATTGTAATTATTGATTCACTTGTCTATCTGCCTCCTTAGATCATAAGTTTTTTTTTAATTTAATTTTTTAATGTTTATTTATTTTTGAGAGGGAGAGAGAGAGAGAGAGAGCATGAGCAGGGGAGGGGCACAAAGAGGGAGACACAGATCCGTAGCAGGCTCCAGGTTCTGAGCTGTCAGCACAGAACCCGATGCGGGGCTCAAACTCACCAACCATGAGATCATGAGATCATGACCTGAGCTGAAGTCGGACGCCTAACTGACTGAACCACCCAGGCGCCCCGTTAGATCATAAGTTCTAAAGGAAAAACAAATGAACAGGTAGGTAAGTAAATGACTAAATTAAGGGACAAATGCATTCCCGTATCTTCCCCACTCACGCTGAAGCTTAAAGAAAGCCACAGTGAATATTAGCTGTCATTGTTAGTATTTTTATTACTCCTCTCTCCCACCCCACATCCTGTCAACCAGGACCTGCTGATTTTACCACCTAATTTATTAAATAAAATATATTACCGCTTCACTCGCTATGCTACTGAAATCCAAGACTTCATCGCTTGGACCCTACCGCCAGTTTTTCCCTTTGAAATTCAGTTTTCATAAAGCCACCAGTGATCTTTGTTTTTCCAAAACACAAATCTAATCATGTCATTCCCCTCCCTGGACTCCATCAGTTGCAACCAGAGGGCACACAAGGACCTCCCCAGCTTCAGCCCAGCCACTGGCATAGCCTTATCTACTACTTCCCGTCGCCAGGTAGAAACTCGAAGAGCAATGTCCATCCACCCCTCCAAGCTATGGTTCCTGGCCCTAGGCCTTGGCCATGGGCTCTTTTTCTCTGCAGTTCAGGGTTCTTCCTCCAGAGGGCCCTCCACCCATCTCGGGAGGCTCCTCCAGAAGGGCCCCACCACCACCCACCCAAGGTCCTGCCCCTCCCGGTACCTTAGTGCCTCATAACACCTGCTTCCGTGCGCAGGAGACATTGCCGTGGCTCCTTCTCATTCCTGGATGCAACTCTTCAGCTCTCGAGCATAGATATTTCTGATCCACCTTTTATCCCCTTCACTTGACAAATTGCCTGATTCACAAAAAACAGATTAAGTGGAGACCTGAGTTCAGCTGAACTTTGTGGAACAAGCTGGCCCGTCCCTGTTCAACCCGATTCGAAATCAGTCTCTCCAGAACAACACCTCACAGCGTTCAACCTTGAAACAAAGTGTAACTTTCTGTTTAGAAATTTTAAAATAATGAAAATAAATTAATCTTCCTCATTCTGGATTTGCCTGGTTGTACTAAATGACAAACTGAATGGAGGGCATTTAAAACCGCCTTCCGTTTCATGAGAGGTCATTGATTGTTCCCGGAAGTTGTACAGGAAATAATTTCTGAAGCAAAGCTGACTGTACAATCGGTCTGTCTTTGCTTCTGTAGAAAAAAAGAATCAATTTAATTTTTATTTTCAAAATATTTTTCACTGTCTGTATTCCAGCATTCCACACATGTTTAAAATTAAACATATATTTATTACCTCATAGCTCAACTTATTAATAGTAAAAAAGGTAAAAGTCTCCAAAGGCAGTAAATTGGTAGCCAGAGTTCTTTCATTTTTGGCCAAGAAACTTCATCTCCATAGTCAGAAGGAAAATTCATGTGTGTTCTTTCTGTTGAGGACGTATCTACTTCATCCTAAATCTTGCCTTAGTCACAAAGGTTGAATTGAAATAAAAATTATGTGGCACTTTGATCAGAATTGCAAAGGTAAAATATTGGCCAGAACATAGGCTAAAAGCAAGCTTTCCACACAGATAAGGGAGAAAGTCAAATTCAAACCTTCTAACCTTTTGTGTCTCCCATACAATAGGTATGTATCTATAGCAGCAAAACAAATGAACCATATCACTCTATCACATAAATCTCTAAATGGATCTTAAGATTCTGGATTAAAGGGAGTCATTGAGTATCCAGAAGAAGAAGAAGAAGAAGAAGAAGAAGAAGAAGAAGGAGGGTGGAGGCTGTAAACATAAAATAAGGAAATGACAGGAAGAGTCATTTATTAAATCTGATCCAGACATAAAGGGAGACACTATAATAATCGTTGACTGATGACTCCATCAGGCCTTTGTGACAGGCCATTGAAATCTAAAATGAAAAACTAAATTATTACTAAATAAAAGGGCCTGCTTTCATTGCTGAATTTATTCGTATATTTAAGTTAATTTAGTTATATTTGGGGTTATATTTGAAGGTCAAAGAATAAAATTGAAGCAGTTTGCCTGTTGCAAGGACCGCCACCCACACTCTGCTCCAGGGAGTAGGAATGTCTTGCATTTAGAGGAAGTTTAGCTCTGTTGTTCAGACTCGTATGAGAGTAGACATTCCAAGGAAGCGCAGAGAGCCAGACAATATGCCTCGGGACAGGAAGGGCAAAAGAGTGTCACCAGTAGTGCCATGGCACGGCTGCAAACATCTCTAGCCCCTCACATCCCTCTCCTCGGTATTTGCCATGCACATTGGTCAAACTTTTCTAAAAAAAACAGAACCAAGAGGAGACCAATATATATTGTAGGGAATTGGTCCACATGATTATGAAGGCTGAGAAGCCCCTTGATCTGCTGTCTACAAGCTGAAGACCCAGGAAATCCAATGATGGGTCTCCAGTGCAAGTCTGAAGCCCTGAGGAGCGTGAGAGCCCATGTCCAAGGGCAGGAGAAGACCAGTGTCTCAGCTCCAGTGATCAGACAGAGAACAAGTTCCCCTTTCCCCACATTTTCTTCTCTTCGGGCCTCCAACACATTGGATGAGGTCAAAGCCCATCAGGCCATCTGCTTTACCCAGGCTACTGACTCGAGTGTTAACCTCATCCAGAAACACCTTCACATACACACCCAGAATCACATTTAACCAAATATCTGGGCATCCTGTAGCCCAGTGAAGTTGACACAAGACATTAACCAAGATGCCATGTGAGCTCTTCTAGCTTTCCCCTGGACTGTCTCGAGTACCCAGCCGGTGAGACCCTGCCTCCTCATCCTATCATTAGAAGAAGATGGAAGGAAAAAGAACTTAAGTTTCTTTCTCAGCAACCAAGCTTTCTTACCGTTTTCTGTTCACCAACGCTAAAAATGAACTATTATCTTTTACTGTGAAAAAGCAAAATAAGACGACATGTACCTAGTGTCAAACATATTCTGGCCAGAATAAATAAACTTAAATAAAAAGAGGGGGTAGCGTGCCTGGGTGGCTCGGTCGGGTAAGTCTTGATCTTACTTAGCTCCTAGTCTTAGCATCCTAGTCTTGATCTTAGCTCGGGTCATGATCTCAACATTCATGAGTTCGAGCCCTGCGTTGAGCTTTGTGCTGATGGCGTGGAGCCTGCTTGGGATTCTGTCTCTCCTTCTCTCTGTCCCTCCCCCACTAGAGCTCACAGACTCTCTCTCTCTCAGAATAAATAAACTTGAAAAGAAAAACATACACCAGCCAGAACAGCGTTGTTCTGAGCCTCTCTTCATTCCATTGAGGGCGCAGCCCAAGGAGGAAGGAGTCACATCCACTAATCGTTCATTTCAACTGAGAATGCGCAATGCACTTTTGTGTGTGATTCAGCACAACATGGAATGTGGCACAATGCGTGCACTATTACCTCAACCACCAACTTGCTCTCTTGGTGTTGTCCTAAGTCCTTCTTTTCTGCCTTTATTTTATGTTTATTCACATATTTTTTTGTCATGTACATTATCGTCACATACATTACTACAAATTCAATCACTAATGGGGGCACCTGGCTGGCTCAGTCGGTTCAGCGTGAGACTTCAGTTCAGGTCATGATCTTGCAGTTCATGAGTTCAAGCCCCACGTCCGGCCCTGGGCTGACCACTCAGAGCCTGAAGCCTGCTTTGGATTCTGTGTCTCCCTCGCTTTCTGCCCCTGCCCCATTCGTGTGTGCCCTCTCTCTGTCTCTCTCTCCTTGTCTCTCTCTCTCTCTCTCTCTCTCTCTCAAAAATAAACATTAAAAAAAATTTTAAAAAGCAAATCAATCACTAACAAATTTGAAAGGGAAAAAAGATGTTAAAAGTAAAGCATTGGTGATCCTGTCACCATCATTATCTACATTTAATGTGAAATCGGAGTGTCCCGAGGGAATGCACGGTTCCGCACGACTCTGGAACCACTGTCATTGCATCTGCCATGGTCTTAAGTCTCAAGAGAGCTTTTTCTGAAGATTTCCTTTTTTTCTTTTTCAAAGTAATTTATTAAAGGCCTGAAAAGCCTCATTTTTTCCCACCAGTTTCATAGAGTTTTTCTACGTTATCATAGTGCAAATATAATTATAAATGCCTGGGGCGCCTGGGTGGCTCAGTCGGTTAAGCGTCCGACTTCGGCTCAGGTCATGATCTCGCTGTCCGTGGGTTTGAGCCCCGCAGCAGGCTCTGTGCTGACACCTCAGAGCCTGGAGCCTGTTTCAGATTCTGTGTCTCCTCCTCTTTCTGCCCCTCCCCTGCTCATGCTCTGTCTCTCTCTGTCTCTTAATAATAAATAAATGTTTAAAATTTTTTTTAATAATTATAAATGCCTGGTCCTAGGCTGATCTCCTCTCCTAAATGAAATATTAATAAAGAAGAAAAAATTTAAATTATTTTATTTTATTTTTTTTTTTTTTTAACGTTTATCTATTATTGAGAGACAGAGAGACACAGAGCATGAGCAGGGGAGGGGCAGGGAGAGGAGGAGACACAGAATCCGAAGCAGGCTCCAGGCTCCGAGCTGTCAGCACAGAGCCCGACAAGGGGCTCGAACTCACAATCCATGAGCTCATGACCTGATCGAAAGTCAGACACTTAACCGGCTGAGTTACCCAGGTGCCCCGAAATAAAATAATTTTTAAATGTATGCCTTCCACCTTTATCCTTAATTAGAAAGAAATCTTTTCCAAGTAAATAAATCTTATAAGTTACTTGATATGCCTTCAACACTGGCCAGATTATATGAAGAATGTTCTCTGTTACAGCTTGGCCTCTTCAACTACAAATGGTTGGTTGAAATCATGTATTTAATCTTAAAACCAGAAGAAAGCTCTGGAACCACTGACATTATCTGCGGGGTATCTGTGCTAGAAGTACTTAAGAGATAGACTGCAATTACGAAATATCTAATTAAGCGTTGGGCACAGAGTGACAATTCACTTTCTAAGAACAAGGGGAAACACTTAAAAACCTTGAGGAATGTCAAAGTTTAAAGTGTATCTAAGTTTCTAAGTTCCATTCTGTTCTTGGCTACGGTTCACTGAGATTTCTACCTGATTCTCTCGCTGGAGGTACGCGGACTTGCTGTCTTGACCGCCGTTCAAAATCTCCCACGGTTTTTACGATCTTGAGTTGGAGGTATGGGTCCTTCTTTAAACACTTGTCCTTTGAATAGCCCAAAAATATTCAGCGGTTACTATTTTTGATCTCTGTTCTGTATCCCCACAGCACACTGTGTAACCTGGGTTACAGCACCTGCTCCTCTGGGCCATCGTCCTGTGTGTGTGTGTGTGTGTGTGTGTGTCAGTGAGGTAGGAGTTTCTTACCACCAGAGACTCCTTTTCCTATGATGTACAATGTTAACTCAGCCCCGGGCACTGTGTAGGGGCCTGATCAATATTTACTGGATAAGTAAAGGTACAAAAACATGCAAATACATTTTCCGGATAAGCCTTCAAAGTCTCTCCGACTAGTTGATTTAGATAAAATCCCTTTATTAAAAGATTACACCACCACTGAAACATCAACATACTTGAGTTTTATGAGCATTCAATGTTCTAACCGTGAAGTATTTAACCATGTTTCTTTTTTTAAATTTTTTTTACATTTATTTATTTATTTTTGAGAGACAGAGTGAGACAAAGTGAGAGTGGGGGAGGGGCAGGGAGAGGGAGACCCAGAATCTGAAGCAGGCTCCAGGCTCTGAGCTGTCAGCACAGAGCCCGACGCCGGGCTTGAACCCACAAACCGTGAGATCATGACCTGAGCCGAAGTCGGACGCCCAACCGACTGAGCCACACAGGCGCCCTTATTTAACCATGTTTCTAATGAAAAAGTAAGGATCTATTAAAAGCGATGCTTATTTGGGACCAAAGAAACACACAAACAACCCATAAGACTTTTGTCAAAAAAAAGTCTTTTCAGTTTTTTGTTTTAAGTCCACACTTGAAGCAACATTGAAAAAACATTTTTATTCTCTATTAAGAAGTGGCATGATCAGGTTTCTGACTCTTGATCTTGGCTCAGGTCATGATCTCATGGTTTGTGAGATCGAGCTCTCAGTTGGGCTCTGTGTGGAGCCTGCTTGGGATTCTCTCTACCTCTTTGCCTCTCCCCTGCTTATGTGCTCTCTCTCTCTCTCTCTTTCTCTCTCTCTCATACTAAACTTAAAAAAAAATAAGTAGTATGATCATGAATCTTCTTTTTTTTTAATTTTTTTTTAGCATTTATTCATTTTTGAGACAGAGAGAGACAGAGCATGAACAGGGGAGGGGCAGAGAGAGGGAGACACAGAATCGGAAGCAGGCTCCAGGGTCTGAGCCATCAGCCCAGAGCCAGACGCGGGGCTCGAACCCATGGACCGTGAGATTGTGACCTGAGCCGAAGTCAAACGCCCAACTGACTGAGCCACCCAGGCGCCCCATGAGTGTTCTTAACTAACAAAAATGTAGCATGTTCTGTGTCATCAAATGTGTTTCATTAAACAACCAACTTCAACTTTTCCTTCCACAGCTAAGTTATCAATAACATCATTCTGAGATATTGTAAAATCTGTCCCATCTTTTCTGACTCCAAAACAGCCATTACTATTCATTCTTGGTCATATGGTTGAAACAGTTCCAGTCTATCAGTGCCAGAAGCAAGATAACAGCCGAGAGCACCAAACCACCTGTAAATAACAGCTCCCCCATGCTGCTAACAGGACACTTAGTACCCCAGAGCTCCCCTACGGTAACTGAAGCCCAGACCATGGAGGTGTTGTGAGAGGAGGGAATTTATATTTGCTATTTGACTATGTCTTACTTGTAATTCATTTATATCCTTTAAGGGTTTCTTTCTTTCATTTTGAGACTCTAGGATGGTCTTTTCTTAATTCTTTCCATGGTTTAGATTCCTAATTTTAAAAAAATATTACCACTGGGGGCACCTGGGTGGCTCGTTCAATTGAGCATCTGACACTTGATTTCAGCTCAGGTCATGATCTCGCAGTTCATGAGACTGAGCCCTGAGTCGGACTCTGTGCTGACAGTGTGGAGCCTGTTTGGGATTCTCTCTCTCCCTCTCTCTCTGCCCCTCCCTGACTCTCACTCTCTCTCTCAAAAGAAATAAATACACTAAACGAGTATATTACCACTGAACAATAGTCTTCCAAGAAAAAAAAAAAAAAGACCTTTGCATGTAAGGGAGATAAAGCCTGCATCAAAATTAAGTCTAATTAATTTTAGTTTCAGAGAACATGCTGAGCACATATGAACTGAAAACAGTAAATGCCTACTATTTTCATCTGCTCAGGACTGCCCTCCCTTCTACTGGGCCATATCTTTCCCCCCCTCCTCAACCATGCCTTTTGCTTGGGAATTGCATTCTAAAGATCTCCTCCTCCCTGGCCAGCTCGACTGATCTCGGGACAAGCCTCGGGCCTTTCTGGGATGATAACAGAACCCATCTCCCTGGTGAGACTTGATGGCTTCAGAGACACCCATCGACGCAATCTCAGTCAGTCAACCCTTCCCTATGGCTTTTGAACTTGGAAACAAAAATTAGGAGCCCTATTCTGTCTGGTGACAGAATTAGGCAATGTCAAGTATCCATGCTTCTATTCAGTGCTGAGGAGGCCCAGTCAGAAAACAGGTTGGCATGCAGAAAGCAGCCAAAGGAGAGAGAGAGGAGAATCTTCCTGGTCTTCCACCATACTTGCAGCAATCCAATTAGCCCACCCCTCTTCATTTCCACCTGAGCTGATTCAAGTTTGATCTGCAACAATTCACCAACTAATTCGCTGGACTAGGACAACAATGATGCCTATTGGGCAATGATGTTCATTAGACAGCTTCTAGCGTCATCTCATTGATCATCTTCAACGTCACATTGGCATGACAGCTGTTTGACTTACATGCAAAGGCACTGAAACCCCCATCCATCACTCGAAACAACAGAAGACTACTCCCTCTGTGGGACTGAGCGCACAGTTTGTTCAGATTTTTCTTCTTGTCAGGTTCCCACGTATAATATTCACTTAAGTAACACATACTTATAAAAGTTAGTCTTTTTCAGTACTTTTATTTCCTACCAAAAGAATGAGTTTACAAGCAATGACCTCAAAGTGTTTCAGAAACGTTAACTCCAACACCAGTGGCTCTGACTGCAATTCAATATTTGTGCAATGCTAATTTATTGCACTTTTCCTTTAAAAAAATGTCATTTTTTGAGAAGCAAACATCTTTTCCTGAGTCAAAAGTTATGGGAAAGAGAAATCGCGTTTCGTTATTAAGAAATGGAAAGGTCATTGATCATAGCAAGGTAAAACCTTTTCCCTATCCGGGTATATTTCCCCAGAGAGCCTTCATTTAAAGTCCTGTGGTCATGTTTGCAAATTTCCAATTATTCACAATGAATTATTACAGCATTGACAGAACTTGGCAAATCTTACTTGATATTTTGCTGCCACATTGTCTATTAATCTAGTACTGGAGAAAGTCGGGGGAAGACACTTCTCAATTTGGCCTCCTTCCTAAGCAAGCTTCTCTGCTAGGCAACGTGTCTGGATCTTTGATTTCTGTTCATGCCCAGAAAAAGAGAGGAGGCAAGGCAAGGGACGGTTTCCAGAGGAAGCTAAAGCTCGCTTACTTAAGTTACTCATCCTTAGTGCATTGCCAAATAAGAACAACATGCGATTGAAATATTGTCTCGCAGCTGCAAAAACCATGCAATTAAAGTATGAAAACAAAAGTCCAAACTGTGGCCTATTCAAGTTCGCAAGATAATGGCACCTGAGCACAGAAGCGGCAATCTTTCCAAGATGCCTTGCCCCTTCTCAGCAATTACACACCTTAGAACACATTTTCATTTTCTCTCCATTGGTGTTTTTAAAGAATACGCCAGTAAATCACCGGGGCCTAAAAGTTTCCAGCTCAAAACCCCATGTCCCCATTATCACTTCAAATTTCCCATCTCAGTGTTACCGTGTACATCAGACCAAAGTCTACCCCATGGTTCAGTTGAGTCCCAGATAGAATTGAAAATAGATTTTTAATGGCCAACTGTCATGTGTGTTTGGGTATCTCAACCGGAAAAAGTTCTATTAAATATTTATGAAAATCTTTTTTTTTTTTTCCTGTGGTTCCCTAACAGCACAGTTCAAGTTAAACAGAAGACCGTGTCATCACAGGTAAATTCCTACCACTGCCAAGGTTCTCAAGCTCTGCTCAACTGTTCCCTGAACAGATGGAAACAGTCACAAGCCTTTCAGACCAGCCTTTATGGCAAGCTTTCCAGCAGTCAGTAATGATTTTGGTATTCTCAGTAACCTTTTTAGTCCTTGCAAAGAAACCTGCAAAATGATGTTTACCAACCTATGGCTTCTCATTTGTAAAGGCACTTTTGTATTTTTAAATATACAACATGTTTCAACAATTAAAAGAAAAATTATAATAACGTCAGTTGCATAAAGCTTGTGTTCTTTTTGGTGTTGTTCTTTTGTTTTGATTTGCTTTTACTCTGTTTTAACAATGATGCCTTTTCATATAAGAAGGACCCAATAATATAACTGCATGTGGCCCTTCAGGAAAACAACCGTTATTTTTCCTTCCAATTAATGCTTTGACTTGTTCAATTCTACCACAGAATAATATGCCAACTTTCAAGTCCTTTCCCCTGCTGCCCCATCCATGAGAATGTTACCCAGCTAGCTGAGACCCACATCACTTCCCAATTATGCAGGCAGTGGAGGTGACGGGGACGTGGGGGGGGGGGAGGGGGGCGGTGGGCAGGACATTGTTGTCTCCAAATTACCAAGGGCTACAATTTGCTCTGCCATGTTCTTTTTTTTTTTAATTTTTTTTAACATTTATTTATTTTTGAGAGAGAGACAGAGACAGAGACAGAGCACAAGCAGGGAAGAAGCACAGAGAGACGGAGACACAGAACCCGAAGCAGGCTCCAGGCTCTGAGCTGTCAGCACAGAGACCGACGTGGGGCTCGAACCCATAAACCGCGAGATCATGACCTGAGCCGAAGCTGGATGCTCTCGCTGAGCCATCCAGGCGCCCCTGCTCTGCTACGATCTTGTGCAGGGTTACGCAAAAGGTCCCCATTTTTGTTTCCATAAGGATATGGGTTGCATTCTCTTTTTCTTGGGAAAAAGCAAGAAAATGATCTGGAGAACAATTGTCTGCATCAGGTGCCCTGTTCGATTGTCTTCCGTTTGCACAGAACCACTTTAAAAATGACACGACACGGTTTCCAAAGGATGCCCTGCCTGAGTGGCTACAGGAAAGTTTCAGGATGATTCACCCATGACCTGCAGTTGAGCTGATGTGCCAAACCCTTTCTTCCGGTAGAACAATGGGCAGAGGCAGAACACAGCTTGATTGTGGCATCATAAGCAGAGATCACAGCTGAAGGGCTCCATCAAAATCCCGGGGCCCAGAAGAGACGTATTTCTGCCGGCCACACACCAGCCAGCCAGGTACGTTTTCACCAAATGTGTCCAAAGGTCATGGCAGTCATTACTGAGAGTATTTTTTTTTCTCTTATAAACTCACCTTTGAACACCTTCTCCTCGATAATATTCTATACTGCTTTAAAGGAAAACTTGTTTTATTGCCTTCCATTGAAGCCTTAGAAGGGTTTCATGATTATTATCTTTTTTACCGCACTCTCAGAGGAAAGGAAAACTAAGTGCCAGTATGAAAAGAAATTATTTACTTCTACTGGGTGATAGGAATTAGGTCAGGTTCCAAGTCAAAAGAAAAACTGTGTGTGTGTGTGTGTGTGTGTGTGTGTGTGTGTGTTGGGGGGACAAGGGGTTGATTCACTTCTTAGTCCATATAATTGATTATAAAAACATAAAATAAATTTACTCCAGTTATTTACTTCAATTTAATTTAATATCCAGAGTGATTTTAATTAGGATGGTAGAAACATCTTGAAACTACAAAATCAGAGCAGCTCCATTTACTATCTCCAACATGTGTTGGGTATTATTACATTTTCTTATCTCTTCCTTCTATGCTCAGGAGCAGTAACACGGTGCTGAGCATCTCTCGTCAGAAAACACCAAGGCAGTGATCTGGGACAATCAGAAAATAGCGCCAGAGACTGACCGTGAGCACTGAATTATGATCACATGTGCTGTTCTCCTAACCTTCCAGAACCTGGCCACACACAACAGCTGCCACATCTGCGGGCTCTGGCCACTGGGTACTTGTCCCACCTCATCTCCTTCTGTTTTTCTCCTCACTGACTCTCCTTTACCCTTTAAGCCAAGTTCATTTCCATTGTATGCCATATGCACTCACAGTCCCTTTCCAACAGAATGCTTTTTCCTCAAATCGATGTAGGATTTGGTCCCTCAACTAATGTCTCTGCTCATGTGACAGCTCTTCAGAAAGGCCTCTCCTGGTCACCATGTTTAAAAGCCTCCTTGCCCCCCTCACCTCCCTGCCATAGGGGGTTGAATGGTGGGCCCTGCAATGTATCTGTGTCCCAGGACCTGTGAATGAGAACTTGTTGGGAAAGGGGCCTTTGCAGGTGGGATTTAGAAGGCCATGTGAAGACAGAAGCTGGGAACCGAGTAATACAGCCACCAACCAAGGAGCGCCTGCAGCCATAGACATTGGAAGGAGCAAGGAAGGATTCTACTCCAGAACCTTCAGAGGGAGCACGGCCCGCCCACACCTCGAGTTTGGACTTCTAGTCTCCGGAGCCAGCGGAGAATAAATCCGTGTTGTCTTAAGCCAACCCGTTTGTGGTAATTTGTTACACCAGCCCTGGGAAACTGAGAGACTCTCTTACTTTCCTTCACAGCGGTTACCGCTCTCCATCATATATTGTTTGCTTGCTCACTCGTGACCTCCCGAATGTGAGTGCAGGGAGTTTATCTGTCTTGTTCACTGATGTTTCCCACTGCCTAGAAGAATGCCCAGCACACGGCAGGAAGTTAGTAAGAATATGGTGAATTATGAAAGAGCGGGGACTGCTCCAAAACCCTCTCTGGTGCTTCTGCTTGGGAAAAGTTCTGTGGGTGGAGTCTGGACTTGGTTACTATTATTCTTCCTCCATTGGTTGCCCAGGTTCGCTAAAGATATACTGCTCCCCACACAGGTACTCACGTCTCCCTACGACCATGTTGGTACAAGAAATGTTACAAGTCCTTCTGAAATAATCTTTAAATTCACCCATTGTCAGGTCTTGCCATTCATGAAATACCACCATGATTCAATATTCCAACTTTCCAAATATGTTAAATTCAGCACAGGGCACCTGGTTGGCTCAGTGCCTTGAATGTCTGACTTTGGCTCAGGTCATGATCTCACAGTTCGTGGGTTCGAGCCCCGCATCGGGCTCTGTGCTGACAGCTTGGAGACCGGAGCTTGCTTCAGATTCTGTGTCTTCCTCTCCCTCTGCCCCTCCGCCTCTCTCTCTCTCTCTCTCTCTCTCTCTCAAAAACAAATGAACATTAAAAAAATGCAGCATGAAAAATTCTACCTGGAAAAAAGCTACTGGCTTCCTGAAAGGTAGCACTTGCTGTGTATTGTTACAAGGAATCCAATGCCCAACATTTCCTGGTTTAATCTTGCCATGTTGATTTGGATGCAGGCTTGTTTAATTTCTCAGCAGAGCCGCCTTGCAGAAGCTGGAGAACGCACTCAGGATGGCTAATACCACGAGACACTCGCTGTCAAGGTTACCAAGTGTCTGCTCACTAGAAGGGAAAAGATAAGAAGAGCGACGGGGCAGCCGGCGCTGTCAGGTGATAAGCAGAAAGATGGCATTAGGGTCCAGAGGCACTTGCTCATGTCCTCGCAGGCTGCCAGGGTGACAGAACAGGCAGACCTGTCTTAGGGGAGCTGAAGGGGAGGAGGACTTGAGACAGCCTGGACTTTTCTTGGGCTACACAGGCTCAATTCAGCCTTCTCCACGTGTTGGCAGGATAGAAGAAACAATAAGGGAAAAGCAAGCTAGAGCTATTTTAACTACACAGGAACCTGGACAGAGAGGAAGGGAAGTAATTCGAAGCAGAATAGCTCAAGGTGGACCTCATATTAGCTGTGGGAGAAATCGACATTTCACTTGTAAAAGACAAGAGGGACTCAGTAGGGGAGGTAGGGCGGAGTGTAGGCAAGAATGGAGGGAGGTCCAGGAATGACAGGTATTTGATAGCCATGATGTGTGGCGACTCACATGCTGGTCTTTGATTCCCATCTCCAAGGTCAGGACGTTGTGGTTCAGAGATGTTAAGTGGCCTCTTCAAAGCCATAGGGAGAGACCTACATGTCTCAAAGTTATGAATTTCCAGTGCATCAAACTGCACACCTCCATGAAAGTGCAAGCGTGAATGGCTTGGTCTTCGTAACATGAATTGGTTCCATCTTCCAACATAATCCTGACCTTGCGCCTGAAAGATACAAAAGTTGCAAATATTCCATCCTCCCTCACCAACATGATGGCCAACACAAAGCAAATGCAACCATCCGTACACATAGAACCTCGGAAACACCCAAAAGGGGAGCTCTGATATACTAGAGGCAGGATTCCTATCATCAAATCCCAACCCTGCCTCTGATCAATTACGTGACTTTCAAGAAAAAGACATGAGCATTCAGAGACTCTGCTTCTTCAACCCATGGATCAGATTAATAGTACCTAATAGTGATAACACATAAATAAAGCAAGTCATACCTACTAGGTGTTGAATAATGTCTATAGACATTATTACTGGTACCTCTGTTACATGTGAAAAGAGCTTGTCCTGCAGTCATGCGGTAAATGTGTGCTCTGCAGCCTCCGATGGAGACCAAACAAAGGTCTCAGGATTGGGACAGCCAATGGGAATGGTAGGCAGAGCTGAACACAGTGGTTCAAGCAGCTAGAAGCAAAAACCTGGAGAAAAGTTGAAGGCAGAAGTCCGTCATTGGCTCCTTAGGTCAACATGTGTAAGATACGTTGCGTGAGACGATCGAATGATGACCTCTTGGGGTCCAATTTGATAGCTGTTAAGTTTCCTCATGTCCCTTATCTCTTACCAAAGCGTTTGCGCCGTGAAGTGAGCAGTCATCTTTAGGTTAAAATATTTGTAAAGTACAGGCCCTTATACCCATTGAAAAGGTAATGCCTTTGAGCTTATTAGATCTTGAAATACTTTTAGTAAAATTCTTCAACTTTTATGACATTAAGAAGATTTAAACCATGAATCAAAAGCGTAAGGCTTACTGCTTTCTAAAAGCTGCGTGTATCCCAATTTCTTTTCTTAGTTTAATCAAAGTCACATGTGTAATGGTTAAAAAGGAAAACTAAAGGAGAAGAAGAATAATAAACAGCAACACTGTCTCAAGCCACCTCATTGACTCCTTCTTGTTCTGATGTACTCCTGAGCGCCAACCACTTTTAGTGGTGTTTTTGGTGTGGGTTTTCTGGTATTATCTTCTTAAATGTAAACAAGACACCACACTTTCCACTTAGGCATTATCTACTGAGTCCAGAGCACAGAGGCTGTGGATGCAGCTGATAACCCTTTTCACGGTCATTTTTTTTTTCTCTCTCTCCAGTTTTTGAAAGCGAAATTACAATATTTTATCTCTGGTAACTCCATTAATAAAATCAAATAATATACTTATGCTGCTGTTTACTGTTCTGCTGGGGGCGGGGGGGGGGGGACACTTGAGTACTTCGCCTGTATCAAGAATGTTACTGATAGAAACTTTATCTCTACCAACTCCCTACTCCCAACTTCTTAACCACAAACTTCGACATCATCGAGATTAATAATATTTTCATTCTGGCTTGAAATTATAGCTAATTTGTCAGCTTTGACTATAAGTTAAGCACAAAAGTTAAAAAACGAGCAGAGTATTTATACTTTCTAGTAACTATTACTCCTAGAGGAGACATGCTAGACAGAGGTCAACACATTTCCCACCCCTCGGTCAAATGTCAGGACACAGAAGCCATTCAGAAGTGTGTGTCCCCTGTCTGGAAGTCAATGGTTTTTTTTTGGTTTTTGGCTTTTGGTTTTTGCTGATGATTTATCAGGTATTAAATCCATGCCACATTTTTGTTTACAACCTACTTGAACCATGCCATTCTTGTAATATTTTGTGTTTCTTTCATTCTTCCAACATTCGTATAACATTAATTTAGAGATTTGGCCCATATTTTAGCTCCACGAAACTCCACGTAATAGTTTGTTTTTTTTTTTTTTTTTTTTTATGTCTTTAATTTTTTTCTCAAAGCTTATTTCTGGTCTTTCTTTCTAGGATGGTTATTTTATCAGAGACTGGTCTTTCTACACTATTCTTTTATGTTTTGATCTTTTTCTAATATTATGTGTTGCTTGAGTTTTTTCTTATATTTTCTGGGGCCTTTACCCAATTGTCGCCACTAGCCTTCCTACTTATTAACATTATATTTTATTTTGTCACTCATAATTTTAATTTTCAGGAGATCTTTTGTGTCCTTGATTGTTCATTATTCATGACATCCCACACTTATACTTTAGAGTTTACATTTGATTTCTCTGAGGAGCGGTTTTTTAAAATCATAATCATAACATCAAAAAAATTGATTCATCACTAAATTTTCCTGGCTTCCTCCTGAATGTGTCTTGTTTATCTCACTTTGTCTTTCTTATCCTGGCAGTCCTCAGCTTGTTGGTAATTGTTGATTTTCCATTTCTTCTATTGTGAATTTCAGTGCATTTCCTTGCATTTCAAGGCTTCTCCTTGAATGGAGGCTGGTCTGGGGCTCTGTCGATGTGAGTAGGGTAACAGGCTGAGCACCCTGGGAGCAGGCAGTATCTGGTCACCCCCCTCCAAAGCTAGTTCAGTGAAGGCTCTAATCTGGACTGCTGACCTCACACTAGCAATGCTGCTTCTTCTCAGGAAGTCTCTCCAGTTTGGGGGGGGAGCCATAAAGCGCCCTGCATTTTGTCCAACGTGAACCCTGAATTGCCAATCCCTTTGCTCCAAGGAATTGGTGAGGGGTCTACCCAGGGAAACCACTTCTTAGGTACGGGTTAAATTAACCTCTGTTTTGCATCTATCCATCCTCTCTTTGATAGCTGGTGGATCCCAAGTCTAAAGCTTCTGTGGACCACTGTCCTCCTTCCCACTATATCTGCTATTGTAAGTCTACGCCCATGGCTAATTCTACATTACGTTTGAGTGGACTCTGGAGAAGAATAGGGGGGAAAATCACACGCGGGGGAAGACAAACTCAGCCAGGATTAGTCCACCATCTTGAATTGGAAGCCCTGAGTCTTCTAAACAGAATACACTAGTGCGTGGACAAGAATCATCACCATGACATTGTGTCCATGTTTTCAATAGCGTCTTCCTGTTGCTTCTACTGGTTGTAAAACAACCATGCAACTAAATGACCTCTAAACTCAAGAATCGCACTGTCCAAACATATGGATACTTTAAATAAAATGAAATCAAATGTAAAATTCGTTTTCTCAGTCACACTGGTCACATTTCTAGCGCTCAACGTCACATGTGTCTGGCATCTTACTGAACTGGGCAGCAAAGATGGAGAACATTACCCGTGCGGCATTAGGTTCTATTGGACAGTTTTCCCTAGAGAAAACTCAGGGCCCATCAGTGAAGGACTAATCATTGAAAGTCAAGGCATAGCTGATAGAGCATGAGCAGGGGCTCTCTCCTCCTTATCGCAGTAACTTTGTATTAAAATTCCCCTTCATGTGTTTTAGGAAGGACATATGGTTCCCACAGGTACTTTGCCTTCAGCTGGGGTTAGCTCCCCGTGTTTATCTTGACTGTGTGAATTGACTGACAGTGTGGCCACTGCAGACCTGATGAGCAGGTAGGAACACCAAATTCCTAAGATGCTTCCTGAGAGACAGAGTAGACCCCATGATGTTGTTCTGTACGGTGAGGCTTTTCCAAATTTGGAGGCTCTTAAGAGAGCGCCTCTGAGAACAGCACATGAGAACAGGCTAGGAGAGAAGACAGAATTTGACAAGGACTTTGCTCTGTTTAACTTCACAGGTCACAGGCCATCCATGAGGTGGTGAAAGTGACAGCTCATCTTACCTCGCTGGAATCCGTCCCTGAACGAGGAACTGTAAACCTTTTACACCGCACTCTGATAAGGAAGAACTTCTTCAAGCCTGTCCTAAATTGTTGCTTTTTATCTACTTTGTGGTCCTTTGTGATGAATTGGATACAGTTTCAGAAGTGGGAAATAATGTAGAAAGTCAAAGGTTTGTATTGATTCAGAGATAATATTGGATGAAGGGACAGGCTTATGTAATTTAAGGGAAATTCAGCACCTCGGGAATTTATTGCACTTGGTTTTATGCCTAAGAAGTAGATACAGTGTGTAAAACAAAACTAGAAATAAACTACGGACCAAACTAGAGTTAACCCTTTGAGGTCTGTTCGTGATTCATTCTGGGAATTTGAAGCCCCAGAAATTGCATGGACTGGGTATGTCTCACGGACCGTGTCCCACTGGGCAAGAGTGATATGGCACTTTTTTTTCTCTCCTCTACGTGATTCAAGATACGTTTCAGATGCTAGAAGCCGCCCTCTTGAATACGACTCCTTGTCGCTAAGCTTTAAGAATGTATATACCCATGCTTTCCAAAATATGTTGTTCTTAATTGTATTACTGCAGATTTTTAACTGCAAATCCCATATACATCATTTTTCTTGTTTTTCTTTTTTCTCTCTAATTCTAATTAGGGCACACCATTTTGATCTGTAGTTTTTCATTGAGAGGATAAATGGCACGTCTTACTACATTTTTACACAAAGTGGTCAAGAATTGAGAGGTTCAATGATTGTTTTTTTTTTCAAAATAGATAAACTGAGTAATAACGTGCAAAGAAATCTGTATTCAAATCTCATTATGAGAGAGAATTTCTACATGAGTCAAGTTAATTGGGTAATATTTTAATTTCCACTTTTCATGTGTGCATTGTGGACACGTACTAATTCATGTCCTATGAGTGTTGCCGTATCCGTTCATCCAGTAAACAAATATGAATTGAGAGCCTGATATAAGCAATTCACTGCAGTGGAAAGACAGATGAAGCAACCACAGATTCGTGTCCAGAACTTGGTAATCTTGCAAAGATGCTAAGTTCAGCCATGAATCCCTTTCTGGGCCAAACTTTCTTTTTATTAAATGTTTTATTTATTTATTTTTGAGAGAGAGAGAGAAAGAGAGTGAACAGGGGAGGGGCAGAGAGAGAGAGGGAGACACAGAATCTGAAACAGGCTCCAGATTCTGAGCTGTCAGCACAGAGCCCGATGCGGGACTCGTAACCCACGAACCGTGAGATCATGACCTGAGCCGAAGTTGGACACTTAACCGACTGAGCCACCCAGGCGCTCCTCTGGGCCAAATTTTCTGCTTTTTCCCTAGAGCCTTTGGGTGAGATTCATGTCAGTCCAAGTCCTCTCCACTCCTGACCCCCCTTCCTTCTCAGGATACTGCCAAAGCTTTTGGGTGTGGGGGTGATATGATGACATAAAACAATTATGGTGTCTGGTGACCCCCGAGGGAAGGACCCAGGAAGCCAAAGATGGATGGGAGAAGAAGCATTTCAGTACACCCTCTCTGCTCTGTCAATAAGTATCTCCCCCAACTAAGACCCCAACAGCTTAACCAAAGAGAGTAAGGAACTTTATTTCATACACTTAGATTTCTGTAGCTAAATAGAAAGTGATGCATCCTTTATACTACTGCAGGAATATAATAGTCAATAAAGAAAAGAGAGTCTGAATAAAAACGGTCCCACCCACGGATTGGCCAGAGTTCTGCAGCACTCGTGTTTATGAATGCCCTAGAAAGGCACGTGCGAGTGGATCAGGGCTGCTTTTGAATCCAGATCCAACTACTGGCAGGGCTCAGGATGCGGGACAGGGGGATAGTTGATGACCAGTGAACAAGGAGGCTGATGGAGGTTTGTACTTACCATGTGAGGGAGAGGCTCGCTGAGGTATGGATTGTGTTTCTTGTCGCTCGTAACAGCTGAGCCACGTCAAAGACCATCACGTGACTGCACTCAGTAGGCCCACTTTGTGTCCAGTCAGCACCTTTTCTCAGGCTTCTCCGTGACTACTCCAAATGTTTACTATTTTAAACATTCATCCTGGGGTGCCTGGGTGGCTCAGTCGGTTAAGACTCCAACTCTTAGTTTCGGCTCAGGTCATGATCTCATGGTGTGTGAGCTCGATCCCCCCATCGGGCTCTGTGTTGACAGCACAGAGCCTGCTTGGGATTCTCTCTCTCCCTCTCTTTCTGCCCCTCCCCCACTCGCTCTCTCTGTCTCTTTCTCTCAAAAATAAATAAATAAACAAAAAAAAATTTTGAAAAACAAAAACAAAAACATTCATCCTAACCCAGCCTTCCTTCTCCACTGAAAACATCACCTGCTACTACATTAAGAAATGCTAAAATCGTGGGGCGCCTGGGTGGCTCAGTTGGCTGAGCATCTGACTTTGGCTCAGGTCGTGATCTTGGCGGTTCTTGAGTTTGAGCCCCAAGTCAGGCTCAGTGCTGACAGCTCAGAGCCTGGAGCCTGCTTCGGATTCTGTGTCTCCCTCTCTCTCTGCCCCTTCCTCTCTCTCTCTTTCTCTCTCTCTGTCTCTCTCTGTCACAAAACTAAATAAACATACAAAAAATTAAAGAAAAAAAGAAAAACCAAAATTGCCAAATATCAAAAATCTGAAATGATCAAATCTTTAATTTCCCATGCCTTCCCCTAAACAATGAATCTGCATCAATAAACAGTCTTATTTCTTCTTTCCCATCTCACAAGAGCAGTTTCCTCTTTTAATTCGATGCCAACACGTAAATGGGATGCCCTCTGAGAAAATTCTCTCCTTCCTGGATCTTCAGGTTTCACTTTCCCTCTCCAGACTTAGTCCCTATAGCCTATAACATGCTCTAATCTCTACCATTTTGAAAACTAGCTTTCCTTTATCCTATAATCATGTCAGGTAATAATACGCTTTTTCCTGACTCTGAAATCTGGGGGAGCCAATGAATTCCCTCTTGGAAGAATGCTTTTAAATAAATAAAATACTTGGGATTACCAAAGATTCCAATTATACTGCATACAGCTTTTAAAATACGGTTTTAAAAATGAGTGACTGGACAAGAGATGTGTTTATCAACTCATGAATTAACAAATCTAGTGGTACATCTAGTAACTACCATAATTTTGAAGTCATGTTGAGTGTTAACAATACTTAGCAATAGTGACAATCATTGTAATGTGGTATGAAAATATCTGTGATTTCTGGAATCAAGGTGGAGTTACTGCTAATACTATAGATCTTGTTATCTAGGTTTTATTATTAAAAGAAATGCTAAATTACAAGTAGAGGTTAGTGGGAAAAGAAAAAAAAAAAGATATTCCCCTCCAAGTTCCCAGAATTCCGTCCTTGGAGATATTGGAGGGATCAAGAACCTTGTCCCGCTTCTGTCTTTCTCATCAATGGAAAAATTGTTATTTGCTTACTCCGATCTGATATCTGTCCTACCACTGTTGTGACTCTGCCCCAGGAAAGACCATCATGGTGTCCCAATGCTCATCTGCCTTCAGACTAGTCAACCCACATCTTGTTGACCTGTCTGGAATCCCACACTGTGAACCATTCTTACCTGTGCTGATGAGAGCCCCTCTCATTTCCCCTTTCATCCTCTACTGACTGACTGCTAAAGTTTCTTATTTTTTTATCATTATATTCACTTACCTGTTTTCTGCTCACCTTGAATTGTTTTGCTTAAGCGTTGTTCTCAAATATTTGCATTGCAGAAATAAAAAAATCGCTTATGCCCAAATCCTCCACCTTTCTTCGATACAAACACTTAGATGAACCTAAAAAAAAAGGAAAGGGAAACTAACATTTACAGAATACTTACCGCAGTAGCATCATTCGAAATGCTTAATGTGTGGTATTTTATTAGATCTTCCAACAGCCAATAAGGTTGTTCTCATTTTGGAGAATACAGTTAATTGAGATTCAGAATCACAAAATAAACTTGGCCAAAATTACATGGCTAGCGGTGGTACAACCAGAATTTCAGCCCTGGTCTACGGAGATCAGGTTGTCTGCACATAAGAGTGGTCCGTCTGAGGCCACATCTGATTTTGGTAATAGAGCATGGGGTTGAGGAACTGGGGACGGTAATGGGTGACAGGCAGGGCAACAGGAAGTGCTCATAGACAACTCTCCCCAGTTTGTGCCTCATGGGGACAGCTCATACTTACGTATTAAGAGCATTAAGTCTCCAGGGATGTATGGCACAAGCCTGAAGAACACGTTTTTATGATGGGATTTGCATTAATGTGGGCAGGCAAGCTGGAGAAACTTAGTCCCACTTCTACTACAACCTTCTTCTTTACCAAATGATATCTCTTTCAGATGATGACCTGGGTTTCCCCATCGGTGTGCCAGGGAAGACACAAGCTTGCCATTTCTGTTCTCATTCAAGGCACAAATAATAAGTGGCCAAACGAAAGTAGCCTTCTGATACCGGGTTGTCCTTGCAGATCTCCTGCAGGTCAACCAGCTGGTGAATGAGATTTGCAAGCTCTCCTCACAACTACGCCCTTAGTTGCCAAACACCTGCTTTTCGGTTGTGGATAACCCTCTGGAACCCCATCTTTTCCAGAAGATGGATGCAAAAAGAAGTTCAGCCTGTGGAACCAGCCACATCTTGTTTGAACCTGACTCCTACCACGTGGAGTTTGGTCAGGTATGTAATCTCTCTGCACTTTTTGTCCCTTGACTATAAAGAACAGCTGATGAAGGCTCACTCACAGAGACATGTAGAGGAATAAGCGAAGCCACAAATCTGAAGTGCCCACAGCCGTTGCCATGCAGAAGGCACTCAGTGAATCTCAGCTGTTTGGTCTCTCTTCCTTAGCCATTTGACATCTTCATCAAGCAATTAAGAGTGAAGTGAAAATGTTCATGTATATAAAATGTATGTATATATCATGTACATGTGCATAGATACAAATACGTGTGCATATACTTCTATATGTGTGATACATGAACAAAACAATATTTTTAATTAATGCCCACCTCTGTGAATTTGTTAGAAATCCAGTCATGCTTGTTATCTATTTTAGTGTATGTTCTAGAAATTCCTTATCTTTTTTCTCTCTTTTTCACACCCCAGGAAAGTTGGGCACCCCATGCAAAGCTGGACACTCAGTAAATGCTTTTGATGAGGAAAATAGGCTTACCATCTCAAAGTGTGGGTAATTTGAGTCATAGAAAGGTTAAATAGCTTGCCTGGAGCTACCCAAACTCCTTGTGCAGCCAATAAGCCAGGACACTAAGTGCATTCTTCTTTCCTGCATCTTATTCTTTGATACTTCGTAGGTAATTGATAAACAAAGTCATGTCTTTTGGTAACAAAAGACGTGTCTTCCTGGCTAAATTAAAGTTTTGGTAACCTGATTCGTTCTCTTAACCCAACAGAACAAGCAATTAATTTCCTTCTCATTTTCAGCAACGAAAATGTTGTCACATTTCACTCGTGCTCTCTGAATTATTAGATTTTGGTTCTTGTTTCCACACTCTTTATATGCACAAGTCAAGTGTAACCTGAAAGACACTTGCAGTGAAATGGCTCATATCTGAGAAATTTGTCTTATTCCCTCTTAACTCCTCTTTTGCTTAATGGGCTTATTGGTATTTTCGTAGGATCACGTCGGTGTCGATGCAGCCTGAGGACGCATTTCGGCTGACAGCCTTGAACTTTGAGACAGAATCTCTGAAAAAAGGTGAGAGGGAATCTGTAATTAACACCCTAAGACTGGGAATGAAAACAAAGAACAGGAAGCTTGTACAATGGATCTGGCTGTCAAAACAAAATGAAATCAAAATCCCCAAAAGCCCAAGAAGCAGCCCAGCCTCATACTGCTGGGCTCCGCCCCTCTCTCATGCAGAAACTAGGGGCCCTGCCCGGACCACAGAGGAATGTTTCTTTTGGAAGCAGTCAATGACACCACCTTCTGCAGAAATTCTCTACCCAGGACACCGTAGTGCCTCTGGTTAGAGCTGCTTCCAAATCCTCACTGGTCTTCAATTCCCTAGAAAGGGCTTGCAAGCTTCCCGGTAATTGTGGCCAGGTAAAAAACAATCACACTGGAAAAAAGGATCCTCTAAAGAATCCCCGAAGTCAGGCCCGGCCACTGTATCTGTTTTTAGAGGTAGGTGAGAAATCTGTGTTACGCTTTGGGGAAACCTCGTTGGTAAAAGCCCAAGCTAGAGTTCTTTCTTTTAAGAAGTGATATATTTCAGAATCAGAATATGACTTTGAACACAGCCCAGGAAATCCTGTATCGTACAACAGAGAATCTCCACCCCCCCCCCCTTTTTTTTTTCACAGAAACGTTAGCACCAGAGTTTAAGGTCGTCTGAAGTTTTAGTACTTTTCTTCACACCTCTGTCTGGAATGCTTGCTGCCCTTCTCTCTGATAAACTTGTGTTCTTTTCTGCATATGTGAACTGGTCTGAAACTTTATCATTTGAAACAAATATTAATGGAACCCCTGCATTCAGCCAGGCATCGTCCTAGGAGCTGGAGATCCAGAGGTAACTTTAAAAAGCAAAATCCCTCTCTTTAGAGAAGAGTCTCCATGTCAATCGATCAAAACCCAATTGCTCTACTGAAGGTTCACAAAACACATCCATATATTTACACTTGGCTCTGATCGTATTTCTCTGATCATTTTGGAGCTGCTGTCCTGTCTCACCCTGACCATAAATTCCTCAAGTGCAAGACCCACAGGCTCTTTTGATCCCTCTCAGTGCCAAATACAGACACATGCCCATCGTGACCACTCAAAGCCCACGATAAGCATCCCAGGCATTCAGATATTATCTAAGGATCCTACTGACATTTCTGTGACACGTGGAGAGAATGCTGTTGGGCTTGTCATTTATATTCTTGAACCTTGCATCCAGGTTCTTACACAGATGGGCCAAGGAAACAAAGCCAGTGGTCAAGCTGAGACAGGATTGCGAATCTTTGGTTTTCCATCCAAATTTCTGAGCTAGAGAGGAAAAAAATGGGTTGGAGATTGTCTCAAGCATGCAAAAGTGCTGTGACGAAGACTGATTGTGTAAGAGCCCAAAGTGAAATGTTGTTATTGGTAATAGTGACACCTACATATGATTAGCACTTTACAGTTTCCATTTATTCATTCATTCAAAAACAAATAGCACCACACGCCAGACCTGCAAGAACAGGGCTACCGTGGTAAGCAAGATCAATACAATGCCTGGCTCCGGGATCCAGTCTATGTTCTTATTTGATCTTCTAAGATATTTTCAAGACTATTCGGCAGCCACTGTTGTACTAGGCAGTATAGCCTAAAGTGTCAACTCCACACTGGAGCTTGCTACAAAATGCAAGGTAACATAGTTAACTTCTCAAGCTTCATTACCTTCATAATAGTGTTGAAAATACTAGCCACACTGGGGGTATAGCAGTCAGGGTTCAACGTAAAGGGATTTATTTCAATAATTGGCTTGCACCATTGTGCGGGCAGGTGAAACAAGGGTCAAGTCCCTAGGGCAGCTCTCAGGAAAGGAAGGAGCAGGCTGGAACCCCATGGGCAAGAGCTGGTGCTGGCTGTCCACCGACAGGCCACCGTCCAGAAGGAAGAACCAGAGGTAAAAGAGTCCAATTGCACACCTCTCGCTGTTTGGAATCTCTGAGCTCAAAGAAGGCCTAACAGATCTTGTTAAAGGCCTTCCAAATGATGAAGTCAGGCCTACCTTGGATAATCTTCTCTTTGATTAGCTCAAAGTTGGGGCACCTGGGTGGCTGAGTCCAACTTTGGCTCAGGTCAGGATCTCACAGTTCGTGGGTTCGAACCCTGCATCGGGCTCTGTGCTGACAGCTCAGAGCCTGGAGCCTGCTTCAGATTCTGTGTTTCCCTTTCTCTCTCTGCCCCTCCCTTGCTTGTGCTCTCTCTCTCTCTCTCTCTCTCGCTCTCCAAAAATAAATTAAAAAAAACATTTTTATTAGCTTGAAGCCAACTGATCAGGGACTTTAATTCCATCTGCAAATCCCTTCACAGTAGGACCCAGACTGCTCTTTAATTGAAAAACTGTGAGTCCAGCTCTCGAGAGAAGGTCACTCATGGCCTGCCCTCATCCCCCCAATGACAACACGTGAGAAAGGGGGGCCTGGGTGACACAAGACCAAATCCCAGTCAGGGAGGCTCATCGAAAAGACGTCATACGGGGTTATTGTGAAGATTAAGGCGATGACATATGTAAACTGTCTGGAGTACACATAGTTACTAGAATTACTATTTAGCAGATGAGAAAATCAGGCTCAGGAAAAAAAAAAAAAAAACGTGAGCACATAATAGTTGGTCTGTAGAGCTGAAACGACAACCTGGTTTTCCTCATTCAGAAAACTATTCTTGCCGTGGTCACTAATCCAAAGCTTGTGTTCCTTTCCTGTCTGTGTGCGATCATAGGTGCACAAGTTAAAAGGGAAAAGTGAGTGATAGCTGTGAGTGCGAACAGGTTTGCGGTGAGGTGGTCAGTCGCCTTGGAGTTTCCGGGGAGAGTCAGATAAGGCAGGGAGATCCCAGGCCCCAGACGTATGCGTGGGATTATCACACCTATGAAGCCTCGGACACTCGTACAATGCAGGCTACGTGGCCCACGTTTCCCCCTTAATAACTCGTCTTTTCTTTGTGAGCTTCTGGAGCGGACTCTAATGTAAACTGTTTTCATTGTTCTCTCTCGATCTTCTTTAGAAACAGGATTTCACTTTGGGAATGCTTTATTACTTCCTTTCAGTTGACTATTCTCAGGCAACAGATTCAAAATTGATGAGAAGCCTTTCAATGATTCAAGACCACATCGTGTCTGGGTAGGTAGGAGTGTTGTATGGGTGGATAAAAACGAGCAACAAACACTATTTCTCGACCCACTATTCTTCGTGCAAAGTAAACACATGCAAAAGCACACAGAACTTAAATTGTCAACACAAATTAATCCTCTTGCTGTAACCCTGACAGGGAAACTGAAGAGGCAATATACCTTAGTGGGGTTCAACATCCCCCCACTAGACAGGGCCCGGAACATTGATCTGCTAGAACACAGCTGACACAAGCCAGGCGTCCACTCGATCTAATCTCACTCATCTTCCTCTGGCTCACATCAGCCTTGTGCAGCTGGTCTTTCAAATGTCCACATTCTAGGGGCTCCTGGGTGGCTCAGTTGGTTGAGCATCCGACTTCAGCTCAGGTCATGATCTCACACTCTGTGGGTTCGAGCCCTGCGTCGGGCTCTGTGCTGACAGCCTGGAGCCTGCTTCGGATTCTGTGTCTCCCTCTCTCTCTGCCCCTCCCCTGCTCATGCTCTGTCTCTCTCTGTCTCAAAAATAAATAAACATTAAAAAAAATAATAATAAAAAATTAAAAATAAAATAGCCACATTCTAAGAGGTCAGCCAAAATGGTACCCCAAAGTCAGTGGTACACTCTCCAGTGATGCATTTATAGACTTCCATTCTTTAAAGCTGAATTCAACCATCTGCAACTCACCAAACAAATACTCATTAAGCTCCTCTTAAGTGTCAGCAGTTCTTTTTGATCCTGAGATTACAGCTGAGATTTTGATCCTGAGATTACAAACAGGGCTCCTGCCCTCATGAGCCATACATTCTAATGAAGGTGCAGAGACATTGTAGGAGGGAACAAACAGGAAACCATTCAAATTGTGGAAAGGGCTGCCAGTCCGGAGTGATACAATCAGGAGTGATCATGGCTCCGGGTTGTTCCCATAAGCACGGTTGCCTCCCCCTCGGATGAAGGGGATCATTTGTCAGAAATAGCAAGAATTCCATACATCTGATGCATTTCGTTCAGAAGTTGCATCCTTAAATATGACACTACTCATCTAAAAAAAAAATGTATACATTCACCAAAAAGTCAGCATTTAAAACAGTTATCTAACACAGCACTTGTCAAACAAGGAGGTAATGTTTTTTTTTTTTTAACTTTTTTTTTTTTTTTAATTTTTTTTTTCAACGTTTTTATTTATTTTTGGGACAGAGAGAGACAGAGCATGAACGGGGGAGGGGCAGAGAGAGAGGGAGACACAGAATCGGAAACAGGCTCCAGGCTCTGAGCCATCAGCCCAGAGCCTGACGCGGGGCTCGAACTCACAGACCGCGAGATCGTGACCTGGCTGAAGTCGGACGCTTAACCGACTGCGCCACCCAGGCGCCCCTTAACTTTTTTTTTTAACGTTTATTTATTTTTGAGACAGAGAGAGACAGAGCATGAACGGGGGAGGGTCAGAGAGAGGGAGACACAGAATCTGAAACAGGCTCCAGGCTCTGAGCTGTCAGCACAGAGCCCGACGCGGGGCTCGAACTCACGGACCGCGAGATCATGACCTGAGCCGAAGTCGGCCGCTTAACCGACTGAGCCACCCAGGCGCCCCAAGGAGGTAATGTTTAAAAGGTGTCTGTTTTACAATCATTGAACACTGAATATCTGGAAATTGAGAGCAGACCACAGTGTAGACAAAACTAGAGATGCCTGTGTGAAGAAAATAGAAAACTGCACGCCTGTGTGTCCTGAGAGGTGGAATCTAGCTAGACTCAGCAATAATTATCCAAATTATGAAAACCGTGAGTCTTTGCACAGAAATGAGGACACTTTCTAATGGGCTAGTTAGGAAAGAAGACACTTGTGTTGTTCCAGTGGCTACTAGGGGAGTGACAGATTGATACTGGTAACAGACTATGGAGCTCAATTTTGTTTCTTACTAAATCTACACGATTCTGATGTATATTTGCAGCCTACATCCTTAGAAATTTTCCTTTCAGTGGCGACAGGATATTAACAGTCAAACCATTTTATACGTGACAAGCTTGACTTTACTTTTTTCAATCCAGTGTATTAGCCCATTCATCAAAAATATATAGAAAAGGCAGCCTTCTCCGCTGTATGGAAGACACATAGCAACGTGGTTGCTGCAAAACGTTGAGCTCAGCCAAAATTCAAAGAATTAATTCTCAATTTTCTTTGCCACAATTACTTACACACTTCTCATCTTTTTAAAATATGCCAACCCCTTTACCTCACGTCAAAAATTTGCTTTAAATGGTCCCCACAGGATTTCCTCTAGACACGTAAATTCCTTTTGCTGTGTTAGATTCGGTTGGGGACTATGGAATGAGTCAGCTCGGTAGTAAATGCTTTGCCTATCCTATCTCATTTAATCTTTTCAACAACTCTGTGAGAGGTTCAGCACCCTCCTCCTCGTTTCTATTCTATGCATGAGAAAGGTCAAATAATTTGTTCAAGTTCAAAAAGCTGGCGCAAGGCGGCACAATGGGTTTTAACTACAGTTAGTCTTTTGACTAAAAAGGCACGGGAAAATTCTATAACTACCCACCTAAATTTCACGAATACTTTCAGCTACTTTATATTAGAAATGCATATTTATCTACCTATATTTCCCCTGTTAGCTCCCTGTGCGTGGAGGACATGCCTGATATTTCCTGGCAGACGGGGGTTTCTATAAGAGCAACTAAATAGCTACCATAAAACCTACCATAACCTTCTACAACCAGCAGAATCATCATGGACACTGTTGAAGATCTTCTTAGGTACCTTGGATCATGCTAAGTGCTTTAATTCATTTCAAAATCAAATCCTCAAATTAATCAACTAATGTGAACACCAGTAGTATTCTTTTTTTTTTTTTTTTTAATGGGACAACAGGCTCACAGAGGATTCTTTCTAAGATAATAAGACAAACACATGCATAAATTAATCAATATTAAGGAGCACCTGGGTGGCTTAGTCGGTTAAGCATCAGACTTCAGCTCAGGTCATGATCTCGTGGTTTGTGAGTTCAAGCACCACATGGGGTTCTCTGCTGTCAGCGCAGAGCCCACCTCGGATCATCTGTCCCCCTCTCTGTCTGCCCTTCCCCCACTTGCTCTCTCTCTCTCTCTCTCTCTTTCTCTTAAAAATAAGTAAACATTTTTAAAAATTAATTAATATTAAGTACAGAATTTTATGTTCCAATTTTATAGAAGCTACTGAGGAAGGCGAACAATGGGAAGGTAACTTGGAGGAAAAACCTGAAGGTTTTGGTGGCTCCAAATGATACAAAAGCAGAGATACAGTCCATGAGGCAGCGGCAGGCTTGGTTTATTTAAGAAAAGCAAAGAGGCCACTATGGCTTTGCCAGAGGAAGCAAAGGGAAAAGTTAAAAGCCGTGAGATCAGAGATGAACCACAGGGTTCTTTTTGGCTTTGTCAGAGTTTGTGAGCACTTGGGTTTTCGCCAAGAGACACGTGGAAGCCATCAGAGGGTTTTGAGCAGATGATTGTCACAGTGGGACTTGTGTTTTTAAATAAGATCGCTCTGGCAGCATGTTCAAGGTAGACTTTTAGAAGTAAGTGCTAAAGAAGCGGGACCAGTTAGAGGGCTGTTGTCATAATCCCATCTAGGGATGAGGCCAGTGCAGACCGAGGCCAAGCAATACAAATTTTAAAGGAGTTAGAATATGGACGTTCTGTTTGGAGTTCTGCTAAGGCCGAATTCAAAGGATTTGATGACTAATTAGACGGGGAGATGCAAAAAAGGAGTTCCTGTAGAGGACACCCAGTTTCTGGCCTGAGCAACTGGAAGGAGGACATAGGGTGAGGGGGGGGGGGGGGAAGGCCCAAAGCTCCACTGTTAGATAAGTGCTCTTGGTCAATAGTTAGTTATACGAGCCAGAAAATCCCAGTCTGGACAGAAAATCAGGGCCCCTTTGCCATCTGGATCGCTTCAGTCCACGGGACGGAATGAGCTCACCAAAAGGATGAGTGTATGTGGTGAGGAGAGACCTGAGGGCTGAATTCTCAGACACACCCACAGTCAGAGATAAGAAAGATCCGGAAGCCTCAGCAGAGGAACCAGGGAAAGAGAGGTGGACTTGGGGGAGGAAAACGAGGAGGGTATGTGTTCCTGGAAGCCAAGTGAAGGATGAGTTCCAAAAAGGAGGATGAGATGCCTGTGCCTAGTGCTGAGGATGGGGGAGGGAACACACCCTGGGAGAATGGACACGGATTGGGCCCTGCTGCTGTCACTGGACCCAGACAGTGACTCCCATCCTCGCTGGAGTGCGCAGGACCTGAATAGTTAATGGCCATGTGGCTGAAGTGTCTCAGCTCACTGGGGCCTTGGATTTTCTCCCAATTATTAGTACCACCAAAATAGCTGACCTGGGGGAAAGAGCAGTCCTTCTAATGGCAGATTTGCAGTCTCTGCTGAAGGAGCTGCCTCCAGTTTGAATTATCAGGCCTTTTTTTTTTTTTTTTTAATTTTTTGTTTTAATGTTTACTTATTTTTGAGATAGAGGGAGACAGAGCGCGAGTGGGGGAGGGGCAAAGACAGAGGGAGACACAGAATCCGAAGCAGGCTCCAGGCTCTGAGCTATCAGCAAAGAGCCCGACGCGGGGCTCGAACCCACGAATTGTGAGATCATGACCTGAGCCGAAGTCGGCCGCTTAACCGACTGAGCCACCCAGGCGCCCCCATTATCAGGCCTTTTTTATTAGATGTTTGTTTTGGTGTTTATGTGAGTGTGTAAATGTGCACGTGTTTTAATTTCCAAACCAGAAGGGAGCCTGGGTGGCTCAGTCGGTTGAGCTTTCGACTTCCACTCAGGTCATGATCTCACGGTCTGTGAGTTCCAGCCCGCCCCCCGTCGGGCTCTGTGCTGAGAGCTCGGAGCCTGGAGCCTGTTTCAGATGCTGTGTCTCCCTTTTTCTCTTACCCTCCCCCGTTTGTGCTCTGTCTCTCTCTGTCTCAAAAATAAATAAACATTAAAAAAAAATTAATTTCCAAACCAGAGCTGCTTTGATCCTAGGAAAGAGAATATTCAGCCTTCCAACCAGATGAATACTGCTGCTAAGCCCTATATTTGTTTTTCTCCTCCCCCGCTAGCTTAAATTCTACCGAGGCCAATTAAACTGCCTACACCCGCATCAAACACAACATACACTATCTCGACATGTAGGTGATTATAAACAACCAACTGTATTTTAGCATAAGTACTGAGCCATGCACAGGGTGTTTTCACTTTACCGAACTGTCTTGTGAGTAGAAACACATTGTAACTCGCAGTGTTCTCGGGCTCTCGGGAGTCTGGCCATTAACCACAGGAAGACACCTGCACAGAGCTTCCTCCTCATAATTAGTGAGGTCAAATCATGTATGTGTTTTTCGGTTCTTGTCCATTTTCTGAGTCCCGATGATTAAGTTTAATGTATGACTCACTCACGAAAGTCATTATTAAAAAAAAAAAGTAAATAAAACATTTTAGCGATGTCTGAACACTCCGAGCAAAGTAATTCCTGCTGGGGGAAAAAAAAATGAGGCCAGAAAGTTCTTAAGAGTATGAAAATATAGACGTTGGTATACCTCGCAGGAATACTATCTCAACCTACTCTAAGTAGGGCAGGCATATTGGAAAAGTATGCTTTTATTGAAAAATTGCCTCTATTTAAAATGCTGGAAAGGGTTAGTGTGTTAAATAAGGAAATCATAATATTCCTAAGCTGCGTCTGAATCCACATGACTTTCCTCCTTTGTTATTTAGGAAAAAAAACTGTTGGTTAACTTTGTAGATATGCAAAAACTGGCAGGAAGAAATTCTGAAAGCACTTAAACCGCTAACCTGCAGACAGTAACCGACAGGGTGACCAAGGTAATGAGGAACTGGTGGCCGTAAGGAAAGCCCAACATGCCTCTTTTCGCTATTCTTTTCGCTAAGTGAAAATTAGATGATCTGATAAGTGAGTAAACGGTGGTGCATTGATGGGGTGTTACTGAGTGCTGATGTGTGCCAGGAAGAGGGCTACCCATGCAACCTCAGGCATTCACACCACTTCCAGGCTCCAGAGCGCATTCAAACAAAGTTTCTTGAAGAATGCCCATCCATTCATCGATTCACTTACTTTCTCAATCATCCTCACCCGACACTAGACAGAAGGATACCGGGAGGCCGGGGAGGGAGACATTTTATCCCCTTCTGCTATTTTCTTGCACATTCCGTGTGGGCACCTACAAGGACGCATGAACACAAGGTGCACAGAAGCCAAGTTTGCCTGTTCTTATCTCAAATGTCACTTCTTCCCTGACCCCTCCACTCTAAGTTGCTTTTCCATGATTTCTTCCTGGTTCTCCTTTATGATCCTTTATGGCATTATCACAAATTATGATTTTTCTATAACATCGGTGCATGAATTTATTTCATCGATGTGTCCCCCTACTAGAGGCAACAACCATGAGGACAGAGAGCTCATTGGATTTGGTCACCACTGTACACTTTCTGCAAAGCAAGGCACCTAGAACACACATCCAATCAACTGGGTGCTATTAAAACTTATTAATAACAAATATGACAGAATTTCTTTCTAGACATTGCCCTTTGTTTGCTAGAAAATTTTTAGTACTTTTATCCCTTATGCCTCCAATGATACGTTTCCTCTCCATTTGGCTTTTATTCCATATAACTTGCATTGACTTAGATTTTTTTTCCCCCAGTATCTAAATATCCAATGCCTCCTGAATTTAGAGGTGTAGCGTTTCTTTCTCCTTTCTCTTATGCCCTATTACAGTCCCAGGTACAGTCACTTAAATGCTTGAGAGAGAGAAAAATAGAGGACTGAGTCTGGGTGGCTCAGTCAGTTGAGTGTCTGACTTTGGCTCAGGTCATGATCTCACGGTTCATGGGTTCAAGCCCCTCATCAGGCTCCAGGCTGACAGCACAGAGCCTGCTTCAGATCCTCTGTATTCCTCTTTGTCTGCCCCTCCCCTGTTAATGTTCTCTCTCTCTCTCTCTCTGTCTCGCTCTCTGTCTCAAAAATAAACCAATCAATCCTTATAACTTCATGCCATTGAACCTCAGCGCTGAGCAGAGGTCTCAGCCCACACCATGCTGTTAGTCCTCTGCCAGTCTCTTGCTGCTCCCAGTAGCCTCAAGGCCCAGCTTTGCCTTGCCTCAGCATCCAGCATCGCTTTGGCTATCCAAGGGTGCATTGCAACATTCCCACTTTTCCTACGCTTGCTGCTTTACTTTCGTCGGCTCCTAGTTGCCTCATTTTCAAATTATTTTCATCAGCGTATGTCATCTCAAAATTCATGGCATGCTAAACTTTTAGATTTGTGTGGCTGAAGAGAAGGTATACAGAGATGAACCTATGTATATTTGAGTTCTGTCAGTGGGGAGATCACATTTTCCAACACTTGACGAGGTCTAGATGCCGTATGTTTCCAACCTATGGGTTCGTTCAATGTTCCTTCAAAAACAGTAGTTCTTTCTTATTGCTTATTTGCACTGTTAAACCTGTCACCGTACCAACAGTGGGGTACCTACCAGGTGCTGGGTGCCACAGCAAACATGCCAGAATTGACATACCCCGACAGACACTGACCTTCAGTTTTTGTGATACCACGCCATCTTGGTTTTCCTCCATACCCAGTAGACATCTCAAAAGACATCTAGTACTTGCCCTACCTCCAGGGTACCAACAATCACCCAGTTGCTCAAGCCAAAAAACTCCAGTATATCTTTGATTCCTCCCCTCTTCCTATTGAATAACGATCAAGTTTTATGGCTTTTATTTCAAACACCATCTGGAATCTGTCCACCTTCTCTAACTTACAACCAACTATTGCCCTACACCAGGCCAGCACCCCACTTGTACTACTCAGCCAGGTCTCTGTTTCTGCTGTTGACCTCCATAATCTGTTCTTTATATAAGTAACTAGACAGATATTTAAACAGAGTGGTCATGTCTTTCCCTTGTTCATGACCCATCAGTTCCTCTCTGTTGTTTTTAAATTAGATCCGAACATCTAACTACAGCTTACCAAGACCATGACACCTGGCCTCGCTTCCACGTCTCCCCTCCCTGCATCCACCCCCTCCTTCCCTCACCCTGCCAACATCCCTCCAGCTTCTTGTATATCAAGGTCCATTCTCTCTCCAAGGTTGGAAGGATGAGGAAGGTGAACAGTTCTGCATCAAAGAGTAAAACACACTTAAACTTGGTGTTGAACTTGAAGCTTCATTTCCTTGTCTTGTGCGTAATAAGTCAACACGTCTGTGTTTGTCTCTGACACAACTGCTCACTCAAAGTCAGAACTGGGGTCTTCTTGTTCCCTATTACCCCTTGGCACCTCAAGAGCTTGTTAGGTGAATAAATAAATGAACTAATGAGTGAATCAACACCGATGCATAAGCACCCATCCGTCAGGACTTTCCCTACCTTTAGATGAAAGGTGGGCACTGCTTGTTCTCCTTCCCCCCAACACTCTCTCATGTAGCTGAGGTAATACTGAGTAGGAATCACTGGACCTGGACTCTGTTGATTTTAACAAAAAATCTTTTTTTTTAAAAAAAAAAGTTTGTGTAACTTTAAACAAAATGTACTTCTCTTGAAGCCTCGAATCCTTAATTGTGAAAGGAAGGATTTGGAATAGATTGGTGGTTTTCGAAACTTTCTAAATGGAACAAAAGTTGTGAAACAAAATTATACAATGAGCTGTAATATGTGAACCATTTAAAAATGCTGCTGCCTCGGTTGAAGGGGCTGGTGTTCTTGGAGCCCTGCCAATCAGTAAACTCCTCTGTCCCTGCCTTTGGGGAGCCAGAGGCACCTCCATAGATGCTCTGCAAAGCCCAGTTCAAAAGCCACCGGACTCAGAAGTCTCTGAGGCCCCTGGTAGATTTCACATTTCATGAGTCCAACTCTGAAATAAACAACAGATGTTGCCAACTAAAGCCGAATGAAATGTATTCATGCACTCCTTTAAAAATTAAATGCAAGACTTTTCTCCTCCTTAAAAATCAAGCAAAATTCATTGCTTGGAATGCTGACAGAGTATACAAAGAGCCTTTTAAATGCTAAAGAACATTCATAAATGACTTTGTCACAAAGTGTTATAAGATTTTGCAAAATGGAGCTTATGTAGGTTTTTGCTGACTTGAAGTGTTATTGATTAGAAAATACCTTCCACCCTCGGGGCCATGCGTGCCTCAGAAGGTTTCAGATCCAGGAACTTAAGTCGGCTCACCTATGTACTGGAAAGGTCAACCCGCCATGGAAACCCATTAAAACACACGCGCACATTCACTCCGTTTGGAGGTTCAGAGTGGCAGATCCAATCTCACCCAGAGCCACATCGCAGCCTCCAGGAGGCTGATGTAATTCTCCTGTGATTCTGTGGTTTAAATGGAATTGATTATTTTAAAATATTAGATATGGCATTGCTCGCTTTTTCACATTGAATTAAGCTCTCCTATACATAGAGCTACAAACTAAGTAGACAAATACACAGAGTTGTACACGCAGCCTCTCTCTCATACATATGTATGTGCACACACCTGCGCATGGGCACACACATATAAAGAAGAGATAATATTAATAGCTTACATATGTGTAAGGATTTACATTTATGCAACACTTCATAGATAGCAGCTTGTTCAATCCCCCTAAGAACTCTGTAAGCTAGGTACTTAAGAGCTTCTACGTATGAAAAAACAATGCACTGAGTGATTTTCATAAATGTATCTCGTTTAATTGTTCCCATATTTCAGATGAAAACATGGAGACTCTGAAAATCCCAGTGACTTATGCAGCATTGCAATGCCGTTAAGGGCAGATCTGTAAATACAAGCCAGGACCCTCGACTGTTGAGGGCAACGTTCCTCTATCACACAGGTTCAACTAATGCCATGACAGAATGTGGCTTTCTTCTGTATCGAAGTTTGCTCTGTCAATACAAATACAAAGCTTTTTGTAGAACAACTGTTCTGCATTGCATTTGTAATGCTAGAGCTACATTTACACAAGTCCATTCATGTCCACTCCCCAGGCTCTCCCTTGGGTTGGATGGCACCATCTGTGACGAGCTGGCTGAAGCCAGCTGCCAATGGGGTCACCTAACGTTTGATGTCTGGACCTTGACCTCATTCTTCCCGGTGCCCATCCAGAGTAAGATGCTTCTGATTAGAGAAATGACACTGGTGCAGTGGTTTGCATCATCTTCCAAACATCCCACCTTCCCAGTAGAACGGTAGCCTCGATCTCTTGTTTTCCATTTCCTCTACTGTAGTTGACATTGTATTTTCCCTTCAATGTGATAAGATATATGATCTCCCCTGTCTCCTTAATTTATAGCTGGCAAGATTAGCCGACTGGTCCTGTAGGAACAAGAGAGATGTGATGATTAGCTTTTGTGGTTTAGTAACTTTCTCCTGCTGGGTCTCATTAATAGGACATCAACCAAGAAATTTTGTTCACATATAGCTTAAGCCCATTGTGCAGAATCTCAAGAGGCTGCCACAGCCTGGAAGTTATAAAAATGATCCTAGGTTAAGCAGTTCTGTGAGGAAAGAATGAGAATCACCCAAGATAAACTACCAGTCCTGTAACTAAATGGTACAGGGCTTCTATGGAGGAAGAAAGACAAATGATTTCCTTGATCACAAATCTCTCGCTCTTGTAGGAAACCTATTCTCCAACTCTGAGACCATGTTATTGGAGGAACACATCTGCCACGGGCTCAGTTCTAATGAAGAAAGAGTTCAATACAGTGGGGATGCATCCTCTCCGTGGTCCCATTCATCCTGGGGGCAGCTGTTCTGACCACTTCCTGCAGCAGTGACTCCCCTCTGTGACTGTTGTTCTTTGTGGAAGGTGATTCTTCCTAGGAAATAGGACAAGGCAGGGTACCCAGAGACGTGGTGCCACAATCCTTCTTTTGGTCCCAAAACCTACCAAGGGGCTTTTAACACATCTGACATGTACTCTGGGACTCAGTTTATCCATAAAGTGGAGTTAACAGAGCCGCCCACGGTTCTTCATGCAAAATTAAATGTGCAGTGGCTATAAATGTCTGCATATTCCTGGAAGAATATGATGCTATAATTGTGATTGTCTCCAAGCAATATGCTTTCTTGAGTTTAATTCTTCTTGCTGGAAGAGAAGAATTGACATACTATTGGCTTCTAAAGTGAACTTGAACCCTGAAGCCACCATCTGGGCAAGGACTTGTAGCTATGCTGGGAGCCAACTGGGACACTTGTTCTAGATGAATCTAACATCTTGTACACATGTGAAGTAATGATTCACACATTGCAGCTCTTCCCTCCATGGTGACTCGAGCACTTTACTTCTCAACTGAACTCATTGACATCCCCACCCAGTTTCTGGCCATCACTTCAACAGAGATCAACCAAGTCCCTCCAGTAGAAAAAGTGCAAAAAGAGAATGGGGGAGCAGAAACCCAGGAGAGCAAGATTAGAGATGCCATGATAACAGCAAAAACATCTCAGAAAAGAAAATTGTGATTCTTCTTCCTCTGTTGGCCTGGAAACAAGCACATTCAGTCACGATTATGGTGAACATATTCTCCATCCAAAGACTGTTGGAACAAATAGTCTCACCAGGAACCTTTTTGTGCCACTTCTGAGGGTGAAATATGGTGTTGCAGATATAGTTTGAGTCCTGAAATATGAATGTCTAGAACACATCGATAGATTTGGAGTCAATGGCAAAGTAGGTTGACAAATGGCACTGTCCAGAAAACCCAAAGATATATGTTTCACTGAAGTCATATTCTCAGCATACAAGTACGATTTTATATCAGTGCAGTAGTAGGGAGAAGTGACTAATCGACTTTGAGCACTCAATCTCTCCAGGCATCAGTTTCCACAACCAAAATACAAGGGGATATGTTAGATGATCTCCAAGGTTCTTTCCTGAGATAATATTCTGTAATTCTATAATTTGTCCTCTATCCTATAACAGTCTTGCTTCAAAAGCATAGTGTGTGCACACATATGCACAGACACGCATATACACACACAGAGTCATTCACACACTCGCAAGTGTGGCATTTGACTTCTATTCCATTTCTATTGTGGCAAATGCGCACTACTCTTTTTCCTCATGCATTGGTCTTTCAATCAGAAATACACCTCTAGGTCTTTGCCCAGTGAGATAATAAGATGATGTCTAAATACTCAATAAGTAACCCGAAAACACACTTGCTCAGCCCTCTGGGCTTTGGGCTGTGACAACTCTCTCTGGCTTGCATGTCAGTGTGTACCTCCACGATGAAATGACAGCAGCCAATCCCAGATCTCCCAGCTCCCAGAAGTTTAGCCAGCAGCTAAACAAAGCCACCCTCTCCACTTGCCAGCAAGAGAGAAATTAATGACATCACATACTTGCATCAGTAAATTAATATTCAACACCTACTTGTTCTTATTCAAGGTCGTTAGCTTCTCTAACCTCAGTTTCTCTAACTGTAAGTGGCCATAATAATAGTATCTATCTCATAAGACTCTCCTGAGGAACAAATAAAATAATGTATATAAAACGTTGTATCTGCTATCAACTTGTCAAGCTATTAAAACAAGCCTAAGACTCCAAGAGCAGCCTTTGTCTTCAAGAACTCTTGATATTTGTGGAGTGCCTGGGTGGCTCAGTTCTTTGAGCTCTGACTCTTGACTTTAGCTCAGGTCATGATCTCCTAGTTCATGAGTTCAAGTCCTGCTTTGGGCTCTGCATCAACAGTGCAGAGCTTACCTGGGATTCTCTCTCTCTCCCTCTCTCTCTGCCTCTCCCCCACTCTCATGTCCCCCCCACCCCGCCTCTCAAAATAAATAAAAAAACTTAAAAAAAAAAGAGCTATTGATATTTGTATCAATTTATCCTCAGACAATCAGCCACTGACTTCCCAATCTTGAATGCCCCGGTTCCACAGTTAGGTACCGTCCCACCAACTGACTGCAGAAACAGCTACAAGAGAGAAAGACAGACCTCGTGTGTTGGAACCCATGCCTACAGAGACAAGTTATTTCAGATGTCCTAGTATCCTCACAGCTAGGAGAGATATTTGCTTTTGCTGAGTGGACCAGTGATTTCTCTTCTTATAGACATAATACACTGATCAAAGATGTAGACAGAGCTCTATTTAGCAGGATAATTATTGCCATTTATTTTTAATAGTAAAAAACTTGAATGCAGAAAGATTTCTAAAGAGTGATATCGATTTTATGTGCCAAATTTGCTAGGTCATGATGCCCAGTTATTTGGTCAAACACTGGTCAAGATGTTGTTGGGAATGTATTTCTTAGATGTGATTAACATTTAAATCCGTAGACTTTGAGTAAAGCAGATTACTGTACCATAAAATACTATAATGTGGGTGGGCCACATTCAGTTGGCTGAATGACTTAAGGGCAAAGGCCAATTTTCCTGAAGAAGAAGCAATTTTGCCCCAAGCCTGCAACTTAGAAATCCTGCAGATTTCAGACTCAAAACAGAAATATCTACTCTTCCTTGAACCTGCTCTACAGATTTTGGACTTGCCAGCCCCCACAGTCATGAGACAATTCCTTAAAAAAGAAACCCTCTGTCTCTCCCTCAATCATTTCCCACCTCCTCTCTTAAAATGGATAGATAACTAGATACATAGATACATAGATACGTAGATGATAGATAGATAGATAGATAGATAATAGATAGATCACCTATCCATCCATCCTGTTGGTTCTGTTTCTCTGCAGAAGCATTACTGATAGCAGGAACGATCACTACTATAAGGTTAAAACATATGAAACTGTTGTTTTTGTAGCTCAAAAAACAATTCAATATTGGCAATTTCATATAGCTTCGCTAATACACATACGCATATAGGTTCTAAAATGAAAAAAAGGTGAATAGTTGATCCCTTTGTGAGATTCTGAGTGGTTGCACTTTATTCAGTGTTTAGTCTTTCAATCACCAAAAAAGAATTCATAGTATTTTTAAATCAGAAAAATATAGTTCAATACTTGTCGCCCCCAAGTCTTTTCTTCAGCAGTGCCATAAGGCTCGAAATAGGTTAAGCCATCATAAATCATTAAAGGATTCCTTTTAAACATAACTACTATGTGGTAGCCATTTTATTTATTAACACCTTAGCAAAGGCATTAACTTCCAGGAATGTGAAAGTATGTGACAGACTATTAAATATTGATGAGTGAGGAAATGGTGAAATAATATCCTAAGCAAAATGCCTTGCCTGGGGGAAAGTTATTTTAGGAATGGTACTATGGTGGAATGTTCAGGAAAGGGATATAGGGCCCACAAGGAATTCCCAAGAGGCGGCTGGGAGACTAGAAGAAGAAAGATTGGCTCCTGGAAGGAAGATAAGCCTCTGAAACCACATACGTCGCATGTTGCTTCCAACCAGCCACGCTTTGGTGGCAAAGGGAATGTGGTCCTGGTGACAGATTCCCATGAAGCAAAGGCAACAGAAGCTGGCTTCACTCAAACTCGTCTGGGTTGGGTTGGTTTGGTTTTCTAAACAGAACCATCCCCAAAACCGATGTGTGGAAAAGACAAATATTACTTTCAACAGAGATCTTAAACGTAAATACGTGTTGCCATTTTTGTAAGGCATTAGTGTCGTGTCAGTAACAGAAAACATTTGCCTGGATTTCAAGAACACCATAACTTCTCTATAATAAGAAAACTCTTCGGGGATTTTCCTTCTTAATGGAAACCTCCGTCCAAAGCGATGGATGTCTGTTGCTTACGGTAAGACCTATAATTCTGTGAGGTTATGAAAAATGATGAACCGATTTGGCTGGAGGAGTCCTGTTTGAGGCCTGCAGGATTCCTTTTAGCAGCTGATCAGTGCCTCTCCCCGGCCCCTTTCCAACACAAGAAACCATCCATTGAAGCGCTCGTGCATACCTGGCTTATCTAGCGTGAATGGACCACACTCGTGGCCCACGCTGATCTTGGCCACGTGACTCGGCTTCCACCAATGAGACAGCAGCAGACGCGCACGCGTCCTGGCTCCCACTTCTGCTGCTCCACCTTCACCTTGAGATCATGCCTGGGATGCCTGCTGAAGCTGAAGGCCCAGGGAGCAGAGAGGTGTCTCGGCTGCCCAGATTGAGGCCCCAGGTGAGTGAAAAAGGTGCAATAAGATCAGCAGAGCCATCTAACCACTGATAGATCAGAGATAAATGCTTATAGTTGATTCCCAACGAAACATCTATAGTTTTGTTGTTTGTAACACATTACTGCAGCTGTAGAGAACCAAGACATGTAGGTAGGGTCTTATTTGTAGTCTTTATTTCACTCCTTATTTCTCACCAAAACCCACCAGTCTCATCTAACTCCACCAAAGTCCTGCTTGATGCTGTGATTTATATAATTTTTGAAACATTTTTTTAAGTTTATTTTTTTTTTTTTCAGAGAGAGACAGAATGTGAGCTGGGGAGGAGCAGAGAGAAAGAGAGAGGGACACAGAATCTGAAGCAGGCTCCAGCCTCTGAGCTGTCAGCACAGAGCCTGACGCGGGGCTCGAACTCACAAACCGCGATGAGCCGAAGTCAGAACCTTAACCGACTGAGCCACCCGGGCGCCCCTATAATTTTTTTTTTTTTTTTAGTGAGTTATAAGAAACAATAAAATTATGCCATTTTCAGTTGCTTTATTAGGAACTTTTATGGAGTCAGGAGGACAGAATTTACACATTTCCCACTTGTGATTTATCGATAGGGACAGACTGCTAGATGATAATACTTGAAAGTACCTCTGCAATACTGGGTTTGATGGGTAGGAAGGTACTCCCTCCCTGAGAAAGGCAGGAGGAGGGACTCAGTCAGCCTGTGGGGGAGAGGGTTGGGGGGGGTGGGTGTTGAAACAGGTACCAGACAAGCCCTGGTATCAGGGAGGCCAACCTGGAGGAGGAGGGGGAGACGTCTTGAGTTGAAAGGGCACTGGATGGTTGGCAAGATTCTAGGTGCATCCCGGGGACCAGAGACCTTGGAAAGGTTAATGGCGTTACAAAGAATGAAAACAAGGGACAAAATTGTGTTTTCAGGAGTACTGGCAGGACAGAATCCCCAGTCCCAGCAGGGTGACAGTCAGAGACTCAGTTTTAAGGCAACGAAGAAGTAAAACTTAGCCTGACCTGGATCTTATTGGCAAGAAAACAGAAACTGAGTAATTAGAACCACTGGGCAGTCAGAGCCTGGCCAAAAAAGAGAGAAACGGGAGGATTTGGTGTCCAGCACCCAGAGTGTTAAAAGTCAGGTGACCTTCCTTTCTTTTGCCTTTGCAGGTTTGAAGCAGGAAGAAAAATGATAGAAACTGGGCTTCTTGTCCTGGGCTTGAAAAAGTAACTCAGTATGCTGGTTCGGTATTATTGGGGTAACTTTTACATAAAAAAAAAAAAGTATTGATTTTAAATGTTTATCAGATTTTTTTAAGCAAAATAACAATCTACAAAGGAATTCCAGCATTTTCCAGATCGTACGTAATTCGAAGTCGTACTTACGCTGACGCAGTCTGAAGACAGTTGAAATACTCATTCAGAAAATTCAGACTCTTGAAAACCTTTAATGAATGAAAAAAGAGCTCTGTTTGGCCTACATTATTCTGGTTGACTATCTAAATTGATCAAATGCATCCATCATCACTCAACTTTATACCTCACTCTGTGGCTTGTGTACAAACAAAATCCTCCTAGTGGTTGCTCTAACTGCAGGCAATGAGCTCCAAAAACCAACTGTAGAGTCGTGCAGTCAGATCTTTCTAATTTAATACCTGCAGGCCTTCTAAAACTGGAGGCAAATTTAAATCTAAAGTTAACACATAGCTCCCGGTAGACCTCAATTACTAGACCCGTGTGCGTGTGTGTGCACGCACACGCATGCTTTTCTGCAATTTATTACAAGAAGTACATACAATGTACCTTGCATAAAATTTCCCTGAAAACTATACATCTGATTCATAATTAGTTTTCCCTCATAAACCGGGCTGTAGATTAATCTAATTACGTTGCCTACATTCGAATTTTAGCTTTTATTTGCTTCTGTTTGCTTTACTCCAAAGTCTCAAACACATTTGTCAGCTTTATCTGCTGTGGGCAGGGAATGCTAGAGGCCATCACTCAGCGGTTTAGAGCGCAAGAGAAACCAAGCCGAAGCTTCCTAATGTAGATGAGAGCAACAAAATCAGAGAAAGGGCCCTCTGTTCATGAGAAGACATTTATTTGAACTTCCTTAGCACTCCTGAGGTCAATATTTTTTCTAGGAAATTATAGGAAGGCTCAAGGGAAAGCTAATGCACTATGTTCTAAAGTGGACGATATGTTCCAGAGAATCATTTCTTCCTCAACTGAAGTTCCTGTGAAGGATATCTTTTCCTTAACTTTCATGTAGGCAGACGGGTCGTATGCTGGTCACATCCCAGAAAATATCAGAGGAGCCAGGTAAATTCCACCGTTAATTAATTATACTTATTTGGTGACTCACAATACTCATATTAAAGACAGGCCGAATCAGGCCCTTCCATGGCTCTATTAACCATGCTTTTGATAAGTTCCTATGCTCCGGAAGACCTTGACTCTTATCGTTGCCCATATATCCAACGTCATGTCCTGGTCCGCTTCCTCCAGCTTGGGCCCTCTCCATTTCTGTACCCTGTGATGCCTCCCTGGACATGGATGGAATGAGCCAGACCTTTGGTCTTAACTTTTGACTGCCACCCCCTGACGTGCTACGCGTGGCCTTTTTTCTTTTCCCTTCCCCACTACTGGCTCCTGTTTTACTGCCAGCATACAATGCTGTCAATATCATTTGGGGCTGTTCGAACTCTTCACGGCAACCAAAGCTATCCTTGTCTGAAAACTAAAGCAAGATGTAGCTTGAAACAACCCTATGCCACCAAAGTCAAGTTCAGGTAGAGGGAAGAAAAGCAGGAACGACATCCCCAAATGATGGCATGATACCCAGGACATTCAGATGTTTCTTCTGAGAGGGAGTAGAGCAATACTCCCTCCTTTTTCCTAGAAACCATGGTATATGAGGCAATGTAGGGATGAATCTGGATACCCTACAGCAGTCACTAAACGGCTCACACCTTGCAATGACTGGTGATGCCTGAAGCCCCTTGAAGGCATCACCAATGCAGCCCGGCATCACCAACGCGTCCTGCGCAAGGTGGCACCCAGTAGGACCTCAGTAAGCATTTGGTTACTTAGTCCTTTCCTCTAGAAGAGCCGCCATTACCAACGGACATATTCATGATTTTTCGGTTTGATTTCTTTTGTGAGTTGTTTGGAAATAAACTCTATTATTTTGTTTTTCTTATTGGAAAAGTAATATGTACTCATTACAGTACATTTGAAAAGTATATTCATGCTAAGGTACATCCCTGTGTATTACTCACTTTGCCACTAGAGTATCATCCACAACTTGCTGTGTCATTAAATGTTCTCCTACAGCGTGGCTAGAAGCTGCATAGTATTCCGTCACTTGAGCTATCACTAGTATTTTATTCAGTTGCCATTGGTTAGCAAGTAGAACAGAGTATGGCTCAGAATAATGGCTTCCTATATATTTTTCAGTGAATAAGTGAATTTAACAGACATTTAGTTTTTCTCCACTTTTCTCTAGTAAACATAACACTTCCATGAACATGTTTGTGGTTGAATCCTTGTGCGCATACGTCAGTCTTCCAGGGGATGAATGCCTGAAGGTTAAAAACGCTGGCCGAAGAGTACAGATCCGCTGGGTTTTAATCCCATCGTTCTAAAATTCTCTAGAGACGGCAAAGGCCCCACGACACAGAAACAATCCACATTATTCAAAGGTGACAACTGTTTCCATCCCTCTGCTTAGCCTTACAATTGGAAAGAAAAAAAATCTAGCTTTCTCTCTTCTTTCTCCACGAGAAGAGCCTAGACCTAAGTGATTAGGGCCTACGATTACAAGGACTTTAGGCGTGACACAAAAGGGGGTCAGGAAAAATACCCTTTCGTTTGATTCATCAGGGACCAACTAGGAATAATTACAGGCTGTGCAGTACCGTCCAGCCACGTAAGTGACTACATTGGACGCTAATGAGTGTTCTGTGTCCTTCCAATCTGGCCATATGGCCTGTGCTTCCTTTGAGCAAGTGCCATGAAGGATCAACTCCAGCCACAAGGACGGTGCCATCTGATGATCCACAGGTTGCCAGGGACTGAAGAACATCACCTGCTTCATCTGCCTGCCTTCAGACAGGACGACACTTAAAATTTGCTGAACAGGGCGTATCCTGCTGTAAAACGCTTTCCTGCAAGGAACTGAAAGATGATATGCAAATCAGGTAATGGAAATGCCCCGAATATTATTGAGACCTATTTGCCAGTGTGATATTTAATTGCAAGCTTTTCCTTTCGTGCGGCACTCATGTGATTCGAAACTAAAATCCTAGACACCTGGAAATGCCATTAGCAAAGTGCTTTACAATACCGCCGTAAGTCCTTGTTACCAGCAAACTCAAGTTCAAGTGTATTTCTTGTATTTCTATAGAGTCTTTCAGTGAATATTAGAGCCGTTCCTTAACACCATTGTTTTCTAAGCATCAGCATGACTACTGAGATTATCCACTTAAATTAGACGCGGTTGTCAAAGAGGTTCTTTAACACACATGTAAAGTGGTCATTTTCAACTTATGTTACTGAGACTGTACAATAGACCTACAGTTTCCAGAACCAAAGGTAATATAACACATTTCCATTCTTTCCCCACTTTTATCATGCTGCTGGTTTTGTTTTGTTTTGTTTTGTTTTTCATTACACAATGACTTGTTGACCTAGAATTCTATTTTTTTGAGTACAGAAAATCTTAACAACAAAAATAATGACTCTAAAATTACCAAACGTAATTATGGGAACTATTTGATCTTAACATGTGAGAGACACATCAAAGGATGACAGCCCAGGCTTCACAGGGTAGAGACTTCTGGGAACAATTATTTCTGTTGTTAAAAAGGGGAGGAGGGGGTGGAGGCGGAAAAAAAGGATTATCTGTTTCTCTTTCACTTAGATATCATTCATAATTGAATGTATGTATTGAAAGACAGTTTTAAATGTGCAAAATTTTATTTCTCTACGGACATTCCATCATTTAATTAATAAATTGGTTATAACAAATATGGTCTGATCGTTAAACTATCCATGGGTGCAACAAAATAACAGGGTGTTACTGAAATGCTACAAGATGGTAATTGTAGACTGCACATTTCATCTAGGGAATAGCCACATTGTCAATGGAAATGTGACCTTTATTTCCTTAAAAATGCCCTCCTTTGACCTATAAATGTGTCTTCAGACAAACCAGTTCAGAAGACAAGATACAATAAAAAGCAAACAAGATTTGCAGTGCCTGGGTGGCTCAGTCATTTAAGCATCTGACTCTTGATTTCGGCTCAGGTCAAGATCTCATAGTTTGTGAGTTCAAGCCCCACATCAGGGTCTGCACTGATAGCACAGAGCCTTCTTGGGATTCCCTCTCTCTCTTTCTCAAAAATAAATAAATAAACTTAAAAAAAAAAAAGAGGCAAATGAGATAATACTAGTTTCCAGATATTGTCTTCATAAACTCAGTGTGCTCAGCCACAATTTCCAGGGGAGGGAGCCAAACACTGAGTGGTCGAATAAATTGCCCAAAGTGGTGGAGAAGAATTTAAAACTGGAATGTTGGATTCCCAAACACCAGGCAATAATATTAAAATATGATTTGTGATATTTGATCAGTGGTTTTCCGCTAGCCAATTGCTACATGAAATCACCCTCCTTAGTGTTGCAGAGATTAAAGCTGCCAGCATGACCTTGGGCAAAATCAGCTCAGCTCCCTGAGCTTACAGAACCTTATTTTTAAATGGGACTTTTTTTTTAATTTTTTAACGTTTATTTATTTTTGAGAGAAAGAGACAGAGGGGCAGAGAGAGAGGGAGACACACAGAATCTGAAAAAGACTGCAGGCTCTGAACTGTCAGCACAGAGCCCGATGCAGGGCTGGAACTCACAGGTGGTGAGATCATGACCTGAACTGAAGTTGGACGCTTAACTGACTAAGCCACCCGGGGGCCCCTAAATGGGACTTACAGATATCTATGTGTAAGGACTACCAGATGATCTTAGAGATAGTTTCCAGGTCTGGGGTTCTTTGGTTTTGTACCGTGATATCAATTATTTGAATAGTCATTCTACACAGCTGAATCACTGACTCTGTCTACATAGTATTTCCATTTTTCTAAAACATCGGTCCATGGTTTCAAACAATATAAAGCTCTATAGGTTACCATTATCTACTGTCACAACAAAGTTTTCATATAGCATATTATAGAGACGCCAAATTAAGCCAATACAATGAATTTGAGCCACAGCGAAAGAAATCGTTACGTAGAGATAACCGAAAATACACCTCAGCAATTATAGGTTTTGCCAGCGAATGATTTGCTTTAAGAAGAAACCGTGGAAATCATAAAACTTGATAAACTCTCCTTAAAATAGAACAAAAACATTTATTTTCCCATAAGGGTCTTGTGGAATATTTTCTACTTAAGGGAATCATTGTCTTAAGTCCGTTTTAAATGAATTGTTTTCCCACTAATGTAGGTGAAACCAAAGACAAAAATTGACACTGGTGCTTCTGAGCCAGAGTCCATTTCCCCTTCGCCACCCTCCCCCTCGCCCCCCGCCCAGGGGTGAAAGCGCAGAGACAAGAAGTTAGCTTCACTGTTCAGCGCTTTGTTAAGTGTTCAGTTTGTTTAAGTGTTTGTTCAGTTTGTTAAGTGTTCCTTTGTTAAGCACTGTTCAGTGCTTTGGCACATTACTAGAAATAGAAACCTCTAGAAATAGAGGCTCTTGTTCTTTATTGACAAATATAGTCACTACCAATAGTATTTTTCCCCAGTTACTTTTTAAGAATAGGTAACTCTTGTACACGATCACTGCTCCCTACCCCCCCTCCAAAAAGGCATTTCAGGTTCATGGGTTAAAAGTACGCAGTTTTGACACTAACCAAATGTTTCACGCTCCAAACAAACTTACAAGTCAACTGAAGACCTTAAGTTGCAGCAACACGGGATGGCCTTCTGGATCTTTTGGAGACGGCTCTCTTCTCACTCTGTGTGAGAAGGAATGTGGCTTCACACCTCCCTTCCATCTCCCCTCTGATTCTCTGGATTTGGCCAACAGGGATGAGAGGGCAGGAAGCAAAGGATCAGGAAAGAGGAAGGTTAGCCCAACAATCTCTTCCATGTCGAGATTCTGATTGTGAAGCCTCTATAGACAAAGACTAAGGGTCCAGACTACAGACCAGACTGACCTTGAGTCCTGGCTTTCCACGGTAGATCTTTTCCTAACTGTGTGACCCTGGGTAAGACTTGTAATCTCTCTAAACATCAAGTTCCTTATTTGTTACAAGAAAGAAAAAAAAAAAAAAAAAGGAGCAATTATAAAGCCATCATGGGTTTCATGAAGGGCTAAATTAAGATAGCATATGTCAACGTTAGCACAGTGTTGGGCACATAAGTTATAGATATTAATGATAAAGTTACTTAAGATTACATACTGTTGGGGTACCTGGGTGGCTTAGTCGGTGAAGCTTCCAGCTTCGGCTCCGGTCATGATCTCGCAGGCCGTGAGTTCAAGCGCCATGTCAAGATCTGTGCTGACAGCTTGAAGCCTGGAGCCTTCTTCAGATTCTGTGGCTCCCTCTCTCTCTGTCCTCCCCTGCTTGTGCTCTCTCTCTCTCTCTCTCTCTCAAAAATAAATGAACATGGAAAAAAAATTTTTTAGAGATTACATATATTCGCGAATGCTCCAGGTCATTGTGTATTTTATGCCTTTTGAATACACAACAGTGACTTCAATTAAGGAGGTTTGTCTAGAGGGGCAGTTGTTCTCAGTCAGGAATTAATGTTGAAGCCCTGCCTTGTATTAGCACTAATATCATGTCTGCATTTGTTTCCTAGGCTACAATAGCAAAGTACTACAAAATGAGTGGCTAAAAACAAATTTAATCTCTCTCCGTTCTAGAAGTTAGAAGTCTGAAATCAAGGTGTCAGATAGGCTTTACTCCCCCAAGAGTGTGGGTAGAATTCTTCCTTGTGTCTTGTAGCTTCTGGTTTGGCCAATGATCCTTGGGGTTCCTTGGCTTACAGCTGCCCTGCTCCAATCTCTGCCTCCACCCTTGACCTTCTCCTTGTGACCGTGCCTTTGTGTTTTCTCCTCTTCTCATAAAGATACCTGTCATATGGGATCAGGGACCCACTATACTCCCCTATGACCCCATCTTAACTAATTACATCTGCAACGACCTTATTTCCAAATCAAGTCACATTCTAAAATACTGGCGTTTAGATCTTCAATATTGATTTTTGGAGGACGCAATTCAACCCATAACAATATCTCCACCTGGGCCATTGTAATAGCTTCTTTCAAAGGCCTTCCTGCCCCACCCCCTGGACGTCCCCATCCCCACATACACTCTAGTCGAAACAGATCAGCAAGAGAGGGATTAACCATGTGGATTATAGCAAGTATTATGAATTCATTTTTAAGTACTCCTAATAAGCCGCTGAAATTAATCAAGCTGTGTTCAGCATTTTAGGATTTTCTCTGGGTCATGCTGATGATTCAGTCATCTGTCATCATATCATATTTTGATTGATTCATTTGACAATAGGCCCTCATTCTAATTTAAAGCAAATAAGATAACAAGCCCTGACCAGAACTTATACTATGGACATCAACCTTTTGGGGACCAAATACTACCTGTAATTGGATCTTTTACTGACTCTTTGAGAATATTTGGCAAATCTGTTGTTATTTTCATGTATTTGAAATTCATAAGGGGAATCAATTATCAAGTAACTGAATAAATGCCTGAAATGTTGGGACTTCCTACTTAAAATGCCATGGTATCATCTTAGAAAAAACTTCAAAAGAAAACTCTTCAGTAGTACTCTTGACTCTATAAAATGTTACTTTTATAAGAAGTAACCTAAGAAAGACCCTGCCTATGACACTACATTAACTTTCCATCAGAAAGCTTAAAATAACAGCTTCTAAAACAAGGGATGTCTTAATATTTAGTCAGGAACTTTTGTTCAATGAATCCATCCAGCCCAAAATCCCCAGTGCACATCAGTTCAGATCCCAAGTGCTGACTGCCATGAACTGTGTTCCCTCCTGTCATAGTTCAAGGGTGAAGCATTCAGATTCTGCAACAGAAAAATCTCACCGTGTGAAAAAACGCACCTCAACATCCATGGAAAGGAAGCCCACAGCCCGTTAGAGTTTCCGGTGATCTGTGCAGTAACATGTCAATGAAGCGCAAGAATTGCTTCATATTCAGTGAGTTCAAAGTTCTCCGCATCTTAGCAAAACTACACCTGAAAATGTCCTCCAGAATGATGAACGAATGCCTTTCAAATTGTTTTCTCACAAGGCTCATCAATAAAGTAATTATGGAAACCGCAGTGTGGATTTTCATTCCAAGAGGCTCACACTTGGCACTTCCATGGGGGGATGGTCACTTTCATGTCTGCATAGATGTGGTCTCCCTATCCCAGAACTTTCTTGGTCACATCAGCAATACTGCCACTAAGAAGGTATAACACATTAGATGCTTAGTATGTTCTAGACAATATTCTAGGACTTGACAAGAATACGTCATTTAATTCTTCCAACAACTTAAGAAGGTGGCTACTGTGATGATCTTCATTTTACAGACGAGTAAGCTGAGCTGTCTGAACCCAGGCATTCTGGCTCCAGAGTCTATAGACCCTTAAACATCATAGCATCTCGCCTACAAGTATCGTTGGCCACAGCGCTTATACTTCGACTCTATCTAATAGGCATCTCACCTTCAAAATATCTGAGAAACAGGGGCACCTGGGTGGCTCCGTCGGTTGAGTGTCTGACTTCGGTTCAGGTCATGGGCTCGTGGTCTGTGGGTTCGGGCCCCACATCCGGGTCTGTGCTGACAGCTCAGAGCCTGGAGCCTGATTCGGATTTGGTGTCTCCCTCTCTCTTTGCCCTTCCCCTGCTCTCTCTCTCTCTCTCTTTCTCTCTCTCTCAAATAAATAAACATTAAAAAAATTACAATATCTGAGGAACTTTTTTTTTTAATTTATCCCAACTGTTGCTTTTCCGATAATTTTTCTCATCTCTATACGTGCTGTTATCAATTCTTCCAGCTGCCCAGGCTGGAAACTTGAGAGTGACCCTCGAATGCTCTCTTTTCCTCACATGAGACTCAACTTCCTATCAGCATCTCCCTTCTAGGTATGTTTAGGATCTAGCCACATCTCCCTCACCCCCACATATCACCTCCATTCAAGTATCGGCTAGCTTTCACCTGGACCGTTGCAGTAGCCTCTTCAAACGTCTCCCTGCTCCACCTACCCTGTCCCCAGCACACATATAGGCATGCATACTCTACTGTAAATGCTGCAGCTAGAGAGGCTCATTATACGAAAATACAGAGAAAATACAGATAGTGGCCAACCTCAGCTCAAACCCAGCAGTTTCCTTCCCATTGTAATGGATGGCCAGTCTGTGCCCCTGAATGAGAGACAAACCTCCTGCTCCCTGGGTCCCATCTCCCTTCCCTCACCCAGACACTTTGCTCCTATAACTGTCCCGTGTCATAGATCGTCATTTGTCTTCCTCCCCCAGAGTCTCCCCATCAGCAAGGCTGTCCCAAGCATGTCTTTAACGACCACCATTTTTCTTGTGTCCAACATACCTTGAAAGTGCTGTGCACTGTCATTCTATTAAATACTGTCCCCAGTCACTCTCTAACTTCTGACTCTTATTTTAATGGAACATATCACTAGGTAAAATTCAATTACATAAACACTATTTATCAGCTTGTGTATTACATGGCCCCATCTCTAGATTCTAAGCTTCATGAAACAGGAACTCTTGTTCACAGCTCATCCCTGAGCATCTAGAAGGGTGACTTATATCCAGCAGACCCAGCATAAACATCTTGGAATGAAAGAATGAATGAATGAGTAAATGGATAGATCCTGCTCTTCTTTCCAAGTCTTTTCTTCACTATGAAGAAAATGCTTTATCTGGGATAAAGGTCTGACCAGTATCAAACATTTCTTGGGTCTTGCATATATCCTTCTTATTTTGATGCATATTAGTAAGTCCTATTAGTTTATTACACATCATAATAGCAGCTATATGTACCTATCCCTATTTGATATAAATGCATTATCAACCCTGAATTGTATTACTTTACTCACCCTCATGAATTATTCACTTTATGTCCGAAGAGTTGAATGCATCGTCTCCAATTTCCCCTGCAATCAATGATCAACACCATGGTTTCTTTGAACTCTCTCCGTTATTTTTTGGAAATCGCTTTAAATTCTAGCTTTAGTATCTACATTGTTGCAAACCCTTTTGGGACATGGCTCGAAAGAAATAAATTCATGTATTTAAATCTATGTACCATCTCTTCTCAAAATCTCACTATTCTTAACCTCCCCAACCTGTTTAACAATTATATACATCTCTTAATGTGGCTTTAGGGCCCCTTTGTTCCTGAGACTACAAAAGCAATTACACTTTTAAAACGCTACTGCAAAAAACTAATCACAATAAACAGAATGAAATGTCATTCTGAATGACAAGATGGAGCTTCGGAGAACATCAGTATTCACATGGCAAACCCCGATTTGCTGAGCCCACCAACAGGTTGCACGGTTCTCCCTACAGTGTTGACAAATACAATTGCTGAGGCGGCTGGGCTGTAATAAGGAGAGCTTGAAAAGAGGTTGGGAGAAAGCTCGTAATGATAGTATTTGGAGCTTATTGCCATCCAATAAAAATAATCACCTGCTCTGCCTGCAAAGTCACAGCTGACAAAGCCACATGGCCTCATATGGCTTTACTCTGGGAAACCTTGCAGAGGGCCATCCACAGACTGGCAAGAGAGTCCTGCCTTTCTCCTGGGTTCTGGAGAGAAATGGCATTGTGACTCCTGAGAAAAGACATGCCTGTCTGTCACGTAGGATATGTGCAAGAGCTGGTGGGAAAATATCAGGACAGCAGTGCCTTGTGTTCTGGGCAGAAGCTTCTGGGGTGTTCCTCACAGAATGAATAAAGTCTGGAGATCTGCTGTGCAACATATGCCTATAGTTGGCAATAGTGTGCTGTGCACTTAAAATTTTGAGAGGGGAGATCTCGTGTTAAGTGTTCTTATCAAACACACACAAGAAGGGACATAAGGAAACAAAAACAAACAAATAAATAACAAGTTTACATTCGAGTGAAAAGCACTGTTTCTGAACCCAGCTTCTCTCTCTGAAGAGTCCGTGACAAGACATCCCGACTAAAATGTCAGGGTGCCCGTTCGTGGAGGCAGCTGGGAGAAGACCGAACCCCTAGTCAATGTGTAACTTGGAAAGGCCGGAAGATCAGGGACTCTCCTCTGTCACTCTCTTAAGGGGCCACTGAATGCCTGACAATGAATTCATGCTGCCTATGGCACTGCATTGGCTCTCCCAGGAAGTGTTCGCACAACTGAAGGTGGGAATTAGTTTACAGAACAACCTGTCTTTAACACAGACCATGTGTCAATGCACACTACTACCGTTCTGGAAGAGGAGGAAACAAGCTCACTGTTTTTCAGGCAGTGACATGACTGGGTATTCTGGCTCTTTGAACTATTCAGCAGTTAAAAATACATGTTTTCAGTGTCTCGTGCAGCAACAATGCTCCCCAGACACCAAGCATTCAGGGGATTTCTTCATCAATTCCCTCAGGACAGGAGACAGGCTCCAGCCTCCCAGCATCCTCTCTCTAGGTGGCCTCATCCATCTGGTTTAAATATTGAGGTTCTGAGTATAGTGTTGTGGTTTTTTGTTTTTTTCTTTTTTTCTTTTTAACCTGAAAACATTTGTCTGGTGATGGGAGCAGGAAAAAGCAAAATCTTAGCAGTCCCCTTCTTCCTGATGGGGATGCCTCCCTTAGACACACAGAACCTTTAACTACCTCAGGGAGCTCTGTGGAGATCAACATATTGAGATTCATAGACAACAGTAAGATCTTAAGCAGAAAAACGGTATTGGAAATATTTATGTGATTTCTGTTACATAAGATGCTGCATTCTGTTCTTGTGCTGAGTATTGAGTGAGAATTGAATAAAAGCGACCAGGATTCGTGGGGCCAACTGGGTCATGTAGCTCTGTAGGGAGAAGAAAGGATAACTGGGCTAAGTGCGTGTTACCTCTCTGGATTACTGGGATTCCCGTTACCTTATGAGGCAAGTGGATTCCGTGGTCAGTACACTGGGCAGGACTCCAGCTGTACTGTCATTTTCAAGCCAAGCACTTTCAAGTTAGGTCAGCTCTTCACCGCAAGCAGAGGACTTCCAAGGCCACAGTGCCCCTTCTTGGTCCTCATCCTGGTCGATCTCCAAGGCCTGGACCCAAAGCAGAGACACGGGTCCCACTGAGGACCGCTGGCTGTGAGGCCGGGAAAGGATGCGTAGCAAAATGAGGGCTAGAGAGAAGAGCAGGGACAGCAGTAACCTGTGTAGACAGGTGAGTAGGGTACAATCAGGCTGCAACCTGGAGGCTGTAGTGTGTTGTTCATAATACACATTACCTCTTCTAGGCTTCCTATATGGCATAGGTGGGATACAACCATAAAGGGCCTGGGCTATACAGCATATGTGCCCCAGATTCTCTCCTGATGCCTACCTGTTCCCGTCTCATCCTGTCCTTGATTCCTTGTAATTTAACCCACACTCATGTTTTAATCTTCATATACCCAGAGATGCCACCTGCATTTCAACCCAGCACATCTAACCTTGGTCTTAATATTCCACCTGTACTTATTTCAAATCCTTTGTCCCTTGTCTTAACCCAGGGGGTCAGTAAACTTTTTCTGTAAAGGGCCAAAAAAGGAAATGTTTTAGGCTTTGCGGGCCACACAGTCTCTTTGCCAGTAGTCAACTCCACCATTGTGGTACAAAAGCAGCCATAAATAATACGTAAAGGAATGGCCACGGCCAGAATCCTGGCCAGCACAATCTTGGCCAAGGCAGAATCTTGGCAGTGTTTTATTCTTAGTCCCACCATGTAAGGTGTCCATAGTCATGGGGGCCATGGCTTTCTCTCCAAAATTGGAAAGTGCTCGACTGGCCCATATGTCCCAAGAATATATTTGAAAAGTGATACAGGAAAAGGGGAAAGAGCAAGGTAGGAGCAAAGCAATCCAACATTCGTTTCTCTAAATCCCCATGGTGTTTCGGAAAGCCCAATGCAGTGACAGGCACTATTCTCTATGGGCACCCACGTCAAAAGAGGTTGGGCCTATGTAGATAGAAGGTCACCAGTTAAAGGAAATACTCGTTTCTGCAGTTCACACATTTACAATCTATCTGTAAGTAGCTATGCAAACCACAAGTGTAATAAATGCTCCTGGAATAGAACTCTATCATTTTCCCCATTGGTACCATGAGAACTCGTTCAGCTCTTTCTTGCATTTTTCTGCCACTATATAAAAATGCAACAGGTAGTCCTCAAGTAATTTTTGTTTAGATGCTTTAGAGTGAATGTTCTTCCTTACCGTTGTTGTTAATGACCCTTAACTTTGTTTTGCGATGTCCTCTAGGATTAGGTGTTAGCTTCGGGAAGCTTAGTAGCCACAGTTCAAAATTATAGAAGAAGCAGTGTATTTTAAATAAGCAAGGGCTTAATGGAGAGCTATTTAAATAGCTTTTTCTGTAAGAGTTAAATTCATACCTTCATAACCAACAGTGGACATTACCCATTCCTAAAAGAATGTTTCAGGTTCAGATTGAATGCAGAAGGTGATTAAACTCATGCTTACTCTCGGCCAAAACTGACAATTTCAGAATTAGAATTTGAAGCTGTCTTTGCTTTCAAGGCGGACTGGGCCCTAATACTGCATAATTTTGTGGACTAGCTTTTCCCTACTTTTCAAACTACAAAATGGAATGTTGGCACGCAAAGGTCATCTCGGCCAGCCACTTTTTTACAAAACATGGCGCAGTGACATTTGAATTCAACCTTATGTCTACCGAACTACTCACTAGACTTCCTTTGACAGATCTGAGTATGATGGATGCAGATTTCCATCCAAAAGGTTTGGCTAGGCCTCAGCAGTAATATAACCTTTCTTAAAGGTTATTTTTAACCACTTGCTAAAAATTCCTGAAGGAAAAAAAGTGACGTGCCCTTTAGTAAAATGAATACAATAATATACCTACAACTGATGCCACTGCAGTCAGGTTTGGCCAATTGCCCGAAAGAGACCTACTCCCCAACAGCCATGGGTTCTCCAGTTCTGGCCCAGCACCTCGAGTGGGGGCCTACAACCAAAGATCATGCAGAAACCGAGCCTCCCTCTAGTTCTGAAACAAAGAGAGGGAGGAGGAAATAAAACCTCTAAGGTAGTTCTTGCAAACCCTTCATTATATTGTCAATTAACTCCGATATTGTTTTTATAAAGTTAAATCAAATATAATGCCATGGATTTATTCATTAGGAATCTCATTGACTCGGTGAAGGTTAATCTAGCAGTTAAACAACGTGCGGTTTTATTTTCAAAGGATTTTAATGTGATTCCATCTCTGAGAGATAAAGTAGAATTAAGAAGTGTAGCAATCAGCACATTGACTGGACCAACGAAATTAGCACCACTCCATTTCAGATAATAACCTAAAATTATTTCCCAAATAAGACTCCATGTACTTTTATAATTCGTTAGTGATTGGTTAAGAAAAAAAAAGGTTGTACAAATATAATTAATCTTCTGGCTCTCAGAGTTTTGGTAATGCAGATTTCATTTTGACAGCATCAAAGCCAATACATTGCCATTTTTAATTCATGACTGAAAATGTATTATTCCAGGGCTCTCCGGTTATTAAGGTAATAGGAGTAATTAGCGGCAGTGCCATGCTGGCTCCACGGGGTTGGGACCGTGTGTTTCTGGGTTTGGGTGAACCGGAGACAGCTGATCAAAGCCTTCTCCTGTTCCCTCGCCATTTGGCAACTATGGCTCCAGACAATTCCAGGAGACCGCTCCAAGGAGGATACAGATCTCCGGGGAAGGTTTCCCCCATTCCTTGGAAGCAGAATTAGAAACTGCCGATGATGCTCTGTGGCAATGCTCAGAGAGGAACCGAAACCCAAACTGTCAGTAAGCACAGAGTTACCACAACGCTTCATCCTTCTCTGAGATCAAGGTAATGCTTCTGTCTAAAAGCCACGTAGCTTTTTTCAATATTTCTACTCAAAAAGGTAAACTTCTCTATTTCATTCATTTCTTTTTCCTCTTTTTATTTCATTGGGGGGGGGGGGGGCGAAGGGAGAGCACAAGCAGAGGAGGAGCAGAGAAAGGGGACAGGATCTGAAGCTGGCAGTTGACAGGCTGACAGCAGTGAGTCCCATGTGGGGGCTCGAACTCACGAACTGCAAGATCGTGACCTGAGCTCAACTGTTTGAGCCACCCAGGTGCCCCACATTCATTTCTTTTTTTGTAAAAGATTAAGCATCTTTTATCTGTTACTTTATAAAAAGAAAGCTATTTCTTCAAGCCGGTTCCACTATTACAAAAAGGTAAAAAGCAGACGCCCATGTTTTGAGATGCCTGTCACTCAAACAAAGCCCTGTTGACCATTTTGTTTAAGTGATGTATTGAATATTCATATTGGTTATTTGTTTTCTTATAAATCAATTTACTTTGGGGCCTCTGTAAGCTTAAGCCCACCTCAGGGAAGTTGGTACCGTAAAATACATGATATGTGAGAGCTTGATCAAAATTCCACTTTTTAAAATCAGGGTTTCCAGCTTTATTGATTAGACCACGAAGCCTAACAGAGAAGTGTAAAGTCAGAAAATCTTCATTGGAGGTTTGTAAATCAGTTTCCTGTCTCATTCTTTAAATTTGCCAGTGTGAAACTTTCAAGAGAAGAGGTTGAAACAATCAGGATAGGATGTCTGATATGTTTCAACATATGGAGATACAGTGTAACATTTCTACTTTACGGATTCTTCTAAAAAGCACAGAGCATGTCTTTAAATGCACTGAACACTGTCAGCGTGATTCTGTTGTGACATATCAGTTGGGCACACATACATTTCCTTCTGAAAAGTCCATTGTGTGTTTAGGCTCCAAGAGAATTCCCGTGCACACAACATGACCAGACATCATCTATGCGCACGAAAAAAATTAGGTTAGGTTGAAACAATGCTTCCAAAAGGTAACCTTTTAGTAAACATTATACATATTTAAAACCCTCTGGATATAGTTTTTCAGACTTTGATATAGTATAAAATGCCATACTTTGTACATTGGAATTTTTCCAGGAGGCATGAAACCACACAGGATATATGATAGGGATGGACAGATGGGTGGATAGATGGACAGGTCGACACCTCATATTTGCAAAACAGGCTATGAGAAAACTGAGTGAGGTCAAAATGTCACCCCCTTCTACTCAGAGGTGAGCCTTGAAATAAGAAGAAAGATGAAGGTAAAAACCTCTTCTCTTGAGGGATAATCTTATACCTTCAGTCTCTGGTAGGAGAGACCCCCCTTTTTTTTTAAGATTATAGTAAGCTTATTTTGTTGTTGTTTCAAGTTTTTATTTAAATTCTAATTAGTTAACATATAGTGTAATATTAGTTTCAGGAATAGAATTTAGTGATTCATCCCTTGCATATAACACCCAGTGCTCATCACAAGTGCCCTCCTTAATACCCATCACCCATCTTGATTAGGACCTTGAGCCAATGAAGAATTCTAATCCAAAGGAGGATGGGGGTGGTACTAAAAATAAAAAGGAACTAAGGAAAGACAGGAAGTTAGTTTGGAGAATGAGAATGGCCTCCAAATTCTTGGGTCCTTTGGATAGGACGTTGAAACTTTTTAATAGAGGCGCTCTGGAGAAAATAGGAATTTGTGATGATTTTATTCGTGTTTTTAGGCAGACAATTTTAGTACAGGAAAGATAATTCAGATGGGAAACGTTGGAACTTTGTGCAATGATGATAGCAGGGGAATGGCGAGTCCAGACCTGCAGGGCATTTCTAAGGTCCAATGGATAGGTCTTGAAGACCAATTATAGGAAAGGATGGCAGAAGGAAAGGAGACAGCAGAGACAAGCATCCCCAGCTTGGGAGACTGGAGATATGGTGAGATCATCAACGGAGAATTCAGGAAAAAGGGCAAGTACTTTAGTTGCAGTGGGACTTAGTATAATTTTTCAAATGCTAATGCTGAAGTAGCTGTGACACATTCAAGAAAAGAAACGTCTTGAGATTTCTGGAAGTGTAAGCTTATCATTCCAGAGAGAGGCTGCTATTGTATATTCATGAGACACCAACAAAGTCGAAGCCTGAAGAACAGAAGAGAGAAGGAGATAGCTAATATTTAAAGTTTGGGTGAAGGAAGAAGATACAAAAAGGGTGGCCAAAAAAAAAAAAAAAAATTGTCCGAATCCTAGAAGAAGAATCAGGATAGGCTGGGTTTTTTTTTTTTTTAAGACATACGAAATAGAAAGGGAATGATTGAGTCGAATGCTGTGGGTGGGGGGCGGGGGGGGGGGGGACATTAATAGTGTAGTTCAAAAGTACAACCCAGTTTGCCAGATAGAAAGTCAGTGCTATTAAATAAGACGGTTTCAATATGTTTAGTGGGGAGAGTTTGTGACATGCTACATAATGAATGAAAGTAGAAGAGAATGACTTTTGTTGAGTGGTGTATTCCTTCAGCCACTCCTTAGACACTTATTAACCACCAACATGCCAAGCACTATTCAAGACACTGGGGATGTTGCAACGGACAAACTAAGCCCCCTTTTTCTTACATTCTGATGAAGATGACAGCCTTCCAAAAGATTCCTCACGAGGAGGCAGCGGGAAGGATGAGTTCTTACTTGAATAGGAAGGCATAGTAATGGGAAAGATTTTCAGAACAAAGGAAATTTAAGCTGATCTATGGCCGGAAGGAAGAAAAGGTAGAAGGTGAAGGAGAGGAGATACATAAGGAACCAAAGAATAAACAGGCGCCCCGGGGCTGGAGGGGTGGTGGGTAACCTCCCAGCCCACAGAAAAAGTTCATATGGCTCCAGGTAATCCTCCACCCGTGTAAATTCCCAAAGCCAAATGTGCTGTTGGTGGTATGGTAGTTAGCATAGCTGCCTTCCCAAAGTCAAATACTTGAGGGGGCTGGAAGTTCAGGGAGGGTGTTACAGCTGTTCGATGATCCTGATGTCGCTAAGTGTAGGACATCACCCAGATGGCAGGCAAGAGGAGACTACGGATCTGTCTGATCGGCTGCCTCACAAACCTCCAGGAAGAGAGCGTGTCCCACCCAGGGAAAACTCGCGAAGCACCGCGCTGGTTGACCTTGATCTCCTAAACCACTCACCACCAGGGGGCACAGAATCTCGCATTAAAGGAAACCATATCCCAGAGGCAACTACATGTGAATTTTCGTGGAATTCCTAGCAGAGTTTAGCATGTGGGAGACAATGAAATCTTGAACTCCTGGCTATGGTAACCACAACACAAGCAGGATCTGAGTGCTTTAGCCAGACCATACATCAACTCCTTTCCCTAGCACCTTATGAACCCAGGACAGATTGCAGTGGCCGTCCCTGTTCTCAGCAACTGAGCTAATCACACAGTGCAAGGCATTCAGCAATGGTTGCGAGATTCCATTCTGCAACTTTGTTTCCCTTTGTCTTCACTCCCTTGTCTGTGTCTTCCCCTGAATTTCACCCCTCCCAATAGATACTTGCTCCTCCAATGTGTTTGAAATAGATCCTCAAATAGGTGTACATCCCTGTAAAACTGTAGCCCTCCGTTTGTGTTGTTAATTTACACAAGGAGTATTTCCAATGAATCCCCCACTGTCTCCTGCCTTTTCATCCGAGCGTTAGGTTTTAAAAATCCATGCACGCTGCTGAATGTACAGGTTGTCACTATAATGCAAATTCGCCTCTACACAAACGGGAAAGAGGAGAATGATGGCGGATAACAAAGAAGTCACACATCTTCCTCAGCTATCTTCCCAGCTTTCAAATGTTTACAAACACTAAACACAAGTACACAAATCACAAGCCACTGATCACAAGTACACAACTCCAGCTGAAGGAGGCTGGACTGCGGTGATGTTCTCAATGCCTGCTTAGCGCACATCTTCTTAGCGTGGCTTGACCACCTCCCCACTTGGAAGCCTTTATATATGCTTTTCTTTACTCTTCTGTGCTTTTTGCTCTTTGCTCCAAATTCAACAGGCTGAACCTTTCTTTATACCCTTTTCCAACATTCTATGTTCAAATTATTGTGATAAAGTTTGATACATGCTTCGGTATTTTGTATACATTAGGAATTTGATGTTTTAAATGTTAATCCATCCATTGGAATAATTATTGTCCTGTTCAGTATTTTTACAGTGATAGTGCACAAGCTTGGAGTGACATGCCCCAACCCTATTTTTTTCCCATTAGCTCTGTTAATTTTAGGGCATGACTTTGCTGAACCTGAGATTTTCAGAATTCTAATATCATTTTACAGCAGGAAAAAAAAGGTGTTACATTTAAGCTGCCTACATAACAAGTTGAGTTACTTGTGCCCTTCGGTATGTACTTACCCATTGCCCTAATAATGAATATTTGGGCCCATCTCCAACTTCCCAAAGATTCAGGAAATGGCTAAGTGTAACACTAATAAGAGAGAATCTGTGATCTCCAGGAACTTACTTAGTTGGGTAGAGAGAATATATTCATAAAAGGATGAATAAAAATAGTACAGAATGATATATGCCAGTTCCAGGTGAGTGATACAGCAAATCAATGGAAAGTAAAGGACATATTCCTTTAATGGTTTTAGAAACATTGACTCTTTTGAGACATTCACTGCCCCTTATTGAATTCATTTCTACAAGGCCTATCTCTGAAAAAGGATAATACTTCTCACTCATGGTTATCAGTGTTGGTCATGTCTTTTGCATTGTCCAATAAAATGTGACAGAAGTGATTGGGTCAGCTCAGAGGAGAAGCTTTAATGGTGAAGGTACAAGGGTGCCTGGGTGGCTCAGTCGGTTAAGCGTCTGACTTCAGTTCAGGTCACGATCTTGCATCTCGTGAGTTCGAGCCCCACATCGGGCTCTCTGCTGTCAACACAGGACATGCTTCGGGTCCTCTGTCTTCCCTCTTTCTCTGCCTCTCCCCTGCTTGTGTTCTCTCTCTCTCTCTCTCTCTCTCTCTCTCAAATAAATAAAAATTTAAAAAAAAATAGTGAAGGTTCAGCTCCACCACGTCTTTCTCCTCTTTGACATGTCACAGACGAAGGCTAATCCTTCAGGGTCTAGAATAAAAAAGACATCCGCAGAGTCTTAGCTAAATGGAGAAGTTGCAAGCCACTGACATCCAGGGTTCTTTGTTACTGCAGTTGAAACTCACCTGCACTGAATGATAGAACTATTCATTTGGGATGGAAAGGGGGATGTTAAATCCTTACTTTTCGCTATAAGTTAGTTAATTGAGGAGAAAAGTATAAGAGCATTAGGAGAAAATGGGGTAATTTTTTAGATATATCTGAGAAGTAAAAAACTTTCTAACTAAGGTATACGATCCAGTAGCCCATAAAGGAAAAGTTTGACATTTTTGGCTATGTAAAAATTTAATGTACAACAACACGTGCAGTTACACAGCCTGGGAGAACATTTTGCTATACATATATCGCAAGCAAGTGACCTGTAACTGTAATGTAAATATGGATTTCAATGTTAAGCAATATGAAGAAAATAATAAATTGGAAAAGTAGGCTAAAGCAATACAAAAGGAAAAAATTCAAATGACCATTGAGCATAGGAAGACATGCTCGAGCTTATTAGCAAGGAAAGGGAAACAAATTAGAAGGATGAGATAGTAGGGGCATCTGGATGGCTCAGATGATTAAGTGTCCGGCTTCGGCTCAAATCATGATCTCCCAGCTCGTGGGTTCAAGCCTCACATCGGACTCTATGCTGAGGGCTCAGAGCCTGGCACCTGTTTGGGATTCTGTGTCTCCCTCTCTCTCTGACTCCTCCCCGGCTCATGTTCTGTCTCTCTCCCTCCCTCTCTCTCTCTCTCTCTCTCTCTCAAAAGTAAATGAACATTAAGAAAAATTAAACAGATTAAAAAAATGACATAGTGTTTTTTTTAGCTTTCAGATGCCTTCAAACGGTCTGGAAAAACACCTACTATAATCGTGGTTATCTCTATAAAGGAGAAGATATCCAGGAAAGACTGGCCCTCAACTCCCTTATTCTCTGTAGCATTTCATTGTCGATGTGGATGTATCTTGTCCAGGCAATTGGATTTTATGTGTAAATTTAATGGAAAAGTCATCATGGAATAATATAAATGATCAAGAGAGGCTTCATAGTGCAGGTGATGCTTGGGCTTGGGAGATAAAACAGAGTCAGAGCAGTGGTTCTCAACTGCCAGGAGAGTGGCCCACTGATAGACGTTTGGCGATGTCTTCGACGAAGTTTTTGTTATTACAAGGGGTGGGTTCTACTGGCACCTAGTGAGCAGAGATCCCAGAGATGCTTCTAAATTTTTTTTTAACGTTTATTCATTTTTGAGAGACAGAGAGAGACAGAGTGAGAGCAGGGAGGAGCAGAGAGAGAGGGAGACACAGCATCTGAAGCAGGCTCCAGGCTCCGAGCTGTCAGCACAGAGCCCGACGCGGGGCTCGAACCCACGAACCCTGAGATCATGACGTGAGCCGAAGTCGGACGCTCAACCGACTGAGCCCCCAAGGCACCCTGAGAAACTCTTATTTAGAGAAAGAGATGGTGCATTTCTCAAAGGACAATGACTAGAGCAAAGGCTTGGGGGAGAGAATGCCAATAGTGTGAGCACCAATCACACCAGTTATGCAGGAGCATGGGGCTCAGGTATTCTCAGGGGACCATTCAACACTCCTAAGAATTTTATGTTCTTCAGGGGATGAAGCAGAGGGAAATGAGAAAAACAGCATTAAAGCTGTTTTGGTTGACTTGCATTACTTCAGACTTACTCCATTTGATTTTATACCCCATGATTATTTAAAAGGTTTCCATTTTAATCAAGACTATTTACTGCATTTTAGAAGTCTGTTCTGCATAAAATAATACCACATGTACATAATGACATTTTGAATGTTCAATGTGATGCTTTACAAAAAAATGAGTTCCACCAAAAAAAAAAAAAAATGATTAGCAAATACTGAGTTCTGTCTGATAAGCTAGTAAGACCTAGCACGAGGGGAAAAAACTCACTAGGAGAATAAAACACTGATTTTCAATGAAATTTCTGCCGCAAGAGTGTCAAAAGATATCCTGGCAAGGATTTCCATGCAGAAGTGAACTTAGGAGCCACTGGATTCAAAACTATGGCTCAGGAGATAAAATGCCCTCGTTACTGAAACTCAAATAGTCTTGCCATTGTAGCACCTTGAAGAGGTTTTAGTCCACATTCTCCAGGCAGTCCCCCTAGATTAACTGTGATGTAACTTCCTTTGTCAAACGTCTTTTCAGGTCCTGCGACACATCCGTGATTCGGCAGTGAGAAAGCTATCTTTCGGCCATACTCACGTGGTTTGTTTTGTCGTTGTTGTTGTTTTTGGGGTTTTTTTTAATGATTTAACTGGGGTTGTCAGCACATGGAGCATGAGACACAACTGTTTACATTTTCCCAAGACGTATCTGGGCTGTAGCATGACTCTCCCAACATTTCAATCCCCAGCTGCCTAGCTTACTGGGGATACAGTCCACAAAGCCTTTTTGATTTACCAGCGTAAGCCTGTAGTTTGACAGAATGCACCAATAAATTGCAAGGTCCGGGCTAACCTGGCAGATCCTCGAAGCAAACGCATCTCCATAGTCTAGCGGGACCATTTGAAACATCTTCAGGAACTGGAGAAACAGAGAAGAGACATCCATCTCCCTTAGCCTAGGCAGCTGCAAACGCATGGGTCGTTAGCGCAGTTGGGCAGAGCCTGGCGCTAATGAGACCGAGGTGACAGATCTGATCCCTGCGTGGCCCGCTTAATCCTTTTCTGTTCCGTGGCCCCAATACCTACATAAGCAAAACTCCTTGGGCTCCATGGGACCCAATGGGAAATGGTGGATGGAATTTAAAAAAAAAAAAAAAAAAAAGGCAGTACAGAGAAGCTTATAATCTCTTCTTCTGGATTTGGAATGAGGGATGCACAGAAGTCCATTAACTAATCATTTTGAACACAGCATTTCCTGAATGTTTTCCTGCATCTGCATTCAAATGGTAAGAGTAACTGCTTTGCGAGTAAAGAACGCTTTTGTAAAAATGGGACAGCTGAGTGAAGATTAAAGGCCCAACTTACGTGCTACTATGAAGTTGAGTAAATTTTGAATGGATTTTGTTCTTTATCATCGTGGAAACAGCCAAAAGTAAAAGTGAGATTAGAAAGAAATGAGAGAAAGCCCACAAACTTTACCTTGTGTGCCCCGCCATTGGTTCTCTTCCTGGTAAAGAGATGGTGAATGAACACAGTCACCCCACCACAGAATCTCTCCTGCCTAAAATTCTTTAAAACAACTTTTTTTTTTATTGTTTTTTTATTTTTGAGAGAGAGACAGAGTGTGAGCAGAGGAGGGGCAGAGAGAGAGGGAGACACAGAATCCGAAGCAGGCTCCAGGCTCTGAGCTGTCAGCACAGAGACTGAAGTGGGGCTCGAACCCACGGCCATGAGATCGTTGACCTGAGCTGAAGGTGGATGCTTAGCCTACTGAGCCACCCAGACGCCCCTCCCACCAAAAATTCTTACGTAGCACTCCCACACCTTGCTTCTCCAAGTGCGATCCATGAACAGATAGTGTCAGTATCACTTGGGAATTTGTTCGAAATGCCGGATGCTGGGGTCCTCCCAGACATTGATACAAGATCTGCATATTGACAAGTTGCCCAGGCGACTCTTGTGTATATGAAAGAAGCACTGTCCTAATCGAGATCCAGAAAATGACTGTCCCTGTGGCTCATACAGGTCACAGCTGTAAGGTCACCTGCTCTCAGCAGCCATTTCTTGATGTGCTAGTCACCTGCTTAACAGGGTTGACAATACCTGGTGTCGTTTTGTCGTGGACTTTGTTTGATGAGAATCCTTTTCAGAGTTCATTGGCATTTCATGTAGTGTCACAGTCATCGAGATGTCTAAGAGATCAGCATGAGACAGCAACCAACAAAGCTTTCCCAGCTCATGTCCCTTCACATCTGAGTGAACATCAAAGGCTGCCATTGAATACAAATATGACATACCACGTATATGCAGACTAACCAGTTAAATGTTAAAGGCTTACCTGCGGTACCATTGAAAGAGGCCACAGTGAACAAGATTGCCATTTGAACCTGTTGTACTGACGTCCAAGCAGGGGAAAACATCATTTTGTGATTGAACCTGTTAGCTAATAAAAACAGTAAAGATGGAAATGCCGTAGTCTTTGAGAGCCTCGTGCACAAATAACCCTTTCCAAAAGTCTGGAACCGGTGATTACATCTGGGACACAGGAAAACCCATTGAATTGATCATCTTGTTAATAAACTATTATTTAAAGATTCTGTTAAAAATAATGTATCAAGGGGCGCCTGGGTGGCTCAGTCGGTTGAGCGGCTGACTTCGGCTCAGGTCATGATCTCGTGGTCCGTGGGTTCGAGCCCCGCGTCGGGCTCTGTGCTGACAGCTCAGAGCCTGGAGCCTGTTTCAGATTCTGTGTCTCCCTCTCTCTGACCCTCCCCCGTTCATGCTCTGTCTCTCTCTGTCTCAAAAATAAATAAACGTTAAAAAAAAAATTAAAAAAAAAATAATAATGTATCAAACATTTCTACATTTTAAAACCTAAACCCAAGAACGAAAAGACTCTTAAGAAAAGGAATCAAGGGGCGCCTGGGTGGCGCAGTCGGTTAAGCGTCCGACTTCAGCCAGGTCACGATCTCGCGGTCCGGGAGTTCGAGCCCCGCGTCAGGCTCTGGGCTGATGGCTCAGAGCCTGGAGCCTGTTTCCGATTCTGTGTCTCCCTCTCTGCTCCTCCCCCGTTCATGCTCTGTCTCTCTCTGTCCCAAAAATAAATAAACGTTGAAAAAAAAAATTTAAAAAAAAAAAAAAAAAAAAAAAAAAAAAGGAATCAAGGTTCAATAGATCAAGGGCACTGAATGTGGAATTCAAAATTTACAGCTCAGTACCTTTGTTTCCGTATTTAATGAAGTAAATGTAAGCATTTAGAACCTCCCTTCTATTTGTGACACACATTTTTAACCTAAAATGATGAAGATATAGGACACATCTCTAACCTAAATTCTGACCCTCGTGGTGCTCTGTCTTCAAGTTTTTTTTAACAGTGTTGTGCTGTGCTCTGTCTTTCCAGAGACGGAAAAAATCGGAACCAAGGTCATGAAAAATAACAAGAGTGATTTCTTTGATCTGGCAACAACCAATCGAGCTGGTTTTTAGTTTTTCTTCTTGGGTGGTTGTTGCCAATCGTCCTCTGTTAGGAGGACGTATTTCTCCACATCCATTCCTCGGCCCAGCCCTGGACGTGTCTTCACTCCAGACATCCGACTGCTGTGAACCAGGATATCAAGATGAACACACTAATGGGGCAAGTTTCCGGGGCTTGGGGGGGGGGGGGGTAGGACCTGTGGCGCCAGGGTAGAAGCACTTACTGAATAAACAAGCAACTAAATGAGTTACTGTGAAAGCAAGCTAACAATTCAAGTAACGGGCTCACACTTCAGACCAGCCACACTCTGAACCACCTTCATTTTGTTTGTTTGTGTTTTGTTTTTTTGTTTTTTTTTTTTTTTTTTTGCCACAGGCCACCAGTGTATATTCCATAGCAATTTTCAAAAACATTGTTAGAGAGGGCTTATGTCTCCTCTGATTTGGCAGGCACGCTCTATATTTACTGCGATGAAAGAACATTGTCATTAACCCCACGAACAGCTAGAAGTTGGAAAGGCAATTCCAAAGTGGAAATCCCCCCTTGTGATCCTTTCTCATCATAAAGATGAGAACTCTGACTAATACTTTCAGGAAAATGATGAGAAAGGGAAATAATCCGGACTGAGCTTGGACTGGTTAGAGCACACTGTAAAGCAAAGGCCTGCATTGATGAGAAGTCTGGAAAATATTCAAGCAGATTCAGACTGTCTACAGGAAAATGCACTGACGTAACTTGAGGGAGGTTGATTTTTGGTCTTGGACCTCTGATGTGATTTGAATATAAATCTCCTTAAATCAAAGCTTTTCTCTGAACATGTTGGTCTTGACCTGATATCAGAAAATTGGAGGTCAAGCTTACATGACCCTGAGATTCATCTCTTATCAATCTGCAGGCAAAAAAAAAAAAAAAAAACCCAAAAACCTCACTATCAAGTTTAGACCTTTGGAATTTATTTTCGCTGTTTACAATTTTAATAGCTACCAGATTATACAGAAGTTAGCAGCTGTAAAATCTCCTTCCAGCAGGCTCTCAAAGTGCATTTACAAGCTGAGTTGATATAATTACTGGAGAAAACCTCTTCCCCTCCCTTCACTTTTCTCCCCAGACCAAGTGTTGGAGCACTTCAAGGTTTCATCCCAGTGTAAAGTCTACTGAAGGTTGAAAAAGAAAAGTCAAGGGGCGCCTGGGTGGCTCAGTTGGTTGAACATCTGACTTTGGCTCAGGTCGTGATCTCGTGGTTCGTGAGTTCGGGTCCCGCATTGGGCTCTGTGCTGACAGCTCAGAGCCTGGAGCGTGCTTTGGATTCTGTGTCTCCCTCTCTCTCTGCCCCTCCCCTGCTCACTGTCTGTCTGTCTGTGTCTCTCTCTTTCTCTCAAAAATAAACATTAAAAAAAAAGAAAAGAAAAAGAAAAGTCAAGACAAAAATTCAAGTTTTGACATGGATAGTGCATCCAGGAAGGAATGGGCTAGAATTATCATTGTTCCAAATTTTACATTGGAAAAAAAAGTGTTTTAAGGCTTTTGATATACCCTCTCAATCATGGCAGTAATGAACATAAATGACATTTGGTTAGAAAACAAACCCAAATCATGTGTGCCATCATGTTATACGAAGGCATTTTTGCCGGATAATGCTACTTTGTATTGAATTACTGTCTACCAACAGACCCCATTTATAGACTTTATCCAAGAGTGACAGTACAACTTTCACACATGCATTTATTTCTTTAGATTTATATCACCAAGGCCTCTGGGCAAATGCGCAGACAGAAAGTTCATGCACTGCCTTTCCAACAACTTTTCTCAGTGACATTCCAGAAAGGACTGTGGTAAAAGCAGTCTTGTCAACAAATTGGAGCTTCAATGTTTAATTTATATCAAGACCATTCATTTTCACTTTGTTTCATGTAATACCATTTACTAATCTTGGTGGTAGATACTAACACAGTATTCTAACAAATGATTGTGGGAAAGAATCTATCCATTACTCAACAATGCAGAAAATCTCACATTTACTATTGTACATGTCTAAAACCGTGTGTCATGTCAAACTACAGAATCAACACAAAGGCCTTCACTCCTATTATTAATATTTAACACAATAATTATTTTAAAAGACATGTATTTAGAAATATGTGTGTTATATTAAGTATACTGTAGAAAATTGAGCAAATTTTCATGACATCCTGTCGAGCTTGACTAAAATGTTGATCTATAATGTAAATCATATGGTACATAACATTTTTGATTTGTCCGAATTAACCAATCCTCTTATTTTAACAGGAAATTTTTAGCCCCCACCTTTCAGTTATGATGTAAACGTCAAAAATGATGCTGCATGGAACAGATATTGTGAAATGAAGCTTTATCTTCTCAACATCAATAAAAAGTAAGTTTAGGGCCTGACTATGTTTGTGATGTCTCAAACACATAAATACAATTTTAGAGCAGGAAGACACATTTGAAATTCATAGTCCGTTCAATCTCATCATTGTAAAACTGAGTTCTCAGAGGTAAAGACGTTAATTGACTTTCTCAAGGTCACAAAAGTAGTCAGAGACAGATTGGGAATCACACCCCCTGGCCAGCCTGCATGGCCTTCCCTTCTCAGAGTCTGACACTTGACCCCGATGCAATGATATCTTTCAAGATGCACACACCTGCCTCCAATTCTGTTAGTCACCTAGAAAGAAAATAAAGGGCACATATACCCTTTCATTGTCCAGGTCTATACTTTTCGGAGACGAGACAACTTTATTTTCTGTCAAGCCAGTTGGGCTAAGTTGGCCCTGAAGCAGACTTAAACATCAATCCATTAACCTTGGTACAGAATCACTTTGATGGAATATTAAAATATTGACACCTTCCTGGGCAAGCGTCAAGGATGATTCAAGCTTCTGAGGTTTCTTAGGCCCATGGTGTCTGTGGGAACATTTCAGAATCTGGGCACAGTAACACTCCTGAATAAAGAAAAAATTCTCAAAATCTCCTTTGGGGCATCTTCTCTCTGTCTCCAGTGGCTAAAAGAATGCCTGGCATTTAGTGGGTTTATTGAATGAACTGCTCATTGATGTTCATCCAGTAAGTAAGTAAAATAAAAACTATCGATAGAAGAAAATAGATTCATGCACTAACTGAAATGAATGTGACTTTAGCAAAGACCGGCTGGTTTCTGGGGTATGCAATTTGTTTTCTGCCTGGTAACTCAACTTAGATGAGAAAGCCCAGACCCAAGTACAGGGTCAGCAGGATTGGAAGGCTGCCTGGGATGTTTATATACAGGAATCAACTGAAACTAAGCACCATTAATAATTTGAACACAACTCAAAACCAGAGGTAAAAGAAAGAACTTTCAGCCAATTGGCTGTGGCCTGTGAAAAATGAATGGGTATCTGGATATTTTGATTAGTAGGAGATGGAGACATAATCCCTTTCCATGTTCTGCAGATACCCATGTATTTAGATGCATTAAATGTTCTAGATATTTCATTTGCTCTTTCTTTTTCTGCTGTTAAACTGAATAGTGCTGTAGCTGAGTTGTGTGAATCATTAAATTTCTCTCCCCAGCTCTACATCTAGGTATGGCATAAGAACAAAAAGACACCAGATTGTGATAAACAAGAAACAAAGATTCCGAACAGGACTTCAGGGGTGTTGGCCATGGATCCTTCTGGAGATCCAATGAACTAATTTTGTAATAATGCTTAAAGTGTGTAAAATATGCATATATACAAAATAAACAAAAATATTTAACATAAATATAAATGTAGTACATAAGTATGTGTATAAAATAAGTATAAAATATAAAAAAATAAAACACTGAGAACTACCAAGGAAACAAATTACATAAAAATGTACTCAATCAGCATATTAAAATAAACTACTATGATTTCTCAATAATAAGTAAATAATATTTCAAGCCTGAAACAACTGAATTGCGATAGAAAAACATCTGTATTTTTTGTTGGTGATACGGTCCACAGGTACTGTGGATAATCCTGTGGTTGTCTGCATTCATAACTAAAGAAAATGTCAAATCAAAACCACAATGAGATACCACCTCACGCCTGTCAGAATGGCTAAAATTAACAACTCAGGAAACGACAGATGTTGGCAAGGATGCAGAGAAAGGGGAACACTGTTGTAGTACTATTGGGAATGTCAACTGGTGCAGCCACTCCGGAAAACAGGATGGAGGTTGTTCAAAAAATTAAAAATAGATCTACCCTATGACCCAGCAATTGCACTACTAGGTATTTATCCAAAGGATACAAAGATGTTGATTCGAAGGGACACATGCACCCCAATGTTTACAACAGCACTATCAACAAGAGCTAAATTATGGAATGAGCCCAAATGTCCATTGGCTGACGAATGGGTAAAGAAGATGTGGTGTATATACGCAATGGAATATTCCTCGGCAATCCAAAAGAATGAAATCTCGCCATTTGCAACAACGTGGATGGAACTAGAGTGTATTATGCTAAGCAAAATAAGTCAGTCAAAGAAAGTTAAATATCATATGATTTCACTCACGTGTGGAATTTGAAAAACAAAACAGATGAGCATAGGGGAACGGAAGGAAAAATAAGATAAAAACAGAGAGGGAGGTAAACCATAAGAGATTCTTAAACACAGAGAACAAACTGTGTTGGATAGGTGTTGGGTGGGCGGATGGGTTAAATCAGTGATGGGCGTTAAAGAGAGCACTTGCTGGGATGAGCACTGGGTGTTATATGTAAGCAATAAATCGCTAAATTCTAATCCTGAAACCATTAAAAAAAAAAAAGGAAAATGTTCAATTTCAGTCAGAAGTGAATGAAAATAAACATTCAAATGTTTTTCCCACCCAAGTTCATGGAATTCCTAAATTCTTCCCACAATTCTTTGAGGACCTGTAGATCCAGGTTAAGAACCCCTGATCTAGAGTAAGACAAATCCTGGACTGGAACTCTAGCTCTGCCGTGGGTGATTTCTGTGAAATGGGTAGGCTACTTACTTTCTATGAGCTCCATAAAAAGGTGGGCAGAGGTGCACATCACATGGAGTTCTTGAAAGGCATAATGTATGTGACACAGTTAGCACACTCATCGTTCTTTTGATTTCCAGTGGGACCATCTGCCCTGCCCGATAGTGTGGTCTTTTATAGTAAGTTCCAAGTAAGCATATAATATCCCTTCTCTGTGCTGAGGATTACACTCCTCTTACTTTTAGCAACTTAATTCACAGCAACAAGAAAAACAGCACTGAAATTAACTTCACTAACACTAAAATTAAAAGAACACTGCATAAATAAAACAAAACAACAAGCAAGCTTTCACACTCTCAGAGAGGAGGTGGGCATTGAATATGGGGCCCTAAATCCCTTACCTGAATGAGAAAACATGGCGCCTCCAACAATGTGTACCAATTTTGAATTCGCTATTCATATCAACTAGGTATTTGTACATAATTGATCCCAAATTCTTTACTTTCAGAGAAGCTAAGCAGAAGAAACTCTTTGAGTGGGTGATTTAACTTTAGTAAGGAGACTTCCATTTCTGGAATGTATAACTGACCAATGGCTACAGTCAATATAATGACCACTGATGGTCATCATGTGGAGGAACAGACTGGGGGAAAAAGAAAAGAATTTCAGCAGCTTCTACACAATCATTTAAGTGAGAAAAGGCATGTCAAAGCATTATAAAGAGTTGTTTTGTTGTTGTTGTTTTTAAAGTCCTCAATTCAAGTGTATTTTCATTAATGACACTGAGTTTTGCACCCTTCCATTAGAACATGCAGACTGGGGCAGTGAGTTGAGGATTTTTTGTGAAGCAGAAAAATCTGTTTCCTCCAAAAATGAATTGATAAAAAATTAAGGTTTTCTTCTCTAAAAGTTTTGGATGATGCATTAGTATATTATTTAGTGCTGGAAGACACATAGGAAAACTTCATCAACATTGTTATTAATTACAGTACATTCAAATTTGGAAACCTTTCCGTGGGAGGATTTGATTTTCCTAAGACATAAATTATGCCTACAAGCCCTTAAAAAGTTTTACTCTTTCTAGAAAATGGGAAATATCCCTTTTAGCTATTAAAGTTAAGAGTGAAAATGTCCTTTTTATTGCCATGAATAATTCAAATCTTACTTGTGTGCTCTCTATATTGTACCATTTACTTCAGAGTTTCTTTTTTAATTTCTTGTCTACCAACGTTAGATTCCAAACTGTATGAGTATACAAAACCTCACGTGCTCTAGTTATGTGATCTTGGATAAGGTATTTTATCTAAGACTCAACTTGTTCAACTGTAAATTAGAAATAATAATAGTAATCAAGTGCTGTGGTTTGAGATTTTTGAGAAAATATATAACAGGTAGCCAGGTGTCCTGCACATAGAAGTACCCCACACATAATAATCACTATTTTTCTTATCTTCAGAAGCATTAATAGTTTTGACTTCTGGGTTAAACGCTTATATTGTTGCAGTTTTTTAAAGGTTTTATGTATTTATTTTGAGAGAGAAAGAGAGAGAGCACAAGTGGGGGAGGGGCAGAGAAAGAGGGAAGAGAGAGAGAATCCCGTAGACTCCATGCTATCAGCACAGAGTCCAATGTGGGGCTCGAACTCACGAACCAAGAGATCATGACCTGAAGCCATATGCTTAAACAACCGAGCCACCAGGAGCCCCAGTCAGCTGTATTGTTTACTTACCTCTAACTCACCAAATGCCTTACTAACCACAACATAAACTATCTTTGTAAATCACCTATTTGAAACCCATGGAGAAAATCAAGAACTTGGCTTATATATTTTTACATATGCGTCAAGTAAGAACATTAAAAACCATATTATAATTAAAAGAAAGAATTTTGCTTTATGCTCTGTGGTTCCAAATTTCCCTTTTGTATTTAATTCTATTTTTATTGTATATATGTTTTCCTCTGAATGGGGAAAAGAGTGATATAATCTCCATGAGTCATTGAAACTACAAATAGAATTAGTATTCCAAATTGTAACAAAATTATTGCTTTTTATTAACTTTTGCGGTAAATATACTTTTCTAGGATAACAAATGATTGAATGTCAAAAATAATAATTACATAGGGTTTCACTTTTTATACAGTTACATGTAAAGAACAAAATGTTATAAAATGTTTCCCAGACACTGTAGACTTTATAACAAGGACAAGCGTTATTACCATCCTACAGATAAGAAAGTCAGGCTTCAGAGCCATTGCACAATTCCCCAGAAATCCACTCCAACTGCCACTTAGTGGCAGAACTGAAAATGCAGGCATAGCGGGTTGGTAAAATGACTCTGAAAAAAAAGAAGAAAGAAAAGAAAAGAAAAAGAAAAAGAGAAGAAAAAAGAAAGTCACGTTTTTCAATACCCATGGTCCAATATGGCCCACTCTAGCCAATTCCAAACTACCAATGATTTAACAACCAGCTTGTAAATTTCCCAAGTATTTAACAATTGTATCTCTTGTGCAAAAGAACTGTGCACTACTGTAGACCTGTCTCCTGATTTGTAGCCTAGTACTCTCTCCACTTAACAAGGCCATCTCTTCAAACTGCATTGCTGATATGCCCGAAAATAACAGGTGCATATGTTTTCTACATTTTTTGTTTTTACATCTATGTGTTTCCGTTGTGGTTATGAGCATGAGCTCTGGAGTCAAGAACTGCCTCAGTTCAAGTCCTGGATTTCATCACTTTTATGTTTTGAACTTGACCTTTGACATTTTACTTAATTTCTTTGTGCTCAATTTACTCATCTATGGAATGATAATAATAAAAGCTAACAATAGTACTTACTTTATAGGGTTCTTGGGAAGCTTAATTCTTTTTTAATGTTTATTTATTTCTGAGAGAGAGAGAGACAGCGCAAGCAGGGGAGGGGCAGAGAGAGAAGGAGACACAGAATCCGAAGCAGGCTCCAGGCTCTGAGCTGTCAGCACAGAGCCTGACGCGGGGCTCGAACCCACAAACTGTGAGATCATGACCTGAGCTCAACCAACAGAGCCACCCAGGCTCCCCAAAGTGTGGTTCTTGAAAAGCTTAAATGAAATATCTGTAAAATGCTTAGAACAGTGCCTGACGTAAAGTAAGCACTCAATAAACAGTAGCTCATTGATATTAGCTACACAACTTTAAATAAATATAGAAAACATTAATATATATCAGTTAATACTTATAGCTTTTGACAGAACTAAGATGAGAGATTCTATACTTTCTTTTTAATCTTTTTATATATTGTTTTAATTTTTTTTTTTTTTTCAGAGAGAGAGAGAGACCACGAGCTGTGGGAGGGACAGAGAGAGAGAGAGAGAGAACCCCAACCGGGCTTCTCACTGTCGACGCAGAGCCTGACATGGAGCTTGATCTCACAAACCATGAGATCATGACCTGAACTGAAATCAAGAGTCAGACCAACATGTCATACTATCTCCCAATGCATATTGTCAATGAAATGTACTAATACATTAATAGTGATAATTACTATGTGGTAAGGTTATGGATTATATTTATCTTTTTCTTTATAATACTTTTCATAGTTTGAAAGTGCCTGAATATTACTTCTACATATATAGGATATAGGACAATGTGTGTATATATGCACAAGTACATAATTTTATAAAGATATAGCTGGCCCTACTAAAGGCAACCTCAACCCATGTCTGTGCATATGTTTATCTTAAGGTTTGAATGTGTAATTAATATAATGAAATAAATATAATATAATATAACATAATATAATATAATAATATGAGTTTTATATAATCTCCTTCTACCTAGCCTTCTCAGTAAAGAGATACACATGTAAACTTTTCTGAGAACCTTGATGGGAAGACATTACTTAAAATAATCCCCAAACAAAAAATTCTTATGAGATCTCCTCCTCCCTCCCAAGTACCCAACCAGCCCCATCTTCCCTCTCACCTTTCTCTCCCACGGGCTCTAAAGGTCACTGTTATGCTCTGAGTACTTTAGATTTCAAATGTCATTCAGGACGGCAAAAATCAGTTCAGGTTCTGCCTCTCTCTGAAGCACTTGGTGGCTCTCTGTGGCAACTCCAGCAGGAGCTTGGGTGCTTTATTCTCACCCTCACTCCGAAGCATTAATAAATGTTCACCCAACCTACACTCCTGCCCCCCCCCAAAAAAAAAAAGAAACTGAAAAGCTAGTGTCACATTGGTTGGAGGGGAATCCGAGAGGAAGAGAATATGATTTGTTGGCTCTTGGCCCATTTAGAACATTACCAGACACCAAATTTCCCAAACTAACTGATATTTGTCATCAGCACTTCCATTTAGCTATCTTCTTAGTCCTTAGCCACACAAGAGTGATTCAGGTCATTTAATCAAGTACATTTTAAAGACTATGATTTCAGTCATTCATATTCAACAATTGCTTACTGGTGTCAGCTACAGCATTAGATGCTGCAGGCTGCAAACATGGATGAAAAATATTCTCTATTTTACGGTTTACAGTTTAATGTGCAACATATTAAACCTATTCAGGATTCAAAACATGAGCCCTGGGGCACCTGGGTGGCTCAGTCTGTTAAGCATCTGACTCCTGGTTTTGCCTCAGGTCACGATCTCACGGTTTGTGAGTTTGAGCCCTGCTTCTGCCTCAGCTCTGACCGGAGCCTGCTTGGGATTCTCTCTCTCTCCCCCTCTCTCTCTCTCTGCCCCTCCTCTGTTTGCTCTCTCCTTCTCAAAATAAATAAATGAAACCTTTTTTAAAGCATGAGCTCTGGTTTTTCCACACTGGAAAGTAGCTTTTTGGGACTATGAGTGCTTATTCCTCTGGTTAAAAAGATACCAATACGTTTTTGGAGAATGAATGAGTGAATGAATGGATAGGTGCAGGAAGGGAATTCCCAGAGAAGTTTATAGCTTGAATATATTTGTACTAAGTATTTTATGAATGTATACAAGGGTCTCCTACTATCTCAAAGAAGTGTTTCCAATATCAGAACCATTCAAGACCAGAGGAAAGTATTATTAAATAAATGGGTTACTTTTTAAGAGAACACAAAATGAATTTGAAAGGTTTTATTTTCATTTATTTTATTTAGACCCTCAAGAATCAAAATTCCTGAAAAGAAACATCAGCATTAGTTGGAAGGACTAAAGAAGGAAATAGATAGCTTTAAAATAAAGAGCTAAAATGAGTTTCAGAGACTGGCTGAAGAGGAAAATAACAAGGGGAACTTAGGTAACCTACAAAGTGACCCATCTTGAGGGTGATAGGAGATGGCGAGGAAAAAGCTTAGACACAGAAAGAACCGCATATGGTTCCAGCACAGGCTTTTGTACAAAATATATAGGAAAAAAAAGAAGAAGAAGCAGAATATGAGAATAAATACGAGGGGGACAAAGCAGGCTTTTATGAAATAATACATCCCCATCTCTGAAAGCATTGAAAGAGAAGACGGATAAACAAGGATAAAGTAGAGGTGATTCATTTATCAAGTACAGGGTTGGGCTAAGTCACATTTGAGCACTTGAGATTCATTCTAATGCAGAGAAAAGTCTTTGTACGAATACTTTATTTTTTTAATATTTATTTATTTTTGAGAGAGAGAGAGTGCAAGCAGAGGAGAGGCACAGAGAGAGGGGGACAGAGGATCCAAAACAGGCTCTGCCCTATCAGTGGAAAGCCCAACGTGGGGCTCGAACCCATGAACGGTGAGATCACGACCTAAGCAAAAGTCCCATGCTTAACCAACTGAGCACCCAAGTGCCCCTGTACAAATACTTTAAACAAAAAAGCCTAAGGGCGTACAGCGAGGGGCAAAAGCGAGAAGACTCAGAGAGAAACAGAGTGGTGGGGGGTGGGGGGGGGGGAAGTGGGAAAAAAATGAGAGAGAGAGAAAAAGAGATAAAGAGAGAGGGAACCCGTCACCCAATACAAAACGCCAGCACGCACCAAGTTTTCCTTTTGAAGACACCTCTGAATGTCCAAGGACATGGGGAGCAGAGGTAGCTCAACAAGGGGAACTGTCCATAACTTGGTCTCACGAAAGCCTGTTGGGAGGCACAGGTAAGTTCTGGTTCTGATTACGCGACAGCAGCTGCAGGGTGTGCTCCACGAACAAAGTGTCCCTGGAGCCCAGTCCTCGGGCTCATACCACTGGTTTTCAAAGTGGGTTTATGAGTCCCCTGGAACACACTAGTAATTCACACCACGCTAGTTACCAGTCCAATAAATGCCTTTTCTTTGCTTGAGAAATTCACTCCTGCTGGGATTTGAACCATAGACCCTCAGATCCAGAAGAACCAGAATCAACATGCTGATGACCAGCTCCAGAAATATTCATTTCATCTGCTCCCTGTTAACTCCCCAAGTGTTTATAAGTAGTTAACCGGAGAAAGATTCATGCTCACTGAAGGCATTGCCTCGAACTAACTGAATAATCACAGCTTTGTGACAAAGGAACTCAGAGTGAGGCCAAAGATTCTGGTTCTTTCCCATTTTCCATTGTCCAAGTACTTCCTCCAGGAACAAGATCACATGCAGGGAATTGACAATTTGGTTTTTCCTTTCATAAGTGAATCTGAATTTAAAGTTTCCTTATCCTCTGAAATAATAGCTCTTTCTAATAACGTAAACTTTTTTTCCTGGAAACTATTAACTGTTTAATAGTCTTTAATGTTTCAGAAATTGAGCATTCATTTTTATCAAGAATTCACGTTTTTTAAGGAAAGATCAACACTTGCAAAATTAACATTATAAATTACACGGAAAGAGAGACAGGCTCTTAACTAAGTTACATTAAAATCCCTATTTCCTTACAAACTTCCAGCGTTTATTTTCCCTTCTCTAATTTTATTACTCTAAAGTTCACCTTAATGCAGTCGTATTAGGATCAGGAAAATTAATATTAAACTACTGGAAATGAAAATTAAGACACTTCTGATTTAAGGATCTTTGGTTTTTTGCATGTTTTGCTTTGTTTTGTTTTGTTTTGCTTTGAAACGGTGCCTCTGAATTTGTTCCCTGGTTGTTTATTATGTCTCTTAGCAAGAACCAAACTTTCTTTCAACAATTTATGTATAATTCAGAGGCTGGAATACGCCAAATGAGAATGATAATGTCCTTATTTAGTATAACATCTTCCATTTCTTCAGACCCTACAATATTGTGAAACATTTTTACTGCAGTGGTAATATATTCAGTGCAGAAGGCACTATTACGCACCAGCACACAAAGTGTGATGTCTCCTGCAGCATTACTCATGCACAAAGGATGCAGGGACCCTGTCCCCAATCCCTGTCTCCGCTTTTTCACAAGCTCTGGTGGTCCGGCTAAGTCTGACATTAAAAACTCCGTCTCTGTGAACTGTTTGGATTTTTAAGCAAGCGGCGATAGAAGAGCTCAACAATTTGCAACGTCGATAGGTTACTGGTATTAAAATACCCATTAGCATTCCTCACCTTCTTTGAGAACAAAGACAGGGGATGGATTTCAAAAGATGACAGATTTTAATTATTTCCCTTTTGTGAAAACTCTTTGTTTCAAAGTACAGTAAAATGCTTCTGGGCATAAATGTACTATTTGTGCCAAAAAGGAGCTATAGGGTAGACATGGAAATAACATCAACAAATTTTGTATGTTGTGCACATTTTCCATTTGCCTGGTCTTCTGCTAGATTTTTAGGACATGATTCTTCATTGAGGAGAATATAAATTCACATAAATCTATTACGAATGAAATAAGGTGGTGAAAACTGTCAGAGGGGTCCAAAGAGACGTGATTTACATTTGGGGGAATAAGCGGAAAAGTTTTTTAGTGGAGGTCCCTAGGTGAAAAAGGCCAGTTTCTCAGATGAAAAAGGCATGGAGAATGAGACAAGAATTCACACTAATCTTAAGAATATAGTGAGAAACTATAAGGGATCAGCCACCAGTGAATGCTTAAGGCAGATTCAGGGGAAAATAATAGGCTTCCCTGATAAAGTAGAAAATAAGTATATGATGAAGCTCTGAATGTAGGATGCTGTGAGTGCTTGATAAAAAGAGGTTATTAAGAGCATGTAATCCCTATAGCCAGTTAGGGGGTCAAAGAAAAAACCCAATACAGGAAATGGCCCCTGGGAACAAAAAGGTACTTTTCTTTCTAGAAGTTGAACCCGAAATATCAAATGCCGATGACAGTATCCATATGGTAAAGTCATCATAAGGGAAGCATCATCTCAAAAAGAAGGAAAACAAAAATCTGGGAATCCTGGTCATCTAGAGATGGATTGTAGAGTAGAATCTATCAAAAGCAGTGCTTCAGTAATGGTAATAACCCAACAGAAGAAAGAACATGGGAGCAGAAGAAATGTTATTTCGTGTGACAGAGAACAGGGGCATTCAGAGATCTTGGCGGATTTCATTTCATATAGGGCAAAGACGTGCCGAGCCATTTGTCCGTTAGGACAGCATGATTCTTAAGGATGAGGGTCATTAAGTGTCCTGGCCAGGAGGCAGTGTATGCTTAAAACTACTTCTTAGCCCGGATTTCATCTCCACTTAACTTTTTAAATTTAAGTGTGCCTCCTTGCAATGGTAAACCTGGACCGTGGATGACAGTATTAATTTGCAAAGCTTCCCATTGCAAAATAATGAATTTGCATTCCAGTGTATTCATTAGTTTCTCATAAATCAGGTTAACATCAGTCCTGAGAGTCTGGACAACACTTAGGACACTAAAAATTCAAACCAAGGCCTTCACTAAGATAGTTGTTTCTTCATAAAGCTTGTCTGGGTCACACCTCACTCCCATATCTGCCATTTTTGTCGTACCGTTCTTTCACTTCAGTGAAGGCTTGGAGAGGAAAAGTCTATTAATGTACGTATGTGCAGTGAGTAGAACAATGCTCCCTCCAAAGCTGTTTTTCTTGGAATCCCTGTGAATATACAAGGTTACACAGAAACGAGAATTAAAGTGTGGCAGGTGGAATTAAGGTTACTGATCAGATGGCTTTAAAATAAGGAGATCATCCTAAATTATCAGGTAGCCCAAAATAATCATAAGGTTCCATAAAAGTGGAATAGGGAAGCAGAAAAAGAGAGTCAGAGAGAGATTTGATGAGGGAAGCAGGGTCAAAGAGATGCCTCCTGGTAGCTTTGAAGATGGAAGAAGAGGCCACCAGCCAACGAAAGAGAGTGTTCTCTAGAGGCCAGAAAAGGCAAAAAAACAGATTCTCCCTAAGAGCTTCCAAAAGGCACACAGCCCTACCCTACCAGCACCTTGGTTATAGCCAAGTAAGATCCGGGATAGACTCCAAGCCCAATGAAAGATAGTAAGTGTTGTTGTCTTAAGTCCAACTCAACTGAATTGTAATGCAATTCTGCTTGTACAGATGCCGTATTAGTTTCCTATTGCTGCTATAACAAATGCATGTATGCAAGCAGAATTGCATCACGTTTCAGTCGCGTTAGACTTAAACAGACTGTGTAGCCGAGAATCTAAATCACTCTGTCTGCTAGAATGATCCAGATAGTAATAAGCTTTGGAAGTAGACAAACCCAGATTCAAATCCCAATTTGGAACATTTGATAGCAATATGAGTAAATTATTTAATCTCTCCAAACCTCAATCTCACCAGTCATTCAATAGAGAGAGAACCTATTGCACAGATTTTAGTAAGTATTTAATAAGATAAAGTTGCCCCATCTAGTAAAAAATGTCTGTGAAGCACTCACATTTGGGAAGGTATTTGATAAGCTATGCAGTGATGTAAAGGAACTAATTAGCACTCCTATTAGTTGCTGGGGCTGCAACAATGAACATGTCAGACACTGAAAAATAACCACTTGATTTTAAAAGACTATTACAAACCTCTGATGAGCCTGGAGGAAGTTCTGTTACCACATGAGGGGCACTTTGGCTGGATTTATCGCGAGAAAACACTTCTTACAGGAAGAAACTCTAATGGAGGCCTAAAGAATAAACGGGAAGTAAGCAAACATGAGCAGAGGAAGAGTGGCAGAGCATTCTAGACCAAGGGAACAATGTGGTATAGGGCATGGGAGTTTGTCAATCAGGGGAACTGGAAATACCAGTGAGGGAGGTTCATTTCTGAACTAGGCAGAGGCTAACACATTAAGTGTCTTCTATTCTCATCGCCATATTGATTTCTTGCAATGTTTTAACTGGAGAAGAGACATAGATCACGTTTGTGTTTTACAAAGATCACTGCAGCCACAGTGTAGAGAACAAATTTGAAAAACTAAAAAGACAAAAAGTCAATGGGAAAGTTGGGAAACTGTTGTAATAATGCAGACAAGTGACTACTATTGCTTTTATAATAAGAGCATTAGGAACGAACATGAGGGAAAGAAGTGAGATGAGCACATGAACGCCAACCCATCTACATGTGTTTCATTATAAGAAAATATTGTATCACAGCACCAGATAGCAATTTTTTGGAGACACAGAGGAAGGATCCATCAGCTGTTTCTAGACAAAGGGAGAGGGGATCAGGATAAGGGCGAGCTGTGGCTTCCGGACAAAAATCTCAAATCCAACAAAGGACAGGACCATCCTAGTTGAGAGCAGCTCTATGTCTCGCTGTCACTGGGCCCTCCTCGAAGAGGTCCAAATGGAACTTGGACAATGAAAAGGCAGGATGTGAACGGCCACAGAAAATTCCTGTAGAACTTTGGGTGTCAGAGTTAGGAGAGTCATCTTGGGAAACAACACACAAACCCACAAATACCACAAAACCCTCCCTTATTCCAAGCCAAGGTGGAGGGACAGAGGCTTCAGTCCGTTGTGCTGTTCCTCACTCAGGGTAACACGGTGCCCTCTGGGAAAAATGTGTGAGATGGATAAAAGGCCCAGGAGGGCCCTTATTGACATATCCAAATGCCCAGGGAAATGGGAGACAGTAGACTGGGGGCAGGAATGGAGAGAAGCAGGGCCATTGCACTTTACAACTCAGATGCAGCCAGGCTTTCATAAACGAGGAATCTGGCAGAAGATGTCCTCTCATTTCAACAGGAAAACCTGTACCTGTCAGCAAAACCTTCCTATATAGGCAAATAAATCCCTCAGGAAGCAGGAAATGAAAAGAACAAGTTATGTGAGCCAAACGGAGAACCAATACCATAGGAGATAGTATTGGATCAAGGATAATTTCCTAAAAAGGGTTAAACTGTGACTGATGTAGAAATAAAAATGAACACACCTTAAGATTTAATTTAACTCATGAATGAAGGCAGTGGTGAGCTGTTACCCCCAATTCAAAGATTAAAACAAACACACGAAAACAGGCCTCTGTATAGATCAAGAATAATGAAATAAATGTGCACCTGGAGACAAACTGGTTCCTTCCAGAATCAGAGGAAGGAGGTCAATCAAAACGAACGTCCAACCGGACAGAATTGTTGTGTCTACAGACAAATGGACAAGTGTTGCTGCTTTTCTATGAGTTGCCTGCAGCTTACAGAGTTATAGAAAAGCACCTGTAGAGTAGAATCACGTGCTATAGACAATCATAGCTTTCCACTGAAACTCATATTTTTCCTGAGTGTACTTCAACTGGCATTTGTCTTCAGTAACGTACCAAAAAAAAAAAAAACCGTTTGCAGGTGGCCATAGAATTTTAAAAAAAGAAGCCAGTCTCCCGTCCACCGGTTTATGCTGAGGACAGTAAATACAGGGAAGGAGTCAGAGAGAATGGTAGCAGACCCAGAGCACCTCGCTGCTGCGACTCACTCCCACAGCATTTTTCTGAAGATCTATTAATATCCAATGGCAGAGCCTGCCCGTGCCTAGTTCCTCGTTCTTCAGCCGGCTGTACCCCTCCCATCACCGAAGCGTGTTGTAGACCTTGAGAAGGTCTGAACCTGGCCCCCAGCTCTGAGGGCATCCACACACTAAGCCTGGGGCTAGGAGATTCCTCAACACTGCCATGAAACATGCAGAATCCAGTCTGCTAGTTGTTTATCCTTAACAGCCAACATGGAATCCAGGTGGCCTTTCCAGGGGCAAGGCCCAAGCCTCCCCTCTCTTACTTAGGCTACAGATGGTAACAGGATTAGAGCTTGAGGAGGTGTGATCGTGGAATAACAGACAATGACCAGCACTGCTTACACACTGGAGTTTCTGGAAGGTCTAAAGCAGTGAGTGGACAATTTGTTCTGAAACAGAAAACAGAAAGCATGTGGGGGAGATGAGACAAAACAAAGCAAAACTTCCACATGAGGTTTCTGAGAAAAAAGTACACTTTAAACCTCCAGGGAACTCCCAGAACCTCAGATAAGAACAAACAATCTGCCAATATGTTGTTTCAAAGGCAGGAGATAAAAAATAAAATAAAAAAAAAAAATGTTAAGTCTAGGTTGAGAGGCAAATTTTGACTTTAGATGCCAAAAGTAATTGTACCACAATATGGGATAAACATTGGGAAGTTCCCAGAAGCAATTTTACAGACACAGGGTGGTCATTTCCAATCGTGTAGAGGGAATGACAATGAGGAACGGCTGGAAGAAACAAGAATACGAAGTATCTAGAGCAAGAGATTTTAGTATTCTCAGATGTTGATGGTTATACACATTTTTTTAAAAAAAGCAGTTTTCTCGTTTATGTTAAAACTGACTTTCAGCTGAAGTCAAACAAAATAAAGACAAGAGTAATACATTTATGAAACTTCAGAGCAAAGAAATAGCTACTTGTCTTCTAGGTTGGAATCTGAATGCTCTATTTGTTAATGGAAACTCCATTATGGCATTTGGGGATGATGCATTTTGTTAAAATAAATGAGAATATTTCCCATATTACTGTCCAGAATTTTTGCACATATCGACTGTGGCACATTATAAGCTGATGTATCATTAAGTCACAAAGAGAAAGAGGAAAAACAAGTACTTCTCACCGTGTGCCAGGTTTAGAGCTAGTGTCCTCTCTATCTGATCTTAATAAATTGAGACACAATCCTAGATACACACATACAAAGGAAAAAATTTTTAAAAGAAATAAAGAAACTCAGAACTGTACTTTAAATCATCATGGTTGCGCAAGTAAGCTGTAAAGTTTGGATGCAAATCTGATTCTCGCTGGTAAGGAACCCACGTTGCCTTAGGTGATGGGTAGAATGTGGTCTGGGTTGTCTTCTTGGATTTCTCAAAGTGATACTGCTCCATGACTCAACAAAAAAATATTTTCAGCACCTACCATATGCCAGACATTGTTCTAAGGTCTAGGGACACATCAACACACTAAAAAGAAAGAAAAGAAAAAACAAAAACAAAAACAAGAAGAAAGTTCTGTTCTAGCAGATTTACATTATATAAGGCGTAGGTATTCTGATATCTTTGGGGAGAGATAAAACATTTCACTCATTTTTTTTTTTTTAATTAACATTCCTAAAGCTTCCCAAAGGAAAGAAGTTAGACCTAGCAGTAGTGTGGTTCCATTAGGTAACCTCCAGCCATGGTAAGATGTCACCACGCCTAGGAACACTATTGTTCAGGTAAAACAGACGATTCCTTACCTGACTTCACTGTGATGGAGTCCAGTGTGTAGGATGCAAAGGTACAATGCACATGTCCACGTCCATATAGGAGTGGGGTCCTGGGGTCCTCCCGTGTGTGTGTTCCAGTCCACATTCCACCATTTACTAACACGAGGTGAATCATTCCAGATCTCTAGAGCCTAGTCTCTCCTGCTGTTAACATAAGATATACCTCCTCCGAGGGCGGGTGAGAAAACTAAATAAGCTTAAGCAGACAGAGCACTTGGCTTCTAAAGCACTTGCAAGCTTCAACAAATACTGTCACGACATGAACCAGAGCATGACCTTCTGTCTCTATCCAGTGTAGTTGTCTTAAAAGTCAGCATCTATGCAATACTATTAATGCTTACTACTGATGTTACCTGGCAATAAAGTACCCTTAACTCCACTGGCCATGCTAGAGGACAGAAATAGTAGAAATATTTGGTGTACACACACACACACACACACACACACACACACACCTACACACATAGGAAAGGGAAAGAAAATAACGTGGTGGGCTTTACATAGCTAATTCCTGAAGTTCACAACTAGCATGCTTGGCCTATATTACTGCTGCATTTCACAGGAGAAGAAACAAAGGATCCGGGTGGTTTGATAATATGGCCAAGGCCACACAGCACTTAAATGGTTAAATGTGAACCCTAATCCTTGTCTCTTATTCTGACACCTAGATGCCTCCAGCTATACCGCGTTTCTCTCACTATAAAGAGTTATTCATATTTAGTTCTGTATTATTCCCCCATATTTAGAGTTGAAAACGTTTCTTCCCCGTATATTCTGAAACTTCATAATGCCTCCATCTAAAAGCATGAAGCCTTTGTGTGAAAATTATCTATGTTCCCAGGAGTCCTCTATTGACTAAGAATCCCTAAATCTTCACTCCATTTTGGGGAAAAAAAATCCACAAAAAACAAAAAGCTGTCTCTGAGACCAACACAAGTTCAGGATAAGAAAAGCTTTCTTCCTCTTTTAAACAATTTAGAGGCTCTATGTGACTTACCTATGATGATCTGGGGCCAGTCTGTGGATGAATAACTGAATGAATCAATAAACAAATTGGATGTGATTAGTGGAGGAATTATTGATCAGCAAACACTCCAGATACTTAAGTTCCCCTGTTGTCCACTCTCTTGCCATCTTCTTAGCCTGTCCCAAAGGTGGATCAAAAGAGATGACTATTTAAAGCACAATAAGTAAAGAGTGGTCAATGCATGTGCTTTCAAATGCATCTTTGTTTCAATGACTCCAATGTGATGTAAATACTTGCAAGCATCTGTTTTGTACATCGAATTGTAATTCAAGAAAGCATTGTACCTTGAGAGTCACATGATTTGCTTTAAGGACCATCATAAAAACGCCTTCACTTCCGAGTTGGTCATTTACAAAGTAACCTACGCACTTCACAGTTCACGTGCTTAGGATTTGCCTTGATTACCTAGAGAAGGATGAAAACGTAAGTGTCCTTGCCAGAGGGCCACGGACGCCCTCACATCTTAACACACCGAACCGCTAGCCATGCCTACGAAGTCGCCAAGCTCTTCTGAACTTCGTTATTTTACCCATTCTGTTTATAATCAGTTTCAGTTTTTAATTTGATTTTGAAGTTGTAGTTAATCAAAAGATATTTTACTTTTAGTACCACGTTTTCATTTCCTTCCAGCCAACACTGTAATAACTGGAGTTTCAGCAACTTATTCCTCATTAAATGCCCATTAGAAACACCTTCTTTTCTGTATGCTTTGGATGATAGCTTGTATTTCTGATCCTTTTTGCCTTTTTTATAGTACTCACAATTTTTCACTGATAATCGCACATTGGTTCCTTTTTATATGGGAGTTGAATTTTTGTGTTTTTTTTTGTTTTATTTTCCTTGTCAACATTCCAGATTAAGTTTTATGTAAATGCCTCTTGGAAAATACATAAATATTACACCAAAATCCAAAAGTAGGAAAAATTGTATTCCAATAAAACAGTACTAATATATATAATATTCCAATTCACTTTTACTAGACACCTAGGCATGCTAGAAAGAAAAAAAAAAAACACCTACTCCAAAGTTGCTGTAATCTATATAGTTTAAAATATTAACGATTAATTTAGCCCAAAGGTCAACTTTTTAATAGAAAATACTTGATCGTTCTTAATAAAATATTTAAAGAGTAAAAAAAAAAAAAATACCTGGGCTAAAACATTTTAAAAGAATTTGTGATGTTTAAGGTAATCAGCATGCTCTTCTCCTTGGGGGTCAATATTCAGAAAAAAGCAGTTCATTTGATTTTATTGACAGTAGAGTGATACTTGGCAGGTTGGGTATTTTTCCCCTTTTTAAATTTTTAGAAATTTAGTGTTGAAGACCTGCCAGATTGGCAGCACTGGAAATCTAAGTCACTTTGTGGAATTGGCTCTCCGTATCACTGGGCTCCTCGGTTTAGGGAGGAGGTAGATTTTATGGGGATTTTTTTTCCTCCTTTAATTACTTTCCCCCTATAGCACAGACATTAATGAATCAGAGAAACCACTGGAAAAGTGATTGACCCACTCCGTCCCTGGTGAGAAATTATACTGACTTCTTAGTATCACAGGAGAGGAATTTGAACAAGAAAACAAAGAATCGAGGCCAGGGAAAATGAGAAGGAAAAAGAGGACTGGTTATAGATCATGTAGTCTTGGTTGTTAATATCATTTAATAGGCTGTCTGCGTGGTTTCTATCCCCATCTGAGTAAGACACAGGAAATACCTGAGCTTCACAGAAGATCCTGCCTATTCCCACATGCAGAACTACAGAGACTTCAACTCCAATGGTGAAAGGAGCCTTGGGCTGAAATACAACTCTGAGCTAATGTTTGCATCCCTTTTAACACATGCTTCCCGGGTGATCATCTGTTCTTCCAGGAACAAGAAACTTTGTATCCTCTAAGGAAGCTCATTGGACAGATAAATATTCTTTTTATTGAGTTAAAATGACTCTTCTTCCTAACTCAGACTCTAAGTGGCGTGATGGTCACTGGACCTAATTCTGTCCCTTGGGTGTAGTTCCTCAGAAACTTGCCTTGTGTTAGGTTTTAGATGGTCTTCCTCTCTCAAGTCAAAGTCAATAAGAAAATAATCGGCCCCATAGACTATGAGAACTTCTGTCTCTAGACTTGTCTCCAGATGAACTCAGCCTACAACACAGCTCTTCATTTTGCTCTTAGGGATTTGGAGTTTGTTTGCAAACCGAGGAACCCATTTTTATTTGCTTATTTTTGATTCCAAAAGCACATATCAACTATGCTTTCAAGTGTCTTTTAAATATCTTTCACCCTGGGGAACATTAGCTTATGGACCATTCCTAAGGTGTGAGTAAAATATATCTTTGGTGAAGGGGATATTATTGAAAAAATGCAAAATCTTGGTTTCACAAGAAAATGCGAAATTTTCAATTTTCAGTTTTTAAATAAACAAAACACCAAAATAGCTTCACTCTAAATGTTGACCATAACAAAGCACAGTATAGTCCTTGTCTGAACCGAAAAGACCCTGTTCTAAGATGCCAACGGGCAATGTCACACAGAAACCGCTTCAGGTGACTTTTTCTCCCAAACATACGCTCAAACCCAGACGAGCACGTATATTAGCTAAATAGAAAATTAACAGAAACCATTGAAAATGGGCTTCTGTTTGTACTCAGAAAGTGCCCAGAAAGGCAGGGCACGCAACCAATTAAAGGCTTGTTTTCTGATGTCTAAACTGTTAACAAATACACTATTTATAAAAAGCCTCATAGTCGGTAAACTACTGCAAAATGATATGTGTGACAGTTGCACATTTTTGCCTGTAATGCATGTTGTTGATGATTAAAAAATTTACAAGAGTGACACACATTAATGAATTCTGCATGTCATAAATAGTGAATTACCCTTTGTAGAACAAATGTCAACAGAGAACCGTGACAGACAATAAGAGATTAGAATGGCGTATCCGGAGGATATTACAATAGGCTATCTCTGTCCACGGATACAGGCACCAACAGAAGCCAGTTGCTTCCGTGCTAAAACTCCTGGATGCCTTCTAGCCTCTGAAATTTACATAGTCCACAAAAGACACTCGTCATTACAGATTCCATTTCTCTGCGTTCCAAATCATCGACCCTCTTGGAAAACAAAAGTTGAAAGAGAGGTAGTCCGAATAGAAGAAGGAGTTTCTGCAGCTTCTTCAGGTAATGGCATTTGATCTCTATTTCATTCCTCCTAAGGATATCCGCAAATGCTTGAGACTCCTTTTCCCGAAGCAGCAGACCTTCAATTCCACCATCCAATGCCCCAAAGGAGGTGATGCCCTTCGGGCTTTCCAAGCGTGTGTGAAGAAAAATTTCTGCACTGGAGAAACTGTAATGTGTATCCGCTACTTTGCAGAAGCACGAAGATCAGAATGAACTTACACAGGACGGCACTCCTTTTCACCATAAAGCATGTCAAGTTCATTTGGCTAAAAATTAAATTTGTAGCTAAACGTGACCACTGAATTTTCTTGAGTTCGTTCCTAAGATCCTTTCACCCAGTTGCTTCAAGAAAAATGCTAAACGCTAATAATATAAAACATTTTCCTGAAGTCAAAAGATTGCCCCTCTTCTAATACTGTGGGTGGAAAAATCGACGTGAATTATTTTCTATTTTCGTGCATTGTCTATTTTCAATGTATTGTATGAATTCATCATGTGGGAGAGTTTCGAATTAATAGGATAATTCAGTAGTTATTCAGGGTAGTTCCCCACTTGGGAATATTCAAAACATGAATCATCTACTTGGGGATGTTTTTTACAGTGCAGTTTGATATAGATACAGAATGCCTTCTATAAAGATGAAGGATCATAATTAAAAATGCAATCTAGGTGATGCTTTAAAACATTTGCTAGTAAGGAAGCTAATGCAAACTTATAGACAAGAGATGAATAGAAACAACTCTCCATCTACTGAAGACCTCTGTGAGCAAATTTCAGGTCCCCTCTTCATGTAGGTAATACTTGAACTAAAAAAGGAACCATTCCGTGTCTCTTCCCTACATCCACAGAGACTATTTTTCTAACAGGCAAGGAGAAGTACCATAAATACAAGTCAAGAAGGAAGAAAAATCTACTGAGGGCTTATCAGAAGCATTTTAATGTGACCCTGGTACAGATGACTTACTAAGAACAGATTAAAATCTTGCCTGGAAAAGGAAAAACAAGCAAAACTATGGTTAGAAATAAGATAAAAACAAACATGGAAAAAGTAGAGAAATTCGTTTCCACATAAATCCAAATAAACCCCCCAATATATATAAACCAATTCTTTGCTTCCTTTGACGGTCTTGCTTACTCGTCAGATAGAAGCTGCTTACAAGGTCAAGGATATTGACCATGAGTCCAATATGCCGAGTATTTATTCCTAAATTGGATCTTCCAAGCTTCCGTCACAAATGAAACCGGCATACGTACAGTTAGAATTTACTTCTAAAAGGAAGTTGAGTTTAGCATTCTCTTTTAGTGACTCTGTAAATCATATGAAATACAATGTCATGTAAACAAAGCAAATTTATTCCCAGGGAACAGATTACAAAATATGACACTGTCCTTTGGGAAGCCACTTACCTGATTCAGACAACTTTACCATAGTCTCTGCATCACTGTACCTCAAATACTTTCCCTTAAGTACTTTAGTTTATGTTCAAATAACCATCTGTTTTTCAAGTAACCAAGTGAACATAACCTGATCGTGTGGAAGCTATTGACTTATATAACCAATAAATATTATACAAACCAAGGACGAGTAGAAGTTTATGACAAATGGCATTATGTTTCCTTTTAAATGTATCATAATATACCAAAATGATTTTCAATACCATACTTTAAACAATACAACTGAGTCTTTTCCAAAATAATATTTTTGGGTATATATATATATATATATATATACACACACACCAAATGCATCATGAGGTAATTTGATTTGATTTGATAGGCTACTTCTTCTAGAAAAATTAGAGAAAAAAGGGAAAAGCACTGGGTCAAAGTTAAGAATTTAGCCGGAGGAACAAACATGGAAAATGCATTTGAATTAGTGGTCCTTAAAAAAACAACAAAGTCTAGAAAGAAAGTCCAGGTTTGATTTAGAATTTGCTCTGGAAGAACTGTATAGACGATCATGGAATGCCTGAACCATAACTGGAAAGTTTACAGCTTGGATCAATTATGAGTAATTGATTCTCTCGGTTGCATTGGCCAATATGTGTGTGAACTCATTATCCATCACATAAATAGAATGATGTCTGTCTCTAAGCTAGACTAAAAGCAGCTACTTAGGCAGGGACACTTCAATGACTATGCACGCACATGTCAGTACAGGAAAGTGTCTTACAAGATACCCAGCATTTTAACAGGTTGGGTTGATTTTTTTCCCCCCAGCGATGTGGAGAGGGGGTTGGGCATCACCACTGAGCTCTGGCAACATGTTTGCTGGAGAACTGATATGACACCTTGCCCAAAGTGTTTCATCCCATTCTCTTGGCCTTTCCCAAATCCCCAAACTCATTTCTTTCTCTCCCAGAGAGATTCACTGAGCAGCTAGAGATCATGCTTAATAGCCCTCTGATATAAGAAAAAGATTATATTTAATGGATTTAAATATGCTTTCCTTATCATGCTCAGCATTTCACAAGTTAGGAACTTAATTGGTTTGCAAAGGTACAGGGTGGGAGCAGGAGGGCTCTCTGGACTTTATATGTAGTACTTTCTTGCCCCCTACTGGAAAATCTGAGCCTGGCAGCCTAAGAATTCTAATTTTGAAGTATTTTCTGATTGATTTTTCCTATACATCAGCTCACAAACCCCTATCTCTTTCAAAGGAAATGAAAGGTAGTAGAAAGGTGTAGAATAGCTTTAATAACATTAGTTATGCATTTTATTGAAAAAAAAATAACAAATTTCAGAAATTCAACTTGTTTAAAGAAAAAACAAAAACCTCAGGAGAACAACAGCCAATTTTCCAATTGCATAGTACAAGTAAATCCACCATATCAAGTTGAACATTGCTGGAATTCTTTGTAAACAGAGCTTAAGGAGAGCTTAACATTCAACAGGATTTGCAAAAGATTATAAAGGAAGTATGTTTCTGTTTTTAAATATTATTCATGACTTCTTGGGCATCAAAAAAAAATAATTCCATTAGAAAGGGTATTTCAATAATATCTTTATTTTTGAAGGTACACTTGCCATTTTTCTTCAGAAATATTTTTCACCCCGGAGCACCTGGGGCCTCTGGATCCCTTTTTGATCATTTTTCCTCCAGCAGTAAATTATTAACGTCTTCTCTTATTAGGATGATGACCATCGCTATTTCTTGGGTATGCTTTTTAGTTTTTATGGTTCAAGACCTCTGAACATTTTTATACAAATACAGCTAATCACAAATTGAAATCTGCACAGTGATTTACGTTCTCCTTAGACCAGCATTCTTTTTTCATCAAATTCCAGTGATCGTGAGGTTGATAATAAGTATGAGCGGCCCTCAAACACAGAAGAGGTCATTCCTTCCGAGGTAGCTGCTGGGACGCGCCTCTCCGACTTTTTATGCCTCTTTTGGTCTTTCAGACAACACTGGTTCCCTCCTGCGTGTCAGGGACCCTTGCAATGACTTCTCAGTCATAAGCAACACGGAGCTTTTTACTCAGTGACCTTAATCTTTCAAATGACAGGTCACTTCCACGGTGAAGAAAATGTCCCTTACGCTCACATCCAGTCCGGAATGGCTCACGGGGGCGGGCAAGTGCACCCCATGAAGAGGAGGGACCCTTCCTTTCTGACAGCTCTCCTTTGACGCTGAAGGTCTTCAAAGGCCAGTTCTTAGCAGGAAACCAAGACAAAGTGCTGTGCCCCGAAGGCACCAGAAGACACAGCTGCCCTCAGACCTTCATTAGCAACCTCTTGGCTTTTGGTTTCAGCGTATGGAGGGTTCCTGTCTCCTTGGGGTGAGCGTTGCATGGATTCCTTTTATGCTTACTGTTCTTCTTGAGTTGCAATTCTTTTCATGCAAAGACAGAGCTAACCAGGTGGGACAGAGGAGGATTATTATCTTTGATAATAGTCTTTGAAACCCAAATTGCAAACATCTGCTCCAGAACAGCAACTATCCCTTCTTGGTAAATGGCATCCCAGAGGGGGCAGGGAGAGGGCAGAAATTCAAAGGTTTTGTTTCATAGAATGCCTGAGAAGGTCTTGAACCTTTTAGGGCTAAGTCGTTCACTTCAGTTATGGGTGCCAGGGATGCATCCCCAGAAAAATTACCTGCTCTATAAATAGCAAGTGGCAAATCTCCGGGCTGACTTTTCTGTGACCTGTACAAAATGAGCATCTTCCCACAAATTTCCTAGCAAACAAGGATGCGCATTACCAAACTCGAGTTATTAAACCTTCCCCCCTCCTCCCCAGTGGTTACGTGTTGGACCCTGGGGTCGCTCAGAAAGCAAATGTCTCAAGTGGAACACAAATATGAATAAACTCAGCCCATTGATTACTCTGCCCTATATCCTGCTACAGCAGGAGTGGAGTTCGGTCGTGAACCAATTTCAAAAGCATCAAAAGATCAGCGTCTTCTCAAAAATGTATCTTATGGTCTCACTCCACCAATAAGAGTTGACAGCCTGGGCCACTTCTGAAGAGAAATCAGTAAGAAGGCAAAGGTCACATGAGTCTTCCAGGTCTTCTTCCTCCTGATTTGTCTTCATGGGTGTCCCCTAGTGTTCACTGGTTTGATTTTAAGACAAGGGGAACTAGCGTGTGTGATGTCATGAAAGCAGATTATTTACATACCCCTGAGTACGGTCAACATAAATTTACTGATATATCTGGAGATAGTTTTTACAATCTCTCCATATCGCTCAACTGATTTAGTCGTCTGTAAATGGAGAGAAATTTTGTAGTTCACCATGTTTCTGTTTTTAAAACAAAAACAAGTTATTGCTTCACTTGTTCCTAAGGCCTATTTTCTAGAACTTAGGATGCAGAATTATCAAGGGATCCACAAAACGTGGACTCAAGAATTTTCCCACATCCCAGATGATTCCCCAAGAAGAGTTTAAGCCAATTTCATATAGAGGGAGAGGGAACCTCCATTACAGGAAAGAAATTCTTCAGTAACCTTTTTTTTTTTATTTTTTTTAACGTTTATTTATTTTTGAGACAGAGACAGACAGAGCATGAACGGGGGAAGGGTCTGAGAGAGAGGGAGACACCGAATCCAAAGCAGTCTCCAGGCTCTGAGCTGTCAGCAAAGAGCCCCACAAGGGGCTCGAGCTCATGAACCATGAGATCATGACCTGAGCCGAAGTCGGAGGCTCAACTGACTGAGCCACCCAGGCGCCCCTCTTCAGTAACCTTCATAAACATCTACAGAGAAACCTACAAACTTCCGTGCTATCTACACACATACACAAAAGGTGAAATGATGACCTGAGACAGTGAGTCTCCCCATTGCTTTGGGACATCTGATGCAAGAAAACACACAGGTTTCGAGAAGCCTTCAGTGCCATTGCTTTGCTTGTAGAGTGTCCTTACAAACAACACCACAGATACCTTGCTTTGGATGAGCTTCAAAGGCTTTAACCTCAGATTCTCAGCCCTCCCGCTCATGTCATGGTTCAGATGAAAAGGTTGGTTTCCCAAGGGCTGTGTTAGCCATTCTGGCCAGAAGTAATCTCGGCAATCCAAGTTCTGGATCTCCAAGAAGCCCAACTCTCGGCCAATTATTCAATTAATACTTAAGTTTAATTAGCATTTGGGGAAGCTCATGAATCTCATTTAATACTTATTATACACGCAACTTATAAACAAGGCAGGCTCAGAGAAATAATGAGATATTATGTCTTTGCAAAAAGCCTGCCTTTTTCAATAAAACAACGACAGCGATACAACATCATTTTTTCCTTTGCTTTTGTCTTGCTTTCCAGATAACTTAGTGCCAAAATTTTGTCCTTAATGGTGGATAATTTTCCTAGGACCTTTACATTTGGCGCAAAGACACTATTCCTTGAGGGAAGCATTGTCCAGCGCCCGACATAGAGTAATTACTCAGTAAACACCATTTTTTTTACCTGTCTTCACTACAGACTTGGAGCACAGTAAGTAGCCTCTCTAAATCTGGGTTTCTTTCTAAATAAAATAAAAATATTAATAGTGCATAAAGTGTTGTTGTACCAAGTGTTGTTGCAAAGATTTAGTGAGTTAATACATGGAAAGTACCTACAAATTTTTTTAAAGCTAAATAAGTAGAGCTATTATTGCTGCTTTTGTTATACTATTAAATATCTTTGTTCTAATGATGGTATTGTGTATTTCTCTTGTAATCTACTGCAAAGCCATCTAATACCATGGGTAATAAATAAATAATATGTATAATCATATCTAAGGTAAAAAAGCTCAAAAGAATACCCATTGATGTGCAATAATCATAAAGAAGAAACCTACCTTTAGTGGTAGACATTCTGAGCTTTAGGAAAAAAGTGGAAAAAGCCTATTTCAAGTTACCAAAATGGCCATATCAAAAATCTTCACGACCGGGGTGCCTGGGTGGCTCAGTCGGTTAAGCATCCAACTCTTAATTTAGGCTCAGGTCATGATCTCACTGTTCGTGAGTTCAAGCCCCACAACAGGCTCCATGCTGTCAGTGCAGAGCCTGCTTGGGATTCTCTCTCTCCCCTCTCCTCTCTCTCTCTCTCTCTCTCTCTGCCTTCCCTCCTGCTCTCTCTCTCTCTCAAAATAAACATTAAAAAAATTTTTTTCATGACCACAAAAGTGTCTGTTTTATGACCTCAAGACATCTAGAAAAAAATTTCTGCAGGAAGACACTCCTGGGAGATCCTCGGAAGGTAGAAAGATGGCTTGAGACACTCAGCTGTGCATTCATACCAGCGGCCAGTAGAAAAGGAGGCATTTCTCAGTGTTACCCTCTACTGCTCTGGGACATCTTCTACAGAAAGCACACAGGGAGTGAGACGTCTTGGGTGAGCCAGACTTCAATGTGATTGCTTCACTTGTTCCTAAGTTGGTCGATGAAGGTATGAATAAATAAATACATTGATTCACGTGTCACTTCCTCAAGGCTACAGACATTTTCTCTTCCTATGTCTCTGCTAATTTCATGTTATTTTCCACACTCCTGAAACAGTCAAAATTCCTGGTTTCACTGGCTCTGCAACTTGAATGTTGGTCACCGAAAAACTAGAATACCATCCGCAAACAAGAAAACAAATGGGCATATCCTAAATAAATAGATCTAAATGGATGAAGTGTTTCTTCTTTCCCCAAACACTCATCCAGCCCTCTGTGTAGGGTTTTTTTTATTTATTTATTTATTTTTAAATTTTTTTTTTTCAACGTTCATTTATTTTTGGGACAGAGAGAGACAGAGCATGAACGGGGGAGGGGCAGAGAGAGAGGGAGACACAGAATCGGAAACAGGCTCCAGGCTCCGAGCCATCAGCCCAGAGCCCGACGCGGGGCTCGAACTCATGGACCGCGAGATCGTGACCTGGCTGAAGTCGGACGCTTAACCGACTGCGCCACCCAGGCGCCCCTGTGTAGGGTTTTATAGAGGACTCTTGTGGTTCTATCGTATGATTGTTATATGAAAGAACACATAAGTAAATAGGAACGTAATAAATGAAAGGAAAACTTAGGAGCAATAGGAAAGAAACAAATTAAAATGACCTTTTCAAATTTGTATTTTTCATTTCAAATGCCATTTCTCTTCCCCCAATCCCTAGACCTTTAATATCAGTCAGACCCTTACTCACTTTACCCTCTAGCTCCTGTTGCTTTTTTCTTCATGACTCCAAAGCTCTCAGCCATTTGTCAACACAAGCTATTTACAAATACTAGCTAAAATTAGAAGAAGCAGGTAATTAATGAAAAGACATCCAGAGTCTTCATCTACTACCCCATCATTTTATCTTAGAGAAAGCACTATATCACCATGATTTCTAGATGATTCCTTCCTCCTTGGGAAAATCAGTGTTGTGGTTAAGCCGTTCCTTTAAAAAAAATAATAAAATAACTCTGGCTTATTTCAAAAATAAAATATGAATAACTGAAATGAATTTTGATTTCTTTTGACTGCACAAATTATTTTGAAAGCTAACAGCTCTGCACATTTTAAAATAGATTCAATCATTCAAACTCAATCACAAATTTTCTACCCCATAATAATTTCTAATCATTTCACAGTGCACACACACACCCGCATCGAAATGCCTTCTTCCACATGTCAAAATAAAATTCATATCTATTACCACACCTCTGAACCATCAAAACATTCAAAATGAAGATCATAAAATGAAGATATATGGAAATGATGTGTAATGCCACAGTGGAATGTATTCAGCAGAGGTGAGCTAGCCAAACTCCAATATTATACTTCTAAAACTCAGCAATGCTTTGCCTTTGAAATAATTTATTTTTAACTTTCTAAATAGTTTGCAATATTTACAACTTAAACCAAACTTTGATTAAGAGAAATAGCTCCAATTTTTACTGAACGCAATATCACTTTTAAAATCATCCATAGGGGAAACACTATTAATATCATTATTACTGTCCCTCATCCCATTTATAAGGATGGTGTAGTAATTCATGCAGGAGCTCAGATTATAGGAAAAAATAATCTACACCAACAGAAATAATTCATTAGCGGATAACTAGAAAGTTTTATTAAGATGGAATCATCTATATACGCTTCCCTTCCTCCAATAAAGGACAATCATAAAATGAATGACTCCCTTTGAGATTTCCACTCCCGTACAAGCATAAAAACAAGCACCGAAACCCCCAAGTACGCACACTCACACACACCTGCACTCACACAATATACACACCTTCACATACACACACATACACTCATACACACTTAAACTCACACACTCACCCACACATGCACACAGACATGCTTGTGAGGACAACCCAGTCGTTCAATAAAGGTGATGTGATAGGACTGAAGGATGTGTGTGCCAGAAGCTTAAGTAGTCATTCAACTGAAGGCTTCAGTCAAATGCTAGAAGATGACATACAAGTCGGGGAGTCACTCCATCCCTCATGTGACTAACCCATCCCATGGAGCATTCAGGAGGACGAAACCCAGTATAGACATCTCCTTCCTACCTCCTCCAGCTCTTCCCCACTAGATTACTACTATCTTTAATTAAGCCTGGCCATGCTGTTTCCCATCCCCAACTCAGCATGGACCACCCATCTCTGGGGTAGAAGCATCTCTTCTCCAGTATTTCCCTGTGTGTCTATTTATTTATTTATTTATTTTTGAAAGATAGAAAGAGAGAGCATGTGAATGCAAATGAGGGGTAGGTAGAGGGAGACAGAGAGAGATAAGGAGAGAGAGAGAGAGAGAGAGCAAGTCCCAAACAGGCTCCACACCCAGTGGGGAACCCAACTCGAGGTTGGATCTTACAACCCTGGGATCATGACCTGAGCTGAAATCACGAGTCGGATGCTTAGCCAACTCAACCACCCAGGTGTCCTGCCCTCTGTGTCTTACAAACTCAGCCACTTTGACTCATTAGTGGAAAGCCAGTAGTATCTTCAGCTGGTCTATCCACCTTGGAGTGGTTCCATGAAAGAAAGCACCAAGAGCGACTTCCTTTACCACAACGAGCCTTGTTTAACCGTCCATAACTTAGTCCATTTTCGAAGTTAGATTCTTTCTATCCAGGCATTCAAGAATGCCCTTGGACTTCCACACATTTCTATTACACTTGTGCTACTTGAGTTAACACAGCTTCTCAAAGCATCCCATTTGGGCATCATCTGTGACGTCCTTTTCCTTTGCATCTATATGATAAGATTGGAGGAATCATTTGCCTTACCACTTAAGTGAAATATTGTTTGATTCATCAATTAAAATGACCTAGTTTTCATCTAGAATTTGCTTTTTCCCTTTCTCCTAAACTCCCAATCAGAGAAAGGATATGGTAGGACCCATATCATGTTGCTTGCTCCTCTCCAGAATCATTAGGCCGTCTACCTTCTGATAGTGTCAATAAGAAAAGGAAGCAGACTTGTATGCAGTGAGATCACAGCGAATTACAAAGTCTACTAAAAGAATGCTTTTTTTTTTCTTTCCAAGCAAACTTCAGTATCTTCGTTTAACAATCAGAGAAGATCACTCTCTTGGTGAACTGGATAAGTGGGTAAGCAAAAATGAAAGGAGATAGTAATGGCCAAATGGGCAGTCTTTTGGAATTACAGGCAGAACGTATGTCTGCTGACCCAATCCTCTGAAATAACGTTTCCAAAACAATATACTCTATGGCTTGCATTAATCTTCTCTATGAATCACCATGCTGTCATTTACCTGTTCAGAAGGCATTTTAGTAAATAACTTCCTCTCCAATCAAACTATTTAGAAGTACAAATTTAGCTTCCCCTTGAGCTCCTTGTAAATCTAACTCGAACACCCTGTCGTTTTGTTTCTTTGCATCTTCCATAATCCTGGGACCCACCCAGTCCAAGTTACACTCACAGAAAACTTCTGTCCATAGCAGTATGAGTAGCCAAGTTTCTAGCACCCATGTTTGTAGGAATGGATAGTTTGTGTCAATCGTTTATTAATTCAATCAAATAATATTCTTGTACATCATCTGTTGTCAAAGTACTGCGTCAAGAGACAAGCGGCTACGACACTGAATGGACTATAGTCTTAACCTTAATGATATTTCAGTCCTACAAGGGATTATAAAATGTATCCACAACAAAAGCATAAACTAAGTATAAATAAAATTCCTTGCAGTTCAGAGGAGGTAAGGATTAATTCCATCTTACCTATTTCAATGGTGGATGATTTCACAGAGAACATGGCATTGGAACAGGGGCAGAGTGGGTAGGGATTCGACCATTTGAATGTGGTAGAGGCAGACTGAAAGGAGAATGTCATGGCAGAGGGAAGCAAACCAACAAAGGTAGGAAAATGGGAGGTATGGCCATGGAGAGAATTACCCCCTTCATTTGCCTGCAGCGATGGCTCACGAAGAAGGGGAGTGATGAGAAACACATTTGTTAGAACATATTGAAACTAGATCAAAGACAGCCTAGCACGCCAGCTGAGAAATTGCTCTTTATTCTAAAGGGAATGGAAAATCTCTGAAAGGTTTGGAGCATGTGAGTAAATAATCAAAGGTTGGTTCGGGAAGATTGCCAGCTGCGTGTAAAAAGCAGAGTGGAACACAGCTGGAGACAAGACTGGTTAGGGGGCTATGGCAATGGACCGCACAAGAGAGGAAGGAAAAAGCCAAAGGGTGTGACAGAGACCTCAGAGACAGAGATAAGAGGACTTAACAATCTATTGGATCTGAGGGAGAAGCAGGGAGAATCGTGGTGCCATTCATAGGCAACAAGATAAAAGGAAAGAAGATAATAAGTTCGTTTCCATAAGCACAAATTTGTGTAGTATTCCTGCAAATTTTAGGTGCCTTCCCCCAACCCAGAAAGGCATGCCAAGTCATCTACAGAAGATACCTGATCTGGATAAATATGACTCACATTAATTCTAGAGTGATTTTTGCCCTATGAGCACCTCGACATGGTTTCCACCTCATCTGCTTCTTTCTGACTTCCCAGCAACTAGTCTTTCCAGCTGATGGTTGACTTAGTTGGCTTAGCCATCTCTCCAAGGCTCACACCCTCCATACTGGCCATCCACTGACCTCAGACTACTCGTGAGTCATGGACCCCCTCAGCTCAACCCTAGCAACCTCTCACCAGGATTCTCCTGACAGACTCACCAACTTCATCGACATGTCCCACTGAAGTCCTGGATGGCTGGGCCTAGACATAATCTGCAGTGTCAGAGGGATGACCAAATGAAGATGGCTACCATCAGCTGGAAATGCAAGATGGGAGTTGAGAGTTCCGAAAAGTTGGGAGATCTCATGACAGTCGTCCTCAGTCACCACCACGGTGAGGATGACAAGGATATGTACCACCCATTCTGCAGGACAGTTGGGTGTCCAGGAGAAGAAGGAGCCCTGTGAAGGAGGGAGGGCAAGGAAGCTCACCTGCCTGGTCTCTTACACACACCTTGGATGTTTTTGTCACAAGAGGATGGACAGGGATTAAAGACTATTTTGTGGCATTGATTCTGCAACGTGAGTGTGCCCTTTGACAGTTCACGGACACTAAAGGACCACTGATGGCCCATTCTGGCCAAGAGCAGCAGGCACGCCCTTCAGAATGGAGCCCTGGGAGGCTCGGAGGAGCTGAGGTGGAATGAACAGAGGTTAAATGCCCTTTCACTTACTTCTAAGTGACAGGTTCTAATTAAACATAATTCACACCTCAGTTGATCCAGTCACTTCTGTGGAGAGCCCAGGCTCCTGCTGCAGCAGACCTGAAGGCTGACAAGGGACAGGAGGCCCGTGTGGGGAGGGGGAAGAGCTAAGACTTGTACGAACCCATGAAAATTGAGGGAGGGAAGAAAATAGACTAAAAGGAACATCCTGTAAAGTAAGGCAGTTTTACTACACTTAGGGTGGCGATTTCTATCTATCCATTTACCTTTAAAAAAGTGGCTATAGGCAGGGGGCCTGGGTGGCTCAGTCAGTTAAGCATCCGACTTTGGCTCAGGTCATGATCTCACGGTTTGTGAGTTCGAGCCCCGCGTCTGGCTCTGTGCTGACAGCTCAGGGCCTGGAGATGGCTTCAGATTCTGTGTCTCCCTGTCTCTCTACTCCTCCCCTGCTCACACTCTGTGTGTGTGTGTCTCTCTCTCAAAAAAAAATAATTAAACATTTAAAAAAAATTTTTTTTAAAGCAGCTGTATAACTTGCCTTTGTGAAAAAATATCTTGTATCCCAGTGTTACTTTTTTGCCAGTTCCAAAAATTACGGAAAGATGTTATTTATTACCTGACCGCAGAAATATGACAGATGCGCGTGTTCCCATTATATAGATTCAACCACCAACACTGAGAAGACACAAGGACCGACCAACTCATGTGGAGTAAGGGGGTCACGGTGACAACAGAAACTCTGATTTCTCCAAACAAGACCCTAACCTGGCTTTAAACAGAGGACAATCTGAGAACATCAATGGCTTTTGCAATTCAAGCCATTCCCCTTTTGTTTGCCAATAGCTAAAAAATTAAAGACGGAAAAAAACCGATTCCTGTGAAAATTCTATTTCTGGGGGTCACAGCTGCGGGATTAACATATGCTAAAGCTAGAAACACTGAAGGTTGATTGTGCACATCTTTTCAAACGCAGCTTAATCGCCCAAGAATGCAGAATCACATCTCTGATGTATTTAAAGCGTGAAAAATATTTATATGATTATTGTCTCATCAGATTAATATTAAAATCCTGAACCACTCTACTTAAGGTCCCTGAAGTTTTTGTGTGGACTCCTAATTCCATATTAGGCGGCCCTTCGCTGCTTAGCAAAATCGTCTCCGGCCCGCACAGTTCCTGCCCAGATTCCGCATCCTCTGTGAAGCTTCCCCGGCACCCCGACCGGAACTACTAGCTCGCACCTCTGTGAAACCCCAGGACACCTCGTCTCCCTAATGTGCCATTTATGTGCCATGGGTGGCGGTTGCCTGAACCGGCACATATCTTATTGTCCCTCCTTCCCCACAGCATCATGCGGTCCCCGAGGGAAGGAACCGCAACTTACACATCAGCATCTCTGCTCTAAGAGCCTAGCGGAAGACATCCTGCCTGGGGTGGGACGGGGGTGTTTATAAATGAATGATGCCTGCGTGAGAATTCTCCAGGGTACTCAGGCTTTCCTTGTCAAGTTGTGTCTAGAATATGAAAAGCATGCTTCCGCCATCCCACCTAGCCTGCGGTGACTCCTTCACCACTAAGTCACAAATGAATAAATACAATCTGCTGCTCCTCTCCGCGGGCCCCTCTGGAGAGTCCCTTCGGGCTAATTGGTCACTCTCTGTTCTAGCTGGGATTTCTCTCAGTTCTTACTCCTGGGGAAATCTTAGCTGGGCCAGGGGTCTAGGACACTAGTTTCTAAGTTATAGGCTCGACACCATATGCTTTTCGTCTTTAAACTCCTAATTATTACTTTCTTTTCAGTCATCTTCATTTCCCCCCTCCCGCAATGTTCTGTTTCCAGGACTCTCCTGAAACTATCTCCTTTGAGCCATCTACAGAACATAAGGCAAGCAGATGGTACTCCGATTACACTGGTAATTACCCCCTGAGAAAAGCATCCTTGTTCCCAAACAGGTAATTTGGGCTAAAATAGAAGTTTAGGCAGAATAACCCAGATAAGTAGGGCGTTGAGCTATATGCATATATGACCATATTTTACATAATAGGAGCCGATATCGTTCGTTTTTGACAAAACCGGGCCGTCTATCTCTACAATGAAAGGTAGTCAACAACTAAAACCTGAACTGAATGCTTTTCTAAGAGGAACTCGTTCAGACCCCGCCCACGTCCTTATCCAGCTTCTCCTGCAGGAAGGGTTTGGGGCACCTGAATCAGAGTCGAGAAACTCTTGAAATCGACTCTTACCAGCCATCACGTGCACTACTTGTCATAGCTGGTTCCTAAGCACAACGACTTTATTTTTTTAATGATATTTATCACTTTTCATTGCTGAAATGCAGTTTCCACCAGCATATACATTACTTTGACTTTTTCGGCAAAGAAATACTTGAACCTATGCTTGGGTCAAATTGGACAGACAAAGGCTTCTCTTCACTACAGAGTAAACAGTATTCTGCTCGCACATTCACTGGGCTCTGATTGTAACTGCAGACCATGATCTGCTGAAATTTTTCGATAGCAGCAAGATTAGTCAGAGTGCTTTCCATCCAAGAACAGGGTACTCTATGTCATTGGGCAAAAAATGGCAAAAGGTCATCCAGATGAACTTCACATAAGAAGAAGAGAAGCAGTGAGAAATGATAATTGCCCTTTTCTAACCCAGACCAGGTGCAATTACCATCAATTCTTTGTGGTGGTGTTTTTTTCCTGTCTTTTTTTTTTAATCTGGTATAATAGTGTGATCATCCAAAGGCTGCAATTTAGATGTAGGGCTCATTAAAAAGAAGGTTGGAATTTTAATATGTATACCCAACACAAAAGCAAGATATTTATTGCATTTGGCACACGGCGGAGGTTAAAATTTCATTGAAAAGATTTTTCCGAGATTAACATAACTACGTGTATCTTTTTCCTTCTTCCTTTCTCCTGGAAATACAAAATAGAGCAGGAAAAATTACTAAAGGATGAAAAACCTCCTCCTCAACTAGTCAGCTTCATCAACATTATGGATAAATGATGGCCGATTTTATAATAAAGTGCCCATGTTCTTTGTTTTAGCCATTTGGATCTTAACTTAGAAAGCTGTTTTGTACTATTTGGTAATATTCTCTTCCTCTACTTCTTCTGACATTACAAATTGTCCAGACTACTTGTGTTTTCTGTTATTAACCTTCTAAACTCCCATCCACTGTGCAATAAACTTGCTGGGAAAATCAAAAGTGGAAACAGGGAGCAGATGTTTTATTTTTTATTATTCTACTTAAATCTCATAAGGAAGTATTTTACTATTTAAAAGTCACTCGCCTATATCCACGGGAGAAAATGCACGTCACATTGAACAGCACCAGAACCTCACGGGCATTAACATTTCAAGTAAGACATGATTCTCTCTGTCTGATGATTAGGAAAAAAGAGCTCTCTTGGTCATCTGTAAGAATAAATTTAAACCAAATAACTCGGGTCAGTATGAGGCTAGCTGATACATAAAGTAGTGAGAATGCCAGCAGAGATCCTTGCAGAGAGGAAATCACTGATAAAGGATAATTAATCAATTAATATGATGGCTAGTAGGCAATAATTGGCTAATATTTTTAGGGACTCTACCAGTGTAAATAGCTTTATTTTCAACCCACTGACAATGGCTCTTCACATTAACTCAAATTAGTACTTTGAGGCAGCCCTGGAAAAAGCCGAGTAAAGCCATGAACTGTGCCTCCTGTTCACAGTGCTTTCACGTTATTTACAACACAGTCAACTTGTTAAAAATCAGTTTTAGATAGGCTATGTCAACATAGGCACAGTCTGTGCATTGGACATTGTGCACACCCTCTAAAACCTATACTTAGAAAATTAGCAATTTTGCTCAATTGGGTCCCAATTTGAAGTTCTGTTATGAACAATGGTGACTGATTACTGAAAAGGGAGTCTATGTCCAAAAGGAGTTATCCTTCAACAAACTATGGAGTGAGGCATGAGGTCCTCATACTCCTCAGAATTGGTGGTATTTGTCAAAGTCTGACCATTTGCTGACCAACCGACGACCATCACTGGAATACTCAGGAGCAGCAGTGGTCAAAGTGGGGTCCCCGGAAGGACGGCATCATCACCTGGGAACTAGTGAGACAAAGCAAACTATCGGGCCCAGCCCCAGACCTACTGAATCAGAGACCTTGGGAACTTTGGGGGCGGAACTAGCAATTTATGTTTAAAAGGTCCCTAGTGATCCTGATACCTGGTTAAGTCTGAGAACCACTGTCCTGGGAAGAGGTTTCTCTGAATGTGGTGGGAGTACGGTGGGCATTAGAATCACCCAGTGCTGATTCCTGGAGCCTACCCCGCTCTGCTGAATTAAAATGTCTGGCAATCCACGCTTTTCATAAGCTCCACTTGATGCACCAGGAAGCTTGAGAATCACCTAGCTGGATTTAAATGAATAAAAGATTCTTCCACGGAAATACAAAGGGAGGATATGAACCCAACAATTAGATTCGCTGGAAATGTTTCATATTTGAGGACAGTGGCCTAAGGCTCTTCTAACTGGGGTGCTGGTTAAACAATCTTCTGCACTGGTTAATATGGGAACTAAAGCATTTTGCCAACCCACTGCAGCTTTTAAAAAGCCTTTATCCAATGGGACACCTGGGTGGTTCAGGCGGTTGAGCATCTGACTTCAGCTCAGATCATGATCTTGTGGTTCCGGAGTGCGAGCCCCGCTTCAGGCTCACTGCTCTCAGCACAGAGCCCACTTGGATCCTCTGTACCCTCTTTGGATCCTCTGTGCCTCCCCTCCACCTCCCCTTCCCTCCCCGTCCCCTCCCCCTCCACCTGCACTTGAGCACGCCAGCTCTCTCAAAAATAAGTAACATTAAACAAAAAGCCTTTAGCCAATGAAAAGAGTGATTAATTTCTAATCAAAAGCAATAAAGCTGGAATAGAACTAACACCTTAGTGTCCCCAGATCATTCTGTAATTAACATTAGGCTACAGGTAGCTAAAAGACCAGGCATTTTTTATCAATCAGGTTTGTTTGGGGTTGTTTGGGCAGGGAGCTTTCTGTTTCTCTGCTTGTTTTGTGGTCTAGAAATGTCGCTGGTGACAACGCAAACATCCCACACCGTCCATCAGTAACACAGACTCTGTCTCTCCGTCAAAACACAGGCAGAATTCGTTAAAAAAAAAAAAACACTTGCCAATACTAACAAATAACTTCATATATGAGGAGGGGCAGCAGATGTTGAGATGGGGGAGGAAAAGGAAAGAGAAAAGTATAAAGGCAATAAATTCAAAGACAGAAGCCAGGCTGCATGTTAACCTTAATAAAAGTCAATCACCTCCCCTTTTATCTTGCTGAGTGAAAACAAAAATACCTGCAACATTAACATTCCTGTAACAAAGATCATAATCATGGCAGCAGCCTCAAAATCCCACCCTCTTCCTCTGAGGTCTCTGAAAATAAAAATCCACAGAAACAACACATCCCATCGTTAAAAAGCTGCACAGCATTACTGTCGGACATATCAGGTTTTCCCGGAAACTTCATACATCATGGACCCTTTATCAAGGTAACACTTGGATTTGGCCAAATTAATCCTTTTTAGCCTTATCATTGTAACGAATGTGTCTGCTCCCCAATATTGCAGACAACAGCAAGAGACGGATGAATATTTCAGATATTGTGGGAAACTGCTTTCTGCAGACAATGTGATATTTTGGAGAAAGCAAGATGTTTGCAACAAGAGGCCCTGGGTTCAAATATCTGTTCTCCCATTTAATTGCTAAGTTATGGGGAGAAAGTCAGTAAAACCAATCTGCGCTTCAATTTTCTCATATAAAAAGGCTCCCTCAGAGGGTTGTATATCATATCAGATAATGCCTGTGAAAATTCTTGAAGTGTAATGGGTTTTCAGGCATTTCACTAGACTCTAAGTTCTAACATTAGCAATTGTGTCTTCTTATCCTTTTTCTTCCAACATACAGGATAATACATGATTTGTTTAATTAGTAGATTAATTAATTAGCTGTTGTCTGATCGTGTCATGGGGAATAGAATTGGCCCCAGAAAGTTGCCAGCCAGGTCGATCCACACCCCAGGGTCCAGAACCAAACCAAGAATGACAATTATCCAAAATGGAGTTTCCAGTGAGCACACCCCCATGTCAGAGGTTGAGTAGGGACGGTCCAAAAGCAGATACTAAATCTGTCATCTGGCCCAAGAGGTCAGCACGAGACCCACAACTCAAGGCCATATCTGAACGTCTAAGAGTGAACAAGCACAGGGATGCAGAGGGAGGGAAGATTATCAGACCTGTCACAGAAGACAGGACAGAGAAGCCCCAGAGGACCCTTTATTAAGTGGTGGGATACCCCAAGTCTTGTGCGACTCAGCCTGAGCCAAAGTCCTGGCATCGAGGCAGACTGCTAGTTAATCTTTATTTCACAGGATTTGAAGGAGTGCCTCCAGAAGCTCAGTGTCCTTTTCCTTTGTCTCGCCACTTCTCTACAAAATTATTGTCCTTTGTTAAGATGCTATATAAGCTTAAGTTCTAACAATCTCTTCCAATTACTCACTGCTGAGCTCTCCCTCATTTAGGCACCATGCACATATTAATAAACTTGCTTTTCTCTTGTGGAAAAAAAAGAAAGAAAGAAAGAAAGAACATGAGTGGGTTTTAAGCCAGGTAGATCCAAGTTCAAATTCAATTCTGCAGTTTACCAGCTGTGTGACCTTGCATAGGGCACAGAGCATCAACAGCCCCATGTTCCCATAAAATTTGGGTACTAACGTCTTCCTCACCATGCTTTGTGGGCATTAAAGGAAATCAGGAGTCATGAAGGACCTGAAACAGTGCTTGACAACTGGGAAGCACACAACACATGTTAACTTCCTTGTGCCGCCATGATTGCTAAGATTTTCTCGTGGCTTTATTTCTTATTAGCAATTTGTTATCCTTATAAAGTTTTTAGTCAGTAAATCCGAATTGAAAAAAATTATGCTTTAATTTCTGCTGGTGATAAGGGAACTTGGGGCAAGCTGAGGGCAAAATACAGGCTGGCACGCACGCATACGTGCACACCCCCTCCCAACCTGAGGGCATATAATGAGTTACCCATCAGGACCCCAGTGCAGCTCTTCCTGCCCTTGGGTCCTGTCTCTGTGCTTTAATAAAATCACCTTTTTTGCACCAAGGATGTCTTCACGAATTCTTTTCTGGTTATTGGCTCCAGACCACCCCTCCATCACCCCCAAAACTTCATCAGTAGCCTCATTTGAAGATCTGATTCCAACCTTAACCATATCCCTCTCAAACCAGAATTCTCTTGATTCTAATCATAAAGGCCATCAGCAGGATGTTGGAAAACCATTTACTAGAATCCTCAGAAGTAGAGTCTTCCATAAAAGAAAACAACTTGCCCCATGTTGACCACATAGGCCTCAATAATTTTTCCATAAAGCAGAGGCTTTCCCATGAACCAGTATTTTTTTCTTTCAGAATGTGAAGTCTTGAGAGTGGCCTTCCCAGGTGATACACTAAGAGATCATGAGACTTGACAAACACGCATTTAATTTATTAATTTATTCAACACAAACTCATTAAGCTCCTACTATAATTTGAATTATTTGGTTAAATGCTTTGGACACAGCATTGGAACAGACAGAAATTGTGCCTGCCCTCAGAGAGCTTACATCAGGATATTCATCAGGTCTATTCATCAGGATAGTTTAATCTAGGCTGCATAATAATGAAGCCTTAATATCTCCATAACATAACAAAAGCAAGATGTGTTTCTCATTCATGTTAAGATCGGGCAGCTCTCCTTGGTAATTCTCAGTGGCGACACAGGGATCTGAGTTCTTCCCATCTTTTCTTGCCGCTGTCTTACACACATGGCTTCCGTGGTCTTTAAGAACGAGAAGGGAAGTGGTCAATAGCCCCCCAGCCTGGAAGTAGTTTACACTTCCCCCACATCCCACTGGCCAGAATCCAATCACGTGGGCTCAACCTACTGTAAGGGAAAATGAAAATGTAGTTTTTGTATTTGCCCAGAAAGAAAAAAAAATTACAGTGGGATTCAGTGAACATACGAAATTACATTTGACACATGTAGTTGCAAGTTGCTGTGTTGGACAGTAAGAGACAGATGCCTTCCTTCTTCTTAGCCCCTTTCCAGGCGCTTCTAATGGTGTGAATGGGGACAAACATATATGTGAAAACTGGTTAGAGCAAGATTTGCCATGTTACTATGGAGGGTCTGAGCCCTGGAAGTATTGACCTACTGGAGCATATTGATGGAAAAAATCCAAGGAAGAAAAATGATGAACTTTTATAAGTAAATAAGAGGAGTTTGCAGGTGAGGAGAATCTGAGGAAACGAAATGTTCAAGAGATGGCAGGGAGCCCAGTGTGGCCAGCAGAAAATGCATATGACATGTGATCATTTTTGAAAGGAAGGGCACAGGTCAAATTGAGCAGGGTTTTGAATGTCACCGATCGGAGTTTGAAAGTATCCATACACACGGAAGGTGGAAGTAGCAGAAAGTTGTTTCCAGAATACAGTCAAAAGGCACTGAGGTTCTCAACTGAGAATATTCCCATGTCACTTCTTGATCCCATGCCCCTTGAAAGTGAGTACTATGTCTCAGTCAACTTCTTGTTGATTTTGTGTTTAATATCCCTCAACGCTCACCTAGGGCATAGACTAGTAACTTGGTAGCCGGCGATTGGCAAAATGGTTGCCCGGATAAGGGCCCTGACAAGGGCCCTTCTGACAACAGCAAACACCATGAGTACACCGATGCCCCTGTATGTAAGGGATTCATGCACACAACGGAAGGAGAGGAGCAGGTAGCAAATGACCTATGGCTCGGGCTTCTTTTAAGAGTTACGACAGCACATCACTTGTTCTGCCATGAAAGAGTATCACTCGTGGGCCAAGGCCCAAGGAATGGGAACAGAAAATGCGTCCGTCTGTTCTTACGTTCACATCTCCTGTGTAGGAGAGGCCTACATGCTGGTTTCTGGGAATGCTGAGCTCTAATCGGCCTCCACGGGTTTCCAGCTGATCAGCCTTAGACAAACCAGGTGCGCTTTCCATTTCTTCATCCGAACACATTGATGTGGACAGTTACCCAGATTTGAAGGAGGTAAAGGAAGTTAAATGTAAAAGCACTTTAAAAAGACTAAAATCCTAAATAATGTATAAAGTACCCATTTTGGTGAAAAGTGTGGCCTTCAAGTAGAAATTGCTAGGATATGGAAGCAGGACACTGGTTAAAAGAGGGTTGAAACCTAAAGCGTTACGCTCCCCAGCCTAAGAAACACATCCAGATGCTTCGCCCATCTGGAATGCAGGCCTCACGTTCCAGCTGATTCCAACAGGTAGCGTCCCCACCAAAAACAGAACCGATTTCATTCCCGAAGCAGCTTCTGCCTTGGGCTTTGCAGTTGTGATTAGCTTCTCTTATTTAGCATCCGGAGGGATTGGCTTGAACCACACTGTAGGGCCACTTAATTAAAGAATTAGATAAACAAAGAAACGCCTCCCTCTCTGAATCAAGCCGAAGGGTCATGAAAAAGAAAACAATTAAGCAGAAGCAAAGGCACCGACAACATATTAAAGCAGAACAAGTTGATACAAAAACCTAATGAGGGTTCATTACTACAAATCGAAAGGCCGAGAGGCAGCGCGGCCAGCTGTCCATGACTACCTTTATCAGACTTACCTGCAATGTAGCAGTCCTGGGAGAGACAAATGCACCCTTGTGCAGAAACAGCAGCACCCCCGTCTGTGTCCTGCCCTGAGATTTACAGGGTGCTTCCATAGGGCAGGGTCTCATTTAATCCTCATGGGGCAACCTCTCTGAAATGGGTCTTAGCTTCATTTTACAGATAACGGAACAAAGACTAGGGGAGTTTATGGGACTTGCCCAAGTTCGTGCAATTATGAAGTGGCCACCAGAACTCCAACCCAGACTGCTTACCTCCAGACCCAGGTGCTTCCCATGATGTGACAATTAAATTCTAAACTAACCTGCACTTGCTTGCTGGATATTGTGCAAGGGAACCATATTTTCTCCTTCACCCGCAACAACAACTATGCCGTGAGCATCAGCTCCCCCCACAACACTGGGCTCGGTGAGGCGGATAAGTGGGTACACATCTCTTCTCAGGGAAAATGCAAATAATTAAAATTCTCTCTCCAGCACGGCGATTTTTTAAATTATGCCCAGAAATATTTGGTCTAAGAAATAGAAGTACGATGTCCCCCAGTGCGCACACACACACGCACACACAAGATTTTCTAGAAGTCTAAGGGGAGCATTACTAGCTGATGTAATAAAATGGCCACATAAACACCAAAACAGAATAGTATTAGGATCACCAGTAGCTTCTGACTAAGGAGGCCTTAACAGCATCCCCTCAGCCTGACTGAATTTTAGCCGGGTTTCCTCCTGACTCTACCAACGCCCTCCCTTTTCTTACAGCATTTCCTTTAGAGAACTTGGTAGTTGTAATTCTTTCTCTGCCCCTTTGAGATGTAAACCTTCTACCACCCAGAGAGATCTTTCTCAAGGACCTGGGAGCCATCCCTGTGTTGCGGGTACCGGAAAGACAGTGCCTCATCTCCCACTCTACGTGGGAGGATCGGAGCCTAACTTCCATGAACGCCAATCAGCAAACACAGGTGGCCCCATCATGGTGACCATCCTCAACTGATGTTCTCCAAGACTTTTCTACCACCTCATCCCCCACCTTTTGTTTCAGTGGAGTTGAGGCCAGTCTCTCTCCCCTATTGTAATAGTCTTGATTCCACTAGTCTTAAAGACTTCCTTGCAATTTAACTAGTCCATTGCAATTTTCTTTTTACAGTTCCTCTGTGCTAAGTAGGATGCAAGCTACTAGTCTTACAGATAGAAACAGGATAGGCCTCTGCTCTAGAAAGATCAAGGTACAGATCTGTGGAAGCACTACACCAAGATCAGTAAGGAGATACCTGTTAAATGAACTCCAGCTTTGATAACAAATCACCAAGATTCACACAATGTAACCTATAAAACATAGTCTTAAACTTGACATTTGGGGCCTTGTTAACTGGTAAGTTGCACAGGAGAATCTAGAGAGAGAAATTTTGTGGAGGGGGGGCCGGGAGGGAAGAAGAAGAAAGGCAAAGAGAAACAACAGAAACACCATCTTTCTTTGTCTTGCTTTTAAGAGATCAGGCTTACAAGCCTCTGTTTGGATTTTCTAACACCAGTAACAAGGTGAGCATCAGGAATTGTGTTTCCCTAGCCCTGTGTCCTGATTATAGGCTGACCTCCCCCACTCCCTCTCCCTGCTAAATCACTCCGGTGACAGTGCTCCATTTGTATGACTCATCCTTGAGGCTACAACTCTGATGTGAGAGAGAGGAAATATGGAAATGCTGTGACCTGTCAGAAGGCAAGACCCTTCACTTGGTAGTTTGAACCATTAGTGATTCTTGGAGAGGAAATTTCAGAAGAGGTAGCATAGCAGATGCCATTAGGAAACATTTCTGGGCAAGCAAGGTTTTGAAACATGCTCCAAGGCGGGGTTGTCCATTCCTTCTACTGAACAACCAACAACTTAGCATCTTGCTCTGGGCATTGCTGACATGTGGGGGGGGGTGGGCTTTGTTCAGTGATAACAGATGTGTGTGAAGGGGAAGAATCAATACATACTAACCTCAAAGGTAGTATAATTTGCAAACTCAGAAAGTGCCTTGTGCTGCCAGGCTGCATATTTGTTGTTGATGGTGTTGCTATTGTTTTGCATTAGAGGAAATGGAAACGAAATGTTAGATCTAAGACACTGAAGGAAGAAAAAGGGCAGAATATGAAGACGGGACATAGGCTGGTGGTGAATAGAAAATTCTATAAATGTGGGCAATCATGTTGGCCAGGACATGAGTTTCATAACCAGGAGAACGTGGTATTGGCAGCAGCAAGTGGGAACACTGGGGTCAATTTATAGCTGAAGTGGGGAGATCCAGAAGGTTTCTGGAGACACGTAATCATGAGAGTCTTGAAATGTCGATGGTAACTGACATGACAGAGAGAGTAGGGGCAAAGTCAGAAAAATAAGAGTCAAGTTCAAACTAAAATCCGTGGGCAAGGAGGAAAATAGTCAGTGAAGGGTAGCAGGATAAAACAAAGCAATGAAGAGCAAAAAACCAAACCAAGAAGACAAAGATCCTCAAACCTCTATCAGTCAGAATCCAAGCAGGGAAGTGATGACACACACTGGGATAATTCAGAGGGTGGTTAATAAAAGACCTCTCACAATACAGAGGCAGGGCACTGATTGGGAAACCACATTAGAGAATGCAGAATCCTGGGACTCCGGGGGCTGAGGGGGCTAAAGGGATGGGAAGAGAAAATAAAGACCAGATCCTGTAAGGTGAGACTTACAGAGTACCATCTTGAGTGGAGCGATGACCTTTGTTCAGTGAGCACAATCAGCTTGAGTTAGCTGAAGGGCAGGTTCCTGGGGACTAAGGACTCCAACCCCACTCCCTTTTCCCTCTCAGATCTCTTCCGGGGCTCCCCATTGGACAGATCCAACCAGAAGCCAGAGAGCGAGGGTGCCATTGGTGTCATTCTTCAAGTCAGCCTCTCCAGCCACAGAGTCAAGAGGAGAAAGGTGGAAAAGTGCAGATGAAAGATGCCCAGTGTAGAAGCCAAGAGGGCAAGAATCAATGCCTCGGACCCAGCGTCTAAACTTGGTACCGACAGCAGCTATGAAATCTCTGTGCGAAGGAGACCATGGAGGGACAAAGCATATTTCAAAGCTCTGCGTGGAAGAACATAAAACTTATTTCCTTTATCAATCACCTACTGATCAAAACATATACATATATACAATTTTGCTTTGGCACCCATTGTAAAGAATATTAACACCAAGAATAGAATTGATTCTAACGAATCTGTTGAGTAAAGCAACAGAACATTACCAGGCAGAAATTCTAGTCCTTAATTAGTAATCACAAAAGGCCCTACCATGTTTTTCCACCATGAGTTACAGAGACCTCATTCAGCCTACACAAATTAAAAAGTCAGGCTCTCAGCTGCCAGCCCTCCATGCTCCAGGGCCCGGCCACTCTTTGGGCAGCCTGCCTGTGTTCACCGCACTAACTCATTAGTAGTCTCTCTCCCTAAACACAACACCCTCCCTTCTCTGCCCCCCCCCCCCCTCTATCTCATCTAGTCAATGGAGAGTTCTCTTTGGAACACGGTGTGCTGAGGTTTTAGAAAATAAACACAAGCCGTTTTTTTTTTTCTTATGTGCCAAAGAATTATGGATACCATTATTGCTGTCCCACATGGCCACCATTAGTTTTTGATGTTCATGCACCTCTCATTCATTAAAGACTATTTGATTTAGAAAGTAATAATAAAAAAAAATGTTTTTCTACCTATGGCATCAATTATGCAGATTGACTTTTCTGGGGGGAAAAAGTAACGAGACATCATCAGTATTCTTTGAATTTCTAACTTAATTCACACAGTTACCGTGAGAGTATAAGTTATTATTTGGTACCCGAGGTTGATGAATTCTCCACAGGCTGTCAGTAATTATTCTCAAGTATCTATTATGAGGACACAGAAAATTGCTATTATGTGCTGACTCAGTAGTGTGTGTGAGCACTCCACTCCCTCCCTACCCAGTCTCCAGGCTCTGAGATTTCACCGTGATATATCTTAGCTGATTCACACTGGAAAGTTCTATTAAATTTCAAATTATCTAATCACACTACTGATGTTATATTAAGATATAAATAAAAGGAGGTATTGACATGATTTATTTATACATGTTACCCAGTAGGAAGAAAATGCAAAATGAAACCTCAGGATGATGTAGGTAACAACCACAACTAAAAATATTTCAGGCGATCTCTGTGGCTGCCAGTTCTCATTAGACTTTGATCTCAAGTTTCAATGGAACATGAGAGGCCCAAGCCCAGGACAGCGCTCCCTGGGACCTGAAGTCAGGACCCTTTGGAAGCAAGTGAATACAACCAACTGGTTCTCAAGGAAGCAAAAAGGGAAGTGGTCGGATCTCATCACTGAGAAGTCCGCCCTCAAGAATGGAAGACACTCAAATGATGCTGTCAGATTGCTCCCCTCCCACTTTTAAGATGGTGTATCAGTCCTCCTTTTTTCCCTGTATGTTGGTCTTACTCTTGCTTATTGCGGTGACATTTGTCCTTGAGGCATGAGAAGGAAAGGCCTGGATGACCTCTGGGTGTGGTTGTCTGAGTTTAGGTGCCTGGAGTGTAGAGCAGAGGATGGGCCACACTATGACCAACAGCCCTGTCAGGACCTTGCCAAGTGGGGAGCAGGCAGCCCCTCGAAGGAAGGCAAAGTTATTGTCAACAGACAAGCAGGAAAGAATACTTGAGTGGAGGTTTCCAAGATCAGGAAATGTCAACATGGATTCTAACACCACAGGCCCTGAAGCCACCCCTCCAGACAAAGGCTGTGGATTCCTGTGGGAATTCAGGGAGGTGAAGACAGGATCCTGAGCAGATGCACCAAAAGTCTGTAATGAGGCCTTGAATAATGGTCTTCAACCAAAGTAGTTGGTCATTATGTTGTCTCTTCCCCTTCAGGCCCAGAAGAGAAAACAAAAGAACTCATGGCGGGGGGGGGGGGGGGGGGGGGGGGGGTAATAATGCATCTTGTAATGCTGGAAACCTGGAGAACCAGCACACAATCCTTCAAAATCATTTCCTCTGTCCTCTAGGTACCAACTGAAAACACAGCCACCAACACAAACCAACCTAATTATATTTTAGTTCTTTTAGCCTTTTTTTTTTTTTTAATTTTTTTTTTCAACGTTTATTTATTTTTGGGACAGAGAGAGACAGAGCATGAACGGGGGAGGGGCAGAGAGAGAGGGAGACACAGAATCGGAAACAGGCTCCATGCTCTGAGCCATCAGCCCAGAGCCCGACGCGGGGCTCGAACTCACGGACCGCGAGATCGTGACCTGGCTGAAGTCGGACGCTTAACCGACTGCGCCACCCAGGCGCCCCTCTTTTAGCCTTTTAATAAAGGTTCAGAACGTACTAAGAGCCTGTGTCACCTCACGTCCCTTTAACAAACAAGGTGGGAAAGTATAGGATATTTGTATTGGAATAGTTGATGACCAATGTCTCTCCTTGCTGATTTCTGGGCCTTTTCTTAAATGATAAACACCCTTTTATTGCTGAAATGCTGGTTATATATTTAAAAAGTGGCATCTGATAGACAGTGTGCCCTTCCATACCCCCCTGTCACTAGTAGACAAGGGAAGTCTGACATGATACAATAGGCCCTGTGGTCCCTCCCTGCTGTCAGAAGGAGAAAAAGCAAGCATCTGATTGTGTGGCCCTCTCCAGCTCTGGCTTCTCTCACTCACCAATGTCTTCCCAGAGCCCGCCGGGCAAAGACAAATGAGACATGGCCCCTACCCTCCCAAATCTGGGGAAAGAGAGTCAGAACCACCAATAAATCCTAATGAGAGGGCACATGTGTACATGGGTGACCATCTCACACAGGAGCCCAGAGGGCAGGCAGCAAACTGCCTGGGAAACCAGAGGGCTCCAGAAGAGATGGTTCTGGGCCTTGAAGGACAGGAAGGACTCTGCCAAGCACCCGTGAAGGGTGTGTGGGGGTGAGATTGAAGTGTACCAGGCAGAAAGATCTGTGTGGGGAAGTGCCTGGAAATGGACAAGGGCACAGAGTGGCAATCCAGATATGAGCACCGAGTACTGACAAAAAGTGCCAGATGATGGTATTGCAATAGGAGACTGGACTGGCAGGTGAAAGCCTATGTCCCAAGTGTACGAGTTTCCTGGGACTGCCATGACAATCCCAAACTGGATGGCAAAACAACAGACATTTGTCCTCTCTCTGTTCTGGACACTAGAAGTCTGAAATCACAACGGAGGTTCTAGGTGAAAACTGCTCCATGGCATGTCCCACCTTCTGGTGTTTGCTGTCAATCCTTGGTGTCCCTTGGCGTGTGTCAGCATTGCTACACTCTGCCTCTGTCTTCACATGGCCTTCTCCCCTCCTGTTTGTCTCTGTGTGTTTTCTCCCTTCCTTACAAAGACACCACTCATATTGGATTAAGAGTCCACCCTTTACGGTGTGACCTCATCTTAATTTATGTCTTACTGACATCTACAAAGACCTTCTTTCCAAATAAGTCTCATTCATAGGTGCCATACATTTCTGGGGCCAATTCAACTCATCATACCATGGTAACCAGGGTCAAAGAAAAATTGTACCAGACAAGTTAAACAAGCAAAGAAGACTTTATTTGAGATTTTTGCAATAGAAGGCAAGACTATTATAATAGAAGAAAGACATTGAACTTGACTCCTCTGAAACAGGACTCCTCTGACGTCTCTGTAAGACATCAGGTAAGGATGGTCACTGTGATAAGGCCACCTGTGTTTGCTGATGGAACTTACGGAAGTTAGGCTCCCACCCTCCCACAGAGACTGGGAGATGGGGCGCCATCATTCTTGATGAGGACATTTCAAAGGGATGGCTCCCAGGTCCTTGAGAAAGACATCCCCTGGCTGTAGGAGATCTACCTCTCAAAGGGCAGGAAAAGAATTTACAGTTTCAAATTTCTGAAGTAAAATCTCTAAGTAAAGGCAGGCCAGGATCTTGTAGTCAGGAAGAGACCTGTCTAAAGTTCAGAGAGGCTGAATGTCCACTGATAGCTTGTGAACCATTATCACTTTTCCCCAGGACAGAACAAGAGACAGGAAGAATGGGTGGGAGAAAGAAAGGAAATATAGAGGTCTGTAGTTTAATGACAATTGGAGTGGTTATTTTTCCAAACTGAAAGGCAGAACTCACTCGAAGACATCTTCAGCTGCTCTTGATAAACTCAAGCCCCCTCAGGGACCATGGGTTTGTGAAACACATGTTGTCTTTTGTCCACAGATCTTAATGCCCCTCAACTTTTTTTAAAGTGATGGAACAAGGCTTTCAAAGAGTTCCACCAGGATCTCATTGAATATAACAATCATGTTGTCCTTTTCTGCTTGGAAAGAACTCTACTAGGATGCATCTAGAAGATCTAGAGATACCAATCTGGGCAATGTTACATCATAACCAGTGTATTTCTGGACAGGCCATGCTCTCAATGAAAGGTTAGCAAATTTTACTGTAAAGGGCCAGAGAGTAAACATTTTTGGCTTTGCAGGCCACCTGGTCTCTGTCACCACTACTCAACTCTGTTGTGACACAAAAGTAGCCAGAGATAATGTGACAATGAATGGCGATGCCTGTGTCCCAATAAAAAATTTATGGACACTGGAATTTGACCTTCATATGCAACATTATTTTTCCTTTTTTGAGTCTTGACAATCATTTAAATATGTAATATCCGTCCTTAGCTTACAAGTATACAAAAACAGGCAATGGGCCAGATTTGGCCTGCAAGTTATAGATTACCCACCCTCGGGTAAACAAAAAAGGATTTGCAAATTTCCATGTATTCCCAGTGCATCTCATTTTCTTGCCTCGCATCCAAATATGAGCCAGTTGTAGCGGGGGGAGGAGGGGCTACCCCAGCACTCATATTGACAACAAGAGAAAGACAGTCGGGCCTTACACTGTTTTGTCAGTATCCAGCCTCACAAGAGCCAAATGCTACACAAAACAATCGTTAATTAACATATTCAATGCATGTCTATTGAAGAATCTCTCTGAGCCAGGCACAGGGTGAGACACTAAAAATATAGACAGCAAAGACAAAACCCGTTGGCCTCTCTGAGTTCACTCCTATACCCAAGTGAGCATTAGGGGCAAATGGGTGGCTCAGTAGGTTAAGTGTCTGATCTCATTGTTCATGAGTTTGAGCCCCACATCGGTCTCTATGCTAACAGCTCAGAACTTAGAGCCTGCTTTAGATTCTGTGTCTCCCTCTCTCTTTGTACTCTCCCCCCCCCACAAAGATAAATAAACATTAAAAAAAATTTTTTTAAGACACCTACATCACTTTAAAAAACCACAGATGGTGGATATTTTTCAGTATATTCCCCAGACCAATTAAACCAGAATCTTGGAAGGAGGGTCCGGTCATCCTCAGAGTGATTTGCTTTTGAAAACTCCCACTGGCCACACTGCAGCCTCCAAAAGTGATTTGGTTGCTCTGGGGTGGGTCTGGGTGCAGGTAGCTTTGAAATTTCTCTAGGTAATTCTGGAGTTCAGTCAGGATTGTGAACACTGGCCTAGCCCTTCTAAGGAGCCAGCTTTGATGCCTGAAACTCATGGGGCCCCCAAATTATGTCCACAGCTGAAAGCAGCTTGGGGAAGAGCCTCCAGGACCCACCCCCACCCCCACCCCATTCATGACTTCCATGGGGCCAGAGTGTCCTGACTGGTCCTTCATATCCCCAGACCCAACATAACCAGGCTCAAGTCTTACAGCTTCTTGTCTTGAGATCCAGCTTTCCCAACTACCTCTCTTGTTCCACGTGTTCATATCACAGGTGCCTTCTTACTGTAAAGAATCCCTGTAGAGGAATGATTCTCAAAGGGTGGCCCCTGATCCAGCAAAATCCAGATCACCTGGGAACTTGCTAGAAATGCATATCCTGTCCTCACCCCAGACCTATGAATCAGGGGCTCTGAGGGTGGGTCCCAGCAGCCTGTGTTGTAACAACCCTTCAGAGGTGATTCTGAAGCATGCTCAGGTTTTGAGAATCAATGGCACAGAGAAGTGGAGAGTATGGTGAATTTTGACGATATCGCCAAATCAATTAGCAGTTATTTTTTTCAATTAACCAATGGACTAAAAATGTGGGGAGCTGAGTGTTGCAGAATTATAGCTCTTGATCTCTTAAGACACTCAAACTTGAAAGACAACGGAGCTCTTTTGGCCTTAAAGAAAAAGGAAATCCTGCCATTTGTGATCATAAGGATGAAACCTGGAGGACATTAAGTTAAGTGAAATAAGCCAGATGCAGAAAGATAAATACTTCATGATCTCACGTATATGTGGAATATATCTTTTTTAGAAAAGCTGAACTCCTAGTAATAGAGAATAGAATGGGGTCTACATAACCATTGTCAAAGGTAGCAAAGCCAGGCACTAGTTGAAGTGGTAAGGACAGATTTTATTTTATTTTTTTATGTTTACTTATTTATTCTGAGAGAGAGACAGCCAGCAGGGGAGGGGCAGAGAGAGGGAGAGAGAGAGAATCCCAACCAGGCTCTGCGCTGCCAGTGCAGAGCTCCATGCAGGACTTGAACTCATGAACCAAGAGATCATGACCTCGGCCGAAGTCAGATACTTAAACAACTGAGCCACCCGACGCCAGGTAAGGACAGATTTTAATCAGCGAAAATACTATTGAAATAGGGGAAAGAGTCCAGTGTGAGCTCAGCTTCAGTTTGTGAGTGTTTTTAAAGGCAGGAGGAAGGTAGAGGGGAGCAGCAGGGGTTCTAGAAGAGCCAAGAAGTGAACAATTACAAAACACAGGGGGAGGTGTTGGTCCCTATAAAACTGTCTGGATTTGCCAACTGGAACTTGTAGAAGTTAGGCCCCTACCCTCCCATGGAGGTGGGGAGCCAGGGGCCATGTATTCAGGGGCTGGCTGGGGACAAGCAGTTAAATGAGGCCACCTGTTTGTGCATTCGGGGGCATACCATCCCTATGTCATATCGTGTGTGTGTGTGTGTGTGTGTGTGTGTGTGTGTAAAGAACGGTGCTAAAATCTCTCCAGTCCACTGAAGAAATGGCATCCGGGGGAAAATGAACAGAGTTAAGAAGACTTTCAAAGATATTTTTATCTCTGAGAAAGTGGGGCTCCACCCACGACTGCCTCTACCCAGGAGAGAAGCTGTTTAGGAAGCGTTGATGCACCGTGAACCTTAGAAGGGAGGTTCACAGAGACATTTCCTTTTGAACTTGAGAAAGAGAAACACAGCACTAAATATTCCAAACTGCTGCTCTAGATTTGTCAAAGAGACAAAAGAGACAGCAGAAGAGTTAAAGGCACGGCTGTCTGAACGCAACAGACGATAGCACGCCTGTCTCTCGGCGGGGGGGCAGGGGGGGGATCTTGAAAAATAATCCGTGTACAACAAATATTATTAAGTGGCAAGAGCAAACACAGTAAAATACAGGTGGAAAATATATTCTCAGCTGTAACCGGGCTAGGAAACGAGACAAATAAGAAACTGTAAAAGACTTCAGAATGCAATTAGAAGGGCACTCAGAAAGAACTACCAACTAACAGGGAAGGTACGGAGTGAACATGCATCAAGGGCACATATTGAAGGAAGCACAAGGAAAGGGAGAAAATACGTCATAGATTTTGACCCTCATCCTATTGTTCCGATTAAGTTCCAATTGGAATCAAAGTTACACATGCAGAACAGCAGGCTTAAGATGTAACATGAATAGATGTATAAAATTCATTCTTTACCCAAGGAATTAAATTCAATCATGACTCTCTCCGGTCTTCCCCCCATGTTCTGTCCAATGTTATATCTGATCACCCCTGTGCTCAGAGAAACCCATACAAGTAAGGACATGAAGCATGCTAATTGTTCAACGTACCATCTACAAGGCTCAAGGATGCTACAAGTTAAAGGCAGTGGGCCCCAGGCAGTGAAAACTTCCCATGGGTTCTATGGTTAGTAGGGGCAAAAGGTGACCTCACTGCAGGTGCTTTGAACATTTTCCTGACTCAGGTGAGGGATGTTCCCAGAAAGCCATATGGCCAGTAGGAGGGGTACGGAGGACAAAGGAACAGCTCCATGAAGCAGGAAACAGACATGCCTGAGAGTTCTAGAGGGTGTTTGTGGACCAGTAGTTCTCAGCAGTCATGATTTTTATCTTCCAAGGACAATTTGACAATATCTGGAGATACTTTCGTCACACTGGGGGAGGCTGCCACTGAAATTTGGCAACTAGAGGCCAGGAACACTGCTAACACAGTCCTCCCCAACAAGGAAGATTTATCCAGCCCTAAGGCTGAGATCCAGAATCCATGGTGCACACCAAGTAATTAAAAAAAAAAAAAAAACTGTTGAAGAGTGAAGAGAATTCAGTATTAAGAATGAGTATTAAATTGGGGGGCGTGATGGAGAAATGGCAAACCAAATCAGTATCATAGCATGTGGATATTAGGGTGGCAGGTGTGTTCTGAGAGAAAAGAGACAAAGCCATTGGATCAGGATGAACAAGAAGTCATACAAGATCTTGGGGCACCTGGGTGGCTCAGTCAGTTGAGCATCCAACTCTTGGTTTCAGCTCAGGTCCTGACTTCACGGTTCATGGGATATAGCCCCGCATGAGAATACTTGGGAATTCTCTCCCACTCTCTTTTTACCCCTCTCCCACTCATGCCTTCTCTCTCTCTCTCTCTCTCTCTCTCAAAACAAATAAGTCAACATTTAAAAAAAAAAGAATTCATACTAGATCCTTTACACACAATGCATAGAAGTTGGACACGGTTGCACTGGATGTTTGAGATTCCTTATGAAGTAAGGTATGCAAACAGTGCAGAATGAGGGGGGTGGCCTAAGCCCCACACATCACGTGACACGGGCTGCAGGGAGAAGAGAGAGGCTAGTCGGATGGAAGCACCTGAGTCGATGCCTGGTGAAGAGAGGGAAGAGCTCACAGTCCCAGCGAGGGACAAAGTATGGGATCCTTAGATGGCGGGTTTGTAGGTTCTCAAAATAAACCTGTTTACACGGCTGGAGGAGTAACCTCTGCCTTAGAAGGAGACCAAAAAGGAGATAGTTTCTGAAAAAGTGGACTTAGCCTGAATATATTGGTTCTACAGAATAGAGAACTAGAAGCGGTAGCATCGGTAGCCCATGAGTATCCTATCAAGAACTTCTTCCAAGATCCTTGACTTTAAGTACAGCACTTTAGGGCCTCCACCAGAGCTCTGAGACCCTGGGATGGGAAAAATTCAAATACACCCTAACAATTATGAGCAGGACAACTGACCGCGTCAGACCGAAGCAACTCCCAGGGCCTGGGATTCATTCCGCCTTGTGCTGACATGTCCTTATAGAGGCAAGGCCAACAGCAAATTTAATAAATCCCACAGATTGTGGTACTTAGTCCAAATCTAGTGTGTTCCCCTAGTGGATTTTGTTTTTATCATGCTTTAAGCAGTCTCTCTGGAACTCTCTGAGTAACTATGATTTTTTTTTTTTAACAAATTGGTGTTCACTGATCCATAGATGTTGTGATACCATCATAAATCCCTACAATACCAGGCACGCTTTCAGAGGTTTTATTTTTGGTTGCTCCTTATATTCTCATCTACTTTGATGTGAAGCAAAACCTTTACACAAATTTCAAAGGTCTACAACATTAAAAGGATTACAATGGCAAAATGTCAACAATTTTGCACAATGAGCTGAGAAATGTTTCTGAAAGCTGCTTGCTTTATCAAAAGAACATACACATCCAGCTATTCTGAATCTGTGCCAATCTTTCTTGCAATGCTGTCTTTAAGAGCATTTGAAAGACTTTTTGTTCCATTACTATGGCTGGAACGATTAAAAAATACAATTGGAAATGACACCTCCATAAGTGAATTAAAAATGAATGGGGGGAGGGACTTCATAGTGCCAGGCACATGCACACTGCCATCATCTTTCCAAATCTCTTCGCCCGGGTGTTCATTTAGATTGAACCACCAGCAAATGCCATATCGACCCAAAGATACCCTAAAAAATTACACTAAAATGAAAACACTGCTGCTTCAAAAATTTTTTCATTTACAATTCTTTTTTCCAGGTAGTCTTTTTTCAATAACTGTAAAATTGCAGCTTACTTTGGAGAATTCCTTCATTTTCATTAAATGTTCATGAATGTCACTTCTTATAATCATTGACCTCAATTTTCTTTTAAGAATGAGTTCTGAGAAACACACATAAGCATGCCTTGGGAACCCAGTTTTCACTTCGGATGACCAGAGAAGACCTAAGAAAACTTTAAAGTTTGCTGCAATCTTCAAAAGTTTGCTTTTAGAGCAGAGGAAGTTTATATCCAACTTAGGACAACCGATAGCCTATGTTAAATAAATTTGAGTATTGCCCATTTAATATTCTATTTATAAATTTGCATATACCCAAGTAATTGGCATTGGGACAAATAGTAATAATCCCCAAAACACTTCAAGTCTACCATATGCTTTTACCATATGATAAGTTTACCATATCTCTTAAATATGAATCTTCACACAAATAAGTTCATATAAAAATACCTCACAGAAACTGTACAGAATCATGACACTAATCAAGTGTGTAACAGGAAAGGATTAAAATATTTCCTACTTAAGTAATGCTACAAAATTTCTTTGGAAAGATAGGCAGGCCAATGGATAAAAGTCAAAATTTCAAAATATTAATTGTATTCATTAATATAAAATTTCTATTTAGTACTGGTCTTAAATTCTTGATTTTTTTCCGAGGATCAAAAAGAGAAAAAGTAAAAGAGGGAGAAAACCAATATTCTGGAAGCACCCACCATGTTTTAGACTCTCTGCTTGGTGCTTTGTATCAATGACCTCATTTCATTGCACGAGTAGCCACATGGGATAGTAACTTGCACATAGCAATCTAAGCACATTCCCTTAACATTCCCAATTTCTGACAGCTAAATTTGTAATAAATACAACTAGGTTCTCCCCAGTGTCATACCTTTTTGACTATCCCAGAATTTTCCATATAGGAAACCACGCTATTTGATTTTATTTATTTCATCACTTATCAGATTATTTTGACCACAGAACACTTTCATTTTCCTACAAATGGCTGTTGAGGGAACATTGCATTATACCCATCTTTTTAGTGTGGGTTAAACTGAACATATTCCTGGAAAATGCAAACTATACAACTTGTCGAGGACACTCAAACCAAGTTCATATGAAGGAGTATTGATCTAGGTACAATGCTACACTTCACCCCTTGGCTCTTTAAGACAGACATACCTCGAAGATATTGCAGGTTTGGGTTCAGACCACTGCAATAAAGCAAACATCACAACAAAATGAGTCAGATGAACTTTCTGGTTTTCTATTGCATATAAAAGTTGTGTTTACACTATAGTCTATTAAGTGGGCAACAGCATTATATCTAAAAAATGCACGTGCCTTAATTAAAAAAAAATACTTAACCTTTCAATACCTTTCAATCGCTGATCACAGGTCACCATGGCAAACATAATAATAATGAAAAAGTTTGGAATATTGTGAGAATTACCAAAATGTGACACAGAGACATGGATTGAGCAAAGGCTGTTGGAAAAATGGTGCCAATAGATTTGCTTGAAGGTTGCCACAGACTTTCCATTTGTAAAAAAAAATGCACTGTCAGGAGGTACCTGGGTGGCTCAGGCGATTGAGCATCCAACTTCCGCTCAGGTCATGATCTCGCAGTTCATGGGTTCAAGCTCCGCATCAGGCTCTGTGCTGACAGCTCGGAGCCCGGAACCTGCTTCAGAGTCTGTGTCTCCCTCTCTGCCCCTCCCCTTCTTGCACTCTGTCTGTCTGTCTCTCAAAAATAAATGACCATTAAAAAAAATTCTTTTAAGTGCACTGTCAGAAGCACAATAAAGCAAAGTACAATAATAAAACGACGTGTGCCTGTATTCTAAGAATCTCAACTTGCCCCCAAACAATTCACAATAAACTGTTGTGGTTTCATTGGCTACTGTCCCCAGAAACAGCTGCACATTAACAGACGGTAATGGTAAGAATTCTTTCCTTTAACGCAAAGGTAAGATCTCAAATATTTAGGGCTACATTGGAGTAGCTGAGCTTTACTGGGGCATCTCATAGCACACTCAACACCACCTGCTTGGCAGCTCTTGGGACGCAGGCACCCACCTGACCCAACTGCTTACTTGCCTCGAGAAAACGTGAGCAACAAGATGTCACTTTCCACAGATGTACAGAAACACTTAACAAATGAGTAAAAGTTTGTGATGCAATTTGAGATGCCCGTATAAGAGGTTCAGAAGAGGAGGAGGCCTGCAAATGTAAAACACTCCCTATCTGGTAAAGTCATTGATTTCATGCAAAGTATAGGTTTCCATTAAGAGAGAAAAATAGCATGAACGGTGACAGGTACAACTTAGGAAATCCCAAACACACCATGTGAAAATGACTTTTTTGGCAAATCGGGAAGAAACTCAAAATGCTTTTGACTATGAATTCGCTAAAATCTGGTATTATTACCAGAATTTCCACATTTAAACATGAAATAAGTGCATAACTTTGGTTTGCCAGAGGGAACGTCAGGAAGCCAAAGACAGTTTAAATTAAGATAATCGCCTTTTTCTTGTTTTCCTGTTATTGTGTTTTCACAACAAGTTCAGCAGAACAAGTGCGTATTACAGAATTTCAATCCTAATATTTTCACAGATTCCTTAAATTGTAGAGTGTTTTCTCTGCATTACTCTGTGTGAAATACTGTGCTAAAATGTGACACTGAAAAATTCAAATCAAAGTTGTATAAACTGCATGCATTCACAATTCCTCAAATATTTACTTACTTGGCAGAATTCAAAACACACTGTTGTTCTAAAATAATTCACATACTCTAATGGCCTATATCCGTACATAATTCTTTAAATATCCGTTTGGGGCCAATCCGTGCTAAAGGCAATATAGCACACCCACACAAAAAGTTCTCTGTCCGCACAGAACTAACAATTCAATTATGTTTTAAAACTTAAAACAACAAGAATGATAACAGACACCTCACTACAGTATAGATCCTTGATTTTCTTGAGAGAGACATCAAGAGAGCTTTATGGGCCCCAAAATAGCACGCATTCCCTACAGCTCTCCTGGGTCACAGAGATAGATAAGACAGCAGCTCAGTGACTTTCAGAAGGGAAGCAAGAAGGAAAATATGTTTAAATAGAACTTGCATGGATTCCCAAGTCTACTTAAGAGCAATTGTAAAATTGTGTGATACAGTAATGCTAATATTTCAAAAGGCAGGCCATAAACAATCGTGCCTTCACAACAAATATTATTGCACACCTACTGTGTACCTAGCAACTATTGTTAGCACTGGGCATACAGCGGTCAATAAAAGATACCAAGGCTATTCTTTTATGCAGCTAACATTCTACTGAGAGGAAACAGAAAGTAAATCAATAAATATTCAGCTTATCAGCGTATGCTGTGAGTGCAAGAGACATAAACAATGCTGGAAGTGGGGATTGGTTACGAGTTGTATAGAATGATCAGGAAATACTTCTATGATGCTTTGATATTTGAATAGAACACTAAATGTGTCAAAGAGAACTCACCAACAAAGAGGAAAGAATGTGCAAAGGCCCCGGGGTAGCAATGATGTTAGCAGATTTGAGGAGACCAGTGTGGCACGAGTGAAGTGTGAAAGAGAGAGGTGGAATTGACGTTAGAGAGAGATGTGTAAGCAGGATATAGGAAGCAAGAGTCAACGGTGCTGGTCTGAAGCAAACGTGGTCTGGAATCATATTGGAAAGTGTCATAAGAAGTGTCATTAGAAGACATCATAGGACACCTTTGCACAATCTTGAAAGATAGATAAGATTTGTCTAGCTTGAAGGAGAAGAAATAAATTTGGATTTATACTTAGTTCTGTTAGCTGCCTGAGTTTTAGATATTCCTGATACTTCTGAGAACATTAAAAGGAATACCCAAGCTCCTCAGACTTCTATTTAAGATGAATCTTCCATTCCTGGTGATTTTCTCCCACCAGAGCATCCTCTCAGATCCCATAGAATTTATCTGGCCAGCTCATGGCTTTCTGACTTCCATTACTTTATTCTGGAACTCTCTCAAAAAAAAAATGAGAAAGTATAATCAAACTACTCACATAGAGCTCCACTTGAAAGGAAAATGTCTGAGAAACCATTTAAATGTCTAATTAACATGTTTTTAAAAATCCATGGTGGCCTCAGTCTGCTACCAGCTTATAGTAGCAGAAACTTTAAAAATGGAAAAAAGGTGAATTTTCAGACTGCTGTCTGATAAAGGTGTTCAAGCATGGTTTGGAAAAAAGGCGAGAGCTAATCATGCAAGATGATCTCATCCTAAATATACGTTAATTTATGGGGTGTTAACAGCATGGGAATTAAACTATGAAATAACTGCTCATTTTATTAAGCAAAAAAGGATCAAAATGTACTACTCTCATTATAACAGAAATATGAAATACATCATACCAAAAGACAACCAAATAATGGCTGAAATGGGTTTTATAAAGGCAACATGCCTAACAAGCAGTCCGATCTCTCTCACATTCAATTGGGAACTAAATTTTCCAACTGATTTCTTCAGCCTTAAAAGGAATACACAAGCAACTGATGGTTGTTTCTGTGCTTCAATTTCCTTAGCTATTCCTTGAGGGAAATATGATTTCTCTCCCTCCCAAGAGGTATCTTTTAGAGTTGTTCATGTCTGCCAACTGCTAAATATAATGGTTTTCTCTAGTGTGTGTCTGTCGACCTCAAAACAATTACTTGCAATTTTCAAGGCACACACACACACACACACACACACACAAAATCAATGCATCCTAGTTTCATTTATTGGAAATCTAGAAGGTCATTGGAGTGCATGGCCCAATATCCTGAACACCATTTCCTCAGGTCCAAGATCCATCATGGAGTTTTATGTTGAGCTTATAGAAATGAAAAAGAAAGAAGAAAAGAAAAAGGGAAAGAAGAAAGAAAGAAAGAAAGAAAGAAAGAAAGAAAGAAAGAAAGAAAAGAAGGAAGGAAGGAAGGAAGGAAGGAAGGAAGGAAGGAAGGAAGGAAAGGAGAGAGAGAGATAAAGGAAGGAAGAATCTGAGCACTTATTTGAAGATGGGAGTTTTAAAATTCTATTACCTTCATAAAGCCTTTCCCAATCAGCTATATAAAAGGAAACGTCTCCCTCCTCCAGAATCCTCGAGCAATTATGTCCTGTATTATTGACTTGTCAATTTATTTTATACTGTTCTTGGGGCGCCTGGGTGGCTCAGTCGGTTAAGCGTCCGACTTCGGCTCAGGTCATGATCTCATGGTCCGTGGGTTCAAGCCCCGCGTCGGGCTCTGTGCTGACAGCTCAGAGCCTGGAGCCTGTTTCGGATTCTGTGTCTCCCTCTTTCTCTGACCCTCCATGCTCTCTCTCTGTCTCAAAAATAAATAAATGTTAAAAAAATTTTTTTTTAATTTATTTTATACTGTTCTTGTAGCTCTCTTATTTTTTGCATTTAAGTGTTATTTTAATATTTCATTGTTACATTTTTCCATACTTAGGACTTATTCAACCAGCTTTTTCAGCCTTATAAGATTAAAGACTAAAAATTAAATATCTGCATAATCCTTCCTTCACAACTAGGCACTCAGGGCAATATTTGGAATATTGCCATCCCTCCTGACGATATATTTATTAGATTTTTTATCTCAGATAAATTGTTGGAGAAAAATCCACAGCTGCCTAATATTAGGCATAGATATTGACACCAAAGCAATGAAGTCTTCCAGGAAATATTCACTCGGGCCCGAATATGTCAACTTATAAAAATGATCACAATCTTCACACAACTGAAGATACAAAAGCTGTGCATTGAGGAAGATTCCAGGAAGATGGCAGAATAGGAAGCAGCAGGAATCTGTCTCCCCACCTAGACAACACTTACACTTGCAGCATCTATATGTTGTACTATTTTGGAACGCTGGAGCCTATTGAAGGCTTGCAACTTCCAGAGGAGGACTTGGGTGGTAAACTGATTAATTGTGGTCAATTCCAGGCCTCAGCACAGTAGCAGCTCTACCCGTTCACTAATCCTCCCCTTATGGCAGGCAGCTATGTTCCTGCAGCTGTTTCCATACAGCTTGTGGGAGCCGGAGGCGGGTCGCAAAAAGGACTCTTACCATTTCTTAAGGGATAAATATCCAACTATCAGAAATCTGTCCTCTGACTGCTAATGCTGCTTCTGATCACAGAGGGGCAAAGAGGACAGCCATTATTCTTGTATCTCCCTCCACTGCTGTAAAACCATCCCCTTCCGGCTGCAGTGACTTCCAGAGAATTTAAAAGGTCAGTGCCCTTTGTTTCACCTCCCTTTATTTTTCTCTTTTTCCTCTTTTGGGAGCCAGACGTTAAAGAGTAGGGCATTCAAAAACAACTACAAATATGGGGAAAATTAAAAAGTGACTACATATGCCCAGAGAAAGTCACAGGCTCAGAAAAGACCTGAGATTACCTTAATTTTACACTTCGGGCTGATCCTTGACACAAAGACAGCCTACAAAAATCAGAATAACAAAAACAATAAGCAAAAACAGCAACAAAACCCTGGGGGGAGAAGGAGAATCTGATTCCCAGAGTTATATTTTTATTGGATTCAAGTACATACCATTCAAAGGAAAATAAATTAATCAACAGAAACTGTCATTGAAAAAGACCTGACAGCAAATCTAATAGTCAAAGATATTTATTTATTTATTTATTTATTTACTTACTTACTTACTTACTTATTTTGAGAGAGAGAGAGAGAGAGAGAGAGAGAGAGAGAATCTCAAGCAGGCTCCACACTGAGCACAGAGGCTTATACTAGGCTCAATCCCACCACCCTGGGATCATGACCTGAGCTGAAATCAAGAGTCAGATACTCAACCAACTGAGCCACCAGGTGCTGCAAGACAGAGATTTTTTAAAACGACTGTCTTAGAAAATGCTCAAAGAGCTAAAGGAAGATGTACAAAAAGTTAAGAAACTAATACATGAACAAAACAGAGATATCGATAAAGATAGCAAACCTAAAAAGAAACCAAAAAAGACATTCTAGACCCGAAAAGCCCAATAACTAAAATGAAAAATTCACTAGTCAGATTCAAAGGCAGATTTGCACCAGTAGAAAAAGAATCAGCAAACGTGAAGATAAGAGGAAAATTGTCAAGTCTGAGCAGCAAAAAAGGGATGGAAGAAAAGTATGCAGAGCAGAAGGGGCCTGTGGGGCACCAGAAAACAGATCTACTTACACATTTTGGGAGTCCCAGACAGAGGAGAGACGGAAAGGGGCATAGAAAATATTTGAAGAAGTAATCCCTGAAAACTTACCAAATGTGATGAAAAACATTTAAATATTTACACGCAAAAAGCTCGACAAATTCCAAGGAAGATGAACTCAAAGAGATCCACATTAAGACACATTATAATGAAACTTTCAAAAGCCAAAGATTAGAAAAAAGGCGGGGGGGGGGTGGCGGGAGGGGGGGGAATCTTGAAAGCAGCAAGTGTGAAACACATGAGATACTTAGAGAAGTCAGAATCATAGAGCCAGAAAGGAGAGTGGCAGCTGTCAGGGGCTGGGGTAGGGTTGTGCAGTGGGAGGTTAGTGTTTAATGGCTACAGAGCTTCAGTTTTACAAGATGAAAAGACTTATGGAGATGAATGGTGGGGATGGTTACACAACATTAGGAACGCATTTAATGCCAGCGCATTGTACTGTAGTTCAGCTTAAAATGTTGTTGTGTTTTAATGTTGTGGATTGAAAAGCGGAATTCTGTCGAGAGCAAAACCTGTACTTTGACCTCAGAGAAACGTGGATTCAATTCTCCAGGGCTCAGCTTACTGCTTCTATGACATTGTGTCCATTACAAAAGTTCTCTAAGGCTCCATTTTCTCATCTACATAAAGGAAATGATAATATCTCTTTTGGAAAATTATTTTGAATATGGAAGAAATACATTTAAAACACCTGGCTAAGACAGAGGTTCAAGAAGCTGTCCACAGATATTAGAGCCCTCACTAGCAGGTAAACTGGCCTCACTAGCAGGTAAACTCTGCCATTAGCCAGATGGTATTAGAGACAGGAACAACCTTGTAACAGAGAATATTTTCGTGTGTAATTTTTATTTTTAAGGAAATGCAGAGCTTTTAGCGCAGCTTTATTAGTAAACAAGCTGTGCTACATGAATTTTTCTGGACTAACTTTCCTTCCAAATTCATCTTAGTTGTCTACTTTTGTTTTCAGTATACCGTTTCTATTTATGTTTTGTTTTATTATATTGTATGTGTTTGTGCAGCTGCAGAGCTTTCAAGAGACTTTCGAAATAACGTAACCAAGATAAATCGGCTAAGTGTTGGGCGCTGACGGATTTCCTAAAGGATTACTTAGTCCGGTTATTGTTTTTTAAGTCAATAAGCAAGAGAAGAAAAGAAGTCAAAGGCAAAAAAGCCAAGTGACCATGTCTTCCACTTTTCAGTCGATTGTTGTGCCTTTAGACAGAAAAGGCGCAGCTCTGGCAGTGGCTTATGAAAGTGAAGATTTTCATGCATTAAATTAAATAGGATCCTACAAGAGTGTTGCTATGGGATGGAGAGAAATTACTGCAAAGAATCAAGAAAAGGATATAGTGATTTTCACTAGTTCTTTTTTGTGCCACTCATCCCCCATGAATGTCATGATTTTCTCATTTTACTGAGTTCAACAGGAAACCAAAAATTTCTGGAAAAGCTGAGATTTTTAGGTTAGCCCTATCACTTTATAAATGCTCTTAACAGCTTGAACCATACAATTTTGTACACATGGGAATATCCCCCAAGTCACAGAGGTTGAAATGTTGACCTCCGCCTCTTACTTAGCACAAGATATCCATTGCACCTGGTCTACAAATTAATGTTTTGAAAGTCCCCACCCCCCAAAAAACACATTAACTTTTAAAGTTGGGACTGAATCATTTCTTTGAGGCTTTTTTCAGAAAAATGCTGATCCTAACAGATTTGCTTTCAAAAATCTGGATATGATTTCCGTAACATTTTGAAGGCAAAATGCCAAATGTTCAGAACTATTAAAGATAGTGCAAATGACCAAGCAGACGTACAGAAAACGTTATCAGCTATAAAAGTCATTGACTGGAAAAGTTTCACTGTTAACTCTTGCATTTCTTCTGCTATGGACTTTTCTGGATCAGATTTTTCAATAAATCTGATTATCCTTTGATCTAAAAAGGAATCACGGTGAATGGAGGGAAAATTGGAACTACCCTTAGTGTAAAGTCACAGTTAAGGCATCACCACCTCTATGTATTCCCATGAGGGCTGCCATTTCCCCATTTAGGTAGTGGGTATGCTTTGTGAACATTTATAGGGCCATATAATTATGCTTTGTATGCTTTTGATATGTAAATTATACACATAACAGTATTTTTAAGTGGTTCTTAAGTGATATTGATAGGAGGCTAAGCAGTAACTTTATTTTTCCAACACATTTAGCTTTACCAAGACAAAGTTTATTCATCCATTAAATTGAAGAGTTATTAAAATAGGTTAGAGATACGAATGTTTTATACGCATGTCAACCTGAGACATGTACTGAATCCTGTACGTTTTGAAATACATATCAAATTCATTACAGGAGGTAATGATCTAGTATACAAGACAAGGAAAAAAATGGGGTCAAAGTACCCTCATGCTTTGCCTCTGTAATGGATGTACCAAAAGTCTTTCATTATGAAGGAAGTAAAATGTATTTCCCAAGAAGAAATGGTGATTACAAATTTAGTGATTATCACTGGGATTCCATGATTCAGTCTAGCACTCACTCATTTGCATGACACTTGAGAAATCTTCATAAATAAAATTACGACATGTGCCCAGAATCTCTTGATAATTGCTTTTTTACTTGGATGTTGTCACTTATTCTGGATTTTCCCTTTTTTCCCACTCTGAATGTTGTACCAAAAAAATTCTCCCCTTGATTCATTCTTCTGCTTTGACTCTAGAAAGGATATGGCAAAGCTAATTAATTCTTACAATATTGGTATTCATTTTTAAAATGATAAAAATGGTATTCACTTTTAGTTTGATTTCCCAGATTCCATCTCCTGGGGCACCTGTTATAATATTCCACATGCTTCTTTTAATCACTATGGGTTAAGAAATCTATGTATCAATCTGAATGACAGTATATATTTTTTTCTAACCAAGAGTTCAGCCCACGTGGGATTTAGGTCTTCCTACAAGAAGTATACATAAAAAGTACAACCAGCGATAATATGTATATGTGTTATATATGTCAGAGAGAGAGAGAGAAAGAGACAGAGATGGGGAGAGAAGCAGAAACATGGAGAGACAGAGAGCCAGAACGAGAAGGCTTTTTCCTGGAAACTGATCGTTCTATACATCTGTCACAACCTACTTTTATTCAAAAGCTCCAGATTTTATAAATTATTTTCACTGATATCCAACAAAAACAGATTATATACTTATAAAGCCTTTTATGGCTTTTTATTACATCACCTCATCTGATCATTACAACCACCATTTCATAATGTAGGAGGACAGTCACTAGCCTATCAATTCTATGGCCAAGAAATTTTCCAGTAAGTGCTTTTAAAAAAATAAAGAAAGAAAGAAAAGAAAAGAAAAGAAAAGAAAAAAACAAAAAACAAAAAAACCCACAGTCACCACAGGAAGCATTGCTTGTAGTACAAAGTCAAGAAGAATGGAAATGTCAAAAATTATATTTAACTAAAAATGTATAAAGTTGCTGAGAAGCCTGCTTAAACAATTTTGCTTAATATTTTACCCGGTTTTTCTAAAACCTAGCAAATAAAGCATATTAAAAGGTTCAAATCAAACCATTAGTTGGGGTTTTCAGAATCTCTTCCACAACTAGAAATGCTTTGCCCTTACGATGTACAGCTAAGAACCCACGAGAGATGATGAGGTTGTTCTGACTTATCCAGACTGACTTCACTCATACCGTATTCACTGATTATTGATTTTTCATTTCAGATTGTGACGCAAGGCAAGAGCAAACACTTCAACTCAATTTTAACCAGGCAGTTTTTTAGTATGTGAGAGTTCCACTTTAAAACAAAACCACAATTGTCTCCAGTGGTATATGAGTTATCACAAAAGTGTCATATATTGCCGAAAAATGGAAATTGTTAGATTTACTCCTAAGTAATAAGAGTTACTTAGGAGATTAGCAGATTTCAAGTTACTAACGGACTAAAATAAAGGTCATAGCTTTGTCAACACAAAGTGCCTTTCACATAGTTGATTAATAACAACAGAAGGTATTTGGGACCTAATTTTTTTTACTAGCTTCCCAGTGTTAGATTGTGATAGACTTATCACAAATATGATAGATATTCTTAATCAGTGATACTAGAGTTCTCATTAGGTACTCATTAAACTCCTGCACCTTAGGATAACCTTGAGAAGTGTATTAGCTACTAATGAGTAAATACTTTCATCATGTAACTCTTATTAATGATAATGGAATTTACATGTGTGCAGTAAGCATAGGTAGTATAAATTGTAAAAATTGTAGCGATTAGAATTTCACATCTCAAGACCGAAATAAGTGATAAATGGGCTGATCTGTTAAGGTAAAATTGTCTGCATAAATGCCACACACAAGACAGAAATCAGTTGAAAGAAAAAATCTTCAGGCATTTAAAAATACTTAAATGTTTGACAATAAAGAGTTAAGATACAATGTGAATAAATACCTGAATTTTTAAAAACAAGCATAATTATTTAAAAACAAAGCACTCTGGGATTCTGTGAAATGCTACAATGACGTTCCTTAACATATTAATTAGCAATACAGTTTATGAATTGATAAACCACTGATCTCCCCTCTGCCATTTCTTTTCCATTTATTCTTATTGTTATTGTCTTATTTAAAATGTCCCTGTGCTTAAAACTAACCGCCTTGCTATGGGGAAAGACATGATAGAGATCAGATTAAACCGGGAGTTGGAGGTAGTATGAGCCCGACTATTTACTTCCTCTTGATTTTGAACAGAAGTAGCAGAATTATTGTAATAAGCAACTATCCAAACTATTTTTCAAGTTAATCTGCAACTGAGAATTCCTAAAGCTTCTGATGGACCAACTCATGAATATCATTGTTTTTCAGGAATTACTTTTTCCTTGCTACCTTAATTGTCTTAATTACTTAAATCCCATTTCTTTTTGAATCCTATTTGGAGATGAGGAAAATACGGTCGCCATCTTGAAATAGTAGACTCTTAAATCTGAAAGAACCTGAAGAGGTTATCGACCAAATAGTAATCATTCTTCCTGCATGCCACTAGCATTGAGAAATTCAGTTATATAAAAGGTAACCCTTCCAACTGTTAAAACGTTCTTTCAAATAATTAGCTGAAATCCACTCTGTGTGTAATTTCTTCCCCAAAAGCTTAGCTCTGAAAGCTTAATGGAATAAGTTTAATTCCTCTTCAGTATAACAGACCTCAAATACATGAAGGCTTGTTTCTGTGCTGATGTCTCTTTTTCCCACTGAACAACCAGAGCTCCTTCAACCATTGCTTATGTAGGATAGGGTTCATTACCCACTGACCTCTCCACATAGATGTCAGAGAGATGCTCTCTGTCTTCAATAAGACACCCAGAATTAATAGCAATTCGCCCGGTGTGGGTCTGGTAGTGCTGAGTGCAGGGAGCTTATTATCCTCTGTGAACTGGATACCATTCTTCTCTCCATTAATGCAGCCTAGGATTGCATTAGATCTTTTGTCAGCCTCATCACCTTGGATAACCCTCCATATCCATGGATATATTACCAGGAGGGAATGAGGGGAACTTTTAACAGACCGTCTAATCTGCCCCCCCTGAGCCCTTGAGCAAATAGCAGTGCTTTTATAGCAAGCTATCTGGAAACCTATATAAATGGGTCATTAAAAACTCTGTACTTTTTGAACCACTAAAGGGGGGGGGAGGGGTACGGAGATTGTTCAAATATCCCTTCTTTCATTCTTGTCCTCACAAATTCAGTATCTATTACTGAGCCACCACCATGTGTCTGGCTGGGACAGAGAGATGAAGACCAGGCCTCTGAATCTCAACTCCTACATTTCTCAGACAAGCAAATCAACAATAAGCTACTGTGTTGAGTAGTGTGACAATAATCTGTAATAGTGAAGTGAATGAACAGAAGAGGGACACCCAACTCAGCCTCAGAGGCATCACCGAGAATACTATCCTGAGTTGTACCTTCATGTAAACTGAGAGTTCTCCTGGGTCCCTCTCTCCTGTGCCTTAGAACAGAACCTGGGTGCTAAAAAAAAAAAAAATAAATGAATAAAATGTAAAATAACATAAATGGAAAAGGTGGATGAGTTAACTAATGGATGGAGTCACTGCTCGATGAATTAATTAGACATAGACTAACATATGAGAGTTTAACCTATTCAGAGACAGCTAAGTGGTTCGGTTAAGCTACAGCTTGGCCTTGTAGAGGAAAAACAAGAAATGGGATTAGAGAAGTAAGTAATGGAGAAAGGGATGTAAGCGGGGTCTCTGGATATAGAACCAACAAAAGCCAAAGAAGAGAAGGAAAGGTGGGGGTGTAGTTGAGAGATACCAAGGACCAAATATATGTCACAGGTAAGGGACAGAGATCATAATTCCTTTGTTTCCTGCTTGGGCAACTGTAAAGAATATTGCACTCAGCAACCTTCAGGCCACAAGTAGCACAGGTTTTCAAAGTGGGGAGGATGACAAATCCAGTTTTCTTTGGATTAAATTGAAGATGGGGTACTCACAGGAGATGCCCATGAGCCACTCATGCCCCATTTCCAGTTGGGAAGAGGCATCTAACCACAGTTAGCTGGGTCATCAGAGGGTGTAAGTAATTGCTGAAGCGCTTGGTGTGAATCAAATTGTCCAGAAAAAGTACACCGTGTGGAAAGAAAAATGCCAAACAACAAGCACTCAAGAACATAAGTATCTACAGGCTACCTAAGGAAAACAAGACTGCAAGTCAAACTTCAGCAAGCAGTAAGAGATTTCCTGTGTAAGGTGGAAGGACTGAAAATATTGGTATGTGGAAGAATAAAGGCCAGCTGAGCAGAAATTGAAAACATAGGAAGGACAATTAATGGGTCAAGCCTTCTTGCATTTACCCACAGTTCTGAAAAGTTCTACCTTACAGACTTTAATTGTAAAATAAGAACTTTATTCTCAGAGAATACATTTTTCTAAGAAATCAGCTAAAAAGTGAGTTTCTTTCATCACTTTTCCTTTGACGTCTTTCTCATACTCAGAGTTTCCACCTAGCTACCTTCTTGATACTAAAAATTTCCAGAACTTTCCAGAAAAGTTAAGGCAAGAAAGATGGCTGGATCCCAATAGGGGGCATTGAGATGGAGTTTGAAGGAGGAAGTTCTGAACTGCAGTGTCCAGACTTCACCAGTAGGTGCTGATGTCTAACAAGACACCTCTGCTTTGGACCTCACTCATGTAGAACCCCAGGGATGTGGATCATCCTAGATAACTTGACGGTTTACCACTTTAAGCAACCAACCTGCTGCCTGTACCCCTTTACATTTTTTAATGGAGTTTTCCCCTAAAACTTGTCTACAAGTATTTCTATCTTAAGATCTGTCTTTTATCATCTTATAGTGAGAAAATAAAAGCCATGAAGGGGCTTCCCTTATCTTACCACCACCAAGTTTACTAGCCTTTTCTTATCTCTGCCTATTCTTTGCCTTCTCTCTCTTTATGGCCTGGATCAAGTGTCTCAGACTGTATCAAAATCTACCCCACCTTCAATGCGCAGCATCCTATCCTCACTTATTCACCTCGCAAAGACTTTGTCTGGCTCTTATGAGAAATTATCTCATCTTCCCTTTCTTCTGCCTCCTTAATTCTCCCTCACTGCTAGAACTTTCTTTTTAAAATACAGATATACTATACATCTCCCACTTTACAGCTAATGCACAAATACCTTGACCAGCCAAGGTCTATGCTCCCCCCGCAGAATAACTTCAATTGAGTGAGGACCGTCTCTGCTCTCTTACTCCCATTTGCTCCACAACTGATGCTGCATGCCAAGTTCCAACTTTGCGTTAGAATTCCAATCAGATTTCCAATGCTGTAAAAGAGCTCCAGTTGGATTTCTGTTCTGTCCATAAACTGACCAAATGAAGATCACCAGCGAACCCCGTGTTGGGAGATCCAGTGGTCTGTCTTCAACCATCGTGTATTCCACCTTTTCCATGATACAGTGGGTCACCCTGTCCCTTCTTGGAGCACTTTCTTCTGTTGGTTTTTATCACACTAGTTCCCCACTCACCTGACCACCTGGCCCTCCCAGCTTTCCTTTGTTCATCTTTCCTTTCCTCCTCCTCCCATGATCTCCACCAAATGTGTTGATGAATCCCATACTCTGCACTGCAAAATAGAGTGTGATCTGTACCCCAAATCCTCTCTTGCGGTTTCCCATTTCAGTAAACACCACCTCCAGCCAGCCTCACACACAGTTATTTGAGTCAAAAACCAGGAAATCTTCCTCGATGCTTCCCCCGCCTCCCTTCACTCCTTACATGCAACCCACCAGCAAATATCATTAGCTCTAACTTCTGAAATGCACCTGGACTTCACCCACTTCTCCCCACCTCCACTGCCTCCTCCCTAGCCCAACAACCCTCCTACCCTACCTAGACTTTCCTAACCACCTGACGACATCTCTGCTTGCATTTTGACTTCCCTGTAAAAAGAGTGATCTTCTTAACCTTTGCCAAATTATGTCAGCTTCCCGAATAAAACTCCCCAATGGCTTCCCAGTTCACATAGAGTAAGCTCCTATCAGGACCTTTTCTCTGGGCCCTGCCTCCTCCTCCTCTATTTCATCTTTTCCAGAATTCTCTCTACTCACTGTGCATCGCCTGAGACACATGAGCCCTTCTGTTCCTTGAAATCACAAAGCCAGTCCCAGCTTCAAGGACTTCAAGGTGCATTTATAGCACCTCTCCCTGGAAGCCCTCTCCCTGGCTGGCTTCTCTTCATTCAGATGTCTGCTGAAAGCCCACCACTGTTAACAGCCTTCTCTAGTCTAGACTCTCCCCACCCCCCACCACCGCCAGCCTTAAGTTGGGTCTCTATCACATTCTCCTATTGTCTTCAGTTCACTTTTCACTATCAGAAATTAATCGTTTATTTCTTTTTTATATTGTTATCTATCTCCCTCCACTAGAATATGGATTTAATGAAACCAGGAGTCTTGCCTATTTGAGTCACTTCTGGATCTCCCCAGTGCCTAGCATATATGAGGCATTCAATAAATAATAAACTAATGATAAACCTGGGATAAATGCTGCCTGGATTTGCTTCTGAGATGCCTGGTAAATCAAAATAACATTTATGGAGATAACAGTTTTCTCCCTTAAATGTTAAAAACTTCATGCCCTGGCGAAGGTATTTGAAAATCTTATTTAAAATTATAAAGATGGGCATGAAGCCTGAGGAATTTATTTTGACATGGAGTCCATACAAGGCCATGTCAACACATTTATGTATGACCTCTCCCAGTGAGATTAAATATTTTTTAGAATTCTAAGCATTGCTGATTATTCTTTGATAGTAATGGGTGCAATAAAAATGTTTAAAATGGTCTAGTCCCATTTTTAAATTAGGAAAACAAACGGTTGAAACCACCCGATGTAGCCTACACCAGTTATGAAGCAAAGACCTTGAAAAGTTTTAAAACTTGCAAGTGTTCACAAGAGAGAAGTAAGCATCAAGTGGCTATCCGTTGGCCTCTCCTGTTACGACCCCGTTATAACACCGGCCCACAAACTGAGACATAAAAGAATAAAAGACAGTGAGATGTAGCCTCCAATGGAAACTGTCTTCACTGCGTGGCCATGACCATTAGTCAGTATCCCAACCACTAAAGGCTCCCTAAGCTCGGTCCTGCCCAGGGTGTGTGAGTCCCTCCCTGCCCATATCCCCACGGTGCTCAGCACTCTAGATTAGAACACAAGTGCCCTACCCTCGTCTTAGGGGAGCGAGTTGCTGAGGGCCAGCTGGGGTGCTGACAAGGCTAACGGGGAGGCTATGAGCTTCACAGAGGAAAGGAACTGGTAAGAATCACTCAGGCCTCCAGCAGGAAAGGAAAGGGAGCGTAGGGATTCAACTGGGGCCTAACGAGCAGTAGAAACCAGATCTGCAGTAAAAAGGACTGTGATTTCTCCACACTGCTCCGTCAGCATTAAGTGCTGTGGGGAGTCATGGCAACACCCTCAGGGCACCACTGCCCGCTCGCTCGTTGGCCTTGAACCTCAGGGAGGTGTTGCTTGACCAATGGAACTCAGCTTTCTCATCTGCCAACACGCGTTAATGGTTACTATTTTCTCTTCGGCTGGCTGGAAGCAGTAAATAATAATAAGGGCATAGTAGGGACTTCACAGAGCTGTTGCTATCATCACACAAAAAAGCTAAAACTATGGCCTCTGGGTCTGTTTTCCGTAACTCTTCTGTTCCCGTCTTTGCTGTTGGGCCAACATTGCCCAGCAGATCAGCTTTGAGTAGCTCTGTCCTTCCCACTGGACCCAATTCTACTTATCTGCATGGGGCCTGGTGTGCCTCAAAACTGACAATAAATTTATAATCTTTCATTTACACTCTGTCTTCCCCATTATGCTGGAAGCTCCATGAAGGCAGGTACACTCTGTCCTGTTCTGCCTACACCCTCCCCGCCTCGCTCTGGGTTGAAGCAGACTTGTATTTGACTCCTGATTCAATAAAAGTTTGTTGAACATTGCTGAGTGGATGGCTAGAAATCTGGTAATCATAGCCATCACCCTAGTAATAAACCAGTGACAGTGGCAGGGGGGCGGGGGGGGGTCCCTTATGAGGAGTCTGCATAAAAGTTAGCATGTGAATTTTTTAAATAACTTCTCAGAGGCGTCTTGCCTTACTTCTGAGTGGTTCAGTGATTCTGAGCTCTCCAAGAGCTTTGGAGAAACACTGCCTGGGGCCTGGGGAACATTTGCCAACGTCTGCGACCCCATGTCTATGAAATGGAAATAATTGTGAACTCCCAGGAGTATTGTGAAGACTGAGTGTGACATAGAAACAATTTGCAAACTTATGTTTAAACGTTTTTGAAACAAATATAACAGGAAATCCCAGGAACTGGTGGAGCTTCAGTGGGGACGACTGTCAGCTTGGCATGTGGGACATCCCCAGGAAACCTCATCAGAAGCCAGAGCTCAGGGACCGCGGTGACAAACCTGCAGACACTCAGACTGACAGAGAGCGTAATAGGCTTGCAGAAGGTTGCCTTGTTTTTCTCCATTGCATTTCGCGGAGGTTGCTTGGTAAATAAGTTACAGGTCAAAATAAGTTATAGATCAAGTCCTAGATCAGAGGACGGAAGGGGTATGTGACTTTCCTCCAGTATGAAATCTAGGTTCTTCCTAGAGCCCGACAAAATAAATTAGTTCTCGAAGTTTTAAATTGCTGATATTATACCAGAACAGACACTGAAATCACTAAACACAAACTTCAAGCATATGAAGAAAGAAAACTTGCATATGTCACCTTAACTAAATTACATACATAACACGGAGCCCCACCTAGGGATGTAGCAGGAAGGATTATTTGATAACACCCAGAGCATGTGATTGGTGTGGGCCCTTTCCAGTGAAAGCAACCAACAAAAAAAAATATTTTAACAGCTACAACTTGACTATGAAACACAGAAGTGGTATTCAATTTGTTGTTGTTTTTCATTTCCCCTCCATCCAGAAGGAGAGGAAGAGAGAGCTGGTTCCTGGTGTTTTCTGGAAGCTGAACCTGGTCCTGGGATTCTTCTCTCCTCCCCAGGCACAGACCACTCAACTCTGCCAGAGGCTCCTGGGTCTGGTGTAAGCTCTGCTATTTCTGCCTGTTGCTCTGGGCCCAGGAATCTCTCATCCAGCCCCTTGGCTACAGCCCTTCTTGAGGGAGGCCCCATCCACTGACTCCATGGGCCTCCAGATAAAACAGTTCAGTTCCACACGCACCCGGGGCACCGTGTATTAACCTTTGCACTTGTTTCATCCTTCAGTTTTGCTGGTGGACCTTGTTTGGCACCTAATGGTGCTTTTCGCTCACCAGCATGCATGGCGCCATCTAGTGTTCAAAAAGTCAGCCCACGGAGTCAACTTGGTAGGTGGCTGGTATAATCCAAAAAGAGTGTCAGAATGCCTTTGTTCCCCTCTCAGTTCATCACCAGCACTGCTAGCACCCCCATATGGAACTGCCTCTCTGACCCACGGGCAACTCCACATCTGAGCCCATTTCTTAGGAATGTAGCGGAACGTCCAGCTGAAACGCCCTCTGGCGAGAACATAATGTCCAACCTGAACGAGAGCTCAAAAAATGACCTGGATGGAACTTTATCCAAACCTGCATGGTTGCATGGTCCCCCCAGAGGAGACACCCAAGACTTACAACAAACACATTTACATAATCGTGTGAGTTTCCAAGTCTGAGGGCAAAAGAAAAAAAACAAGAAAACAAAAAAGTGGCAGGAAGCCAGGCTTCGGTAAAGCCTAACTATGCTCCTCATCCACCAGCTTAATTTTTAAAAGGAGGGAAGTATCAGGTGGTTGTAAATGATTCCTTTTTCAAAATTTTTTTTAATGTTTATCTATTCTTGGAAGAGAGACAGACAGACAGAGCACAGGCGGGGGAGGGGCAGAGAGAGAGGAAAACACAGAATCGGACGCTTAACCGCCTGAGCCTCCCGGACGCCCTTGGAAATGATTTCTTCAGGCTGCCTTGGACAAGGCGCAATCGAATATCATTACTTCAGTCCCTGCGATTCCTTTCATGCCAGCAGGGCATGGACCAGAACGAACCAACCCTTTTCTTAGCAAGGCAGGTCTTATGGGAACTTGACTGCTGCTTGCCGCCCCCCACCCCCACCCCCAACTTTGATCGGGAAGGCTGAGGACCAGGCTGAGGCTCCTAGCCAGCTTGGGCAGGGAACAGTCTGCAGGACCAACACGCCATGTAAGAGACAGAATGAAAATGGTCCAGGGACAGCCAAGGCGGATGCTATGGCCTCGGCCACACAATACGAGGAGACCTACACCATGTCGGAGAGAGAAAGGCAGTTCCGGGTCGGCCCTCCACCAGTGCATTTCCTGTGCCTTAGAATCAATGGACCAGTGCTGCCTGAGTTTCTTCATTATGCTAACCAAAACCAAACAGTGTAGGAGGCATCCGGAAAGCAGGGAAAGGAGATGGAGACGGAGGGAAGAATCAGGAAGACATGTCCTGGGTGACAATGTGGTTCCTAAGAAGAAGGTGGTTTTCCTTCCTATACTGGCCTCGTGCACATGGCCGTTGGGGTGGCCTGGGACTGTCTGAAAACCTTCTCCCTCCCCTACCTGATGTCCCCTCTCGGTTAGTTGAAGGGAGGGTAGGACTGCTGATCCGAGAGAGCAACCAGAGATTCTCCCACGGGTACGGAATCTGGAAACAAAAAAGAGAAATTCTAATTATTTCTGGAGGCCAAGATATGAGGCATGTGGGCAGAAAAACAGCTGGGAGCCTTTGTTCTAAGCACTTTAAGTGCAGGGCTGGGGAGCATTTGCCACCCACTGACGGGGAAAGCCCAGAGAGAGAGAGCCACCCTGCAGATAAGTTAAGAATGAGGCAGGTGCCCAGGGCTCAGGGCCCACACCAATTGTCTCCATGGGCAAGCTTGCCAGAGAATATTCCCACTCGCCCAGACTGTTGAATCTCCCGTTTCACACCCAAGTGGAAATCTGCCCCACCGTTAAACTTTAAGCAGAAAGTCCATTGTTCATCGTTCAGTGTTATTTGTTGACCCAAGCACTGTTCCAGGCAGTACAACTGTTCCAAACAGAACAACAGCAAAACACTGTGGCCTTTGTAGAACTCACATTCTAGTGAGGACTAAGAACAAACAAGACAATGCAGAAAGCACATAAAACGTGTTAGAGCCGTGGAGGGGGAAAATAGCGTAGGACAAGAACCGCAAGTTTGGGGGAATTCTAAAAGTTGAAACCTTAAGTTTCAAAGTAAACTTTTCTCAAGTGGGAAAAGATTTTATGGGAGTTGAAGGGGGAGCCACATGAGTATGTGGGGGAAAAAACACCACAGGTAGATGAAGCAGCCGGTGCAAAGGGCCGGGGGTGGAAACAGCAAGGAGGCTGTTGTGGCCGGGCAAGTTGGGGGTGCAGGAGAGTGATGGAGTCAAGGTCAGGGAGAAAAGAGGGCACAGGCTGTGTGGGGCCTTACAGGCTGTCGGAGGGACACTTTCTTTTGCTCTGAAAGAAATCAGGAGCCATTGCTGGTGTTCACCAGGAGAGTGACATTGTCTGACTTACCCTCCAGCAGGCAGTTCTCATGGATCCACTGAGAACACACTGAAAGGGACCAACGATATTAACAGAATCTGGGATAAGCTTGGGAAGCAGCCCTGAGAGATGACGTGGCTTGGCCCCGTACTAGCAGGAGTGCTGCTGAGAGTTCTTCAGCTCTTATTTATATTTCCAAGGTGGAAACAAAATTATTTCCTGATGTTAATTTATGTTATTATTTTTACTTCATCCTCAGTACTCTGACCGCCCGTTTATTCGCTTTGCCTCATTGAGCGTCTACTTTGTGTTCAGCCCGGTGTTAAGTTTTTAAGCAATGAAATGATGATTTAAAACAAGGATTCCAGGTTCCATGGAATTAGCATTCCAGCTGGGAGGCAAGAATGACAGCTATTTGAATAATTATACTACGTGGAGGATGGGGCAGGGAGTGGTTATTAATACAGAAATAAAGGCCAGCATTACAAGAGCGCCTGCTTTTGGAGGTCTGAGCCTTGTCCAAGGGCCACGGGAAGCTCCCGCAAAGAACTGCCTCACAGTCCGTGTGTCTACGATACGAACCTCCAGCATTTACAGCCTGTTAGATATACAAATGGCTCATTTCAGGAAGTTTGTAGGTTTCGGTTTTGTTCGGTTTTGCAAAACTACCTTCAAGATGGCCATACTCTTGTCGCAGAGGCTCTGACGGGAACCAAGGTCCCTTCAGGAACATGTGACTTGTCTTGCAGGTCTGCGGACACCCGCTAGCCGAGAGTTTGCAAGTGTCCGCCCCCTCGGGGGATTGTCTTGGCTGAAGAAAGCAGGGTGTTGGGGTTTTTTTAATGTTAATTTATTTTTTGAGAGGGAGACAGAGTGTGACTGAGGAGGGGCAGAGAGAGAAGGAGACACAGAATCTGAAGCAGACTCCAGGCTCCGAGCTGTCAGCACAGAGCCCGATGTGGGGCTCAAACTCACAAACCGTGAGATCATGACCTGAGCCGAATGCTTAACCGACTGAGCCACCTCGGCACCCTAAGAAAGCAGTTTTGACAAAGACATGCCTCCTTCTCAGGCCCACCCAAGCCCCTTTCTCCAATTCAGGACAACTCTGAAGGGTCGTTCCAGCCTGAAAGCCCACTGTGGAATTGCCTACAGCGTCACGGAGACTGCACGCTGGCCTGATTTCTCTCCGTGCCCAGTCCTGTTATTTTCCTTTCCCTTCCCTTCTGTAGGTGATGATCCCAAGAACACACCTAGACAAACTTCCTGTGCACCAAGTTTCTTCTCAGAGGCCACCTCGTGAGGAACACAACACAGACACCTTTATGTGCCCCAATCCAGTGAGCCAAGTCTATGGGCTTCTATGCTACGTTCCCATCGGCATCCAGCTCCAGATTAAAGTTGGCCTTGAATGAATTTCTATGACTTATTTTGTCAGGAAAAACAACTATAACCCCAAATCTTTTCTTTTTGTCTACAGCTGCCGGGAAACTTAAAACTAAATACAATGATTAGGTATAAATAAGAACACATTTCTGCTGTCTGGAAGCACCTACTCCCTCTGATCGTATTTTTTAACCCAACTGTCCTTTCCATGATGTTCCATCTTATAAGTCCCTCCAAATCCCTTTGCAAGAAAATTGGCAAATAGTCTAGGAAAAGATATTTGCCACAGGGTTAATAATTTCTTAGTACTTCCAGCTGGTTGAACTAGGGCCCAAAGACCACTAATACAGAAAACACTTCTTAAGTTTTTTTTTTTTCTTTATTTTATTTTTTTTTAGGAACACATTTTTTTTTATACATTTGTTCTCAATGTTTACTTATTTTTGAGAGACAGAGACAGAGCATGAGTGGGGGAGGGGCAGAGAGAGAGGGAGACACAGAATCTGAAACAGGCTCCAGGCTCTGTGCTGTCAGCGCAGAGCCCGACGCGGGGCTCGAACCCCACGGACCGTGAGATCATGACCTAAGCCGAGGTCGGACACTTAACTGACTGAGCCACCCAGGTGCTCCAACACTTCTTAACTTTGTAGCCTGAATGAGCTTTTGGCTTCCTCTTTAAAGATCATTCTGAAGAGATGCAAATCCGGATCCAAAAACCTTGAAGAGTAACGTGTATTTTTACTGAAGTTGAAGATACCAGGTGAGGTGAAGTGAGGTGAGGTGAGGTGAGGTGAGGTGAGGTGAGGTGAGGTGACACAAGGGTATGGAGCAAAACTCCTCAAATCCAAGCCATTATCTCTCACCTTGGAGTGGTCAGGACTCTGTTGATCAGAGGGTTTAGAGACTCCATCAAATTAACATGAGGAAATACAGAATTTCTTTACTCAAATGCCTGGAAAGTCCAGGGGTAGACCTCCTCCTATCCTGGCTGACTCCAGAGTTCCCAGTGATGCCATTAGGATTCTGTGTCTCCCTCTGTCACTGGGCCCATCTCACCTCTGCATTGGTTTTAGTCTCAGGCTTTCACAACATGGTGGCAAAGATGGCCACGAGCTCCTATGGGACTACGTAGCCATTCCTTTATCTAATAGTTCCAGCAAATGTCCCAGAGAGCCCTGTGACTGGCCCTTTTGAGTTCACATCCCCACCTCCAGGATGAGGTGAGATGCATCTACCTAATTCAAACCACATGAAACAGATTTGCTATAAGCAACAAGAGTCCACAGAAGCGGAAAAGGAAATGCATTCTGGGCAGAAAACCGTCCCCAATTCTAAATGTACAGGGGCTCTTCTTAAGCTCTTAAAATTCTAGCACAATCTTATTTCCTTTTCACTCTTCAGTCCTCTCTTTGGATCAGCTCAGCTAAATCCCCCTACTCCAAGATTATATTTTTTCAACTGTGTATGCCCTCCCCTTGCTTTGTTGACCATTGTCTCCAGTTTTCTAATGCTTGTTTGTACCACTCAGGAGGATCAGCACAAAGGAGGCCAAGTAGCTAAACATGCCAAGATTCTTTTATCTTTAGATGGTGGAGAAAGACAAAGGATTGTGGATGTTATGTTTTAATATGATTTGGATTTATAGTACCCCTGGGCCATATGTTTGTATCTATTGATATGCTCAGCACCTCTTGCTTCATGAGTGAGGAAGGAATTTGGGTTGGAGGAGAGGATCCTCAAAGAGGAAGAAAAAACTGGACAGAAGGTTTTTCCACCCATGTTCCCAGATTAGGCTTTGAGCCTGTAGTGAGGGGAGTAAGGATCAAAATCCAATGGGATAGTCCAAATGGAATTTGAAAAACCCTGGGCTCCTGAGGTCTAGGAGAAGCGAGTGATAAACTGGGAAGAAGAACATTCTCTCCAACCTCTGAATCTAGCAATGCTCTTACACCTGGAAGAACAGAAGTTGGGAGGCAGCATCTCTGGCACAGCCCTTGGCATTCTTCTGATAGCCAGAGACAGATGAAGTTTCTCTAAGGAGTCTGATGGCCACGGGCCAGAGAGCACCCCCAAAGTTGCATATCTACTCTGTACCGTAGCTGGCAACCTGGAGCATGGCCAATGCCAGGTACTCCTCTGAAGAACTCTACTGGGAGGCACTGGAGAGTTATGGATTTCTGTCAGCCAAACCAAAATGGCAATGGCCCCATCCATGCTAGAATTATTCAGGATTATGGCTTACTTTGTGGCCAGAGGCTGATGAGAGTAGAAATCTTTGAGTTTCATGTATAAACAGTTCAAACACATTTCTAAGAGAAGCGCTGAGAAGAGACTAGATAGATGTACAAAGGATAAATTTTATAAAGGAGAAAAGGTAAGAAACATTTTTACATGTTCAACATCAGTGGCAATAAATATTTCCAATCAAAGGGATTTCTTTAACAGAGTAATGTAGTAAAAACTGGTGACACTACTAAATTGACAGACTAATACATCACCATTAGCAATGAAAAGCGGCCAAAGTATATTGAAAATTGATTTAATCATATGCATTAAAAGTTTTTAAGTCTTTTAGTGCGAAATACCTCTTCCTTGCTTTAAAAGCACTATGCAAAGCAATGTTCACTATAGAAATTTTTGTAATAATCAAACATCTTACAGAAAAGTAGCTAAGTACACTATGTTACATGCACTCAATTAAACTTCATGCAGATTTTAAAAGTAAGGATTATACAGGCTACAGAATAGTTTATGGGAATAGCTTTAGGGTACTAGTTTGTGATACAATGCAAGGTAAAATTATATATCCCATATAATTAAAAGTAGGACAGAGTTACATGTTGTAAAAAAAGAATATGTTGTAAAAAAAAAAAGAATTAGGAAGGAAATAACAATTCAGATCTGAAGGCAAGATAAACCATGGAAATATTTATATTCTTTTCTCTGTAGACAAAATTATATCATTTTTATAACAGGAACATAGGTCTGTGAGCATTCTCTACCTAGAGAATGGCAGAAAGCAAATAAAAATAATCTAATGTTTCTGTACTCTGCTGCATTTATTTTTCTACTAGTTCGCATGCATAACTGAGTTTTCTATATTTCATAGGAAAGCAAGTGAATAATTAAATTATTGACATAAAATGTTCCCCATAATGTTTGGAATTTGTAAAAGTGACTTATCTAGGGCCCTTACAAAATTGAGAAACACACAGGACTTAATGCTCAAGACTGATAGGAAATTTAATGTGAAAAGGTTTTAAAAAGAGCGTTGTAGGGGTGCTGCTGTGACATGCCCCATGCATCTCTGCAGCGTTTATGAGGCCTCCTTGCCTCTATCTTCTTGGTGGGAGTCAATCTACCACATCCAAAATGAAAGGAAGTGAAAACGCCCAGGATTCCTCTTCCCACCCCATCACAGTGAGGGAACTGGACCTCTTTTTGACCTACACCCAAGTCATCAAATGAGTAAGTGAAGCCGAGATGGATGGGCTGGATTGTCTTCACTGCAGAAGCAGTAACAAAAGTACTCTGCGATGCAGTAGGAACAGAAAAGGCCTGACCACACCCTGTCCTGGAAAACGCTGATGGTGCTCCCTAAGTCCCAGCACCTTGCTCACATGTTGTCCTAACCACCATCATAATAAGAATCTCTTCAGGTAAAAATTATTTCTGGATCCTAAAATGACTGAGTGAAGGTTGGTGAGAAATAAGATGTTTATAACATCCCCAAACACCTTCCAACAAATCTTATACTAATCACAAAAGGGAAAATGGTAACTTCATAGTGGAGAAGCCACTGCTAAGCAAGCGATCAAAGTTAACAACACAGATCACAGGCCCCCTCACCAGGCTGTGAAATTGTGGAAAAGGTTCTAGTCTTATTTATCTTTGCTCCCCCAGATTCTGTAACACCACATGTAGTAGCAAAGGCAGAGGGAACGGACGTTTATCAAAGCCAAGTACGTACCCAAGGTTCTCTGTCAGGTGGTAAATTTCCCATTTGACATAGGAAGAAGCTGATGGTCAAAGAGAGCAAGGAACTTGTTCAAGGTAATAAGACCAGTCACGTCCAGGGTCCAAATTCAAGCCCAGATCCGCCTGACTGCAAAGCCCATGTCTTTTTCCACAATGTTTTTGGTATAAAACCTAACCATAAGACAATTGAATTTCATCAGGGAGATTTATTCATCACAAGAACAGAAAATAAAAAAAATTGCATAGGCAGGGGTCACAAACTTGAAAGCCAATGATTGGCCCCTTAATGCACAAAATGAATGAGTTAATAAGAAAATGGCGCATGGCGGGGCTGTGGTGAGTTGGGAAATGAACAGTTCATCCAAACAGGGCCTGGGCAGTTGCCTCCAGATCAGCTGGCATTTGTGGATGAGAACCCAGGCTTGCCAGGTCTTCTGATGTTTCACGGGGAAAAGGAGATCTGTATGTATGCAAAACCTTCCAGTTGTTAAAACACTGGCCACTAATTTTATAAAAGTAAAATACTCAGGGGCACCTGGGTGGCTCAGTTGGTTGAGTGTCCGACTTCAGCTCAGGTCATGATCTCACGGCTCATGAGTTCAAGCCCCGTGTCGGGCTCTGTGCTGACAGCTCAGATCCTGGAGCCTGCTTCCGATTCTGTGTCTCCCTCTCTCTCCACCCCTAACCCACTCGCATTCTGTCTCTGTCTCTCTCAAAAATCAATAAACATTAAAAAAAAAAAGCAACATACTTAACTGGCCAAACTCAAGACATCTATGTGCCATACTTGGCCTGCAACCTCTCCTGTTTACAACCTGCAAACTCACCTGTTTACAACCTCTGGCATGGAGCATTCTTCTTATGACCCTTCACATTGTCGTTGGTGGTCCTGTCTTCCCACGTGATGTTGGTGTGGGGGTGTCACTCTGTGTACCCATCCTGGGACTGTTGCCATAGCAACACAGCAGACTGAGCTGAGCCTTAGCGCAAGTCAGAGTGAATGTGGAACAAGCTGATGTGATTGATAGTGTTTCATAACCGATTGAGAAGGAGGACTGGAGTAGATCCCGAACTTCTTGGTCTGCAATGTCTCGTCCCATGGACTGACACTGCCTACAAAATCATGTGGCTTTGTAGTGACCCCCCTCCCACCTTGGGGCCCTTGCAGTGACAGCATTGCTAAGAAATAACAGTATATGCCTGAGAAATAGGGATTCCAAGTAGAGTAAAACCTTGGTTTGTGAGCATAATTCATTCCAGAAACATGCTCGTAATCCAAAGCACTTGTATATAAAAGCGAATTTCAAGAACCATTAGCTCAGCTGTGACCATGTGACGTTCGGTGTCATGTACTACCTGTACTGTAAGACATCGCTCGTTAATCATTAAAATTTGTTAGAAATGTTTGCTTGTCTTGTGGAACACTCGCAGAAGTTACTCTCAATCCAAGGTTTTACTGTATTTGTAAAGCTCTGAGTTTATGTTAAGTTGGCAAATAAAGTAAAAAGAAATACGACTGCCTAAAATGTTTTTGTCCCCTGAAGAGACAATTTAGAACTTCTTTCCTTCACTTATTAAGGGAAAACGGCACAAGTGCCTACATTCAAATCCAGGAGCTGTCACTCGTCACCTAGGACCTTTGGGCAAGTTATTGAATCTGCGTATCAGTTTCCTCTTCTCCAATATGCAGGGGATAATAGCATCCATTTTTGAGTGTTGGTGTGAGTTTCAGGTGGGGATTTGATGACACAAAAGCAGTATGTTTTATCTATTAATTCTATTAAGCTTCTAAGAAAGTGGCTGAGGAAGAATAATGTAAGGAAATAAGTAAAAGTCTGGCCATAAGTATAACTTGCGAGTCTTAATTTGATAAGAAAAGAAATGGCTTCTTACCAGTTTGTTTTAAATACAATAATTTATTAAGAACCTCTTTAGCAGTAATTGAATGGTGATAGCTACCAAAGTCATTAGGATTCTGCATAATTTGAAAGCAGATAACTTTCTTTATAGATATTCAGAATGAATTAATAAAAAATGGAAGATGACGGAAATGGCTATAGATACTTAAATAGAGTATTTTTCCCAGCATAAAAAGTTGATGTAACCATGACTCTGTACAGAGGTGACATAAAATATCAATTCAGGAAAAGGATGATAAAAACTTTTTTTAAAGCATTTTGTCAGGTATCTCCTAGAACTGCTAAATTGCCTTTCTATTCTCAATAACATGAGTCAAAGGCCCCAAAGCCAGTATAAAAAATGTGAAACAATCCATCTCTGAAGCAGCACCTGATAGGAGAAAACAGCATTTCCAAATCAATTTGTCATGATCCAATATGGATTAAGCAGTTTATTTGTTTTGACATTTCTCATTTGCTAAGTGCCAGCATGCCAAAGTAATCTCCCTGTGATACATACACAGACCAGAACATTTATTATTATTTATTTAGGGGATTTATAGCCCCTTTTCCTCCAGAGAAGTCATTTGAAGGCAAAAATATATTTTGAAATTGGGACTGCAGGTGGCTTCACCTGATAATAGTTTAATCTCATCATTTCGCTCCTACAATGGAAAACCCTGGAAAACCTCCACCACCTTGGACAAAGGAGAAAAGGCCTTCCAGACTTCTGTAGTGAACACAACCACCCAGGGGAAGACTTGAACACCCACCTTTGACAAAAAGTGATGGGCAGCCATTTGTATTCTAGAACCTTCCTAGCCCGGGATATATTAATCTCTTCCCATCCCTCTTCCTGTTAAACTGGGGACAAGTAGAGACTTCGAGGCTGTTTTAGTGACTCTTAAATAGAGTTAAAACTGCAAGAGATGGAACAGGGGGTGATGAAATGAGCCGGAATCAGACTGATTTGAGTTCAAATCCCACTATTTCATTCATTAGCTATTTAACATTAAGCAAGTTACGTAGTCTCTCTGAGCTTCAGTTGCCTTGTCTCTAAAATAGTGCTATGATACTTTTCTCATTGGATTATAGTGATGCTTAAGTCAGAGAATATGAGTAGAATGCCTAGCCCAGTGCTGGCCGCGGGTACCTCAAGAAATCCTTGCCGTCTCCTTCCAGCCCCCTGACCCCCCTGGGCCCTCACGTTCAGTTTACAAGGTGGGAGGTGGGGACAACAGGGTGCAGACTCCTATTCCTTAAAATGACTCCCAGAGGCTCTAGGCTCCAAAATGTTCTCTCTGCCCGCGTTAGGGAAGTTTGGAGAAACATACAACATGCCGTAGAAGAGGAGGGAGAGAAGGTGGAGGAATCAGAGCAAAGAGACTAGATCCTCGTGGGGGCTTTGCCCTGACACAGGATAGTTGATCTCCCAGCGAGAGAGGAATGCGGGTAGAACACAGGCATTTCTAGTGCCTCCAAGCCTGCTGTCCCAGGACCCTTCTTCTTGGTGTGGACATCAGCTTACACAAAGTCCTGCCACTTTCACTTGCGTGTATCTATTCCCATTTAAACATTATGTATGTTCGTTATCTCTTGAGTGTACTGGTTTAGGTGCACTTTAGAACTGCCATTTATAGTTGGACACGAAAGAATGGACCACAATGCTCAGCTAGAGTGCTTCTGCCTTAAAATAGGCTGGTGGGGAGAGGAACAGATTCAAAACCCTGCGTCTCCACGTTCCAAAAAGTAAGCAGAATGAATGAAGGACATGCCCACGTAGAAGCTGATCTCTGCCTGATAATCAGCGAGGGAAGTGTACATGGGACTCTTCCAAGCTGAGAATAATGCTTGCACCTCCCACGTTCTGTGTTCTAAGAGCAAACATTCTAGAAAGGCTTGTGTGTCCCACACTGGGCAGAGCATTTCTTGTGGAGGACTATGCCTAGTCCTCATGGCCACACTCTAAGGGCATTGTTGAGATCAGGAAACCCAGCCATGGAGGTAACAGGTCCGTGCTGTCACTGAAGTTTTCTAGTTCTGAAATTCACACTGAATTTTAAGTAAACCTCCTCCATATCAGCCTGTATCCTGCAAGATGGACAAAAAAGACCCGTGCTTAGGAGATCTGGGCTTGGAAAGTGAACAATGAATGAAAGGTCTGAAATGATAAGTATCTGAAGGAAATCTAAGGAAAGTGATTGGCTGGACAATTCCTATCTACTCAGATGCCTACATTCACTGCTGAAAACAAGAACCAAGAGAAGAAGTTCTAGGGGTAGCTATAAAATAGGGGACAATAGAAAGGGCTCCAGACAAAGGATTATAGCCATGAACTGAAAGTGATGCCTTAAAAGAACGAATCAAGCTAAACCACATGTGTGGTGTAGGCTCTGTCTGATGGGCAGCACTTGGTGGTGGGTCTTTTAGGTGACTGATCACTAACCAGTTCCCAATGGACACACAACTCAGTCACCAGAAGTGGCTCCTGCCGGTGATGTGAACGTGCAACCTGCCACCTCTTGGATACCTGATCTTGCCCCCATCGCCACACACAAAAATGGAGTCTCTATGGTCCTAACTCTCCACAATGAAGTCATGAGTCAATCCTCTTAGCTGCAAAAGGAAACAAGGAAGTGTGTGTCTGGCATTTTTCCTCCTGCAGCGGGAGACTGACTCTCCTCTACAAACACTCAGAAGATGGGAGTTTCCTAAGCACAGCCAGGAAAATCAAATGCTGGACTGTAAAGGAATAATAAAGCCCACTGCGGAATTGTTTCAATTTATGCCACTTTACTATGGCCTCTAAACACTACACAGATGGTCCCAGAAGGCTCTCTTCACTACATTCCAAAACTCCAGAAAGTTGCAAGATTCCGGGGCTTTCTATGGAAAGTAAAAATTGCTTCCTAAACCTATGTTGCCCCTAGATTGTCTATGTTGGATTTGATGAAATCTCAAATTCCCAGACCTACCAGATTCTTCCCCAGAGTGGTTGGAAACATCTCAAACCATAGAGTTATTTTGGAATGAAATATTCTTAAGGAAATTGCAGGACAAAATATATCCCAAGGTCGTGTCACCATTCAAAACTGTGTCCCTAAATGGTCCCTTGGGACCACACTGCTGCCCTACATCCCCCCATCATGGACACTTGGCCCTAAGGGATTACTGAAATCTTGAATACCCTCAATTCTGGGAAGTCCAGTATATTGTGGCCCCTTTTATTTGTACCTATCTGGCCTCATTCCATAGCACTATTTAATTTTTTTTTTAACATTTTATTTATTTTTGAGACAGAGAGAGACAGAGCATGAATGGGGGAGGGGCAGAGAGAGAGGGAGACACAGAATCGGAAGCAGGCTCCAGGCTCCGAGCCATCAGCCCAGAGCCTGACGCAGGGCTCGAACCCACGGACTGTGAGATCATGACCTGAGCTGAAGTCGGATGCTTAACCGACTGAGCCACCCAGGCGCCCCTCCATAGCACTATTTAAATATAAATGTAGCCATGTTTTAGCATCAGAAGAAACTGTAGATTTAGAAGTTGTGTTGTGGTTAAAGAGTGAGTCATGGTTAAGACTTCCTGGCCTTACCATTCACTAGATATATGATCTTCAGCAAATAGAAGCTTTCTGAACCTAAGTTTCTTCATCTGTAAATTACAGATGCTAACAGTTTCTCCCTCATAAGGCTTTTTGAGAAGATTAACAACACTACATAATGATGCCTTTAGAAGGACCTAAAATGGTTTCTGACATATTCAATGCCTTGACAATCCTATTATCAAAATTGAGGCTTAAGGAGATTAAGTAACTAGTTCAAGATTATAGAGCTATTTATGTGGAGGAGTGACTTTTTCTAAATTCATTCCAAAGAGTTGGCTAAGGACTCTGATGAGCTATGGAAAAATAAGTGAAAACTTAGAGCAGAGGATATAGCAGACAACAAATCACGAGATAAACCCCAGTTTCTACATCTCTAAAATGGGTAGACTGAACTTGATTTCCAGGTTAAGGTGGCACTTGTGTAGCAATTCCTGGTCTTCTCCAAATTTCCCTCACTGAAAAACCTACAAAGACACGGGGAAATTTTTAACATGCAATACTTCCAGGAAATTAAGGCTAATAACAAATCATGGTGGATTTGGGAAGAACTACTCAACAAAGCTGCTGGCCTACATGGGTGTTGTTCCCTAAAATAGAGCAATATGTCCTGCTTAGACAGTGGTAGGAAAATCCCAGACCTCTACCCATTATCCCACTGCCTGTCGCCAGCTTAGAGTTTGAGGATCTGCCAAAAAAAAAAAAAAAAAAAAAAAAGTTAATAAAAAAAAAAGTGCATCCATTCCCGCCCACCTTGCCTCACCCTACCATGCGCGCAACCTATTTTCATGAGTTGCAAAATTTATGCCCAACCCCCGTGTGGCTACCATCATACTACTATATTCCTACCACCGCCCCCCCCCCACACACACACATATTGGCATATTGGCATACTCACTTCACAGACACTCTAAAAGACCTAGAAGTTCAAAAACCTAATGACCAAGAAGACGGCATCATTTTGGGAAACAAAGGAAGACCATCAGATAGAACAGGAAAGGCTACTTATGCAGAGCCTTCAGTAGCAAGAGAGGGAGCCGCCACAATTTGGGTCTGGCAGAGACTCAAAGGCAAGCACAGGATGGGAGAGCTTCATAGAGGAAAAGGGGAAGGCTCCAGGCGTGCTGCGACTGGAGGCTGCTGGCCTGGGGAAACTGGAGGCGGGCCAGCTAGAACCAGGGTGACCTATGTGATTGGTTAGCGTGCACATTTGGTAAAAAGTTAGGGAAGCTGTCAGTTATTAAGTCCTGGCCATTTGGGGCCCATTGCTCTAAGGCTTATTGTATAGTTGCTAGAAACTTCTGTTAGGTGTGACTTACAGAGAGGATGAATACTGGGCTGAATACTCTAGATAATGTGCTGGTTTCCTGGGCTGGTTGCTATAGATCTCCTTATATCACCTGGTCATTTTCTATTTCTATATTCAACCTCTCAGCTTTATTATATTTTGGCATGTGCACATAAAGGCAGAGACAGGAGAAGGTCTGGTGTCCAACAGAAATTCTAGTTTTTCACACAAATGTTTCCGATGAGAAAAGATCCGTGCACAGCCACAGGTGATCTGGGAGTAGCGTTTCTTGATCTTGCAGACAAAGTACTTAAACTGCAGGGTAGGAGAGGAGTCCATCCAAGTCTAGGAGTATGTAACTGCATAATTTCTGCTTTCAAGATACCAGATGATGGTTTTGGTGTGAGACGGGTTTTCAACAAAGCACCTAAATGGACACTGAGCACAGTCAAAGGGAGACTTTGTATTCCATCTGTTGGAAAACACTAAAACTAGACCAATGCCTCCTAAATCTAGACGAGGACGGACTAAGTCCTCATTTTCCTAATGAGTGATTTTTCTGTGGCATAATAAAGGGAGTATCAATTATCTTAAAGACTTCAGGGAATCATATCTCTGAAAACTATTTGCTTCAATTAAAGGAAGAATTTTTAGGGCATTCCTGGGTGGCTCAGTAGGTTAGCCATCTGATTCTTAGTAAAGCGTCCAACTCTTGATTTTTGCTCAGGTTATGATCTCACAGTCATGTGATCAAGCCTCGCATCGGGTTTTGCACCAGAAGTGGAGCCTGCTTAAGATTCTCTCTCAATCTCTCTCTCACTCTCTCTCACTCTCTGCCCCTCTGCCCCTGCTTGCTCTCTCTCTCTGTATCTCTAATATAATTTTTAAAAAGGAAGAATTTTTAGAAAATTCAGATATAGGCAAGAAATCATAGTCTCCATTGAAAAAATAATCATATAGAATAGGCTGCCCTACAAAGAGACCTAGATAAGACATGAAGACAAAGGCTGAGATTAAATCTGAGATAAGAGAAGTTCTAGACCCTCCCTAAAACCACAAAAGCAGAATTAAACTCCAAAGGCAGGCATCTTTAAAGAGAAGAATCTGTGTATATGTAGCTCCTACTTAATGGAAAACTAAAGTTACCTCAGCATGCAAAGAAAAAGATAAAATGATACAGTGGAAGGAAAAGTAGCAAAGGGAGGCAAAGAAACTAAAATACATATTTTTTTAGAAATTAAAAAGAAATTCCCTGAGCTGTAAAACATAAACTCCCTCTCGTAGATCGAAAGGATTCATGTCATCCCAGGAAGAAAATATAAAACTTGACAAAGACATAAAATTTCAAAGATCGAGAGCAAAATTTCTGGCTTTCAACAAAAGAAGAGATGTCATATTAGCCGCATATGACTCCTCCATCAGACTAGATTCCAGAAGAAAATGGAGTTGGGTCTGTAGAATTGGATAAGAAATCAAAGAATTTCCTACATCAAACTAGCTCATTTATTTACAAGTGGAAGGAAAGATTTTTTTCAGACCTGCTAGGAAAGTGAAAAAATAGTTTTCATGTAGATTGCCCAAAAAACATGTATTTCAGATGACCAAGAATGTAATCAAAATGAAAGGGCCAAAAAATATTCAGGACAACATAAAGAAAAATCTGAAACTGAACACCAAAAAAGACTGAGTAGTAAATGAGATCAGATTAATACAACATTGTTAAATTATCTTCTGCAAAATAAGGCAAAATGTAAAAAAAAAAAAAAAAAATCCTGCTCACTTACTATTAATAGTATGTACCAACAAATTTCAGATTTATTAACAACATGGTAAAAAATGTAAAAGTCTGCTGAAAGGATGTTCTAAGTTTAGCTTTACATAGGTCACAGTAAGAAGTGATTATGTTGGGGCACCTGGGTGGCTCAGTCTGTTGAGCGTCCAACTCTTGATTCCCACTCAGGTCACGATCACTCGGCTTCATGTGTTTGAACCCTGCATCAGGCTCTGTACTGGCAGCACAGAGCCTGCTTGGGATTCTCTCTCTGCCTCTCTCTGCCCCTCCCCAACTAGTGCTGTCTCTGTCTCTTTCAAATAAACTTTAAAAAAAAGAAAAAAAGAAGTGATTATGTTGCTGTTCATTGACAATTAAAAAAATTTAGATTAGATGGTGTTTTTGAAAAACTTAAAAGATAACCATTACTGACATTACAAACAGGATGCACACCTGTTTTCCAAATCATTACATAACAAAAAAGGAAAATTCAAGAATCTGCAAAGAATAAAAATAGTTAATATTTATTTAATTCACTCTATGCCAGGTGCTATACATACTTGCTTTTTTTCCCCTCATTATTCCTTAAACTATTGTATAAAGTACTTATTTTATTTTCCTTTTTTTTTTTTTTTAGGGAATGAAATTGAAGATTAGAAAAATATAGTAATTCATTCAAAGACAGTGTTAAGAGCTGGTATTTTAACTCAGAGAGGTGGACTTCAGAGATAATGTGGACCCACTGTCATGTGTTGTCCTCTCTATACGTCTACTGAGAGCTTATGATGTGCCAGGAACCATGCCACTAATTCAGTTAACATTTCAATAGTTCTATGAGATAGGCAAGGATATAAAAAGGAAAAGCAGAAAACAAAGCATTATTAACCCTATCAGTGTACTAGTAACTTAAAATTTATATTGAAGCACAAAGATTTACGGATTTAACTTTTTATTTATTTTTTTTAATTTTATTATTATTTTTTTTTTTTGCTTTACTTTTGGGTCTAAAACTAAATGATGGGGAAAAAAAGGCAAAAATAAATAACCAAAGAGATATACAAGATATGAGATGAACAGCAACAAAAGGAAAGCTTAGGAGATGAAATTAATTCCAAAAAAATACTGAATATTAAATGTATGAAAAGCAAAAAGAGAATCATCGTGCTGTATTGCTGTATTGTTTGCATAAGTTTTATCTATAATTAAGACAAAAAATCAACAGATACGCACTCCATATATCATAAATATATGGCATATTATAGATAACTCTATTATACGTATGTAAAATATATGTATTTGTATGTATTGTATATTGTAAAATATATGTATTTTACAAATGAAATGTAGAAAAAGTTTATTTGCTGGTCACTGATTCTTGAAATTCAATTCCACATCGATGAAAGGAACACAAAATGACAGTCATTGAAACTTACTAGCCCGCCAAAAACTTAACTTGGTAAAAGTGACCACGTGCATATGCTTGAAGGGTCTTCTGACTCTCCGTGTAATTTAACTTCCAGTTTCTACCACATGATGTTCAAGTGCCCTTACGGGTTGGCCATGCACAGTGTAACAGAGAACCAGGTAGATAGTCAAGCAAGAGTTTCTTTCTTTATTCGACGGTAACAACAAAAGCTGCAGTAAACGGTGACTTTTCTATCCAGGAAGAGTAACTAAAGACAGCTATGAAATCTGCAAAGGACACTAGAGACCAGGACAAAGAGGCAGAGTGAGCCCAGATGTTGCACGCTGCTCTACGCCAGCAAGGACAGGCAAGCCAGTTACCGACTGCTTTCCTTACTGACGCGAACCGCCAGTTTTTCCTCCAAGAACTTTGTCAATGGTTGCATTCCATCGCTTGTAGTTCAATACAAAGAATTAGGCCTCACAATAAAATCACATTTTTCAGAAGAAATATCATACACTTAGAATCACTGACTGCCTTTTCTTCGTCTTTTTTTCCTTGAGTGTGTAGGTGTTCGAGTCGCTTGTGTTTCCTCTTTTACACCAGGTACAGGCTATTTGAAAACTGTTCCGTTATCTTTGTCATCAACATTCATTTTAGCCGCTTCAGATTTTCGTTTCTCCAAAACTGTTGGTGTGCAAACTGGTGTGGGGCCCTGGCTAGCCACAGTCTGCTCAGGACTGCTAGGAGTGAATTCTTTTTCTTCTCCTTTGGTAAGACCTGACCTGGCTTTTTGTAGATTTCTGAAGACCAGTGTCTGAAGCATTTTTTTCTTTTTCTTTTTACATAAAATTAGTGGAGGAAAATCATAATCAATTCCTTTTTCAGCAATTCTTTTCCTGAGTAATTTTTCTTTCTTCTTAAGTCACTCCTCCGTCTATAGCTTTTGAAGAAGCATCCGATTCTGATTATACCGCTTCAGTGCTGGATAGGATGGCTTTTTAAATGGAATCTGCCACCGTCTGAAAAGTTCTTCATGCACTTTTTCAGGTGGTATAAGATGACACTTTAAGAGCCTTTCACCAAAAAGGTAGTTGTTCATTGTTTCAGCAACTATCTTGGCAACATTTTGAGATGCAAACTCCACAAAGGCATAGCTTTACTATTTCCAGTCCATTTCCTTCTGGATGGTCTGAATCTTGTAACAGTGCCAAACTGGGAGAAATACGCTGGGATCTGGGTTTCATAAAGTGCTGGAGGTAAGTGGCCCACATAGATTACTCCAGTAGTAAGTTTTGCTTCCTCCTGTCACTGGATTGCACCCCTGCAAGCCTGCACCACCTCCTTCTGAAACTGGGCCACCTCCTGCGTGTTCAGCGACAGGAACAGGGCCTTGGCGACAGCTTCCAAGCCCAAGAGCTCCGCGCGGCTCCCCCGCTATATTTTATATTTTTAAGTGATCATATATATACATATACAGAGACAGAATCTTTTTTTTTTTTAATGTTTGTTTATTTTTGAGAGAGAGAGAGAGCACGAGCAGGGGAGGGGCAGAGAGAGAAGGAGACACAGAATCCAAAGCAGGCTCCAGGTCTGAGCGGTCAGCACAGAGCCCGACGGGGGGGCTTGAACCCACAAACCTCGAGATCATGACCTGAGCCAAAGTCGGATACTTAACCGACTGAACCACCCAGACTCGTCGAGAGAGAGAATATTTTAATATACCAATCAGGTAGATCAAAAGACATAGATAATTAGAATAATGCAATCAAAAAAATTAGTCTAAATCAAGCTTTGCAGTCTACAAAAAAAAAAAATCATCAATAGAAATTTGGCAGACTGATATTAAACTTAGCCAAAAAATCTCAATTCCATAGTTATAAAAGCAGAAATTATAGAAGCCATATTATTTGATTATAAAGCTATATTATAAATTAATTTGTTCATATAATACAAAAAAATCTCGAATATTAAAAAACTGTCCCAATATTTAATAACAGACTAAAAAAAGAGAGAAATACATTGTAAAATAAATTTATGAGAAATCAAGCTCATCTATTTCTGTAGGTATATAAAGAAGTCCTAACTGAAATACTAGCAAATTTATAATCCACTAAAATTAAGTACAAATGCCTGGATGCTTTAATAAAGGTTTTAGAATTGAAATGTTATTAACTCAAATAAGGGAAACCTTGTAGTTGCCTCAATTTGGGGTTAAAAAATATTTAATAAAGTTTAATCATTAGTCTTGAATTTATAAGCTTTAAAAAGTCTAGGAATTAAAAACATGAGACACGGTAACAATTTCATACCAAAAGCCATTGCCATTATTAAGTCAATGAGAGTCAACCTCATTAAAGGAAGGCTATAATCATCATTCTTTTTTAGCATTGTTCTGGATGCTACTACAAATCTAAAAACAGATGACAATAATTAGGAAGAGACAATAGTGTCATTATTAGTGACTAATGTGGCTGTATATCTATAAAATCTACATAAATAAGCTGAAAAAACTCTCCTAATTCATAACGTTCAGCCAAGCGGATACACGTAAGATAAATACACAAAATCAATAGTGTTTTCAATACACCAATAATAACCTTGCATTAAAATTTGTAAATTTTACAAGAGTGTTTATTTTTAAACTGTTGACTTTTTTCCAAGGTACTTCATTGAGAAAATATCTCTTTCCCTGCCATATGTTTTAAACAATGTAAAAGAAAATCTGAATAAGTCATCAGAAGTGTCCATGTTGCCGGATGTGTTAATGTCTTGCAACTTGACACATAGGTTAAACATAATTTCAATTAAAACCTTAAGCTTGGAATTTAACAAAATAATTATTAAGGATACAAAAATTTGAAAGAATACAAATTGAGGATTGCTAAGAAGCATTGTATACAGGCAAAGAATTAAAGATGACATAATTACTAATACAATAAAATACACTACCAACTAAAATGTTTTCAATGTTCGCAGAGTACACGCAACATATATGACAAATTACAAATTTAGTTACAAAAGTACTAAGATCCTGATAGGCACCTGGAGAACAGACAGAACCAAAAGTTCACGAAAGAGAAGGTTGCAATGGCTAAACATTTGGAGGGGAAAGAAATGCATCATGGCCAGTAATTAAAGAAATGTTTGCTCAACGATGAAATACTACTCGGACCAATTAAACTTGCAAATATGATACCATAACATTGGTAGAGATGTGATAAAACACATCACTGCCAATGGTAGTGTAATAACTTTCCGGGTTGTGATCTGGAAATGTGGAGGGTGTAGGGGAGAAAGGGAGAGATACAGGAAAAAAATGTGGAAAATATTTGTCGCATCTCAGGGAGGTGAGATTTCTGTGGGGTTTTCTTCTTTATACTTTTCTGTGCTTCTCAAATGTTTTATAAGGTGATATAATAATATAAATATTACTTTAATCCAAAAATAGATGGAAAGCTTGAAAGAGATCATCTCTAACTGACTTCCGGTTATGAATGATTCTATTGCCATACCAATGTCAACATTCAAGTTCCCACAATTATTGTCTAAATGTACCTAAACCACTTTTTTTAAATGTTTCTTTATTTTTCAGAGAGAGAGAGACAGCATGAGCAGGGGAGGGACAGAGAGAGAAGGAGACACAGAGCGTGAAGCAGGCTCCAGGCTCTGAGCTGTCAGCGCAGAACCTGATGCGGGGCTCGAACCCACTGACCATGAGATCATGACGTGAGTTGAGGTCAGATGCTTAACCAATTGAGCCACCCAGGCACCCCGTGCCTAAACCATTTTTAAGGCTATTGATGGTCTACCGTGAATTTTAAATCTCTATATCCTTAGTCAAGTTTGATGGTATATTTTTACCTTTCTTGTTTCAGTAAAGTGGACGGTGAAGATAGTTGCCCACTTCATTCTAAAACTATATTAATATGTAAAGCGTGTAAATAATTGCCCAGAACATAACTGAAAATTCTACTAATTATTCGGACTGTTCAGTGGGAAAAGCAGGTCTTATAAGTGAGCTTTAACATACAAATTTGAAAGAGCTGGGAAAGAAAGTTTCTGCATACAGCCTGACAATGCAGGGAATGTATAATGATGAGTTGAGAAAGATCCATATCATTTGAGTTTTATAAAAAGGGGAAGAGGGTAGTGTCCATGACTTTGCTTAGACCTGAGAAAGCCTTCTGTTGTGTGGATTTTAAAAGGAGAGAGAAGAGTTAAGTGCTGTCATCTGCTCAAGTTCAGGTGGAGAAGCTTAAGCAGATACTCATCAGTTCACATCTATTTCTGCAGAACATGATCATTGATTTTGCCCCTTTTGAAAACAAATCAGTTTGTTGTCATTATGTAGAGTCTTCAGTTATACAGGAAAATAAAATTTTAAAAGGAAAAGTGTACAGGGGATCTGAATGGCAGTCTGCTTCAATTGTGGCCCCCAAACAGGCTTGCAAAAATACATGACTTAAGTAATTGACTCAATGAATTTCATTCTCTGTGCCTGGGTAGACACAGTCAAGAAAATATTCCCTTCTCCTCAGTAAAATAAAACTGAAGGTCCAGTGGATGGGTTTGGATTTCATCAAGCCTATTACCCTTATCTCTTCCTTATCTCAGAGTTTAAACCTGAGATTTCTTCATTTTCACGAGTTCACTATTCTTTGGGAATCCAAAGGGAATACCTTCAAAATTTGCTTACCTAGTCCCAGTAAAGGCAAGATTGCTTAGGGGAGAATGTTTCTTAGAATAGAAACTCCATTATTTCCCTCTATTGTCAAGATCATCTTTTACTATAGAGACAAATTCCCAATCTAATTAATCATTACTCTGACTTTCAGTACCTAAAAATTAGAAGAATTTTGCAGTTTCCCAGGTATTTGTAAAACTTGAGCTAGACATACCTAGCGAATTCAGTGAAATAGTTTCTGCTGTCTCATAACTTTTCTCTATGATAAACTGTTTACCTCAGCCACAGGCTTGAGTCAATCAAAATATTGTGAATCATTTGTTGTCGAAATAATTTGATTAATCTCTAAATTTCAAACATCAATCCATAGTGAAATCTTTTTCTGATTTTTTTTCTTCCATCATATTCAGTCTTCCCATGTACCTTATTTACTCTGTGTAAATCAGGAAGTCTGCAATGCATCTTAATTCATACTATTTTGTTCAGGTCTTCATGTCAACAGATGCTTTGAAACCATTATCCTGTCTTAAACTTCCTCTCTCCAAACTGTGAGATCTTTCCATTGCTTTTACAACTTGTGCCTCTTAACCCTTAATGCATTTTTTGCTCATGTTTAACACTCTGTGGATTCCAACCTTTTTCTAAATTCTGAGATGGACATTTTCTCTAATACATTAATTCATCTAGTGTTTCTATACAAACTGAGCATATGACATGTGCCAAGTCCTGTGGTGGCCCGTGGGAGTGAACAGTGAACAGCTTGTCTCTCACCGTTTGTGTCTCCATGCCCAGACGTCTGATTTCTGTGCACTGACAATGAGTGACTGATTCTGACCCAGTGATGTACTCTTATTTGACTAATCCAGTGACATAGTTGTCTAGGTAATTTCAATACCCTTCAGCTGAGTTTTATATCGGTCCCTATGTGTGTGCTTTTGGTTTCAATACCCAATCATTCTAATTTATCAAAGCCACTATGCAATCACTGATGTCACAAACGCAAAACTTTGTGTTTGTTCCCATTTAGGACGCATGTGCCAGACCTAATTTGAAAAATAATTTCTGTTAATCTTCAGTACTAGTGCATTTGATTGGTCATTTTGTTCTTGAGACACACTGTGCTCAGAACCCATATGACAGGTGTGGGCCTTGAGGATGTGGTATCTGGGGCCTATGAGAAGCAAAATTTCACCTTCTTGAGACACCAGGCTTTATCACCTCTTCTGCCTTTTGGTTTGGCCGACTTTGATCAGAACTCATCAAAATGGAAAGAGGAAATATTAAGACAAGTAGAGAAGCCAAAATATAATGAAAACAGACTGGAGAGTGAAGACTCCTTACTCCAAAAAAAAAAAGCACCAACAGCACCAAAATGGCTTCCTTACGGCCCTAATATTTTCAGAATACATTTATAGACTTAGACCCTCTGTTCAGGATGCTTCTCTCCTAATCAATAGTGACACATCCAACTGTAATTCCAAATGGGCACCGACTTTGATTTGAGCTCAATGGGACAGAAAACACAAAATAACAGTGGCTGAAGCAAAAAAATATTTATTCTCTCTCAGGTAGACAAAGTATGAGAGCTCCACAATCAGTAGGATCTCTGCCATTCTCGCCACATGGCAAAGACCGTGTTGATCAAGATGGCTGCCTCAGCTCTCGCAATGTGTCCGGAAGGAAGTAGAAGAGGAAAGGGCAGAAGTGTATTCTCCCTCCCTTTAGGGATCCTTACTGGAAGATGCCTATACCACTCTGCTCATATTACTTTGGCTAGAATTTAATTATATGGCCATACCAGCTGTGAAAGAGATTAGGGAATTTCATTTTTGTCCTGGGAAATTATGTTCCCAGCTAGCAAGTGGAAGTTCTATGATTAAAGAAGAAGGGGGAATGAATATTGAGGGGAAACCATCATGATCTGCCGAGAACTAATTATTTTTGTTAAATAATGATTTGAATAATTTAATGACACATGAAATCTGACCACCTTTTCTACTTAAGCTCAGTCCAGCTTTCCCTCTGTAAAGTCTGATTCATTTGCCCTAAAAAGCAGCAATAACAAACCATGATTGTAGAAGAGATAACACTGAGCACATTGTCTACATTTATCGTGGATCACCTAAGTCTGTATTCAGAAAAATCAGACTAAATCGTCTATACACAGCATTTCACATAAGAAAATTAAATACTGAGCCTGGGTGGCTCAGTCAGTTAAGTGTCCGACTTTGGCTCAGGTCATGATCTCGTGGTTCGTGGGTTCGAACCCCGCATCGGGCTCTGTGCTGGCAGCTCAGAGCCTGGAGCCTGCCTCGGATTCTGTGTCTCCCTCCCTCTCTTTCCCTCCCCCACTTGTGTTCTGTCTCTCTCAAAAAAAATAAAATAAACATTAAAAATTTGTAAATAAACAAATAAATAAAATACATATTAAAGGTCATGAAAATTGATTCATGGAATCGATTCCCTAAATCTAAGTAATGTTTTGATAAATGCATGAGAATTCGCATCTCTTCCCTGACTGCATTTGAGCATCACCTGGGGAGTTTGTCTTGTTGTTGTTACTATTTGCTTCATTATCTTCTAATAATTCCAATGCCTAGCACACACCTGAGACCAATTAATCCAGAATCTGCAGGGTGTAGGAAAGGGAAGCGAGATCCAGGTCTCTATCTTTTAAAAGCACTTTCTGAAGCATAGGACTCCATCCACAGCAACTGCTAATGAAGTCTTAGAATATAAGCATGAAACCGGCCAGCACCGATGCTTTTAATTGCACTCAAGAGTAAAGTGCAATTAAGAAAACCTGTGATGTGATTGATCTCTCTGTATATGGAAGATTTTGCACTAAATAAAGGAAGTCACTAAGGTGAACTAAACACACTTCTGACTTACTTTTGAAATCCAACATCTTTTTTTTCCCCCCTTCCAGGTTAATTATATAAAGCAATTGCAACGATATAACACACAGCAACAAAATACTCTTCAAGTGCAGAAGGAGGAGAGGCTAAGGCCCTCAACAGGATAGAACAGGTAAGATTGGATTGAGATCCTTCAATGCCTTCACAACTGTTTTAATTCTACCTACTGGTACCAGGTGGCTGGCTGCCTCGGAGGTATCTGCTTCTTCTTCAGCTACTCAGGCTTTCTGGTTGTTCTGGCATCACTAGGGGAAGGGGACAGGGCAGAAGGACAAAACCTTTCACCTAAAAAACAATGTTGGGGCACAGTCCTACGACCAGGCTTGAAAACACTTGCATTCCAAGCGTAGACCTGCCTGATTACCAGTACAACTTCTGACTTCTATTTGTTCTCCCTGAGGCTAAGTGTCCTCATCTGTGAAACACAGGCATTTAACCAGTGGTATCCCGATGCCCTTCTACCTCTAGAATCCAAAGTTTCTACCCTGCAGTTGTCCTACCTGGAAAGAAATTCACCAATTCGGATTTCCTGTCCAGATCATTGCATCAGCCCTCCCTGACCAAGGTCACACCAGAATAGCAGCTTGACTACAGGGCAAATCCTCAATCTGAGCCCTCTCCCGGGTCCTCCCGACGATTCAAATACATTAAGGCATGTGGTCTGAGTGTACTCAGTGTTTACGCACATAATACAGAAAACACCTGGCATGAGTTCCGCCTTCTGTGGCCCCAAGGGGGGACCACTGCTTTAAGCTTTTGAGACTTTCTAAGAGGTATTTATAGGTCATGGGATATATAGCTTTCCAATGGTCCGAAGAACACAGCCAACTTCAGGACGAGTGATACAAGTGCTGAGATTCTAAGGGGATAAATCCCATAAAAATTTAGATGCTGGGGCTCAATATGGAAACATGGACTGGAAAATGAGGAGGCTCGTGTCATGGACACAAGACAAGCCTGGGCTGTATCTTGTTCCCAGAATGAAGAACTGTGGATATAGGCAGGGCAGTGCACCCATAGCCTTGAAGATGGAGTCTAGATACGTGAGGTTCTTGCACCGTGTTCCGCCTGTTAAGGAATCTGAGTGACAAATGGCATAAAGTTAATGAGAAAAACACTGAGAGTCCAGGGAAGCATATATCAGAAACTGGAACACCAAGACTACCCAAAGGCAGGGCCAGATGAAAGGAAGATTGATCATGAGGCTCAGAAGACGATTTAGTTAAGACGGAGATCTTAGGCAGATGGTACAGCCGTATCCCTCCGATTGCTTCCTGAAGAATCCCGGTTTTGTTCAGGGCAGCAGTCAGTGCTGCCGGAAATAGTCTCACAGCTCCCATGCATGAGCAGGGGTGCAGGGGTGGGGAACAGAGTCACGAGATGGTTCTGGCCCGAGGTGAGGGAGGCAGGAACCCGTGGAGACGCCATCCTCTCCCACATAAGAACAGATAGAGCCCCTGAAGGAGGCAGCCTACTGACTCTTCCTCTCCCTCCAAGCTGGGGCATGAATGTGGAACTGGTGCTGAAGCCTCCGTCCTGCCCGTCTTGCACCCAGGAGGTCACGAGAGGGAAGACAAAACCCGAAAGGTAAGGATAAAAGGGCAATGACAGGAGGACACCACAGAACCACCAGACCATCCTGGACTGGAGCCACAAGAGGAAAGAAAGCGCTACTTGATGAAGTCAAATGACAGGCCAACTACCACATCCAATAAGTGCACCAGCTCATTAATTACAGCTTAATAACATTCACGGCCCCACGGTGCCGAGGAATCCAAAGCATGAAAACTCGTACAATAGAGTGTATCCTGCTCTCCCAACATCTGCTCGCAGGAACCAACGAAACATCTCTGGTCGAGAAGGTAATCTCCCTTGAGATTAAAAATTAAAAAATAAAAATAAAAAAAAAGTAAAAGTCTTCAAGGAGGCAGATGAAGACACATGTGACCAAATGCTTAGCACGTCCTTGCCAAGCAGGGGGGTGTTTATGCCATTTCCATAAACAATGGAGGAAAGATAGAAAGGGACTAAAATTAGAATCATGCCAGAACCCTGACATTTGAGATGATATTAAAACTACAAACTGGCACTTATAAATGACGAGAAACTCACGGGAGACCAGCACATCTGCCTCGTGTACCTGATTAAAGTTTGAAAGGAAGCATTACGACTCAGCAGTTACACCTAGTGCCTGAAGAATGTCAGATTAGTTGAAGAGAGACAAATGGGAAAACACTACTTTTCTGATTCAGGAAGAGGTACTGAGGCCTGAACATCTGGCTGTGGAATAAATAAACTCTCTTGGGGCTGCATTGTATTTATTGCGTGAAGTGGGTAGCATTTGACTTCGGTGTCGGCTGGCCGGAGCGCATCAGAGATGTGGCTAAGCCTGGTGACATCAGCAGGGCAAGAGTCAGAGTGCAAAACAGAACAGGCCTCCTAGCCCAGGAGTTATTTTTATTAGGAAAATCCAGACCCTCAATGGAGCTTCAGTGCAGAAATGCTGCCAGCAATGCTTTCAAAACGCATTCCAGGGGCGCCTGGGTGGCTCAGTCGGTTGAACATTCGATTTTGGCTCGGGTCAGGATCTCACGGTTCGTGAGTTTGAGCCCCACATCAGGCTCTTTGCTGACAGCTTGGAGTCTGGAGCCTGCTTCAGATTCTGTGTCTCCTTCTCTCTCTCTCTCTCTCTCTCTCTCTCTCTCTCTCTGCCCCTCCCCCACTCACTCTCTGTCTCTCTCTCTCTTTCTCTCTCTCTTTAAAAAATAAGTAAACATTAAAAAAGAAAGACACATTCCCCACCAGGGAGTTTGCTTATGCAAACCTTCTCCTTGTGGTCCAGGGACAATGACTGTGACCCCTCACACATTAATGGTATTGCGAACCCTGGGCAGGGACCAGCTTGCCCAAGTGTGACCCCAGAGCTGACTGCTGCCTCACCACTGCTGACTCGGGACAGGCCAGCTGAGCAACCATGGTGTCTGGAAGCTGGGACGCCAGTGGCAAGCCAACCCCGACCATGTCTCCAAGACACTGCCAACCCCTGACGCCCGCGGTGGATGAATGAAGCCACCTTGCACGGGCACAGGCGGACATCACACCGTGAGTGAGACAAGGTTTGAAGGGGTTTTTTCCCCAAAACTGCTAAAAACTTGACAGAGAGTCTCTGGTCAGAAATTATGTCAGGAAGCTGCTACTTCAGCAAAGATGAACAGCACTCCAGAAGGAAATGTGAATTTTAATTGTGACTATACTAAAGTAAGTGAAGAAAAGCATAGCAACTTGCTTGTCATTGGGAAAAGGGGCAGAATGTTGTAAAAATGAGACAAGCTTTGGCTGGAAATCCAACTTTCCTCAAAACCAGCTCTCACCAGCTCAGGGTTTGGCTCTCACCCATTCACCAAACCCCAGAACCCCAGGCTCCGCGTGGAAAGGGCATCACCACATCTGCCCGGCAGGGACTCAGGTGAATTAAACGAGACGACATCCGTGAAGTGCTTGGCACTTTGGTAGTTACAGTGAGTAAAAATTGTGGTATGGTTCTTGTTGACAGTCTCTAAAATGGGGCTGACACTTCCTTCATGAGGAGCATATAGCTTCAAGATTACATTCTATCATAAACAACAGTTTAATCCACTAAAAGGGGAAGTTCTGACCCTACATCTGAGAAGTACCAATCACACTGACATGGGAAGATCCTGACTTGCCCCAAGCCACAAGCTAATTGGTAAAGACAAAGGTGTGCTAGCAGCTGGGGGTGGGTGAGTGGGTGGGGGGCTGCTCTTGATCCAGGGGGGTGAACCCCCCTCAGAGGAGCACTGATGAGTGTATTTCCCCAGGCAAGGAATCACGTGGGGTAGACATGATAGGGAGTGAGCTAGGATGGGACAAACCCACAGTGTGATGCAGAGTCAGGGTCCAGGGAGAAGAAGGAATGGTTTATCTGGCACATGTGGGTCCTAAACACCATGGGTCTCCAAACAACACGGAGCACTGTCTGCAGAAAGATCTAGAGAGCACAGAGGCATAGTGTAAGCTCATCAAGTCATACTGATAACAGGTTCCATTACTGAACACCCACTCTGTGCCAGTCCATTTATATTCATTATCTCATTGAACTCTGACAATCAGACTATCAGATAGACCTCGTTCTCTCCACCTGTGTGAAGAAGCACGTGTCCCCAAAAGCTCAGCCACTTGGGTCATGCAAAGCGAACAAAGATGAACCTTTCTTTGTCATGAGTTTCCTTATCCTTTTCAACTTTACATGGAATCTGCTGCCTTTAGGCTGGCTCCTGGCTAGAGTATCTTTATGGTAGCAGATAACTTGGGTCCTTCTATCTTGCTATCTTGGGTTCCATTCATTCCCCAAGCCTTTTGTGATTCTGATTTCCTAACCATAAGTTGCCTCTGTCCTCCCTGGTTCTCTCATGACAAAGATAATCTGATGACTAGATAATTGGATAAATGCAGTGGTCCTAAGGTAAGCAAAGGTAAGACTCTTCCTCTTCTCCTGTAGAAAAAAATAAAAAGGTTTTCCAAGAGTATTTTACAGCAACGCTGGAAGTCTCCAAGAACTTTCCATATGGCCAGAATATTTTTATAATAAAGCTGAGATATTGTGTGCCTTTTTCACTGTTCACTATTCTCCTTGAAGTGATTGACCTATTTCGCTCATTTTTAAGAAAATATCTGCCCAACACCCAAGTCTAAAGAACTACCGTTTGTCTGTCATTTTTTCAGGTCTACCAAAAAAAAAAATCTCACAGCAGCACAAGGTCTGTTCTTGGGGCTGACCATCATACTTTGGTACTTGGCAGAAGTCAGTATATGTACTTGTCATTTCATTACCAAGGAATAGTTTTAAAAACATGCACTGAAGGGTTGAGATTTAATAAAATTAATAATTTTTGCCATTTCATCATGAACCTATTTAAGTGAAAATGATTCTTGTTTCTTTGCTTTTACTGCGTGGGGTGGGGAAGAGTGCCATGACTGTTCAGTGTGCTGTCACTGCCATGATTCACGGGCAGGCACCAACCATTTCATTCACTGCTGGTTTTGCACCTTTAGTACAAGTGCCCACACAGGGGAAAAGGCAGATTTGTTGCCAGTAATAAAGTCTGACCTTTCAAGAGAAAAACAGAAATTTAGAAAATTCATATTGTCAGTGTGAGCTTTTCAAAGCTTAGTTTTTTTCTGACAAAATTAGTAGTGATGTTAACGAAAGTGACTTTTTGATGTTGTGCTAAAAATTTGACAATTGGAAGATCTTTGTAACTCTATGAATCAATATTTTCCAAATTATCATGAACAGTATTATAAAATTATGCATAAGTGAAAGATTTATTCAAAATGCAAGACCATTGGATGTTAGAGTAATAGATCACAAAATGCTCGTTGACATGTTTTCATAGTCCACATCGCAATTAAATTTTTATTTTTTTAATCTTTATTTATTTTGAGAGACGGAGAGTGTGCGTTGGGGGGGGGGTGCGGGGGAAGGGCAGAGAGACGGAGAAAAAGAATCCTAAGCAGGTTCTGCACTGTCAGCACAGAGCACATCTCAGGGCTCGATCCCACAAACCGTGAGATCATGACCTGAGCAATCGAGTCAGACACTTAACCGGCTGAGTCACCCAAGTGTGCTTAGCAATTAAACTTTTAAAAACTACCATCTGTGGGGCACCTGGGTGGCTTAATCAGTTAAGCATCTGACTCTTGATTTTGGCTCAGGTCATGATCTCTCGGTTGTGATGTCGAGCCCTATGTTGGACTCCACACTGATCGTGGAGCCTGCCTAATATTCTCTCTCTCTCTCTCTCTCTCTCTCTCTCTCTCTCTCTCTCTCTCCCCCTCTGTCCTCTCCCAAGCTTGCCTGCTCTCTCTCTTTAAAAGAAAAACCATTCTAATATTAAAAATAAATAGAGGCACCTGGGTGGCTTGGTCGGTTAAGGGTTCAACTTCTGCTCATGTCATGATCTCATGGTTCGTGAGTTCAAGCCCCAACTTGCGCTCTATACTGACAGCTCAGAGCCTGGAACCTGCTTCAGATTCTGTGTCTCCCTCTCTCTACCCCTCCTCCACTCCTGCGTGCACACGCTCTCTCTCTCTCTCTCTCTCTCTCTCTCTCAAAAATAATATTTAAAAAAAATTTTAATAAAAATGAATAAATAGGTAAATAAATCAATAAATAATAAAAACTACCACCTGTCTCACTTGTCAAATTCTGGCATAGTATGAAAGGAGCATATCCACAATTATCTATAATTGCAACACCCATTCCCCCCATTTTCCAACTACACATCTGTGTGAGTCTGGATGTTATTCATACACTTCAACCAAAACAGTATATTGTGAAAGATTGAATAAAGAATCAAATATGAGACTTGGCTGTCTTCTATCAAACCAGACCAAGAGATTTGCAAAAATGTGAAACAATGCTCCTTTTCTTGCTAAAATTTTCTTTTAGAAAATATATTTATTTTAGGGGCGCCTGGGTGGCGCAGTCGGTTAGGCGTCCGACTTCAGCCAGGTCACGATCTCGCGGTCTGTGAGTTCGAGCCCCGCGTCGGGCTCTGGGCTGATGGCTCAGAGCCTGGAGCCTGTTTCCGATTCTGTGTCTCCCTCTCTCTCTGCCCCTCGCCCGTTCATGCTCTGTCTCTCTCTGTCCCAAAAATAAATAAACGTTGAAAAAAAATTTTTTTAAAAAAAGAAAATATATTTATTTTAAATTAAAATGTTATTTGCATTAAGACACAATGTTTATTACAGACACTTAAAATGAATCAATAAATGTATTTAAATTTTCTCAGCCTTAATTCCTTTTTTTTTTTCAATTAATTTGTTTATTTTGAGAGAAACAGAGACAGCATGGGTGGGAGAGGGATGAAGAGAGAGGGAGACAGAGAATCCCAAGCAGGTTTCGCACTGTCAGCATGGAACCCGATGCAGGGCTCCAACCCACCAAACCATGAGATCATGACCTGAGCCAAAACCAAGAGTCCTTTGCTCACGTGACTGAGCTACCCAGGCGCCGCTCTCAGTTTTAATTCCTAATGCACTAAACATCAATAGATACATCCTACATTAACTAAAGCTCTTTGGGGTCGTTAAGAATTTTAAGAGTGTAGAAAGGATCCAAGATGAAAAAGTCTGAGAGCTGCTGCCTTGAGTCAAAAAATTATAAGTACTCCAAAAATTAGTATTTGGTAAAATAGATCTTTTTGTACCTTCCATGAATTATTTGAGAGATGTAGAGTGCTAGGCAAATAATAACCCCCAAAGATGTCCAAGTCTTTTTTCCTGGAACCTGGGAATCTGTTACTTTATGTGACAAAAAGGGATTAAGGTTGCAGATGGAATTAAGGTTGGTAATCCACTGACTTTAACTTTGAAAGATTATCCTGGATTATGCAAGTGGAAGAGCAAAGCAGGAGGGTCAGTGTCAAAGTGACGTAGCCTTAGGAGAATTGTACCAGCCATGGCTGGCTTTGGAGCCTGGAAGGAGACACAGCCAAGGAATGGCACAGCCTCCAGAAGCTGAAAAATTCAAGGGAATAAATCCTCCCCATCCTCCCCTGGAGCCCCCAGAAGGGAGCACAGCCCTGCCAACACAATGATTTTAGTCCAGCGATACCCACATAAGACTTCCACCTCCCAGAATGTAAGATAATAATTTGCATTGTTTTCAGGCACTGACAACTTCGAATTTGACCTGAACCCTGTAGTCCGGAAAAACAGATGATGTTAAAAAAAAAAAAAAAAAAAAAAAAAAAACACCATTTAATGCTCTGGGAAACAGCAAAGAACCTCTCTTCATCGAGTGACTTAGATAAGACTCGAGGATGCCCCTCTTGTTTCCCAAAGACAAGGCCAGACACAGATCTTCCAAATGCACATTCTTTGCTTCATACATGATTCAATGGACTGTTTGTCCACAATGACAATTGGAGCAAAATCCATGTTAACCCAACATCAGTTAAGTTTCTCTCTTTCCTCCAGGTCCCTGAACTTTGACCCACCCTCAACCGGAGCCCCTCTTTCTCTCTTATGAACAGGCTGGCCTCAGGGTAACACATTCTCTGCTCTACTGTCCTATCATCCTGCTGCACATACCCAGTTCTACTAGCCTTATTCACTCCTCTTTATAAGACAGAATACTTTTCCTGCCTGACCTAGAAGATGCTTGCAGATCTCGTGGACAGAATGTTCTCCCTGTTGCAATAGTCCCTCCACTTCTCTTGCAATAATCCTTTTGAATAAAGTGCCTCCTTACCTAAGTCCACATTTGTTTTTTATTTGACCCCATTAAGTGTGCAGTCATTTGTTACAGCAGTAATAGGAAACTAACACATATGCCTAGCTCAACTAACAGCACCTTACCACCTAAAGTCATCTTGAGAGAATGAACAAAGCAGGTACAAGAGAAAATAACATCATTTCCCACTCTGCTGTATTTCCCACTGCATTGCTAGTATGGCAGTGCTCAGAGCAAAGGTGGGGACAATTTGAGATTTTGAAGGAGGTCACCCAGATGAGGATCTTTGATCAATCAGATCAATGATCCCTCCATCCAGACTTGCAGGTGGCATAGCAGGAAGTCTCAAAGAACCATCTTAAATTCCTCAGTGGCCCAGAGTCCCGACGATCACTATGGGGACCCCTTGGCAGTCCAGACAACGGGAGTGCACTTGACCTCTTAGGATCTTCCCTTCTCACACACATCTGCATATGAGAACTCTGCTGTCAGCACAGAGCCCTCTTGGGATCCTCTGTCTCCCTCTCTCTCTGCCCTTCCCCTGCTTGCACTCTCCCAAAAAACAAAACAAAACAAAAATGGACATAATAAAAAAGCAAAAGTTGCAAAATTAATGCAACTGATGAAAAATAGAAAGATAATCTTCTTTCAATCATAATATTGTGGAACACTTGAGGAGTACCTACCAAACCTCACGCCGTGTGGTATTTACAAGGATGTTCTTTCAACAAAAAAATGACTTTGTTTTCCTGTTTGCGTTATTTCCAGCATTAGGAGATACCACGCAAACAATGCTGATCATTGCTGGCATGTTGAAGTTGCCAAATGAGACCATTTAGTCCTTAAGAAAAAAATCTTTATCTCCGAAAAGTCACCCTGACGAACCAGATGGTTGAGTACTGTTGGATGCTATTTTAATGTCTCAAGTGCTCATTTTTTTTTTAACTTGAACATTTAAAAATGATGAAGCAAAAGGGCTCCCGGAGCTTCCTTCGCAGCAGGTAGAGCCTGACTGGTGAACAAGACACACACGTGCCCTTGCACACATGCACGTGCACTTTCATCAGTCATCCCTCCCACCCCCAACACACGCTGCTGTTCAGCAACCGCTATCTAAATGTACAGGCTACAAACTTCACCCACCCGGAACACTCACTACTGCGCAAGGAATCCCTACTGTGCTAAAGACAACCACGAAACGTGTACCTGACCCTCCACCTCTTCCACACAGTAGGTACAATCTGAGGTTTCTGACTGATCATAACTATAAAACTCAGAGCAGACCATTTCAGATACGTCATAAAATAAAAAGGTTTACATGGGGAGACCTACCCACAGCTGAGCTCCTGGCCACATTTTATTACTATTTCAGAGCCCAGAAACCTGGTTTGCATTTCCCCTGCAGCTTGAAATCCACAAGAGGCCTTTCCCAGCTGAGTGGCCTAGAGCGGGGGCCACGGGACAGCACACGTGCTCTTTCCGACCAGCCACCTGGCAAAACTGTGACTTGCCCCCATGTGAGGGCTGCAGGTTACAGAGGGGAGTTAGAAAAAAAGCAAAAGAGAGAAAACAAAATCAGGGTGTGCTTTAAATGAACTCAACATGTGCGTGGACAATCATCCACCCCTGGTCCACCTTCGATGCCTGTGGATGCAAGGCATTTCCAACCTGAGCTCCCAGAGTGGGTTTATGGAGAAAGACGGTTTCCTGTTACTCGATGCAAAACTGGGGGGAGCGAGCGGAGATGGAAGCCAATTTTTTTTATCAAATTCTCAATAAAAGGTTAAAACCCACTTCAGTAAGTTTAAAATTCAATGAATTCAGAAATATCCTCTTAAAACTCTCCAGCACAGCTCTAACCATTAAAGGTAATCTCTCATATCTGTGTTTTAACTTTAGCTGTCACCAAAGGGAAGTTTCTCTTTCTTTTTTCTTTTATTTTTTTCTGGGTCCAAGTAAAGAAACTTAAGGAGAAGAATGGGAAAAGCCAAGAAGAGAAGGGAAAATGCAGAACATGGAGTAGAAGACAAATTAACTTCTAGATAAAGAGAAAAGATAAAGGTTATTTATTCTCTCATGAAAAATGAGGATCAAGTAAGAAATTGCTACTGGCTGAGAATTTGAGAGCTAAAGGGATCATTTATTCCAACACTTTTTTTTTTAATTTTTTTTAATGTTTATTTATTTTTGACAGAGAGAGAGAGAGAGAGAGAGAGACAGAGCATGAGCAGGGGAGGGGCAGAGAGAGAGGGAGACACAGAATCCGAGGCAGGCTCCAGGCTCTGAGCTGTCAGCACAGAGCCCGATGCGGGGCTCAAACTCACAGACTTCGAGATCATGACCTGAGCTGAAGTCGGACATTCAACCGACTGAGCCACCCAGGCACCCCTCCAACACTTTCTTTTAATGAGTGAAAATAATTAGTGACTTATCAAAGACCCCACGGCTAAACTTCTGCTGATCACTCCCCAAACCAGCAGCCAGAAACCTGTTCCGGGTGAGCGAGCCCTGGTGAGTGATCAAAGGATCACCTACTGGGTCACGAACGGGCTCCTCGCAGACCGTATTTCCCTCAAGGTTTGCCTTTGAAGATATTATGGGTACACAAAAGCACGCCATGGCCACTGGACCAACCCTGAGCAAATCCCAGTGATTTTTTAAATTTTAGTTGGTGTTTCTTTGGGCTTGATACTACACCTCCCCTGGTGTTTCTTTGGGTGATTGCTACACCCTGGAAATTAAAAGAACGGGATTCAAGAAACATTTTTGCATTTACTGAACAGCTGATTCTGTCGTTTCATGCACTTCTCTGTGCCCGTGCGCATCTTATCATTTAAAAAGATGCTTTTCAAGAGCATGAAAAGATCTGGGCAGAACAAGCTGGGGTGTCAGGGCGCGGTTCACAGATCCTCAGGTCCTCCGCTGTGACCCCCACACGTTCTGTCTCCAACGTTAGCCTTCACCAGCTCTCTTACATGGTCACCAGGCACGTTGGCCGGTCAGGTGTCTACATACCCTCTGTGTACAGCAGCCTGACTCCTTCCTGGCTTTGGCCTTATCTATGACCCTCTCTCCACAATGCCTTTCCTCCTGTGTCTACCTAGCAACCACCTGCCTGTATTTCCTGTCTCTCCCTGACCCCACCACTGGCAGAAATGCCCCCCTTCACCATGACTCCACCCAACTCTAAGGTCGTTGACACTAAGAGCCACATCCTACTCGTCTCTGAAGATACAGCAATTGGCAAAGAGTCTGGCTTCTAGAAGGAAATCTCTGGCTGTAACGGTGAACTGTAGATTTGATGAATTTAGAATTGCTTCAGCTGACCAGTAACTGTTTGTTGATCACCAGCTGTGTACCAGGGCTGTGCTATGAGGAAGGGAGGTAAAAATGAACAAGTCACAGTTTCTGTTTATGAAGAGATTTTAGTTGAGTGAAAATGAAAGCAAATCTCTCCCCTCTGTGGGGGAAAACACATCTGAGTGCATTCATTGCCTCTGATAATAGTCCAGAGGCGCCATATTTACAGATGGAAAACCTGCCCTTATATTCTACCATTCTTAGAGGAACTCACTTAACTGTATATCACATTCATGCCTAATGAAGGTTTAATAATTTGCTATTTTTAAAGTTAAATCCAAGTTAACAGAGGCCTGAAGATATTAGGTTTGGGTAGGGGAAGTACACGAAAGGAAGGAAGAAAACTAAATGTGAGAACAAGAAAAATAGAAGAGATAACCAAATCTTACAGTAGAAGTTTTCATTCTATTTCTTTGTCTCAAAATGAAGGCTAAGGAGAATTTCCCTTTATTCTTTAGAAAATCTGCAGCTGGCCCAGGAGGCCAGACACGTATTCCGTTCCCACCTCCAGACTCCATTTAGAGCATTCTCCTATTTTTAAAAATGGATTTCTGTAAAACGTTTCATAATGTGGATTGGTTTCTTTGGGGTCTGCCTCTGCACTATGGCTGCATAAAAAAAGACATTAATAACTTCTCCGTTAATGGGTTTTTCAGAGTCTCAAAAGACTCACCTTGTACATTATAACTTCCTCCCACTTAGCCCCCTGGCTAAATCTTGATTGCCCTTGTAAGACATCTTTAGGACATATTGCTGAAGTTAAAGATGGTCCTTAGGAGAAATAACTTCTCATATGATGCACAACGCACGCTTATGAACCGGCAGAGCAGAAGCCCCTTCGTTTTGTGTCATTCTACCTTGGTCCCGTGCCACACTCTGCTTCGAGAGGGCTGACCCTGCCTCGGGAATGAAGAATTTCAGCGACAGAGGCAGCTGAGGCTCCCTCCCAGACCTGAAGGGTGACTTTGAACCGGTTATTTCACATCTTTGTCCTTTGCCAGGACATTCCAGTCAGCTTACCCAGCCATCGTTTCACAAGGGGGCATGTGGCGTGTCCGGGACGTTTCTGCATTTTGAAACCTATAGAAGTGGGAAAAGAGACTGTAAATATAGTATGTGTACTATAGTAGTACACACACACACACACACACGAGAATATACATACACTTAGGAAATGTGTGTATATGTGTGTCCGTGTGTATATGTGTGTGTACATGAGTGTGTGTTTGTGTATATACGTACATATGTATGTATGTGTGTACGTGTTCATAGGTTTGTATGTGTATATATATGTGTATGTATACGTATATGTGTATATATGTGTATGTGTATATGTGTGTATGTGTGTACATGTGTATATGTGTATGTATGTGTATATGTGTGTATGTATATGTATTGTGTCATGTGTATATGTGTATGTGTGTGTCTGTGTATGTATATGTGTGTATGTGTGTACATGTGTATATTTGTGTCTGTGTGTATATATGTATATGTATATGTGTATGAATGTGTGTGTATATGTTATATGTGTATGTGTATATGTATGTGTGTATATGTGTGTATATGTGTATGCATATGTACGTGTGTATGTGTATGTATGTGTACGTATCTGTGTATGTGTATGTGTGTATATACGTGTGTATCTGTGTATGTGTATATGTGTGTACATGTGTATCTGTGTATGTATATTATGTGTGTATATGTGTATATGTGTATGTGTACATGTGTATATGTGTATGAATGTGTGTATGTGTGTATATATCTGTGTATATGTGTGTAGGCATGTATATGTGTGTATTTGTGTATGTATATATGTATGCATGTGTATGTGTGTACATGTATGTGTATATGTGTGTGTGTATGTGTGTATATGTGTTTGAATGTGTGTATGCGTGTGTGTCTGTGTATATGTATGTGTATGTATATTTGTATGTATGTGTGTACATGTGTATATGTGTGTGTATGTGTGTGTATGTGTGTGTACGTATGTAGATGTGTGTTTATGTTTAAAGTGTATGACTATATATATGGTAGTTATATATCTATAGCATATAGTTATATAAAGATGGAAAGGGTAGAATCTTGAAACAGGTCTCAAATTTTGTTCTTTGGGGCTGACACCCCAGGATGTAACCCAATAGAGGGCAGGACCTATGTAGGCTCGTGTTTGTCTCTGCATCTAGTATTAAATGTTAGCCTTTCTGGCTCCAACAGGTATGGCGCCTGCGTCTCTCTAACTGTCTGTCGTCGGGACAAACAACTGCTTTAGTTCAGCAAGTAAAACCTGAATTCAGCTGTGATAAGCAAAGAATCCATAGCGCTTCTTGCTGAAGCAGAAGTGTTCGTGTTTTTTGTTTTTTTTTTTTTTTTACCTCTTATAAGTCACAGACAGCTTTAAAAAATAATCTTCTAAAAAAAGGTAGTACATCGGTACATACACACGGAAGTTTGCATGCAATTTTTGGAGGACCATGACTTCAAAGTCTCTCTTCTTGAAAATATTTGCAAAAGCAGTTTGCCTCATCTCCTGGTATTTTTTTCCTTTTGTGTCCAGGTGGGTGGCTCTGTGTTTCACGTTGGTCTACACCAGCTTCAGTGCTGCCCTGAGAATGAACACTCCTTACCTATGTCACCACTAAAATTAATAGGTAACTGTCACCGTGCGCGTCTCACCACACCGCCCTTAGATGAATGACAGTCTGATTAACAAAACGGCACTGGTTTTCGACAGGTGACAAAGCATTTGTGGCGCTGCGGTGAGAGTCCAGACGAACGGCAGTCTGCCTCCCCTCACCACATGACAGGGGACTGTCAGAGGCCAGAGACGCCTGGCCAACATGTCATACAACTGACATGTATGAACAACATTGGTCTCATGGGCCTCCAAGTGCTACACCAAACGTTCAGACACAGAACACGATGAAAAGGAGATGTCCTGGGCTGGCAGCCGCCAACGAAAAGCAGATGTTGAACCATTGCTTCCAAAATTTGGTTCTGTGCCTGGGATCCAGGTAACATGGTGGCTCAGAGCACAGGCCTCGGACTCCCAACAGACCTCCTGTGCTTCTTGATTATCCACTGGTTCCTCATCTACCCTGACCCTCAGTTTCTCCTTGTAGAAAATGGGAATATTGGTGGGGAGAGGATCTCCATGTTCCAGGGTTACAGAGAGAGAAAAGGAGGGGGAGAGCTCTTGGTGGTATCTCTTCTTTTTTTTTTTTTTTAATTTTTTTTTCAACGTTTATTTTTTTATTTTTGGGACAGAGAGAGACAGAGCATGAACGGGGGAGGGGCAGAGAGAGAGGGAGACACAGAATCCGAAGCAGTCTCCAGGCTCAGAGCTGTCAGCCCAGAGTCCGACACGGGGCTTGAACTCATAAACCAAGAAATCATGACCTGAGCTGAAGTTGGCCGCTTAACCAACTGAGTCACCCAGGCCCCCATGTGGTATCTCTTCTTATAAGCTCACCAGTCCTATCAGATCGTGCCCCTACCACAACCTCGTTTAACCTTAATTACCTCCTAAAGGCCCCATCTCCAAATATAGTCACACTGGGGGTCAAGGCTTCAATATATGAATTTGGAGTGGGACTCTGTCCATAGCAAGAGGTAATAGGTTTTATGTATTCTGAGAAACTTGGAATAAAGATCTCAAAAAGATGATATTAATCTTGGATTTTAAAATTTTATAACTTTTGAGCTGAGAAAAAAAATATTGAGAGGGGTGCCTGGGTGGCTCAGTCGGTTGAGCATCTGACTTCGGTGCAGGTCATGATCTCGCGGTTCATGAGTTTGAGCTCCACGTTGGGATCTGTGGTGTCAGCTCAGAGCCTGGAGCCTGCTTCGGATTCTGTGTCTCCCTCTCTCTCTGCCCCTGCCCCATTCACGTGCTCTCTCTCTCCCTCAAAAATAAATTTAAAAAATTTTCTTTTTAATATATTGAGAAAAAAAAAAAACACATAAAAGATATCTCCTCCTCTGGGTTCAGGGAGAGCCAAGCCAAGCATGGAAATTCTTCAACATTGGACCCGCTGTTCTACCTGTTGAGAATCGTTCTACATGTTGAGGTTTGGGCTATGGAACCAGATGCAGGGCACAAGGAACCCTCCAGCATGTACACGGAGAGCATGGGCCCAAGAAGGTGACTCCCCCGGGGCACCAAGCTCCATCCACACCTAGCCATCTGGTGGGCTCGGTGAAGGAGCCAGAGAGAATATTAAGGTTCACATCACAAAGAGAAAGAAAAAGAAGGAAGGGGATATTTTCTGAGGTGGATAAAACCAGCCTGGTTCTCTACTAAATGGGCATGGCTATCTAACTCACTGGGGAAACTAAAATATGAGAATAAGTCCTCCTCGGTCTTCATGCTTCTCTGTCTTCTCTTCTTCCTGTGCCTGAATTCCACTCCTCTCTTCCCTGAGAGGCAACATAGCCCTCCCAGACTCAGGGCCGGTAACACTCACCTCCTCGCTGCTATTCCCTCCCTCTCACCCCTGCAACCGAGCATTCTCCCCAACCCCACACTTACAACCGTGTGATCTTTCCCAAAGCTCCTCAACAGCCTCATGCCTCGGCTTCCTCACCTGTAAAATGGGTATCATATTGACGTGTATCTCATGGCTTTGTGATAATTCCCAAAATCGTCATCTTCTATGCTTTAGTTTAATAGTTCTTACTGCTATTTCAAGGTCTTGACCTTTATTTCTGCAGTGTCCAATCAGCTCCTAAGCCCATCTCGTTCATTTTGTATTTCAGATATTGTATTTTTCAGTTTTATAATTACATTTGGTTCTTCTTTGATCTTTAATTTCTGTTCTTGCTGTATTCACGTTTTCTTTTAAGTCTTTTAGCATATTTCTGCTAGTAGTTTTCAAGTTCTTATCTGACGTCATATGTTTTCATTCAGATGTGGACCTTGAGAAAATTAACAGAAGACCATGGGGGAAGAAAAAAATGGATACAAACAGAGAGGGAGGGAGGCAAACCACAAGAGACTCTTAAATACAGAGAACAAACTAAAGGTGGACAGGGAGGGTTGGGGGGAGAAGGAAAATGGGTGATGGACATTGAGGAGGGCACTTGTTGGGATGAGCACTGGGTCTTGTGTGTAAGCCAATTTGACAATAAATTAAATTTTTAAATAAAAAACAAAAAAATAAAATTCCTGCCTGTTCATTCCACCATCTCTGTCATTTCTAAACCTATTTCCATTGACCTACCTCCCCCCTAATTATAGGTCATATTTTTTTGCTTCTTTTCATATCTAATAATTTTTCACTGGGTGGTGGATTTTGAGAATATTATGTGACTACTGAATGTTGTTGTTTTCCTTAAGGAGTATTGTGTTTGTTTTGGCAGGTACTTAAACATCAGTTTGAACCTCCAGATACTTGTTTTTTAGGCTCCATAAGTGTAGGTTCAGAGTAACCTTAATTCTGGGGCCATCTTAGCTCCAGGGCTGAGGCATGAACTCTTGGAGTCTCTGCTAAGGCATGATCTTCTGAAGGCTTGACTGAACGCCCGAGGTATTCCTTCTGACTTGTCAGAAATTAGACTTCTCCTAATGCTGTGTCAGCTCTTGGAATTATTCATTCACAGTCCCATACTAGTTACCCTTCACCCAGCCTTGTGGAGTTTCATCCTTGGCTTATGCGGCTTAGTGGTCAGCCAAAGGTCAAGGGCAAACCTACGTGCAGATCTCTGGACCTCTTCCTCCCAGCAGCTTCCTTCTTTAGCTCTCTGCTCTGCAAATTCCAGCTCCCTCCTCCTGTCTTCTCAGCTCAGTGCACCCAGTATGTTTTGTTTGTTTTCCCTCTCAGGAAATCTAAGACCACTATAGGATTCACATTGTTAGTTTTCCTTCTTCAGACGGCACTGACTATTGTCAAATACCTGAGAGCAGTATTTCCTACATTTGACCGGTGTCATAGTTGATTACAGAGGACGGTGAGTCCCATGTCGCTTTTATGTGCACCTGTATACACAATCATTATACAATTGTCATTGAAATAGAACCATTTTTTGAATTAGTCTTCGACACCCCACTAGACCATGGTAGGGTTGAGAATTTTTGTCTTTCATATTTGTAGACCCTGAGTCTAGCAAGATGCCTGGTATGTAATGAGCATTAGTATGAAATATTTGTTGAATTGATACACAATTTCTTCCTCACTCCTGACCAAGGGCGGCCAGCCTTCCAGGTGTGACTGGCAGGCTGACTTAAGTTTCTTTTTTACTTTCCGTGTTTCCTGCCCCTGCTTTCTTCACATGGAGGCCTATGTGAGTTAAGGCCAATCTCCTTTACTTGATTTTTGATTTGGGGATTTTTAACTATATCATATCCCAAGTCCAACCAGATTAGTAATAGAGCATAAAAGATGTGGACTTTCCCCCTTGGCCAGTCTATACAAATCAGCCTGTGAAATACCTTATGCAATCCCTGGCACACAGGTGGTAGCTAATAAATGTATTGTTATTTCTGTACTTTCAACCAATCACTCATCATGGAGTCAGAAATAATCATAAGAATCCACCATATTTGTATTCCCTAAATGCAAGTTAACAGAAGCACTCCGTGGTTCATTTGCCACTCTAATTACATATCTACCTTGCCTTTTACATGCAAAATTTTTAATTTGGCTTTGATCTCCATTCACTGTAAGTGTTTCATCCCCTTACTTATTAGTTTCATGTTTTATGCTGTTGTCTATCTATTCTTAAGATGTGTAAGCTCCTGGTAGGCAGTAATATCAGAAATAGCCAATGCTTATGTAGCACTTACTCTATGTCAAACACTATTGCAAGTATTGTAGGTCTATTAACTCATTTAAACTTCCTGAGATTGTAGGTACTATTATTATCTCTATTTTAAAGATGAGAAAACTGAGATCCATAAAGGTTATACGGTGTATGCAAGGTCACCTAAGTAGGAAATATAGGGGCAGCGATTCAAACTCCAGAACCTAAACTCCTACTTGCTACCAGATGTTGCTTTTGCAAGGATAATCTTGTGTCCTCTGTCAAAGCACTACTCTTCATACATAACTATGGTGTGTCTTTAACTGGATACCAGCCCAGCACATGCCTCATCCCAGATCCACCCAGTTCCATCTGCCCCTGGGTCTCAGCTACTTTCTTCACCTCCTTGCCAGAATGGCTCCAGTCAAGACATATATTTCTGCAGTCCTCTCTTCCTGTCTCCAGACACCAACAAATTTCTCAGCCTCTCCAGAGCACAAGAGTCAGGCTTTGTCATGGCTTCTATACCTTCACCATTGCAAGAACTACAAGAGTCCCAGCACCCAGATCCGATGTGACATGAGCTTTGGAGAGTCTAGCTTTCCCAGTAGTTGTCCAGAGTGACAGAATGCTATTACTAAGGCGTGTGAAGAGTTAATGCCCCATAGGAAGTACTTTGACCTGAGACAGACAGGAAGAAGCTAGCAGATAAATTCCTCTCCCTCCCTCCCCACTTGATTGCTCTAAGGCACAATGATATCATATCACCTCTCCACCCTTCTAGAGACACCTCCTGTGACTGAGCAATCAACTCTGTCATCCTGAGTAACTGTAGCCAACTTTGCTAAGCACCACTTTGAATTTTTTCCTGTCTTCGTTGCCTAACTTTTCTTTTTCCCTTACTCTTGCTTCCTTCAGATTGTATCTCCAATATAAAAAAAAAAAAAAAAAAAAAAGCATGCAATCTTGACTTTAGGCTCTGTTTTCTCAAGCCCAAACAATTTGTTTCCTTCCAATAATACAGATTAATTGGTGCTGACACATATATCCTCTGTCTTGGTATATTAATTAGTTTTTGTTGTATAATAAATTATCCAACACTTTGTGGCTTGAAACAATAAAGGTGTATTATCTCATGGTTTCTGTGGGTAAGGAATTCAGAAGTGGCTTATCTGGTGGCTCTGGCTCAAGGTCTCTCATGAGGTTGCAGTTAAGATATGATCCAGGGCTACAGTCATCTGAAGGCTGGACGGGGGCTGGAGGATGTGCTTGACGGGGGCTGGAAGATGGCGCTCTCACATGGCTGTTGGCAGGAGGCCTCATTTCTCATTGCCTCTTGGCCTTAGAAGGTCTTATTCCTTCACCACAATGGATCTTTCCGTAGGGCTGCTTAAGTGTCCTCACAGTGTGACCACTGGCTTTCTCTAGTGTGAGTAATCCAAGAGAGAGCAATGAGGAAGATGCAATCTCTTTTATGACCTAATCTTTGAAGTCACACACCTTCATTTTCACCATACTTACAAAGTCTGGCCCACACTCAAGGGAAGCAGAATTCTGCTTGACTTTTTGAAGAAAAGAGTGTCAAAGAATTTGTGGGAAGATTTTTAAATCGCCAAACCTGGTTCCTTATTTACCAAGAATAAATATCTAAAGGACAGACTGCTAAGGATAGAGTCTGTAGATGAAATAGAGTGATGCTAATAATCCTACAAAACCATTAAACTAATGATCATCACCAACCAGCTGTCTTTTTGTATTGTACTATCATAAATGGTTCAAACATGTTTTTAGATTTGAGTATAATGTCAAGGAAAGTGCTCTGAAGTCATCGGGTCACCAGCTAGACCCCATACTTGACCTTTACTTCCCCCCTGCGTGTACTCACCAACCATGGTCCCACATTTTTCCTTAAGCTCTTCTTTCCAGTTTATCTCTGAACTCAGGCAAATGGAAAGTGAAACCACCTCTCGAGCAATAGCGACCTCCCTGACAAGGCCTCCAGCTGGCCCAGACCACCCAGACCAATTTGAGCTTAACCCCTGATTTGCACCTGCACAAATGGGTGATGGAGTGACCCCCAGAGTGACTGACAACCACCTTTACCCATTATAATACTAAAATCTCCACCCGAAGAGGGACACATGTGTCATTTACATAACATACAATGTGTGTATAGGCACGTTTCCTTAAGGCGCATGCACAACCTTATGCTCACCTCAACATAGGATGACAAGGCATCCCAGTCAAAGTATACATCCTAACCCTAAATCAAAGGAACACATTCACTCTCACTCAGGGAGTCATGCCTTTGGAAGCTATTCCCCATCATCTCCTTATTTTCTGCAAATGAAGTTATTTTGTGTGACAACTCAACCTGGGACAGGTTCGGACTCACTGAGGAGTGAATTCACGCTGGTTCAGTTACAATCTTAGTATATTACTTCTTTGTTTCCTCAGATCTATATCTGCATATTATAATCAATATCCCAACATTTGATCAATACTGATTGCATCTACTGTAAATACTGACTGCATCTATTAATGAGTGTCAACAAAAATAAATGTTCTCATTTGTCAGCAATCACAAGGTTGTTCGAAGAATCATATAACTTAGCAGTTGAAAAATCATGTTAGTGTACTGCCTGGCACAGTAGATGTTCAATAAATGTTTCTCTCTAGATCAAAACAAAAATATATATATAAACCATTAATCAGCCAATAGCTCTTGACATTGCTGTTTGAGTCACTATAGCTATGATCACATAGGCTCTAGATCATATAACCTGATATTTTTCCCCTCTGCCCCCATCTGGTGGTAAGTAACTTGTCTCTTTCATCTGATATTTTATTGGTACAAAATATACAAAAATAATAACATGTCAGGCTGAGCATTTTTCTGCTTAACTGTCTTCTTCTCATACTTAGTCTATCCCTTTGCCTTTAACCTTGGTGAAACATAACATGAATCTCTTTTTTACACTGTAGTTTTAATGAGGTTGTTACCCTGCATATCCAATGAGATAGTGGCTTATGTCATAAATTTCATACTTCAAGGTATATGCCTTCAGCTGTTGAATTAACCTTATAACTGAAAATAAATTTCAATTGCTGATCACAAGAACTTTTGATGTATTATTAATATTATTATTATTTAAAATGAAGGTTTTGCATGCAAGCAAGGTAAACCTTATGAGTAGGCATTCACTAAAAATGCTTCTGTTTCTGATTAAGTTCCTATGTACAGCCAACTTAATTATTTGTGATACTAGGTAACAATATAATTGAAATGAATGATTGAATAACTCCATCTTATTTTCCAAAACCTTTCATTTTCTCTTGGCCACAACATCTGCCACACTTTAATAACTTAAGTTTGATCTCCTTCTATTTCTACTACCCCTGTTTATAGATGAAATGCTAATAAACAAACAAGAGTCAAAATATGTCAGCTGGAAGAAGAAAAGAGATTCATGTACCCCAAAATGAATATTAATTCCCTAAATAAATAAGAATCAACAGCATGTCCTATAATAACGTAGAAGGGGGAAGCTTTCCATAGTGGTAATGATAAGTGATATGCCATCAGATCAAGAAAGAGTGTTTCTTGTCCACTAAACCAATCATCTTCAACTCCTGCCCCACTGTAACCTAAAGTTCACGATGCTAAAGCATTGTACTGGAAAGGATTCCAGAAACAAAGACATGGATAGAAGGAGAGTGGTGGCACATCTAACTCTGTCTAGGTTGTTGAGAACAGCCTTATTCACAATAAATTGCTCCAACCATTTTGTATCCAACATGCTCACTTAATTCACATGAGCCTCACCTTTGGGCCAACCATACCTTCCATTTCTGGGATGCAGGTTACCATTTACCATTCACTTCCTGCACCCCACCTCCACTAATCCATCTGCCCTTTGGATTCCCCCCTCACTACCAGAGAAGGACAGCAGCAATGAGAGAAGTTATACATAAAATCCAAGCAAGAGAAGGACACAGGGAAGACAAGACAGCCATGCTTCACGGGAACAGTCAGAGATTGTCACAGCTTTGAAAGGGAATTTTAATTCTTAAGGCAAAAAGAATAATGCAAGTTTGATGTCTCTGGAAATTTGCCTGGTAATTCACTATCTTAAGGATGGACCCAGTTTGTCTTAAGGATCTACTCATGGGCTGAGGGCAGACTTCTACAGCGGGCTTAGAGCTAGGCTCGACCTGTCAGCTCCGGAAGGCATTTCTTTGTACAAAGCAGTAGCTTTTCCATAAAAGGTCAATGCTAAATGAACATGTGTTCAGCAAATATGTTTATCCAGTGCCTAGTTTATGAAGGAACTCTGTAGATGTATTGTTATCATTATTATTATATCTACCAGATGACACTCTGGCAGAGAACTTGACACTCCTGGCCCTTTGGAGGTTAGCGCAAAGTACCAGTCCAGCTTATCAGGGAGAGAGTCCGACTCTTTCTCTCAAAGAACCAGGAAACTACTCCACAGTTCACTTCCCTTTCTAGTCACGGAGGAGCACTTTCCCTCCCCTGGCTCAGTGCACCTCCTGAAGCACAGTTCTTCCCCAGGCTGTCTCAGGCACCCATTTCTTTAATGAGTGCTTTGCCCTGACAGAGCTGACTCAGACAGATGCACAAGGGCCCCGCTCTTGATGTGTCTTACATCTTGAATGTCCTTCCAAACAAATGCCCAGTAGCTGAGAGCCCATTTATTGAAGAGACAAATGCATTTGTTTTGTTACAGAGCTGCAGGCAAAGTATAGTAGTCTGGAAATAGGATGAGGGAAAAAATATCTTTGTATTGTTAAGACCTAACATGACTGAAGTCAAAGTCAGAAAGCCAACAAAGTCACAAGGTCACACGAATTTACACCAAAGACCCCTTACACCCAATTTTAACATGTTCATGCGTGCATGTAGTTTGATTAAAAAAAAATTCTGTGGGGCACATGCTTGTCTCAGTTAGTTGAGTGTCTGACTTTTGATTTCACCTCATGTCATGATCCCAGGGTTGTGGGATCGAGCCCCGCATCAAACTCTGCACTGAGCGTGAAGTCTGCTTGGGATTTGCTATCTCTCTATCTCTCTCTCTCTCCTCTCTCTCTCTCTCTCTCTCTCTCTCTCTGTCTCCTTCTGCTTCTCTCCCACTGGTGCACACTCTCTCTTTCTCTAAAAATTAAAAAACAAAACAAAACCTTTTGAAAACTGAATCTTAATCTTGCTAATTCTTAATCTAAGCAACTATTCATTTATATTAATAAAATGGGTCCTTCATGATATCCATGTGTAATTTTTACCTGCCTTTCTACAACTTCAGTATTGAACATTGGATTTATTATTTTTCTACTTCCTAGACTACTTACCTATGCAATTGCCTTCTTTCCTGTAAAGTTTTTCTTTGTAAGCTGAATTCCAGCCTTGCCCCTTCCAGGCTGTGACCTTGAGCGAGTCACTACACCTGCTTCTGTGTCAATCTCTTCATCTGTGGAGTGAGGATATAATAGACCCAACCTCATAGGGGAGCTGAAAGAAATGAAGTGTTGCTACATTGAAAAGCACTCAAAACTGAGGCAGGCATGGACCCATGTCAAATGTCACCTCAGAGAGAGAAAAAAATTCAGGTTACAATATCTGACATTTCAATATTATAAAGTGAACACTCAATATTAGTCATTCTGATTAGCCAAAGATCCAGGACCCAATAGGACCATGTTCCAGGTGTCCTAACCCCAGACATTCTTATGTCATTACATCATGTTTCATTGGTGACATCCCTACCATGAGCTGACTCCTGAATTTTTAGGCTTTCTGTCTTCTCTGGTACCCAGGCATGTTGACAAGGTTGACTTCTGTGATCCCACTTCTCAGACTCCCCATAGACACACTTTTGTGCGCGTCCTTTGACTCCAACCTCTTCTGTCTTGAGTAACTTCACACGATACCATCCTCCAGTGCCCCCCTCCTAACACCATCCCAAAGACAGCTAAACGAAGATGCTCAGGTCCCTGTGCACAAGGGGTACCTGCTCAAGTGCATCCTGGGCGAACATCCTGAGCAGTGGTGAAGCAAAGCAGCACAGACCCATCTTTGGACTTTGTTTGAACTCTGTCTCTCTGCCATCACTTGCAGTTTAAAGAAAAACAAGTAATATTTTTTAAATGTCGCTGTCATTACATCAAGTAGAAAGAAATTTGCCGCCAACAAGATAGCAGCCTTGGCACATGCTCTACTCCTGTTCCCCTTCTTTGCTTCCCAGAAAACCCAGAACAGAGGAGGAAGGGTTTGGAAGAGAAATGAGACACCCCTAAACCAGAAGCAACAATCAGTTGACTGGTTGCATCTAGCCAGGCCTCCTAGAAAGGCAGCAGCAGCCTACCTCATGACCACATACACTCTCCACTCTCCACGGCCATGGCCACAGCCACCGCCTCCTTTCTTTGAAGAACTTCCCACATCAGCCTCAACCTACCTTTCTGGCCTGATCTCCTTTGATGGCCCACACATGCATAACACACTCCGGCAAGGGTGGCATATTTGATGGTCCCCAGTGATCTTTCTCAATGACTTGTGATATTATCTCCACAGGAAGTTCTTTCCTCGTCTCTCCTCCCATCTTGCTCATTTTCCATATTTAGTTTGCTTCTTCTCTGAGCTCAGTCACTGTGTCCCCCCACACTTGCAATGAGATATGATCTCTCTGCACCTAACCTGTCTCAGCACTGTGAGTCTACCTCTCCTTGAGCCCTTACTCCACTCAGTTATACATTATAATCATTCACATATTGAATTGTGTCCTTTGCCACCATCAAGCCGTATCATCTTGAGGGTAGAGACAGTATCGTTGTATCCCCTGCCAGGCCTAATACAGGGCTTGGCATGCTGAAAACACTGAGTAAACATTTTTCAAGTGGAATTAAAGATTGTACTGTGGATAAATATCCTTTGAGTTACTTTATATTTGTTTAAATTTATTTTGTTTTATTTTGCAAATATAACCGACCATATCAACTTAATATATCTTTTTCCCTGCTTTGTTCCTGTTACTGGCAATGGACAACATTCTCAACACACTGTGTAAGAAGTGGAAAGCTAAAGGAGCAGAAAGAGTGACAAAAAATGGAGAACCAGGCCTTGCATTTAATCTTCATGTTTTACATTTCAGGTGAAAGTGAAAAAGCTTCTCAGGTTCTCAGATAACCTGCATAATGCACGAGGCTATGGCTCCACTGGAATAAAATAAAACTTTAAACACAAGGTTGTATTATTATTCTTTGAGACCACACTTCTCAATTATCCTTCGGTTTATCTCTAGACCTTTATCCCCATGATTCAGGGTTCTCTTCCTTTTTTTTTTTTTTTTTTCATTGTAAACAATTCACTTTACAAATGTAGAATAAAAAAATTAGGCTTCATCATAAGAAATTCTGGATGCTGGGAGAAAATAAATCCTATCTCTTTTCCTCCCTGAGCCTGGCTTCTTGGTCTCTGTGGTTTCTTCTCTCTGGATCTGTGCCTTTTAAATGCCTTAAGATCAAAAAGTGGGAAGGTGGAAAAGTGAGAAGAATGAATTTAATGAGGACAGCTGGGTACTATGACTCTGTAATCAATAAGTAAGTACAAAGCAAGGGAATGTTGTTGGAGAGCTATTTTAAATGTGTCATCTTTTTTCTCAACAGGAACACCTGGAAGAATGTACTATTTGTTTAAATGGATTCTTATAAGGCTCATCAGAACCCAGCATATTATAATAAACCCATGATATTTAATACAGACAGTGTGATAAGATAAAAACTGTCAAGTTTTTTGTTTCAGATTCTTTAAAAGACATTGAATTGCTGAACCAATTGGAAAGAAGAAACAAGAAAAAAAGGCAGGAAGGGTTAGAACGTAGGAGGGAGAGAGGGAAGAATACTGATTTGGGGAAGGCTAGCTCAAGCTGTCTCCTCTAGTAAATAACTGAAAAGCAAGGAAGACTTTCAAGTAATTTACACAGCACTTGTCCAAGTCCAGGGTTGAGTGTATCTAAAGAAACAATCCATCAGTTATTAACATTAAAAAGCTCCAATAAAGCCGTTTGAAATTTCTGAATGGATGTTATTGTAATTTCATTTCCTGAACACGTAGCCACGTACCTATCTGTTGTAGAGTTGGTGATATCTGAGGTATCCTTCCAGATTCAATGACCAAAAAGCTAAGTGTCTTAGCTTTGTCCTTTACCATACACAGCACTTCTGTGCTGCGGAGGAACAGAACAAGGTTGAGTGAAAGAAAGGTCTTTACAAACTGAAATATAGGGGTGCTGGGTGGCTCAGTCAGTGAGTGACCATCTGCTGATTTCAGCTCAGGTCATGATCCAAGAGTCATGGCATCAAGGCCCTTGTAGGGGTCTACGCTCCTGCTTAAGATTCTCTGTCTCTGCCTCTCTACCTCTCTCTCTGTCTCTGTCTCTCTCAAAAAATAAAAAGAAAGAAAGAAAGAAACTGGAATATACATTTTTAAAGAAAATCAGCAAGGAAAAAGGGACGATTTCAGGCATTGTCCTCTATCATAATTCTCCATTCAGATATTCTTATTCGAAGACTCAGATTTTCTTAAAAGCAATATGCCCCCATCTTTTCTCTTGCCATTTCCATAACTTAAAAATTCCTTCTAAGGACACCTGGGTAGCTCAGTCAGTTAAGCTTCCAACTCTCGATTTCGGCTCAGGTCATGATCCCAGATTCATAGGATGGAAAACCTTGCATCAAGCTCTGCACTGAGCATGGAGCCTGCTTGGGATTCTCTCTCCTCTCTCTCTCTCTCTCTCTCTCTCTCTCTCCCCCTGCCCTTAACCCCCCCTCCCTCTCTCAAATAAAAATTTTAAAAAATCCTTCTATTCTTTTTTCCTCTTATTAGGGTTGTTAGATTTTATAAATAAAAAATACAGGGCATCCAGTTAAATTTGATTTTCAGATAAATAACCATTTTTTTAGTAGTAAGTATATTTCATGAAATATTGGGAAATTTGTACTAAAAAGGATTCATTATTCACCTGAAATTCAAATTTAACAATGAATCTTTTTTTTTTTTTTTTTTTGGTATAAGTATGTCCCAAATATTGCATGGGACATACTTACAGTGAAAATTTATTTGTGGTTGTTCTGATGTTCAGACTGAATCCGCTGTATTTTATCTGGCAGCTCTGCTGTTAGGTAAATTCTCCCATCGTTCGAGCCCCGATCAAATCCCATTTCTTCAGTGAATGCTTCCATACCCATCTTATTTTGAAAAGATTCATGCATTTATTCATTACCCCCCAATCAAATATGTAATGAGCAACTATTTCCCCCAGGAATGTGCTGGGTACTGGGATAAAAAAGCAAAACCAAGTCCATAGCTAACAGGTAGAAGATGGCCTTGGAGGTGGGTGATAATGACCCAGGGGAGAAAAAGTCACAAGAGAGATGCACAGGAAAATCCCATAAATAAGGGATTTATTATCCCTTTGGGGTGTCGGAAAATCCATAAATAAGCATCCTTATAGGATGGCAACCTGACTGTCCCTTTATGTCCTATCTAACTCTATGTTATATTAACATTTGGAGACATATCTTCTACTTCTCAGCCTCTTCCTGGTGTCACACTTCACCTACAGTAGAACTTGTGTTTGTTTTGTGCAGTGAAGCCCTTTTCTTGATCCCATTCACTTGTTCTCCTTTGGAGTTTTTAGAAAGATAACCCCAAGCTTGAGTTTTGTTTGCTTCACTTTACGGTGAGAAATGGTGCCTTTTCCAACGTACTAAATGTGACAGGTATCACTTCATGTGCTTCACATGGTCACTCAATCCTCACACTACTCAGCAAACGAGGGTACTCTTTATATCCCATTTCATGGAAGAGGAAACAAAGATACAAAAATGGTTCATTGACTTGCCCCAAATCACACCAATAATAAAGGCTTCACTAAGATTCAAACCCAGGAGCCTGGCTTCAGAATGCTGTGTTGCCACTCTGTGATAGAGGTGATTTTAAAAATGGAAGTTAATAATAATAGTAGGAGACTTCTACACCCCACTCACAGCAATGGACAGATCATCTAATCAAAAAATCAACAAGGAAACAATGGCTTTGAATGACACACTGGACCAGATGGACTTAACAGATATATTCACAACATTTCATCCTAAGCAGCAGAATATACATTCTTCTCCAGTGCACATGGAACATTCTCCAGAATAGACCATATACTGAGACACAAATCAGCCCTAAGTAAGTACAAGACGATCGAGATCACACCATACATATTTTCAGACCACAGTGCTGTGAAACTCGAAATCAACCACGAGAAAAAAAATTGGAAAGGGAACAAATACTTGGAGACTGAAGAACATCCTACTAAAGAATGAAAGGGCCAACCAAACAGTTAAAGAGGAAATTAAAAAGTATATGGAAGTCAATAAACATGATAACACCACAACCCAAAACCTCTGGGATACAGCAAAGGTGGTCATAAGCGGAAAGTATATAGCAACCCAGGCCTTCCTAAAGAAGGGAGAAAGATCTCAGATACACAACCTGACTTTATGCCTTAAGGAGCTGGAAAAAGAACAGCAAATAAAACCCAAAACCGCAAACGACAGGAAATAATAAAGATTAGAGCAGAAATTAATGCTATCAAAACCAAAAAGCAGTAGAATAGATCAATGAAACCAGAAGCTGGTTCTTTGAATGAATTAACAAAATTGATAAGCCACTAGCCAGTTTGATCAAAAAGAAAAAGGAAAGGACCCAAATAAATAAAATCAAGAATGAAAGAGGAGAGATCACAACCACAGCAGAAATAAAAACAGTAATATGAGACTATTATGAGCAATTATATGTCAATAAAATGGGTAATCTGAAAGAAGTGGACAAATTCCTAGAAACATATAAACTACCAAAACTGAAACAGGAAGAAATAGAAAATTTGAACAGACCCATAACCAGGAAGGAAATCGAATTAGTAATCAAAATCTGCCAAAAAACAAGAGTCCAGGGTCAGATGTTTTTCCAGGGGAATTCTACCAAACATTTAAGGAAGAGTTAACACCTATTCTCTTGAAGCTGTTCCAAAAAATAGAAAAAGAAGGAAAACTTCCAAACTCTTTCTATGAAGCCAGCATTACCTTGATTCCAAAACCCCACTAAAAAGGAGACAGAGACTCCACTAAAAGGAGAACTATAGACCAGTTTCCCTGATGAACATGGATGCAAAAATCCTCAACAAGATATTAGCCAACTGGATCCAACAATACATTAAAAAAAGTATTCACCACGACCAAGTGCGATTTCTACCTGGGTTGCAGGGCTGGTTCAATATCCACAAAACAGTTAACATGATTCGTCACATCAATAAAAGAAAGATCAAGAACTATATGATCCTCTCAGTACATGCAGAGAAAGCATTTGACAAAATACGCATCTTTTCTTGATAAAACCCTCAAGAAAGTAAGGCTAGAAGGAGCATACCTTGAGATCATAAAAGCCATATATGAACAACCCAAGGCTAATATCATCTTCAAAGGGGAAAAACTGAGAGCTTTCCCCCGAAGGTCAGGAACAAGACAGGGATGTCCACTCTTGCCACTGTTATTCAACAGTATTGGAAGTCTTAGCCTCTGCCATCAGACAACACAAACATATAAAAGCCATCCAAACTGGACAGGAGGAGGTCACACTTTCACTGTTCACAAATGACATGATACTCTATATGGAAAACCCAAAAGATTCCACCGAAAAAACTATTAGACTTGATCCATGAATTCAGCAAGTTGTAGGATATAAATCAATGCACAGAAATCGGTTGCATTTCTATACACCAACAATTAGGCGACAGAAAGAGAAATCAAGGAATCAATCCCATTTACAGTTGCACCAAAAACCATAAAATACCTAGCAATAAATCTAACCAAAGAGGTGAAAAATCTATATGCTGAAAACTATAGAAAGCTTAGGAAAGAAATTGAAGAAGACACAAAAAAATGGAAAAAGATTCCATGCTCTGGATAGGAAGAACAATATTATTAAAATGTCAATACTACCCAAAGCAATCTACAAATTCAATGCAATCCCTATCAAAATAACCCCAGCATTCTTCCCAGCACTTGAACAACTAATCCTAAATTTGTATGAACTCAGAAAAGACTCCGAATAGCCAAAGCAATCTTGAAAAAGAAAACCAAAGCAGGAGGCGTCACAATCCAGACTTCAAGCTATACTACAAAGTTGTACTCATCAAGGCAGTATGGTACTGGCACAAGAACAGACACTCAGATCAATGAAACAGAATAGAGAACCCAGAAATGGGCCCACAGAAATATGGCCAACTATCTTTGACAAAGCAGGATAAGAATATCAATGGAATAAAGAAAGTCCTCTTCAGCAAGTGGTGCTGGGAAAACTGGACAGGACATGCAGAAGAATGAACCTGGACCACTTTCTTACACCAGACACAAAAATAACTCAAAATGGATGAAAGACCTCAGTGTAAGAGACAGGAAGCCATCAAAATCCTCGAGGAGAAAGCAGGCAAAAACCTCTTTGGTCTTGGCCACAGCAACTTCTCACTCAACACGTCTCCCGAGGCAAGGGAAACAAAAGCAAAAATGAACTAATGGGACCTCATCAAAATAAAAAGCTTCTACACAGTGAAGGAAACAATCAACCAAAACTAAAGGCAACCGACAGAAGGGAGAAGATATTACAAATGACCAGATCAGATAAATGGTAGTACCAAAATCTATAAAGAACTTATCAAACTCAACACCCGAAAAACAAATAATCCAGTGAAGAAATGGGCAAAAGACATGAATAGACACTTCTCCAAAGAAGACATCCAGATGGCCCAGCCGACGCATGTAAAAATTGCTCCACATCACTCATCAATGGGGAAATACAAATCAAAACCACAATGAGATACCACCTCACACCTGTCAGAATGGCTAACATTAACAACTCAGGCAACAACATGTGGCAAGGATGCGGAGAGAGAGGATCTCTTGCGCTGCATGGGGGCAATGCAAGCTGGTGGAGCCACTCTGGAAAACAGTATGGAGGTTCCTCAAAAAATTAAAAATACAACTGCCTTACAACCCAGCAATTGCACTACTAGGTATTTATCCAAGGGATACAGATGTGCTGTTTCAAAGGGACACATGCATGCCAATGTTATAGCAGCACTACCGACAATAGCAAAGTATGGAAAGAGCCCAAATGTCCATCGATGGATGAATGGATAAAGAAGATGTGGTGTATATATACAATGGAGTATTACTCGGCAATCAAAAAAGAATGAAATCTAGCCATTGCACACCTATGTGGATGGAACTGGAGTGGATGGCTAAGTGAAATTAGCCAGAGAAAGACTAAATCATACGACTTCTCTCATATGAGGACTTTGAAAGACAAAACAGATGAACATAAGGGAAGGGAAACAAAAATACTATAAAACAGGGAGGGGGGACAAAACAGAAGAGACTCATAAATATGAAGACCAAACTGAGGGTTACTGGAGGGGATGTGGAGCGGGGATGGACTAAATGCATAAGGGGCACTAAGGAATCTACTCCTGAAATCATTGGTGCATATATGCTAACTAATTGGATGTAAATTTTTAAAAATAAAAAATAAAATTAAAAAATATATAAAATAATAAAATGGAAATTATATAAGCTTCTGGAATTTTCTGTGGACACTTTATTTGTTCTTTTGTTATCATTTTATTTTTAAAACAGCAATCCTTTTTATGTTTCTAATGGTCCACAAAAGAACCACATAGGCCCAAAGACAATTCAAGGGAAGAAATGTTAAGAAGGAGGCTAACACAATGCAATCTCACACACTGAAAGCGTAAGTTAGTTCATGACCCTTCCCTTCATTATTATCTGCCCCAATCCTTCTGTCTGTGCTATGGGTTAAGCCTGGATTCAAGTGCAAACACGGTGCACATCCCTGGTTACTACTAGACAACAGCAGACCCGATCGATCTAAGACAACAAAGTCATGAAAGCCTTTTCAAGTAACTGTTTAACTGTAAGTTAGTTATCATGCAGTTAGAAGAAGTAAAATCATTCCTCAACGTGCAGCAAGAAATTTAGAGAAAGCCAAACATGGTGCCAAGAGACGTACTTGGGATGGAGGATTGTAACCTTATTACCTGACTTATAAAATTACAAACTCGAGTGTGCCGAATGCTCTAAATCTTATGACCTCCCAAAATGTGACCTGGAGAAGCCCACTTGATGAATATTAAAAATATCCATTTTATGGGGCACCTGGGTGGCTCAGTCAGTTAAGTGTCTGAGTCTTGATTTCGGCTCAGGTCGTGATCTCACAGTTCATGGGATCAAGCCCCACATGGGGCTTTGCACGGACAGCACAGAGCCTGCTTCAGATCCTGTCACCTCTCTCTGACCTTCCCTCACTCGTGTGCGTGCGTGCATGTGCTCTCTCTCTCTCTCTCTCTCTCTCAAAAACTAAAATAAACATAAAAATATATCCATTTTTCTATTTGCATAAAATGAGAATACTTAAAACATAAGAGATTAATTTGGAGGCACTCAAACCCCCATTCTCTAAAAAGGATACTGCCTGTTCCCTCTTCTTGGTGGCTGGGACTTCTAGCAAATATGTCATGATTTAAATTTCAACTACATGGGATACAAAGAGATGTCCACCTTCAAGAAATCACCTTCCACTATGAATAACAGAAGCTGTGGTCATCTGGTCTCAGTGTTTGTGTCCCACTTAATTTGGTGCAGTACATCAGGGGAAGTTTGGCTCAGTGTAATTGTTGCCAATAAATTACAGTGTTAAAACAAGTAAAATTATTGAGAAGAGCTGTTTGGCCCTAGGCGGCATTCTGATACCAAAGCTAAGACTTCACTAATATTTTTTTAAGGTCGTTGAACTAAAACATAGCCAAAGGCCTCTTTCACTTTCTGAGTCAGAAGACAGTGCAGAAATGGGAAGTTACCAATAGCAAATTATGGTAATTTAATACTTCATATAAATCAAAAGTTTCAAAATCTCAAAATATATGGAATTCTCTTACTTTGGACAAATTTTCCACCATATAAATTAGTGGGAGCTTCATATATAATTGATAATAGTGTGACATTTAGAAAAATATAAAATGTCAACAGAGACGTCTTGAGTAAACAGGTCACAAAAGCCTGTGCTTATAACAGTAAGAGATAAATCGGTTTGGGGGAATAATAGAATCTCAGAGGTTGAAAAAACTTTAAAGGTTACTGAGTTTACTACCCCAAGTTTTAATATGCTCTCCAGCATCTTCTCCCCCATCTAGACAGCTCTGCTCCAAGTATAGGTGACTGTACATATCACCCCCAAGTTTGTATCTACGTTTCCACTCAAAAGCCATCACTGAAGTTGACTTACTGACAAAGAACAAGAAAATGGGGCAAAGATTGGGAAGCGACTTTGAAAGGGACCTGTTTCCACCTGTCCCATAAGAAACAACCCTTTCCATCTTTCTTTTGACATCTTTCTTTTGACCTCTTTTGACTTTGTCCTTGAAGCCTTGGGAAGAACTTGTACCTTGAGGAAGCCCAGCTGGTGAACTGAGAACCACAGACATGAACATTGGTATGAAAATGAGAGCAAGGTCAAGAACAGGTGTGGGTCAAGGGGAACAGTGCAGAGCTCCCAAGGAGGGTAAGGAGTGTCTTCACTACATCTAGAGCTGAGAAAAAGCCATGTGATCAGAGACTTTTTTTCAGTTGTGGTAAAAAAAGCACATACCATAAAAATTTACCATCTCTTCCAGTTTTAAGTGAACAGTACATTAGTGGTTAACTACAGGCGCATTATTGTGCAACACATCTCTAGAAACTTGTCTTTTGCAAAAATGAAGCCCTACGCTCATTGAATATCAACTCCCCATTTTCACTTTCCCCAGCCCCTGGCAACCCCCATTCTATTTTCCGTTTATAAGTGTTGACTACTTCAGATACCTCGTGTAACTGTAATCATGCAGTATTTGTCTTTTGATGACTGGCTTATTTCACTAAGTATAACATCTTAAAGGCTCATCCATGTTGGAGCCTGTGACAGGATTTCTTTCTTTTTTGAAGATGAATGATATTCCATTCTATGTACAGTAAAACCTTGGTTTGCAAGCATAATTCCTTCTGGAAACATGCTGGTAATCCAAAGCACTTGTACATCAAAGCGAATTTCACCATAAGAAATAATGGAAACTCAGATGATTCATTCCACAACCCAAAAATATTCATGTAAAATGATTGCAATACTGTACTATAATACAAAATATTAAGAAAAATACAAAGTATAAGGAAAAAGAAACAAATTAACCTACAATTTCCCTTTGAAAACCTTTGTGGCTGGTGTGAGGGAGACAAGAGAGAGGAGGGTTATCGTGTGGGAGGATTTTCACTATCACTAATGGAATCACTGATATCTCTTGGCTCAAGGCAATCTTTTTCTTTTCTTGCAACTTTAACAAGGAACCTATCCAATGACACTTGCTATTGCCTCCTTTCGAGATTTCGCGGAAGTGTGACACTGCATTGTCATTAAACAGGTTCATCACTATCACTGCTAAAGCTTTACTCAGGTAGTGCTTCTCCACAAAGTTTTGCAGTTTCCCACATTTTACATGTCTCCCTAATCTCATCTGAAGTGATTTGAAGGGATTCCTCCTCCTTTTTCTCCTCCTCTGCAGACGAGATACAGATGTAGGCTTCTTATAAAATCTTGCAATTTCGGGCCACTCCATACCTCATTCGTACTTTTCGATGATTCCTTCTTAACTTCTACTGTAATCATCTTGTTACTGCCTTTCTTTCCAACCTTTTTCTGCATGGGTGCCATTGTATACACGCACATGGACTTGAGTACAGTGCAGTATTAACAGACTCTTGTCATGTACTGTATTGAATGTAAGTGGCAATAAGGCAGCAGAGGAAATGGTCTCTACCTGCAGGCAGCCTGACCTAGAACAAAGCAAAGCATTCCTTAGCCACTCTTGTACGGAAAAGCAAAGACTGTCCATAGGTGCTTTGAAGTGACAAAAAATACACTAGTATCAGTTGTGGGCACCTTCCAATGTCCTGAGAAATCACTGATTTCTGCCAAATGCTGTAGCCTAAAACCAAGCATCCGAGCATGGGAGACGATCACCCACAATCCCTTAGAGAGACAGAGTTAGAGAGAAGAACCATTGGCTCATATTGTAAGACATTGCTTCTTTATCAAGTTAAAATTATTAGAAATGTTTGCTCTCCTGTGGGACACTCACAGAACACGTACTTGCAAGCCAGGTTTTACTGTATATGCTATCTTTTCTCTATCTATTCATTCATCGATGGACATTTAGCTTGATTTTACCTCTCAGCTATTGTGAATAATGCTGCAATGACATGGGTGTGCAAATATATTTTTGAGATCCTTTTTTCAATTCTTTGGGATGCACACCCAGAGTGGGATTGCTGAATTACACGGTAGTTCTATTTTTAATTTTTTGAGAAATCTCAAGTCTTCCCCCTTTTTTTTTAACTATATCCCTATGTGTTCTTTTCAACTGCCAGTGCTTCCAACTCTGGCTCCTGGGAATTTGCTCTTAACGCTATCCAGGGGCATCTGGCAACAACCTTCCTCTGACTCCTCCTACACACATTAGTGTCACTGCTAAGACCAGGGCAGGCCTGTATGCGTTGCTCTATACAGTCCTCCAAAGATAAAACCAACCCTGGTTATTCTTTACTTACTACCTTAGGATGGGAAATATGCTGGTTCCTCCAATAATTAAGTGTATCCCAGCTTTATTGCAAGAAAGCCTGTCAGTGACACAAACAGAATTTCTATTTCAAAGGAATGATCTCCTCCCCCTCTTCTTTGGAGAAAGTAACTTAGATATTTTTAGGTAAAAAAAAAAAAAGATTCTTTGGGGATATTTGTTATGAAATGTGTATTGATATGTTTTTTATGTGTACAGTAATTTATAAATGCAGCTTACGGAATTAGGAAATGCTCACCTAAAATCTAAAATTAAGGTATCTCCTGTGAATTATATTACTGAATAAACACGTCAGGGAAAAGGTGAGTTTTAATGTTTCTAGGTAGAATTCTGAAGAACCAGGACTTAGCCCAGTAAAAACTTGACTTATACATTAGTCAGGACCACATTTCCCCCCCCCGCCCCCGAAAGAGAACCAGGACAGAGAGAAGTTACAAGGAATTGGCTGAGAAGTCCCAAGGTCTGCCATCTGCAAGTGGGAGACCCAGGAAAGCCAGGGGGATAATTGAGTCTGAGTCCAAAAGCCTCAGTCCAAAAGCCTGTGAATCCCATTTTGAGAGCAGGAGAAATTAAGATGAGATGGACACAGTTTAATTACTTGAGGCAGGAAAAAAAAAAGGATGAATTCTTCCTTCCTCTGACTTTTGTTCTATTCAGGCTCTCAAACACTTGGAAGATGCCCACCCACACGGGGGAGGGCAGTCAACCCTGCTGAGCCCACCTATTCAAATGCAAATCCCATCCAGAAACACCTTCACAGATACAGCCAGAAACAATATTTAATCTGGGTACCCGTGGTCCACTCAAACTGACACATAAAATTAACCATCACAACTGGGCATCAAGAAAATTTTGTGTAATCGATGGAATTCTTATTCTGCAGAACTGTGAACATCAAGGGACCAAAGATAGGCAAGTGCAAAGCAGAGAAATTTTCCAGTGTTTGTCAAGAATGATTCAGAAAAAAAGCAATACTGAAATCAAGGCAGAAACACTCTGCTTCTTTCTAGAGCCAGAAAATATGAAAGGTAGTGAGAGTGCCTTGGATTTTCCAGAGCCTGGAAAAAAACAGTCCTCAAGGACTCTTTCTCTTTGTACAGTATCGAAAAGTAGAATTTTGAGTACCCCTGAGTTACCCCGATACTGTAAAGGAGGCATTGGCTTGAGGCCACTGGAAATCTATTTTCTCCATTGTCAGTAACAGCTTGCCATTATGTTCAGACATCATTCTCTTGTGAGTTGATTTAAGGTGTTAGTCTTTGGCAGGTTTATAAACTCCAGCACAAGCAAACCAGAAGACAAGACCACGTGCAGGGGACCTCATCAAAATTCTCCACTGACGGCATACTCCATGATCAGGTGAATCCTAGCATAGGTTTATCTTCAATTCCAAACTTCCATATAGAGGCAAAGTATATCTATCTATCCATCTATCTATCTACCTACCCAACCGCTGTAAAGAATTCATCTAAGTGGTAAGATCTACCCCAGCCTATAAAGATCAAATTTATCTCAACCCGAGACTAAAGGACAGAAGCCAGAACAGTGCAGGAAAAAAGCTTATGTTGGAAAATGAGCACAATAGTTAAACCCAGGACTCCCAATAAAAATGAAGAAATCAGTGGCGCCTGGGTGGCTCAGCCGGTTGAGCGTCCGACTTTGGCTCAGGTCATGATCTTACGGTTCATGAGTTCGAGCCCTGTGTTGGGCTCTGTGCTGACAGCTCAGAGCCTGGAGCCTGCTTTGGATTCTGTGTCTCCTTCTCTTTCTGCTCCTCCCCTGCTCGTACTCTGTCTCTCTGTCTCTCAAAAATAAATAAAACATTTAAAAAAAATGTTAATGAAGAAATCTCTTAAACAGTCCCAAGCCATGATAGGCAAGGCTAGACAGGAGAACAGCACCAGTCAGGACAGACATGACTTTGACACCCTTCGGCCCTCTCCAGCCAGGAAAGAATCCTGCCTGCCATCCCTCCCTGTTAGCCCTTGATGAGAACCTCTCTTCCTCTCCTTTGTTAGGGGCAACTCTCAGGAATAAATACAAAATCAACCTCACCATGAATTTAATTCTGCTCAGTGAGTTCCTAGAGTTCTCATATGTTAAGCCTCAACTTCTACAATTAGACACCCCAGTGAGTTAAGTTCATGGGATCCCACGAACTCTTCTCTACCTCTACCGGTAGAGGTGTTAGAATGATCAAATGTCAAGGAAGGAAATAAGGTGATCAGTAGGTATGCTGGGCCAAGGTTGGCTAGGTAAAGTTCAGAATCAAAAACCCGGGCAAGTCAGAAGCTCAGATCATAAATAGTTCTGACCTCTCTGGCTGGATTTGTAACAGTCATCTGTCACGACTCAGCTTTTGTTTCTTTTTCTAAGTTTTTATGAGTTTGCAGTTTTTGGTTTGCCCATTACCTCGGCGGTCACTGATGGAGAGGGGCAGAAGAGGATGGTGTGTTATTCATTCCTTCAGATGAACATAGATAGGAATGACCAAGATTCTGTATTGTAGCGTTGATCAGTTATCAATAATATCTACAACCAACTCCAAAAAGGCCTGATGGGGTGGGGGAAGAGGGGGAGGGTCACACCACAAAACACAAAGATATACAAAATTACATTAATCACGTTGTATCTCTTCAACATTTTGTTCCATAACCTTTCATCTAAAACAGCTCAATGCGTCTCCTCAGCCCTGTTCTGATATGTACCTAATCTAATCGTTGCCTTCTGTTTTTTCAAAAAGCCAGGGAAGGCTGAGCCCAGGAGAAAGCATGCCGAAAGAAAGGATACCGCAATCCTAAGACTTGCCTTGAGGAAAACAAGGTAAAAGGCGAGATCCATAGACAAAATGGGCCCAGGCCATTTATTTTACCTTCCTTCCCATGGCTATCACCTATGTTCCTACTTAGCATACAAGTTCTCTACCACTTCCTGATGTATAGAAACCAAAAGTGACCAACTGCTTGGAATAAAGTTTGGAATTCTTACAGCAGAAACAGAAAAAATTAGTATCTCAGAAATCATCCTGCCACACATGCAACAAAAATTCAAAATGCTCTCCTCAATAATTATCAAATGTTAAGATAATCCTCAGTGAGCCAGATGGAATAAATTATAGTTAAATATTTAAACATTTATTGATGTTGCAGCAACTTCCAGACAGTCCAAAATTCCAGAGTAATATTCTTCAAGATGTGGCACAGATTTTTTGGAGTTCTTACCACATCGGAGAAGCGCTGCTCTTTCTATTAGGTCCTCAGGAACTGGGAAGGGCATTCTGATGGACGACTTCCAAATCAATGAGGTTTTCTGCCTGTGGAAACAAGATCCGCCACAGGAAAATCAAGCCCACGTGTGAGTAAACTGTGGTGCCTTCATGGTGCCTTCACATCTCTTTATGGGAATTGACATCCATTGATTTTTGAAAGTATACATTTTACCAGAACTCAACAATGTTTTTTAACAAGGCTTTCTCACACAGTATCATCAGCTTCTGTCGCTCTATAATTAGATTCAATTAGCATGTCCCAAATGCCAGAGGGGTTGGCAATAGTGACAACATTTAGTACAGTTAATGCATAAAAATTAAAATGTTTGCTCTCCGTAGCATTGAGTTACATATCGTATTCCTCTTTATTTCTCTCATGTTTCTTTGTAGGAACCTTGAGAATGATGGTTTCTTACTGTGGGTCATTCATATGAATGCATTTTATAGACAAGCTTACTGGTGGATGACATAGTAAGAAGACCAGACGATCAACTCATAATAAAAGTGAGAAGTTTCCATATCCAACCCCTCTTTCCTGTCCATTGCCAGACTGAAATCAGGCATCCTGTATGAGCTCATCTTTGAGGGTGAGAGAAGAGTAGTTCGAAAAGATAAATCTTCCTCAAGATATGCAATCACCACCTCCAATTCTGTCCAACAAATAGGATAGGATAAAATAAAATCTAAATCCAGTCGTGTCTATAATTTTTAGTGACTGCATGAGCATGAAGCGAAATGCACTGGTAAGAGTGAAAGACAGCAGACAGCAATTAACCATAACATCAGGTCTGAGATGGTACTTTCTAGTACAACAGGCTGCCACAGTAGTTTTGAAATAAAGTTTGCACGTGAATTACCAATTCAAAATTGACTAATTCATTCACAGAAATAAATTCACGTATAAATGTCAACCAATAAAAGAGAAGAACAAAGAGTGCCTGGGCGGCTCAGTCGGTTAAGCAATAGACTCTTGATTTTGGCTGAGGTCGTGATCTCACAGTTCATGAGATTGAGCCCCACGTTGGGCTCTGTGCTGACAGTGCGGAGCCTGCTTGGGATTCTCTCTCCCTCTCTCTCTGCCCCCTCCCCTGCTCGCTCACTCTCTCAAATGAATAAACTTAAAAAAGAGAGAGAGAGAGAAAAGAATGAAAAAGAAGACTAAATAAATACTTGGTAATTTATCAACATAAAAGTTCCAAAGTTACCACAGAGTCAACAACTTCAGCCAACATCCCAGAAAGATTAAAATAGGTGTGAACACCTTTTTTTGAAACTGAAAATATAAAAGCTAATAAGATAGGAAATATAGATAAAAGGAGGTTAAGCAAGCATGGAGGGACATTTTTCCCAAGGTCCTTAGAATTCTGGAGGAGAGTTCAAAGGATTAGCTGCACATGTGACAGCTTTTTAGGGAGGGAATACAGTGACTAGGGTCCAACGCATAATAAAAAATAACCAAGAACTCAAGGACAGAGGACAACCTAAATGAAACCCAGTAGGAGAAAAAAAAAAAACAAAAACAGGTGATAGAATCAGATCCATGGTGGTTCCAGATATTGTAGAATTTGTATTTTTTAAAAGTATTATTACTGTTTTCAATAAGATGCAAACCAAATTGATACTTATCATCAGAAAATTCCAGAAATAAAAGGTACAATGACTGAAATTAAAAAGATATGAATGACTTTAGCAGAATAAAGACAATTAAATGAAGAGAGTATTGGTGAACTTGTGGATAGGCCAGAAGAAAAGATCAAAATAAAAATAAACAGAAGATTATAGAAAATACACAAGACAGGAAGCAACTCAGAAGTCACAATGTGAAGCCCTAAAGTATATGTAATTTGTATCTGGGAAAAAAAGATCAGACAGAAGGAATGGTCACAAAAACAATGGCTGATAGTTTGCCAACTTGAGGAACGATATCGAACAACATATTCAAAAGGACTACGAAGAGCAAACGAAATAAATAAAAACATAAGTGTAAGTGTATGTAAGCACATCATAAAATGCTGACAACCAAAGATAGAGAAAATATTAAAATCAGCCAGATGAGGGGGAAAAAGAAAAATTATTTTCAAAGGATCAGCAGTAGGACTCAAAGCTAATTTCTCAACAAATGCATTGGAATTCAGAACAATTGGAATTATAACTTCCAGGTGCTAAAAGGCAATAACTGCCAAAATAGAATTTCAGACCCAGTTTAAGTAGCCTTCAAGAATGGGGAAGCGGATCAAAACTAAAAGGATTCTCTACTAGAAGCCTCTCACTACGAAAAATGTTAAGTACCATTTGGGGGCAGAAATACAGTCATGCCTGATGGATGCTTAGAAATGCAAAAAATAATAAAGAGCAATAAAATATATTAAATATTAAGGGCCAATGAATACTGGCTATGCAGGTGAAAATAATGCTTTATTTATGATAGAGACACATAAAATTCCCAACATCAGTGGCGTATGTCAAGGTGGTTACTTACATTATCTGGGGATAGGACAAAAGTAACAAGAAAATTGTGTTTGGTAACTCAGTTGTCAGTTTCTACTGTGACCACCAAAATGATAATGGTAACTGTTTAGCACTCCCAATCTAATACACAAGGAAAATGTAATCATAGAAAATAATAAATCCATAATTAGGCAAGAAAAAAAAGAAAAAGGAATATTGAGTATGTGTTCAAATAGAAAGCATTTAATAAAATTAAGTATTTGAACCCATGTATATAATAAATTACATTAAGTGTAAGAGAAAGTAATTTTCAAATAAATAAAACTTAAGATGAATAAGTGCCTTCAAGAAAGACATCTTAAATATGAGGAAATAGAAAGGTTACAAATGAAAGGATACCAAAAGCTACGCTGTGCAAGCACTAAGAAGTCTATTGTAGTCATATTAAATGTGATAAAATTTATAACAAAAAGCACTACAGGCCATTGTAATAATGAAAGGTTCAAATAATCAAGAAGATATAATTCAAAATTTCTATAATCTAATAACATAGCTTAAAATACATAAAAACCAAAATTAACAGGAGTTTAAGAATATAAGTATATTCACAATTATCGTAGGATATTTTAATATACCTCTGTAGAATTAGAAGAACAAGTAGACAAAAAATAGTGGAAATACGGATCTGAAAAATATGATTAACAAATGTTATTCAAATAACATTGTGCTCAAAATACATTCTTATACATGCAGAAAATACATTCTTATAAAACACATGCTAATTCATTAAATAAATCTCAACAAATTTCAAAGAATTAAAATAAAAGCAAATATGTTCCTTTTTATTTTTATTTTAAATTAATTTGTTTAATGTTTATTTTTGACACAGAGAGAGAGAGAGAGAGCATGAGCATGGGAGGGGCAGAGAGAGAGGGAGACGGAGAATCCAAAGCAGGCTCCAAGCTCTGAGCTGTCAGCACAGAGCCCAATGCGGGGCTCAAAATCACGAACTGTGAGATCATGATCTGAGCCAAAGTCAGATGCTTAACCAACTGAGCCACCCGGGGCCCCCGCAAATATTTTCTTTAACCATAACTCAAGCTACCAATTTCTAGAAATTATAAGTAGGAAACTTCATATATTTGGCAATTAATGATCGATAGTTCTAATTAAATCCTGTTATCAAAGAAGAAATTAAAACTAAAACTGGAAAAATGTTTAACTCCTTGATATTAAAAATGCAACATATCAAAACTTGTAGAATGCAACTAAAGATGTGAAAATGTGTATATTAGGAGAGAAGGGTTATATATCCATCTCAAGAGATGAGGAAAAAGATAGCAGAGAAGTAAAATGAAGAACCTGACAAAAAATTTTACAAAACAGGAAAATTACTGCCACTTTCACTCTTGCTTCATAAAGTATATTTGGAGAGTGTTTCTTTAAGTAATGAAGATAATTCATCGGTGGAACCTGGAGTTTTCTCTGTAAGAAGATTTTGATTACCAATTCAATTTCTTTAGTAGCTATAAAGCTAATCATATTTTCTCATTTTTTTTCTTGCACTAGTTTGATAAGCAGTGTTGTTTAAGGAACATGTCCATTTCATCGAAGTTGTGTGATTTATTGGCCTAAAATTTTTCCTATTTGTTTATTATTATCCCTGTAATGTCTATCGGATTAGTGGTGGTATTGTATCTTTCATTCCTGATGTTTATCATCAAATTTCTTTCTAACTTGATCACACATTCTAGCCATTTATCAATTTTACTGATCTTTTCAAAAAACCAATTTAGTTTTCTCCATTGTTTTATTCTCTTCCATAAATATCTTTAACTTATAGTATTTTTTCTTTTTTATCTTTGTAATATTAAAACTTGGATCATTAGTTTTAAACTGTTCCTCTTTATTGCGAGCATTCGAAGCTAGTAACTCCACGGTTTTTGCTACAGTCTATCTCTGATATTGTGTGTTTTCAATTGCGTACACTTCACAATGCTTTAAATATTTCTTGTGGTTTCTTCTTTGGCCCATGGATAATTTAGATTTTTTTTTCATTGCCAAATATTTGAAATTTTCTAGCTCTCTTATGGGCATTATCCTGTGGTTAGATGACATACTACAGAGGATTTCATCTTTCGTATTTACTGACACATCTTTTGTCCTGTTATCTGATCTTAGTAACTGTTCCATATGCACTAGGAAATAAAAATGTGTGTTATGCTGTTATCAGGTCCAGTATTTTAAAGTGCCAATTAGGTGAATGTGGTTGATAATATTACTCAAATCTTCTATAATCTTAATTTTTAGCTGCATGTTCTATTAATTAATTACTGAGAGAGATATTAAAAATTACCAGGTGTGATTCTGTATTTCTTCCTTTCATTTTATATTTATCTCATATGTTTTGAACTGCTGTTAGTAGATGTATATACATTCAGGATTGTTACATCTCCAGAACAAATAAAATCTTCACGGTTATGCAATATTTCCTTTATTGATAATATGACTCCTTTTCTTAAGTTTAGTTTAGATGATATTAATAGAGCCACACCAGCTTTCTTACACGAGGTAGTATGGTATATCTTCCATTCTTTTCCTTTCACCAGTCTATGCCTTTGGGTTATGGAATTTAAGTTTTTGTCCCCCCCCCCACACTCATATGTTGAAGCCCTAACCCCCAACGTGATGATATTTGGAGGGGGTCCTTCGTGAGGTAATTCAGTTTAAATGAGGTCCTAGGTGGAGGGTGGGCTCTCATGACAGCATTAGTGCCCAGTCTACCACAACTCAGTGGTGAACATTCATAAACTACTGTTCAGGTTAAGAAATACAACATCACCAGCACAGAAGAGCCCTTTTGTGGATTCTCCCAACCACTACTCTCTACCTCTTATGATTTGCAAGGTAATCACATCCTTGCTTTTCATTAATATTTTGCCACCGAAGCATGCCACCCCAAAGTTGGCAGTTTATTTTGTTCTGTTTTTAAATAAATGGAATCACAGAATACTGTTTCTGGTAATGGCAAGTGGCTTATGGGGAATTCATCCTCTTACAGATATCAGTTATAAATTCTGGCAAAAAAATGTTAAAAAGAACTATTTGAGGGTAATGAATAGCCACCAAAGGCAGGACGAAACTGGAAGGTATTTGATCCTTGATAAAAGAGAACCACTCTGAGTGAGATCTGTGATTGCAAAGCTCTTCCCCTCGAGGTAGCCATCAGTCCATGCAGCATGCGGTGGTGGAATTAAAGCAGAAATCCACACATACTTGAGATGTCGGAGCAAAATGTGTCGAATTGTCAGAGAAGCTACAACTTGGGGGAGAAATCCCAGGAAGAAAGAAGATATAAGGACATTCCCCAATTGCATGTAATCCCCCCCAAATCATTGGCTGGCCCCTGAGTAGCTCGGGTGCAAGGAAGACTCCAAAGAGTAAAGCAGAGAGAAAGAGCCGATCATACATTTCAGCCCCTACTCACCAGAGAAGACACAGCTTTAGATTTGAATTCCTGAAAATTAGAGAGGGTTTTGTGAATCTCAAAAACTCAGGCTTTTTGTGGAAGAAGGGCCATGCCTCAAGAATAAAACCCGAAGACTAGACTAAGTGCAAAACCAAAAGGCTTATCCTTGCACAGTTAAAAAGCCCATGTAAGCTCAATGTAATAAACCAATAATTTAACTGCCCACTGGGGCAACTGCCACTTGGGTCAACCGCATTAACCTCTGCAGAGGAAGATTCCTTACTTAGGGAATCTGCAACATAGTGTACAATGTCCAGCATGCACTTAAGAAAACAGAACCTAGACATGGGAGAAACAAGAAAATGTGATCCATACTCAAGAGAAAAAGTAATGATGCCTAGGAACAGATCTCAAAATGTCACATTTTACCTCAAAAATAGTAAAATCCAGCACCCACCCCCCAAAAAATCAACTGGAAACAAAGAAGTTGAGATACATAACCCAAAGCTAAGAAACTCAACCTGTAGGATCCAGGGTAAGGAAAAGAAGACTCTAGATTCTGTTGTAGCAGGGTTCCTAATCCTACTTCCCAACCAAATGCCATCCATTCTCCCGTAATAATGAGGCAACATCCTAAAATTGGTCACTAATATTCTGAAATATGGAACCAAGCAAGCTGAAGCAATACCCTTATATTTTTTTATCTTCAGATTTTTTAAATTTTATTTTAGAGAGAGAAAGACAGCATGAGTAGGGGAGAGGGGCAGAGGGAGAGGTGGAGAGGGAGAGAGAGAGAATCTCAAGCAAGTTCCACCCTCAGCACAGAGCATGACACAGAACTCACCGAGGATGATGGGATCATGACCTGAGCTGAAATCATGAGTCAGACGCTCAAACTACTGGGCCACCCTGGTGCCTTATCTTGAGATATTTTGAATCAAGAGAAAGAAGTGAATGTGAGGATGTGAACCACTTGGGGCTGTGGCAGTGTGTGTATTTAAGAGTGTACACTCTAAATTTGCTGGAGAACAATCCATGATTCAAGGGTAGAATACACCTTCCTCAAAAAGTAGAATAAATTCTGGCAAAGATATTTAGCAAAATCTGAAAAGTAAACAGAATGTATTATATATGAAAATGTAAGAGGGTTGAAGACAGGAAGAAAAAAACAGGAAAGTATAGGAGAAAAGGAAAAGAAAAGAAGAGAAAGGAAAAGAACAGTGCATGCAAAACATAGATAAAGAATGTAATCTCAAAGAAAATCTACATTTTAGAATAAACATAAATTCAATGAAGTGGAATTTAACATTAAATGCTAAAAATACAGATTTTGATGATAATGGACATTCCAGAACAAAGTAAACAATTCAAGGACAAATGTATATCGTTTCCATGGTAAAAAATAATTTGGAAATGATAAGCAATCAAACTGATATGTACAAGACTGGAGATAATCACCACAAATTAAAAGAATGGGGCAAAAGATACTTCTTTAAAAAAAATACAGTAGATAACAGAGAGGGCCGACATACTTATTCCAAATAAATAATTAACTTTTTCTTAAATATGAAAGCTGAAATATGAAACAGGGAAAGTATCCAGAGATAAAATATAAGAAAACTTTCCTAATCAAAAGGAATATTGAATCAAAACAGAGGATATAGTGTTCTAAGACATGTCAATATAGTATGACCAACCCAGAGTCATGTTCTGACTGGAGTTCTGAACTTCAGAGTCAAAGAATAAATACTTCAAGTATTCAGCAGGAAAAAAAAAAAAAGCCACCGAGAAAAAAAAATAATCTAGCTCAAGCCTTCTCTACATCAATGTTCAGTGCCAGTAGACAATACTGTAATGTCCATAAAGGTCTAAGAAGTAATGTGAAATAAGAATATTTTACTTTCCGGGGCACCTAGGTGGCTCAGTCAGTTTAGGGTCCAACTTAGGTCATGATATCTCAGATCATGGGTTTGAGCCCAGTGTGGGGTTCTGTACTGACAGCTGGGAGCATAGAGCCTGTTTCGGACCCTGTGTCTCCATCTCTGTCTCCCTCCCCGACTCATGCTCTGTCTCTGTCTCTCAAAAGTAAATAAACGTTAAAAGGGAAAAAAAGAATATTTTACTTTCCATGAGGAAAGCAAAAAGATAAATATTCACAAATAGGAAAGCACAGGGGATAAAAATTCCTTGAGTCTTTCTAGATAAAACTAGTCAGTGGAATACATACAATCAAAAATTGCAATTTAAATTAAAAAAAAAACATAAAAGAACTCAAAAAACAGAGAAGTCATCTATGGTGAATTAAAACTGGCTACAATTTTTTTTTTCTTCTCCAAAGTAGGATTTTTTCCCCCCTTCTACGTGGACTCTTCCATGGAAATGGAGCTGGCTGTGCCAGTTCCCGGCTCAGCCTTCAACAACTGGCAACTTTCAGTCATTATGAGACGCCTCGGCCATGTAAAGAGGCAATGCATAGCTGTTTCAGTGGACAGCCCCCACTGAGCTTCCAGCCACCCGCCAGCATGGGCTGCCATCTTGTGAGAGAGCCATCTGAGAGGCTCTGGTCAGCCCACAGAATCATGGGAGGTGATATCACGGTTGTTGGTTTAAATCACTAAGCTTTGGGGTATTTTGTTACACAGCATTAGAAAACTAAAACACTAACATAGAAGGATTGATAATAAGCGCTAAATTCACTTTAAAAGATGAAACATTCTGTGAAGATTAGAGTTATAGAGAATAATGTGAATATTATCGTGAATGGTATCAGTCCATTAAACGTCCAGCTGTTGATTTGGGCTTAGGTCATGATCTCACAGTTCGTGAGTGAGAGCCCCCATGTCGGGCTCTGCACTGGCAGCACGGAACCTGCTTGGGATTCTCTCTCGTTCTCTCTGCCCCTCCCCACAAGCACTGTCTCTATCTCTCTCAAAATAAATAAATAAAAACTTTGTAAATATATATTTAAAAAACAACAACAACAACACACTATCTAACAATGGCTCCCATTTCACTTCCAGTATCAGCCCACGTCCTCACAATGGCCTCTAAGCCTCTAACCGATTAGTCCTTCCATCCAATACACTTTCTCTCCTCTTCCATTACTCTGCTCTTTACCAACCCCATTCCAACCAGGCCGACCTCCTCACTGCCCCCAGACCTGCCAGGCCTTCCTTAGGGATTCAATCCAGCTTTCCTGTGCCGAGAATGGTTACCCCAGACACCTGATCAACTCCTGACCCTCTTCTCCTCCTTCATAATGAATGACTGGAGTCCAACTTTCTTCTCTCACTCCACCTGGCACACATGATTCTTCCTACCCTTTGTTTTTCTATTTGTTTATTTTTTATTTACCAAATCATTATCATGTTCGCCTTCATTATTTATTTCCTATCTCCCCCTGACTATACTATGAGTTCCACAAGGGCAAGAATCTGTCCATTTTATACACCCAAACACCTAAAACAGTTTCTGGCGCAGAGTAGGGGCTCAACATAGATGAATAAATACAATTTAGATGCTGGAGGGCAGGCAGAGAAGAAATGTGAGAATGTTCATTTTCCCATATTTTATGTTAGAGAGTTAACATTGCACAAAATTCAATATATGTTTTTAAATGCATTCAATATCTAGGGCACCTGGGTGGCTGAGTCGGTTAAGCGTCCAACTTCAGCTCAGGTCATGATCTCATGGTTTGTGGGTTCAAGCCCCGTGTCAGGCTCTGTGCTGACAGCTCAGAACCTGGAGCCTGCTTCGGATTCTGTGTCTCCTTCTCTCTCTCTCTGCCCCTCTCCTGCTCACACTCTGTCTCTCTCAAAAATAAATAAACATTACCAAAAAAAATTATTTTTAATAAATAATCGCATTCACCATCTTACGCTTTCCATAATTCCCTCTCAATATTTCTCTGAGGCTCTTTCAGGCCTTTATTTGATATTTTGCTGTTAAACTCATGTAAAATAATTTAAATACATCTAATTTTTACCACAGTGTGCAGACACGGTGCCATTGTGAGCTTTCTTTTTATGCTGATGGAAAGACCTTTCCCTTCCCTCCATTTATCTGCTTAGGGACACGTTTGGACTGTCGCTTACTTAATATTAACGAAATGTGCAATAACCTGGACGTGTTTTTACTTCCTTTTTCGAACCCTTTCGCATTCATTGAAATTTTTGTAATAAATATGTATCACTTGTAAAAAATTTTAAAGTGAAATTTAAAAGATAAATTACTTCCTTAATGAGTTATTTCTACCCCAAATGTCCTAAAAGTAGCTCATATTCAACATGTACCAAAAAAAAGAAAGAAAGAAAAAAGGACTGGCCTTATCCTTTTTACCGGATCCTTCTTTTCTTGTGTGTATCATCAAGGATGAGGCATGCTTAGCAAATTGCAACTTGAAATTTAAATTTATCTTTGACTCCCATCTTAACAAGGCATCTAGTTATCAAGACTTCTCTGTTTTTAATTTTAATTAGTGTCTCCAATCCCATTCTGCTCCTCGATTCCACTGCTGTGATCAAACACCCTATGCAGGAGGAGGTCCAAATTCCTTCACACATCACTCAGATATCTTAAGAAGATGCCCTTAACCACCTTTGCTGCCTCAGTCCCTATCTCTCCTCAGCCTAGAAACCAGGCTTTCATTCGTGTTTTGTTTTTTTTTTAATGTTTACTTATTTATTTTGAGACAGAGAAAGAGCAGGTGAGGGTCAGAGAGAGAAGGAGAAAGAGAATCCCAAGCAGGCTCCACACCCAGAGTGGAGCCCAACTCAGGGCTCGATCTCACAGCTGCAAGATCATGAACTGAGCAGAGTCAGACACTTAACCGACTGAGCCACCCAGGCGCCCCCACCAGGCTTGCATCCTTAAAAAGCCCAGACAACTTGTCTGATATTAGGCTTTCCTGCCTATCATTAATTTGGTTTTCTGCTCTCTTAGTATTTAATAAAGTTCCCTTTGAAAAGTCAAACCCATGTCAGAAGTGTGAAAGTGTGACAGGTCATGCATCTACTTTTCTTAGTTTCCCCTCGAGCTGGAAGCCGGACAGGAGGTCCAGTACCTGGAGACGGCAAAGAGGCCATGAGGCTATGATATCCAGTTTATCCAGAGGGTTAAAATCTGAGAAGTGAAACGTGACCAAAGGGCACATCCCTGTGTTGCTTCATCTGTTTAATCAGCTGCCCTGCTGCTTGGAGAGATCTATTACCAGAATCCCACTGTTGCGGTTTGGGATGGTATAGGTTCTATTAAAGAGATTATCGCCCTGAACTTTGCTTTACAAAGTGCCATTGAACATGAGCCTCCTGACGTGATAGACGTACAACTGGTGTGCGGTGGCCAAGCCCTTGATCCCACCCAGATGAATGGCCAGCCAGTCCAATCGTGGGCGACTCTCTGAGGGCCAGTGGAGACTCCAAACAATAACCCTGACTGTGGGACTTCCGGGCTCCATAAAAGTCCAGTCTGCAGGAAGGAATGGGAGACAGGAGCGAGGGAGGTCATCTCGGCCAGAGGGAGCTGTTCAACACAACCACTCAAGTCCCAAATGCCTGTTGATCTCAACAGAGCCATCCCTGATGAAACACAATAGGAAACAGAAAGCTTGCCTTTCACAGTGATCTTCACGGCAAAGGCTCAGAAAGCTATTAAATGTTCACTACTCCAGTGCAATACAGGGGAACCAAATGGAAGCCTGAGCAGTTGAACTGACCCACAACCTGCCTGTGTCTCTACCTGTGGGGGCTGAAGCAGGAATGTGCAGCTGGCTTCTTGAAAATGGCCCCGTGCATGGAGAAAGTGAGCAGGATAGACTGAGGAAGGTGACAGTGGAAATCAAGCCCCAGCCTCCTGACAGTGACACTCAGGTGCTCATCTGTTCCCTGATCTTGCATTGTAATTAAAAAGAATGATTTTTGCATATTTAGGTATTTTCCATTTATTCAGTCTGATGCCTGAATTTGAATGCAGCTGAAGTTAAGGGTACTAATTAATTGTGAATCCCTCCAATACTTGAATATGAGGCCTCTCGAGCCTAATGTGCAAATTTATGTAAAAACAATGTGAAAATTAGAAATGCATTGGCACATTTTTTTTAACCAGAACTGTAGCGTTCTGTCTAGTCAAACAGACTGCTCATTTGCAAGTTGTCTATATGCAAAGCATTCTGCCCCTGGGAGCCTCAAATCTCCTTAGCAAGCCGTCTGAAATTTGAGAACAGCTTTGTTCTGAACCTGCTTTCTACTCTCTACACTTTGTCTCCTCTGCTTCCAGCAGAAAGACTAAGTAGGGAATTCACCCGGCGACCCAGCAGCAAGCCCAGAACAGGAAGCCCATCCTGGGAAAAATCCCAGCCACCCTGGAGTTTCCCCTCGCAGACCAGACCTGGTGAAGCGAAGAGGCTGTTGGGGGGTAGGTCCTAGGCTAGCTTCTTCACTCTCCAGGGCTGTTGGAGGTGAAAGCAGGACAGCTGCTTTGGAAGCTGATCTCCAGTCCTGTGGACGTGCCCAACCCAGCCCAGCCCAGGCACTGGGGGGCAGAGCCCGAGCTGGCAGGTGCCGAGCTGCGGCAGCAGGGGGAGTGTTCAGCTCCTGCCCTCGGCTGCCGGGCACCTGAGCCAAGAAGTGGGTCAGAGGTCAGTGCCAGGAGATGCTTGCAGGGCAGGGACCAAGTCATTCCACACACAGGAGTGAGAGGGGAGCCCTTGTGGGGATTCCCTAGCTAATCATTTAGCTGTGGGAGCAGGAAGGGTAGTGAGAGAGTCGGGACGATTTCCCAGGAACTGGCATGCAGCCAGGCAGAGCTAATGGGAGCCCACCCATGCCAGCAAAGGCGGCTGTGAAGCATGACAGCTAGAGAGGAGCACTCTGGGGACAGAAGCTGCACCATAAGGAGTGTGAATCATGGTCACCCCTTAAGGACACTCTTCGACATTTTCCCAGCAGCTCAATTCCCGATTAAAGGGACAGTGTCCCTAGGCCCCCAGCAGCTGGGACATCTGACACAAATGGATCCCTTTGCCGGGTGCTCACAGCTCATGTGTACTCAAGCGATGAGAAAGGTAATTCCCCGTATCGAGTCGCTCTCTAAACGCTGTTCTCAGTTGTGACCGGTAAGCTCAGTTTCCACCACCTTGGGTGCCATGGTAGTCACCCTGACATTGGTATTCTGTGGCCTTGATGCTCACAGTGTGGTCCTCTGGATCGGCATCATTGCCATCAATGCCAAGCTTGTCAGAAATGCAGACATCCTGAGGCCCACCCCAGACTTCCGGAATCGGGATCTGTGCTGTAACAAGACCCCTGGAGGGTTCATGTGCACACTGAGTTTTGAGAAGTTCTGTTCTAAGGTACTGCTAATTTTCACCAAGCCAGACTGAGTTTCAGGATGTCGAGGTATCCGCTGGGTAGCTTTGAATAAAGCACTTCATTTCCTTGACCCTCAAGTCTTCATCCGTAAAATGGGGATGCTCATCTTCCTTAATTTAACATGATTAAATTAGACAACACATACATCTTGACGCAGTCATTGGATTGTAAACTTCCGAGAACAGGAACAATCCCTCTCTCCCTCCTTTATCTTCCTTACACACCGAATGCAGTGTTCTGTCTGCAATGAGGTTGACTATTTGACATTCATAAAAATCAGCCTCCCTTGGAACCTCTATCCACCAGCCTGTTACCTTGACTTAATCCTCTGAGGCTTATTCCTCTAAATAATTGTATTGTCTCTACCTAAAAAAAAAAAAAAAAAAAAAAAAAAAAAAGTGCTTTGTTACCATGGCAACACACACAGAATCGCTTCTGCAATTGAGGGTGGCTCTACTCATCAGCTCCCTTCCCACCAGACCACATAGAGAACATTCCACCCTCCTGCATGTTACTGTCCCATAGGTTTGCATCAAGACCCTACAGATTTCTGAAACTTACATGTACTTTAGGAAAACTATAGACCAATACAAGCAGACCAGTTGATTCAGTAGGAAGGCTCTTGGAGGGAGGAAATTCAAGGTCTAGGTCCCAGTTCAGAGCCTGACACGATTTTGCAATTTAACTAGGCACAGGACGTGACTTTTTCAGGACCCAATCTCCCTTATATGAGTAAACAATGTGCTTTCCTATGGCTTACACCCTCCAACGTTCTTTCGTTTTTCTTAGTTGTTTTTAAGTGTCACTTAACTGAAATTTCACAAACCTCCTCAGCATTAAACATTAACACGGCTCTTTTTATATGGTACGGTTCATTATCATGCCAATAAATGATTAATTATAATTCTCCAGCCGGACCAACAATTTGGCAGGACTTTTATGATTCATAATTTGTGCTGTGTTGTAATGTTACCTCTGGAAACTGACATACTAGCATTTATTGTTTTTTATTGCTTCTCTGAGGTGGCTTTTGAAAGAGACTCAAGTGACACATGTTTGAGAAGGGTTTAAAAGTTGGACACGGCTGGATGAGGCATTATTCGTCTGCTGAGGAGCAGAAGATTGGTACTTCTGTGGACGCGTGTGACCATTTGGGCACCAAATCCAGCAATGAATAATTCAACAGGCTGTTCGGCCAGTGCCACGGTTTGCAATGGGTCATCCTGTGTGCTGACTGAGAGTAATTTCAATAACATCCTCAGCGTGGTCCTGAGCACTGTCTTGACCATCCTCTTGGCCATGGTGATGTTCTCCATGGGATGCAATGTGGAAATCAAGAAATTCCTAGGACACGTAAAGCGGCCGTGGGGCATATGCGTTGGCTTCCTCTGTCAGTTTGGAATCATGCCCCTCACGGGATTCATCCTGTCAGTGGCCTTTGACATCCTTCCTGTCCAAGCCGTAGTGGTACTCATCATGGGATGTTGTCCCGGAGGAACCGCCTCCAATATCTTGGCCTACTGGGTCGATGGCGACATGGACTTGAGGTAAGCTATCTAAGCCTCTCCTACTGTAATCACATTGAATTAATCTTGTCACGAGCCCACGTCACTGTGATGTCCATCTGACCAGCCTGATCTAGGGTACAGCTGAGGAACTAAACAGAAGACAATAAGTGCATTCCCTCAACTTCCTGTACAGCTGCTTAGCTATTGGAATTTGGGGGTTATACTTTATATTTGTGGTTTCTAATCCAACTCAGTGAACAGGGAGCTGGATAGTTGCCATTTATCTTTGGGGAAAGACTCAAAGTGTTTCAAAAAAGAAGTTTGTCCAAGCCACGAGCGCACCTGAGAAAGTTTGCCCTGTTGGTATCAGCAAAAACAAAACGAGAAACAAACCAGACCTTTCTTTGTGGTGACGAGGAGCTCTGAGTGGAATCACGCGATCCAATTTGTTCGTTACACATTAGAATCTATTCTAAGACAATATCAATAGTTGGTCAACTCACCAAATACAGCCAGTTCTTTGAACAAGTTTTTTCTTGGTATAAAGCCTCAGGAGGAATTTGTACATTCGCTTCGCTTCTACTGGCATTAAAAGAGAAAAAAAAAAACCTGCAGCAGCTTTTTTTAAATTATGCTTACCTTACTATAAAATAAACAGAAAATGGCTTCTCTGCTTCCCACAGAGTAATCTAAATTGCAATGTTTGCCCAATTCATCCTGTGCCAGTCTGAACTAGCACCAGAAAAAAAAAAAAAAAACTAATAGAAATAAGACGAAGCATTAACGTGATGAGACCGAGAATTTTAATGCCTTACGTTGAATAGAAAAACATCTTTTTCCTTACCTGACAATTCCTCATTTCCTGGGAAAGGTATGCATTTCTGCAAAGCAGCCAGGTGGTAATGTAACGCGTGCTTATTAAATACTATACAGTAGGCAGTCGGCTCTGTTAATCACCAGCTACTATGCTCAGAAGAGAGAAGCTTAAGGTGTAGAAATGTAACCACTGGAAAATGTAAAGCTGTATTCCACGTTGACACAGTGCCTACTGAGCACTGTGTCATCTCAGCTGGGGTTGGTCCCCCCGAAGCTTCAGAAAAGCCATACAACCTGTATGGCTTCACTTCACATACTTTTCACTTAAGGAAATACCATCTCTCCTTGCAATAGATTTTTCCCCCTAAGGAAGTCTTGTAAAGAACAAAGGATGGCGAGCGCTGTTCAGGTTTAGTTAATCTGTGAACCACCACAGAGCCATAAGGCCCTTCTAGACCTCAACTTGGGCTGATCTGGACATAAGCACACAGAGGTGACAATTCACCCACTAAGCCAAGGGGAGTGACCCAAATTGAATATGGGACTTTGAATTCCACCAAACAGCTTTTACAGAGTATTTGTAACTTTTCAATAAAATGGAAGAGTCTTCTGCCTCAAGAGAATGTCCCACGTGTAATCCGTTTGTAAAACAGAAAAGTATGCACGAGGCTGCGTTATTTGGCTGTTGGAACAGATTTCTTCCTGCGGGCAAAAACTGCAGGGACCTAATCTAAGCTCCAACTGACACTTTTCTGTGGTGTCAAGGAAATCTTATTTGTCTTGAAACAGATGATTATGTAATCCTGTCTACCTCATATAACAATTCCTGTAAAAAAATAAAAATATTTAGGAGAAAGAGCCAAAGTAAAACTTGAAACCTTGGTGGAAAACAGCCAGCTTAATCAGTGTATGTGAATCCTTCAGCAAGTCAGAATAATCCCTAAATGGGACATATGGCAGTGAAATTGTTCGTTTTCATTCTAGGAAGTGTGTTCTCCACAGATGCCCCTTGTCTTGTGAGTAACACCAACAGTTCTCCAGTCCAGCAGTCACCTTGCTAGCCATGCCCCCTATCCAGACCTCAAACAAAACCCAGGAAAAGATTCAATCCTGCTTAATGTCATAAATGTTCCTTGCGCAGGACCTTCTTAATCTCCTAATCCGAGAGCCCTGTTGCGCTATTTCTCAGCACAGAGGATGAGATATAAGAAGTGGGGTGGAGGTAGGGACGCCTGGGTGGCTCAGTCGGTTGGGCGTCCGACTTCGGCTCAGGTCATGATCTCACCGTTTGTGAGTTTGAGCCCAGTGTCAGGCTCTATGCTGACAGCTTGGAGCCTGGAGCCTGCTTTGGATTCTGTGTCTCCCTCTCTTTCTGCCCCTCCCCTGCTCATATTCTGTCTCTCTCTCTCAAAAAATAAACATTAAAAAAAAAAAGAAGTGGTGTGGGGAGCAAGGTGCTAGTGGGGTGGTTCTGTGTCCCACAGCATTAAGTGGCCCCAAAAGCCTGACCTCAAGAGAGAGGACCAAAAATGCCCACAAAATGAAGAAGGCAACTCACAAAGTCACAGCAGCCGCTGCGTCCCTTAATCTAGGGACAAACAGCTCTCTAAACACAAATGCCCAGAAGACATCGCTGTATTTTAGCGGAGCAAATAATAGCGTTTATCACAATGGCTCATAATCATTGAAAGCAGTTAAATTATGCTGCTCAGTACGATGATGACATTATGCATTGCATATGTTAAAGGAAACACTGGTCAAATATTCCTTTAAAGTAAGTTAAGAGAGAATCACCTCAGCTTTTGGGAACCAGTTTTCCAACACTTTCTATTCTTCTGGAGTCAGCTCTGTGCTTTAAGAACTTTACCTTCGGGGTGCCTGGGTGGCTCAGTCGGTTAAGCATCCGACTTGGGCTCAGGTCCTGATTTCGCAGTTTTGTGAGTTCAAGCCACATGTGGGGCTCCACGCTGACAGTGCAGAGTCTGCTTGGAATTCTCTCTTACTTCCTCTCTCTCTACCCCTTTTCCACTTGTGCACGCTCTCTGTCTCTAAATAAACAAACAAACAAACAAACAAACAAACTTAAAAAAAATTAAGAACTTTACGTTCTCCATTTCCACTGGAACCGTAGCAATCGCAGACAAGATATGACTGTTTCACAACAGGTATCTGCATTGCTTACCAGTTGCTAGAACAGATACCACACCATGAAAGCAAAACAACTCCATCTACAGTGACTTTCCTGGGTGTGCTTTCTGGGAGAAGAAACCAAATCAACCCCCCCAGCCCACCCAGCCCCCCTCCCTCTCCCCTTCACCCCATTGTCCCCCTAACACTGTTGTCTCCCCCTCTCCCGCTCATCCCCTCATTCCCCTGCCACCATTTCTTCTGAACCTGGCAAGCCATTGCATTTTGCAATCTCCAGTGAAAAAAAATAATAGACAACAACAACAACAAACTTAACAGTTATCTTTAACAAAATTATAGACCTTGCTCATTGAAATACAGTAAGTGATATTTGAGCTCCTTCTCGGACTGCTTCAGCCTAGAAAAGTGTTGCGGGAATGTGAGTAGCGTACAGGTATTTTCACCTGTTCTAGCTGTGCTGTGGGCATTCTATACACAAAATGTTTCTGGGAGAAATGAAGGTGACATTTTCAGGCAAATCTGCCGGTGGCAGGACCCATAGTCCAGAGGACAAAAAGACACCTGCCTCCTTTGAGGCTCTATTCCCAGAGATCCCCCATTTTCGAATCTCCTTTCAGCCACACCATGCAAGGACTTTTCCTTGTCGTTTTCCTTTCTTTGACTTCTTGGAGGGATCCCTGCTTATGTACCTTTCCTCCACTCCCGCCAACTCCATCTGGAGTTGCCATCTACTAGCTACACTCCCTTATACTATTTTCCAGTGTTAATTGTTTCTAGATTTTCCACTTCCCCCATTCTCCCCAACTCCATCTGGAGCTGCCATCTACTAGCTACACTCCCTTATTCTATTTTCCAGTGTTAATCGTTTCTAGATTTTCCTTTGTTCTCTGGCTATGATTGCTACATTTTTCATCTTCCAGGTCAGTTCATTGTTCATTGTTTATTGTTATTTTAGTTGTTCAAGATCCTCCACCCTCTGGCTTATCACAAATTTGAAGCAACCTCTCCCATTTAAATCACATAAATGTCCAGTTTCTCTCTACTCTGAGAACTAACCCAATAGTATTTGACTTTTTCTCTTTTTCCCCTCAAAGTCACCAAGCTTTGTTTCTCTTATGTAGCATTTATTTTTATTTTACTAGCTAGTATTTATTAGCTCACCATTATGAGCCACACACAGTACAAGGATTCCACATACATTGGTGTATTTAACCCTCGAGATAATCCTCTTGAGGTCAGTACTATTATTTTCTGCACTTGACAGATGATAAAATTAAGGCTCATAACCTTAACCCCAGTCACAGAGGCAGTACATATCAGAGACAGATTTGAATCCAGACCTAGCCAGGTATCCTTATCCAGACTCTTAATCTTTGTTCAACATTTTTTCTATCACTTACCATGTCCCCACTTTCTAGCACCACCTACATACACTTCATTTGATCTGTCAAATTTGGTGTTTTACTTCTAATATGGTAACAGTCTTTACTTTCCTCATCAGTGACTTCACCTAATTCCTCAACATTTAGTGAATTCTCATTTATTGTCTTTATCTCCAAAAGAAAAGAAAAGAAAGGAAAACAAATTTCCCTGGTGGCGAATAGAGCTAAAGCCAAAAATTAAAGACAAGAGATTTTTTTTTCTTTTGTTACCTTTTTCCTCATTCCAGCATAAACTCATGGTAGTATTTCTATTATTGACATCTATGCTTCTTATAAAACTTCAGATTTTATTCATAAAAGGAGTTTTTTTTTCTTTTGCTGATCTATTCCCCTACACTGCTCCCTAGAATTATTACCTGTGAATTGTTTTTCATCTCATTTTGAGTGGTTTGATATTGTTCTCATGTTAGTTCAAATGGCATCAACTTCCGGCCACCTGTTCTCTTGCCCCTCTGCAGTGCCTCATGGTCAAGGTGGCCCACTAAAGCTAGACCATTCCCTTCTCCAGCTGCTGCCATGTCCTACCTCGGGGCCTCAAGAAACTACTCTTGCCAAACTCAAAACCATAACACAATTTCATAAACTGTCTTAGCAATAATTTAAAATTGAAGCTTTCCCAAGGAAATTTGAAAGAAAAAAACAAAGAGAGAAAGAGTTGTTCTCAGAGTTTAAAATAAAAAATCCTTACCCTTCTCTTTACTATATCATCCAGGTAGAAAACACTGCCCCCTCCGTGCACCCCTCCCATCCCCTCTACTCTGGAAAGCACATTGGACATACTGGAATAAAATGATTTTATTATGGTGATAAATTTAATTTTTTTAATGTTTTTATTATTTATTTTTGAGAGAGAGAGAGAGACAGAGTGCAAGCAGGGGAGGGGCAGAGAGAGAGGGAGACACAGAATCTGAAGCAGGTTCCAGTCTCTGAGCTGTCAGCACAGAGCCCGATGTGGGGCTCGAACTCACAGGCTATGAGATCATGACCTGAGCCTAAGTCAGCTGCTCAACCCACTGAGCCACCCTGGCACCCCTTGATGATAATTTTAAATCCATTCTAATTTATTTTTGAAATAAAAGATAAAAGAGAGAATGTCAAAGGAAGGGAAAGAGCTTACAAACTCCAATATTTTAATTATAAGCAAGACTATTTCTGAAAATTATTATTCTGGTTTAGGATGCTGCCTTAGCATCCTTTTTTTGTATCTAAATTAAGTTAATCTGTCCCATAACAGATGGAACTTCTTAGAAATGTTTCACATACATCTCCAGCACTTGTTGGTGTTATACTATTTTAGCTCCATGAAGACAAGTACTTTTATCCTAAATTCTTTTTTTTTTATCCTAAATTCTTTAAACACATTTTAAGTGAGGTCATTCCCAGTTTAAAAAAAAATGGTTATTAGCCAAGTTAAGCCCCCGTTAAGCGTTGCCACCACCCTTTATTTTTTGCCAAGACTGTGCTTAGTTGGATGCATTAAAATGAAATTCCTCACCCCCAGCTGTTTTCCTTAGCACTATGTAGTGTGGTTTTGGTGTTTGTGGAGCACAGCAGAGGGCAGGGTCACAGGTGATGTAAATAATTCTGCATTTTCCTTCAAGTGCACATATAATACCTTTAAGAAATTACTACTCTGATAGTCTCAATGCTACAGCTTTTGGAGAAAGGACTTTCAGAAAAATGTCTCGTTTCTGGATCCTGTATTTTGTTGGAACACAACACATGTGCACACACACACAGACACACACTATGGCTGGAGAGCTAATACAGTAGTTGACTTTTAATGAGAGTCTTGCATTATTCTAAGCACTGGACTCACTGGTTCATTAGTCCTCACGGCCTATGAGGTGGCAATAGTTATAATCTTCATTTCACAGATAAGGAAGCTGGCCAAGAAAAGTCAAGTAAATTACCCAAAGAGCATAGTACTTATGTAGTAAGTGGCTACTCCTGCTTCCAACCCCAGCAGTGTCTGGCTTTAGTGCCTGGCCCAGACATTTAACAGCTCTGTTCCCCAGGAAGAGAATGTGCCTCTGTGCACATGGCCCCTTGAGGGGAACCAGGAAGACCCGCCACCCAAACACCTGTCTTCCATCCATTGTCACATTGCGGAAGATAGCACCATTCCATGTAAACTCCTCCAGGTCCAAAGCCAAAATCCGCTCACCCAGCCAGTCCGCTCACTAAAACACAGATGTTCTCAGGAGTAATAGTATCAAACCCTGGTCCTTCTGAACACACATTGGGTAAATTTCTCAGCAGAAATAGAATCCAGGCCCACCACCCTCCACCCCCGCTTGCATATTTTCTTTAGTTCTTCAAGTCAGCTTCCTCTTTCTTTTTAAGCTACAGGCATTGGGGCAGTAATCTGTCTGCCTTAAAAAAGACACTGAGGCTCCCTCCCTTGGACATGTGCTCTCCTCTGAGGGACCAGGGAGTCCCATCCCTTCTCAATACGGACAGACACAGCAAAGCCCCTAAAGTTTCGGCTGGTATAGATGTGTTTGCTTTTCTCTGATTGGAGGTCCAAAGCATGGTGTGTCCAAGAACCCTGTACCTCTTCTAATAATGAATTTAAACAGTCATTAACTGTCTACTCTGATCCTCGAGAACCAGTGGAGAGGGAGGAATGGCCCAAGACAGAGTAGAAAAACAACAAATCCAGATCTCCGCATTTTCCCCAAAGCTGGGACCTGTACAAAGATGGGCGCATCTGACTCTGCACACATCCATCCATCAGTCTAGAGGATGCTGCTGGTTGAGTCTTCTGCAGGATTTCCTAATTATGAATTGCAAGATGAAACTAAGTCTCCCCCTAGAAAACCCAGGCGGACGTATCAACCTGCCCATTTCCTTCCAGCATCAGTATGACCACATGCTCCACGCTGCTTGCCCTGGGAATGATGCCGCTGTGCCTCTTTATCTATACCAAAATGTGGGTCGACTCTGGGACCATCATAATTCCCTTTGATAACATAGGTAAGTCATTCCTCTGCAAGCTTTCTGAATATTACCCTCCTGTTCTCTGTTAACCTCGGGCCAGGCCCAGACCCAGCTAGTGTCTACCTCTCAAACCAGCGGCCGTTTTTACCCAATCAGGATTTCGTTACAGGTCATGCCTACGACTGAATGAGGGTTGGCAGAATGCAAACCCCAAACTTTGACCCCAAGGGAGAACCTGGTTTTCCTCCACTGCAGGTACCAGAGGGAGGGCTGACTCAAGGCACGGCCGTCTGGACCTGAGGAAGCCAAAATTGCTGATGCGCAAGAGGCTATGTCCTTCCCGTAACGCTCAGTACCATAGTTCACAGGAACATGAGTTTGCTCCCAGACACACAGATAGAAGAAATATAACATAAATATATATACACACATTCCACTAATGATTTAAAATTAGGACACCTAGTGAGCAATCGTGGGTGTGGTGCTGGGAAACTACCCAACGAAACGTAATATAGGTAACACTCGACTGTGAGCCACATCTTGACTCAGAAGTTCGTTGCCTGGTGCAGTCTGTACGTGATGCCCCAGGAGTCAAATCTACCAGTCATGACTCTGTCTCCACTCATTTTGCTCCGAGATGTTCACCCCCACCGCAAAGGGGCTTTTTTTTTTTCAGTTTCCGGTTCAACAGATAATGGTGAGAAATTAAGTCGTTTGTGTAACATGGGGTCAAGGGTAAGACAAGACAGCTCCTGGCCTTCTCAAACCAGGCATTTCCCACACCGTTGTAGTCATAAAAGATGAGATATAGGTGAGATAGTTCTCTTGCAAACAGGTTGTAGGGTGACTCCACAGAATCCCCTGCTCCGCCTCATGCTCCTTAACTCTCAGTCTGCTCCCTTGGAAAGCACCTTCCTTCAGGTTAAACAATGTAGACTTCCTGCATTGCAGGCCTCTCAAAGAACCTGTCTCTTGAGTGAGGACTTTTAATTCCATTATTACTTATTGTTTAACAAAATAATTTAAGCTTCAAAATATTCTCGTCGAGGGGCGCCTGAGTGGCTCAGTCGGTTAAGTGTCAGACTTCGGCTCAGGTCATGACCTCGTGGTTCATGAATTCAAGCCCCAAGTCAGGCTCTGTGCTGTCAGCTCAGTCTAGAGCCTGCTTCGGATTCTGTGTCACCCTCTGTCTGCCGCCTCCCCCTCTTGCACTCTGTCTCTCACTCTGTTTCTAAAATAAACATTAAAAGAAAATTCTCTTCGTGATATTCATTCCCTTCTGGAAAATACTTCATGGCTATATTGAATAATTCTAACTGTAGTGTGAATAACTTATAACACGTCCTTTTAAAAAAAAAAATATGTGTGTTTTTAAAAAAAATATGTGGGCAGAGAGAAGGAGAGAGAATCCAAAGCAGGCCCCACAACACCAGTGAACAGTGTGACAAGGGGTTCAATCTCACAAACCCCAGAGATCATGAGCTGAGCTGAAATCAAGAGTTGGATACTTAAACGACTGAGCCACCCAGGTGCCCAGCACTTCCTTTAATGTGAATAAATTTTGAAAGGAACAGAAAATGAGACAGAGTAATTAGCACCTCCATGGAGGTAACGGTCATCAGGAAAGAGGTCAGGGCAAAAAGAAAAGAGAAAAGGGCAAGATTTTTAAAACTGTTAAATGAGTTAGCAAAAACAAAGATACTGACTCTGCTTATTCACCATTTTACCCAGGCCTGTTTTCCAACCTAACCTTCTTGCTATTGGTTTTTCTAGTCCGTTAAGACAACAACCCAATCACTTCACAGGTTGTGCTCGTTACTTTTTAGACAAGGAAACTAAGGCCCAGGGTAAAGGTTTAATTTGCCCCAAATGAGCACTGAGCTGGAAATGCCCCCTGGTCTTCACATTCTCTCTGTGGTCAGCGCTGCCCAGCCCGAGTTCCACACAATGCCCACCCCACTGTGCAGGTGCAGCACCATAGCCGAGCCCTTCCCATAGGGGGTTGGGGTGGAAGAGGGCATCTCCCCAGCCTGTGCCACCGAGAACACAGAGACCAGTGGCTGCGGGGTGCTGTCCCTGCTCCCCTCTGCTGTCTGTTTAAAAGTGCCCAACGCTATGAACCATACACCTGCTTCATCACCTAATTCCCACGGCAGCTGCATGAGCTACTTATAATTCTACCCGCTTCACAAAGGGGGACACCAGGGCACAGAGAGGCTGTACAGTTTGCAGCCTTCCCACAGTTGGTCAGGTTCGGACCCCAGTCCCTCTGGCTCCAGTCCATGACTGTCCTCCTCTTGCTTTTATCCATCTTTCTTTCCTCCCAGACCTGCTCTGGGAACTCAAAACAAAAAGGCCACATTACAGTTCCAGTGGCCCAACTGCTTTCCCATCGAACTGGACGGGCGTTAGACACGTGCTGCATGGGCACACGAGGAAGGGGGAGAAGGAGAGAGAAACTTTACCCCACGGGGAGTCAAGAATCACACCAACCCACCTTTCTGGGTGGGAACCACACACGGCAAAGAGTGTCTTTAATGGCCAACTTCTGGTCCCAGAAAAACTGTCTCTGGCCTCACCCGGTTGGCAGAAGAAACACAATTTGGGCAGGTGGTCCGTGCGTTCATCCTGTAGCCTTGGGCCTCCCCAGAGAGGTAAAGACTTTCAGCAGGAGGGGCCCCAGCCTGGTGGGGCAGCGGGGGAAGGGAGCCCCTTTCACAGAAGGGACACATTAAAAATATACTATACCCTAACCACACTGGCATCCCAAGCACAGTATCTGCACCTGGATGTAAGCTACCAGAATACAATCAATTCGGATCAAGATGGTTTCAACTGGAGGCCTACAAACTTGCCACAATTTAAGTAGTCTGGACACCCCAGGGAAGAAGTCTCTTCCCAAAGTAGCAGGATGTAAGGATACCCAAAGGAGGTTTTTCTGGAAGCTCTTACCAGTATGACCATCAACCACTCTTTTCCATATCCTGTGTTCCACCATTTTCTCCTACCATCTTTTTTTTTTTTTCCTGTTTTAGGTTTTCCCGGCCATTACTTAATCCCTTTGAGTAATTTCTGGGACAAAGTAACTGCTGACCTTTATACTGCCAGGAGGACCAGAAGGCTACAAAGAAATTATGTTTTCATCACTGTTGTGTTCATTTTAAATTCATGTTTGCAGCCCTGGGATCTAGAATCCATTTTCCGGTCCTCATCGAATCTCCTCCAATGCAGAGCAACGACCACCCTCGAAACTTCATGATTCGATTGCACTTTCCCCTCCTGCTTTAAAAGGATATTTGACAAAGAAACAGCCCGTGAGAAGTTGAGGTTGTTGGCACACAATTATGTAAAAGCAGTGATTGGACAAAAAATAGTTAAATAACATGGGGTAACAAACCATCATGTGATGGGAACAGCAGTAAATTTAACACGGGGAAATTGAAGCATGGCTCTTTTATCTGGCTGGGTGAGCACGTTCCTGCAAAGAATTATAATTGCTTGAGAGGTCGCCAAATATATTATCTCACAGAAAATTTAAAGCATGCTTTTTTCAACCTCCTCTCTCACCTCTCTGCTGTAGATTTGAAGACCCAAACTCAGTCTTAACCAGAAGTCATCAGCCCACAGAATGTCTGGAGAATTCTGAACTTTCTGTTTGGTTTCCACTGCCGTGATGTAACAGGCAGACATAAAATACCCATGTACACCCCACGAACATAAACACACACACAAAGTTTAGAAAGGTATTTTTCCCAGGATATCAAGATCCAGAGACCAAAGAAGCCAAGATTTTGACAAACTGAAAGTAAAAGATTGGCAGTGTAAAGAACCCTAAGAGGGATTTGTACCATCCATGTTAGCAATGCTTCACCAGGAAGATTAAATCTTTTGCCGGGGTGGATCAAGGAGAGTTTTATTACTGTTTTGCTTGAGTCTGTTTTGTGGATTCATGAAGGGGGACTGATATACTACCTAAGCCTTTTGCAGGCTGCTTACTGTTTTGTCTTCCTTTTTCCTGGGCTACGTATTTTGTTGATCAAATTGCTCTCCTGTCATTTTCAGGTACATCTTTGGTTGCTCTTGTTGTTCCCGTTTCCATTGGAATATTTGTTAACCACAAATGGCCCCACAAAGCCAAGATCATTCTTAAGGTAAGTGCCCCATGCCATAGGTTGCAAATGCTCCACAGTGTGAGTTTCAATAATTGATCTTTCCAGCGACGAAACCGGTTTTTTCAGTATATCATAAACCTCCATCTAGCGAGACTTCAAGTTGTTAGACATTGCAGTGCACTCTTCCAGAGTGCCCTTCCTGGTCCCACCTACAGGGCAGGATTCTATCCAACTCAAATGCCACCTCCTGCTTTTACTCTACCCTCTACTCCCAGGGCACCTTGCTCTGATCTCTGTTCTGTGGGTTTGTACTATAAAATGTATCTAGACAGCTGTTTTCAAAAATAGATCAGATGCTTCTTATCTCTGAATCCATATGGCCAGTTCAGCATCTGGCAATTGGTAGATATTAGTACCCATTAGTAATTAGTAACCACTCATTAGTAACCATTCATTCCCCATCAGGAACTATATTCTAGCTAGTTGGTATGGATATGGATAAAGTGGTATAGATATAGACACAGATGATATAAATACAGAAATAAATGCAGATAAAGATATACATATATATAGATGGAGACATATATATACCCTACTGATTGGAAGACAAAATAAGCTAGTTGGTGTTCTTTATTTTTCTGGACAAAAAAAAAGTTATAATCTCCAAATTTTCTTGCTGTGAAAATAAGAAAACAGTAACAACAGTGGCTTTTGTTTATATATGATTTTTTAACTTTTGTAGAGTTTTATATCCCTTTTCTCATTATCATCATCACAAAAGGCATCTTGGGCAAGACTTGATCCTCAAGTACACATGAGGAAAGCAAGACTAAGAGACGTTGTAAGACTTACCAAAGGAAGGAGAGCAGGAAGAGTTCAATCTGGAAGCCAGGTGCTCCAATTCTTCCTGAGTGGGTTTTGTTCTCAATCACAGCTGTCGGGTCTGCTTGTGTCTTCCTTCCAGATCGGGTCCATCACAGGTGCAATCCTTATTGTGCTCATAGCTGTCGTTGGAGGAATTCTATACCAGAGCGCCTGGACCATCGCTCCCAAACTGTGGATCATAGGGATGTTATTTCCTTTGGCTGGTTACTCCCTAGGGTTTTTACTGGCTAGAATAGCTGGTCAGTCCTGGCACAGGTATGGTGTTTTGATCAATCAGACTGGGAATCTGCTTCTGTAATGACTGTTGTATTCATTTGCTAGGACTGCTATAGAGAAGTACCCCAGCCAGAGTGGCTTAAACAGAAATTTAAGGTCTTACAGTTTTGAGGTTAGAAGTCCAAGAAGCAACGTGTCAGCAAGATGCTTCCTTTGGAGGGATGTGAGGGGGAATCTGTCCCAGGCCTCTCTCCTTGTCTTGAAGATGGCTGTCTTCACACTGTCTTTCTTCTAGAAGTGTCTCTGTGCCCAAACTTCCCCTTCCTATAAGGACACCAGTCATACTGGATTAGGGCTCACCCTAATCACGTTATCTTAACCAAGTATATCTGCAGTGACCCAATTTCCAACTCAGGTCACATTCTGAGGTCCTGGGGGTCAAGACTGCAGCATATGCATTTGGGAAGACACAATTCAACCATAAGAGCTGTAAATACTGATAAGACATTCAAAATCTTCCACCTGTAATAACATTCACCCAATCATTCTAAATAGACTCAGGTCCCCCAGAAATAAAATACTGACCGACTCTTTTGCTCAGATTCTTGGGGACCATTCCCCACACAATGCAGACTGAGTCCTTCCATTGTCTCACGTCCGTATTCTCCAGGCAGAATAACTTCAACAAAAGCACTTAGGGTGGCCTGGTGACAAGGGACCCTCCGTCCAGCAACAGGCGGAGCTCATCAATGATCCACGGTGCAAACATCAGAGCTGGGTTTAGCATGGACAAGTCTAGTACCGAGTAAAAACTTTTCCTCCCCTGCCAGACCATCTGAGCCAATAGGCAGAAAGAAAAGCAGGTGTCGCAGCTGCAGCATGCCAGACGTTGAGAAAGAGACGAACAGGGCTGGGCAGTGGGGGGTGTTACACGTCATCAGGCTGATCTGGGCTTGCACTCTGACCCACCACCAACTGACCTTGGGAACCCCAGGGCAGGCATTCACTCTTCCTCTGACTTTTCTTGTCTGGAGAACGGAGCAGTACCACCTTCCTGGCAGACTTTTATCCAGCTTTCATCAGAAAAACAAAGCCAATTTAACAATGAAGCAACTATAACAAATACTCTATCTTGAGTGTCTTCTCAGCCCCTACTCTGTGCTCTGCACTGGTACCAAGGGCATAATTGGAAAGAATGAAAGGAGCCCCCTTTGAATTCATGGAACACTAATATAAATGATCCTGCTCTTTTCATATGTATATTTTTATTTACATATATATCTGCTTTAAGTGAATATATATTAAGCAATATTACACTGTATGTTAACTAACTAAAATTTAAATTAAAAAATATGTTCACCTAAAAAATAAATAAAAGATAAATGTATATATTTATTCAACATGTAATTTTATTTGTTTTTTTTTTTAAATGTTTTTATTTATTTTTGAGACAGAGAGACACAGCATGATCAGGGGAGGGGCAGAGAGAGAGGGAGACAAAGAATCTGAAGCAGTCTCTAGGCTCTGAGCCATCAGCACAGAGCCTGACATGGGGCTCAAACCCACGGACCGTGAGTTCGTGACCTGCACCGAAGTTGGACGCTTAACCGACTGAGCCACCCAGGCACCCCACATGTAATTTTATTTGTACTGAACAAAAATATTATTTGTTAATAAATATTATTATATAACATAATATAAATAAATATTGTCTTTATATATAAGGTTATATACATGCATGTACACATATATACATATATATAAGATGTGTACGTACATATTATATATGTATATATCATACACACATAGACATATAGATATATTCCACTGCTCAATGGGCAAAATAAGCTAGTCGGTGTTCTGTGTTTCTCTGGACAAAATGATGTCAAAAACTAAATTTTCTTTAATGTGGAAAGGAGAAAACAGCAACACCGGTTTTTGTTGCATATGCTTTTTTAACTTTTGTGATGTTTTATATCGCTTTTCTCACAATCATAACAATCATAAAAGGTGACTAAGCCAAGATTGTATCTATGTATATAGAGAGAGAATATTTGTGCATACTGTATATAATCATATATATTAAGAAGTTATTTATCCATGTAGTATAAGTAAAAGAATATGTTGAATAAATATATACCTTAAAAGCAGATAGCGAGCTACATACACATACACATATAAGCACTTGTTCTCATTGTATCTGCTTTCAGTGCCATGCAATAACAAAGCACAAAATAATGACCGTAAGAGCATAAATCCTCTCAACGCGTCTTGCAGGTGCCGAACAGTTGCTTTGGAAACGGGGATGCAGAACACTCAGCTGTGCTCCACTATCGTGCAGCTCTCCTTCACCCAGGAGGAGCTCAACGTCGTGTTCACTTTCCCGCTCATCTACAGCATTTTCCAGCTCGCCTTTGCGGGAATCTTCCTAGGCAGTAAGGAATAATGCTGATCACATGGCCCCGGTGATACTCCCCTTTGAGAGACCCTCGAGTGGATAATGTGGCATTGTGTTCGATCACCTTTTTCTTTTTTTTTCTTTTTTTTTTTTTTTTTTTTTTTTTTTTTGGCAGTGAATCGTAGAAGTTAAATTAAGTTCCTTTTCGTGGGTGGAGAAATAAAGGGGTGGGAAAAGTCATCTCTACTGTTACCACGAATTCCCAACAGCTAATGAAAAGGTGGCAATTTTATCAGAAGATTTCTGTAAAGATTATTGTTAAGTGAAAAGTAAGAGAGGTTCATTCATCTCCACGAACTTTTCTTTTTCTCCAGTAATTAGGGAGGCATATTAACCTGTTAGGACCATTTTATTGTGTGTCTTTCTATATGCTTCTAAGAACCCCAAACTGGCTGTTTTTTCCAAATCATCATCTTCATATGCTTTGTAAATATAGGATATTTTTCACAAAAGTGGTATTCAAGAGATATTTACCAGGCTAAGTTATATTAGAAGACAGATACATGAGCATGTGCACGTGTACATGTATTATGTAACATCCATATAATTAGAAGAGTTAAGGCAAACATGTTCTTTATTTTAGGGACTAGGGATAGCTAATCTGGTTTTTTAGAAGTTTATTTATGTATTTGTTTATTTATTTATTTTGAGAGAGAGAGATACAGACAGAGAGAGAACGAGCTGGGGAGGGACAGATTGAGAGGGGACAGAGGATCTGAAGCGGGATCTGTGCTGACAGCACAAAGACTGATGTGGGGCTCAAACACAAACTGTGAGATCATGACCTGAACTGAAGTCAGACGCTCAACTGACTGAGCCACCCAGGTGCCCCTAATCTGATGTTTAATTTTACTCTGCTGTCGCATACACTTCTGATCCTTGGCCCCTGCCACCTGCTGGCCTTCACCTAGGTGAAGCTTTCCTTACATTTTGTTCTCCAAGGATTCATGATGTCTAGCCTCTATTTTTAAATTTTATCTTCTCTTTAAAACGAGACTGATATTTTATGCTTCGTAGCAATTTAAGAGAGGTTATATAGTGAAGGTGAATGACAGAAATAATGGGAATGTTATGTTATAGACTGCCTGGCTGTCCAGTGTTGTTTGGGTTTGGTTTAATTTTTCACTTGGCTCTCAAGTTCTCAAGCTCTCATATTCAACTTGCCTATGGGTACTAATCGTTCTCTGTGTTACTGTCTTGAATGTTATCCTCAAAGCAGAGTTTTCCTTCTAGTATAAAAGACTCCCTGGATCCATTTGAAACTTTCCACTGATTTATCATTGACACAGGAGACAGGAGTCCATGGCCTAATTACTCTGTTGTCTTGTATGATAAAGACATATAGCCAATTTGGGTACCTTGAGGTTTTTCCACATAATTAGCTAGTGATGTCTACTAGAAAGCCAGAGAAAGCAGACTGGCTGATGGAACAATTAAGTGAATTTACTAGTTGAATAACTAACTCAAAAGGGATTAGTAGATAAGTGGAAGGAATGATGGGAAGGCAGGTACTGGTATTGGTCTTACACTTTCCCACATTTTTATAAGTAAGAATAAAGATGAGGAAGCCATATTTGTTGATACATACAATGCCTGGAAACATATTTTGGTGAAATAATTTTTTGGAACAAAGAAAGTAAGGAAAGAAGGGAATGAGGGAGGAAGAGAAGGAGAAAGAAAGGAAGGACAGAAAGAAGGAAAGAGGAAGGAAGGAAGGAAGGAAGGAAGGAAGGAAGGAAGGAAGGAGGAAGGAAGGGAAGGGAAGGGAAGGGAAGGGAAGGGAAGGGAAGGGAAGGGAAGGGAAGGGAAGGGAAGGGAAGGGAAGGGAAGAAGAAAGAAGAAAGAAGAAAGAAGAAAGAGAATAAACAATTTGGTTAAATAGAATTACTGGTGTACGTGTGTTGAAGGGGTCCTGGCTGAAAACAGTTTGTAATAAAACTGTTGGGCTATTTTAATTAACCAAAAGCTCAATTCAATAGATTCAATAGCTCAGTGGCTTCAAAAATTAATGTATTATAGAAGTGCAGGGACCAACAAGGAGACATGGATCTTGACATACTAAGACCTTTGAAGCACTCCTGAGCACTGACTATTCTCCCAGGGCCATACTAGGTACCTTACTATTTTATTTCACTTAATGTTCACAACTGCATTATGAGATAGACATTATTATGTACCAATTTTAAGTGTGAAGTTCCAATGATATAATACTTTTTCTTCCTCTGTTGACTTTGTAACCAATGAGAAGTAGAAGAAAAAAATCATATATTTAGATAACAAAATAGCACTCATTGAGATAAAACTTAATTAGAAAATATGGCTCGAAAACCAATGGGGCCTATGAAGACCACCCCTCTCCCCTGCCCCGTACATGGGCCCATAGCGCTTGTCTACACACATACACTGCTCTGCTCCCCTTGCCGGGCAGTGTGCCCAGGTGAGCTGGCCTCAAAACTATGCTGATAGACGCACTGCCACCAGAGACCAGCAGCTTCCCAGAAGAGAGGAAGGCTGATCCCAGCTCAGCCAAGGCTCCTGCTTCGGGGGAAGAAAGGAGTCAAGTCAGGGAGAGACGGAGTGTGATTCCAGCACAAGTCCTCCCACACAGAGCACTAGACCTAGGTGTTGGACCCTGCACCGTAGCATGGACCCTATTTACTGAGGACTGTAATAACTAGGAGGTGGTGGGCACAGAATACGTGCCTGCTGTCATTCTTGACGAGCACCCACCACAGGGCTGATGCCTGCAGAAGCCATGTGAGCAAGTGCTCCCCATGGCTGTGCTCCAGGTCTTCCAGAAGTACCATGACTGGTGTGCAACCTAAGAATGGCTTCTGCTCTCTCTAAGCAGCCCTCAGCCCCTCAGCCTACAGGAAGTGCAAGCTGATATCTGAGCCATAGATTATGATCACTGCCCAAAGAAAGTTTGCAGCTAATTGATACAAACCTTGATTAACCTCCTGTGTCTTGCCTTCTAGTTTATGTGGCATACAAGAAATGTCATGGAAAGAACGACATGGAATTTCCAGAAAGCAAAGACATCGAAACAGTCTCTGGGTCATCGTTCTCAAAGGTGAACGGAGGATTTCAGCCAGATAACAAGTAGACACCAAGTGGACAAAAAAGAAGAATTCTAAAGTACACGTTCTGCGATAACAGTATCTGTTTGTTTTTGTTGGGATACTTGGCAGGAAAGGGTTAAGATGAAAATTTAAATTCCAATTGAATCCATATATTGGTTTTGGTACCAAGTGACTGGTGGCCCAAATCCTTAATGTGACAAATATTTATATGTATATATGTACTGTCTTTGAAATATGCCCGAGAAATGTCCTCAGACCACAGACTATACCTGACACTGGTAACACTGAGAACCTCATAACTCCTAAACCGGATTCTTACTCAGAATCTCAAAACGCAGAGATGAGCACCTGACTTTATGTATCTTAAGATAGATGCAACGAATTATTATTATTATAAAGTGATCAAGACTTTCTTCAGTATTTATGATTGTAAGAAGATTGAAATGAACATCTTCCACTGACATGTTAATTATTATTTTGAAAATGTTGCAACCTATTTATTTATATAACTTTATCATGTAACATGGACAAGTAGCTGACTTCCTGCATTTAAAAAAAAAAAAATAGCCTTCTCCAGTGACAGTCCAAGGGCAAAAATAAGAGAAAAGAGTTACTAAACAGAAATCAATCGTCAAATTAGGAGTCCATAATGCATCAGCGATGTCATACATTGGTTGCTCTGCCTCAGGAGTCCAACAATGCCACTAGATTTCTTTTTTTTAGGAAAAACAATTCTTTCCAATGGCTTGAATTTGGCAAAGAGCTCTTCAAGCCCTGGAGAGGGGCTTCCTCAAGGTCTGCCTGCAGGGGGCAGGTCGACGTTGGCTAGTGTGACAGCTATGGAGCGGGCAGGTTGCAGAAGCATTGGGGAAAAAAACACCACTACTCTAGTTGGTGATTTTAGTTCAATGGGAGATCATGGCGAATGCAAGGAAAAGCACAAATAATAAAGACCCACTTGAAATGCAGGACATGAGTCAGTTAGATGTGCACAAGTGAGTATCGATAAAAAGAAACATGAATGAGGAAGAAGACGACATGCCCAGGGCCCAGAAGTAGGAAGGGCGCTGCCAGATGGATTCTCTGGGTGCTGTAAGTAAGTGTCACAAGAGGAAGCAGGGAGGATTTGATCAATGGCACCAGGGGTTTAATGTCAAGGGGGAAACAACTGGCCGCGTGTTGGGTCTGATTTAATTTCTTTTCCTTCATTCTGCGGCAACATGGGGGCACATTCTTAATTCAGTTCATGGTGGTTTTGTTCCATTTTCCATTTGGAAATTCTCCCTGCCTCATAGATTTCCTTTCAAATGTTTTGGCTCCAAACGGCCTTTGGCATTTGGGTGAAGCGAGTTCAGATCCCGCTGGTGTTCTTCAGCATCACAAGAACATGAACATCAACCCTTAGCTTCCGATAGGGGGTGAGGGAGTCTGCTTTGAACACCGTAATATGTATGCCTTTTTAGATGAGGTTCACATTTACGATCGGATAAAGTTCCTATATTTTTTTCATCATTAGATTTATTAAAAGGGACTACAGCTTTTTATTAGAGGCCAGTAGGGGAGAGGTGGTATAGATTTTCTATCAAGGGGTGTCAAAGAATATGCTTCTGATGGCGCAGAAGGAAAACTTTGAGTCTGTCCGTTCAGTGCCTCCTACGCTTTCCTCATCAAACAGAAAACAGGCAGGTGTGTTAAGGCCACTGTGAATTCATATCAGCATTTCAGCATGGCCAGACAAGGGTCCGGAAGCCAGCAGCTGCAGCAGGCAGGATTTTCCTCCCTGCAGATACAAATATGTGAGACAAAACTTGGCTTTCTTACATGGTGTGGTATTGTGTGAGTTGTGCTAGAGGGAAGAAAAATAGCTGAGCTTTGTAAAATGACAGCTCTCTATTTTTAAATGAGCTTGAAAAGCCTACTAAATTATGTATTTTATTGCCTCTGTGAGTATCATATTAAATGAATATTTTATTTTAAAGGCTTGAATAAATGCAAATAATTTTTGTAATGTTTGGTCTAGTTGAGTCCTTGTGACAAGTGTCAAGATTTCCTCACTGTTCAGTTGGAGAGATCTAAATAAGGTGGAGTTTCTCTACTATGAAATTGTTCTCTGAAAAGTCCCTGAAAGAAACTCTTAATTGAATCCTCCAGTAATTAGGTCTCCCACTGATATAGACTGAGGTTTGTCCCCAAGCAAATAATACAGGGGGAAACATTAATCAAAGACTTAAAAACAGTGTGACAATTATAGCTGTTTTAAAATAATAATAAAAGTATGACACGTACTTATAAACAAAACCACCATCACTTTTTATGAAAAATATAGAGTAATATATATATTCTCTATGAATATATATGTGTACATTCATATATATTTGGAGAGACATGGAGAGACTCCAGTGATGGCCTTAGTGCACTAAAATCTTTCACCAACAGGATTGAAGGATACATGAGCCTTATCTGACGCCTCAAAGACATCACCCTGTTGTCCCTCCAGGAACCCTTATTACTCTCCTCCAGCAGGAAACAATTTATCTTTCTTGGAATTTTTGACAGCCCATTGCTTGTCAAGCATTCCCTTCTTCAAAAACCACATTCATTTAGAACAAGAGTCTTCATATTCTGGTATGAGTACTCCTGGGAGTTCAGGAAATTGTCCCTGGGAGTTCAGGAAATTGTCCAAGGAATGTGAAGGCATGGATAGGGAATCCGTTTCCATTTCTCCATTTTCCATATGTGTGCTTTCCCAAAACTTCCATGCTTGGGATGCCTCAGTGCTCCACTGGCCCTGGGTTCTGCGTCCCCTGGCAGGGCTCTCCCCCTTGAACAGGAAATCCCTAATCTACCTGTGGTGGACAGACCTGGGGGAAAGACTTTCCAACACCAGCTGAAGGAACAATTCAGAATATTAGTGTCTGTGAAAGGCTTCTTATCTTTTTAATGGATTACGTATTTATTTAAGAATCTAGAAGCTACATTTTTCCCTGTGTTGGAATATTTCGAATATAGAAACACTATAGGGTGGGAGCGGAGACAAATTTCCATGAACATGCTAGCACTTCCATCCTCCACTTTTTACCCCAAAAAGCATCACTCTGGAGGGTGATCCAAACCCATACTTATGCATTTGTCAGAACTGAAAATTGAGGGGCACCTGGGTGGCTCAGTCGGTTGAGCATCCGCCTCTTGATTTTGGCCCAGGTCATGATCTCAGGTCATGAGATTGAGCCCCCCATTGGGCTCTGCACTAACAGTGCTACAGCCTGCTTGGGACTCTCTTTCTGTCTCTCTCCCCGACTCTCACACACACCCTCTCTCTAAATAAATAAATAAACATCTTTAAAAAAGAAAAATGAAGTCAGGTGTGTTTTCCTTCTGACAGAAAGTCTGATTTGGCAGATTGGCATGTGAAGGGCCCCTGCTTTGCTAATTATGAAATACGAAGGGCATTTTTCATAAATTAGATGAGCTAACTCTGCAGCTCCAAGGTTTTCAAAAGTATATTTAAAACATATGACAAGATAAAAAGCATATTTTAAAAATAATTGATCTATAATATCAAGGGACTCTTACAACCCAGTAATAAGAAGGAAAGTAAGTCAATTTTTTTAGTGAACAAACGAATTTGAACAAATGAGCAAAGAATGGCAATGGAGCAAATAAGCACGTGGCAATGGCCAATGAATACATGAGAAGATGTTCAACATCATTAATAGTTGGATAAATGAAAAGCACAATGAGGTGCTACTGCTTGCCCAATAAAATAGCTAAAATGAAGGACGCCTGGGTGGCCCAGTCAGTTAAGCGTCCGACTGCAGCTTAACTGACTGCAGTCCGATCAGGTCATGATCTCATGGTTCGTGGGTTCGAGCCCCACATTGGGTTCTGTGCTGACAGCTCAGGGCCTGGAGCCTGCTTCAGATTCTGTCTCTCTCTCTCTCTCTCTCTCTCTCTCAATCTCTCTCTCTCTCAAAAGTAAACATTTAAAAAGTGTTAAATAAAAACAAAAGTCTGGTCAGTGTTATAAAGATGGTAGGGGAAGCTAAGGAATGATTGTCCTTTCTGCAGGTAAAATACACACAAACACAAACACAAACATATGTATTAACTATAAGCATTCCTAACTTACCCACCTGGTGATTAATATAATGGGAGATGCCTTGGGTAAAAGGTCCCCATGCAAACATCTGAGGAAGCAGTACGGTGGACAAGAGGAGGCTAATAGTTGTAGAGCACTGAAAAGATAAAAGTTTCATCATGTTAAGTTTTGCTCAGGGCACAAGGTGGCAAGTTCCATAAAGGCAATGACTATAACATTCAATTTTCCATATCTCTTACCACAAAAGCAGCTCAAGACATACTTATGAAATTGAATACACTGGCCCTGAATCAGATTATGAAAAATATTGCTTATTTTTCAGCCAAAAGAATCTTCCCCATAAACTTAATCTGAAAGTAATAAACAGAAGTTGCAGATATAGGGAATTGGAAAATTTTTTTAATTATTTCCAAGTAGTTACTCCCAAGCTATGAGCTGTAATATTTCACTGTGTACCCAGCATGATTATAATTTTTATTAATTCTCCCCAGCTTGTGCAAATTTTTAAGGGATAATTACACTATTTGCTGTAACAAAAACAAAATCCTACCATATAGCATCAGGTGGGGTTGGAAGGATAGAAAACAAAAATTAAAATTACATAATTCTTGTGTGCATAGTAGTTTTGAAAGCTTCAGATACAGATTTATTAGATTGGGTTTCCAGCTGCACATGGAGTCATGATTCAGACTATTCTTTGACTATTGAGTAAATACACATTAGGCACTACCTTAAGCACTGATTATTAACTACAAGCAGAATAAACCCATTAAGAGTGAGTCTATCTGGTTTATCAAGTGTATCTAGACTAGATTCTTAGGAATGTGTCTAAGTGTTACATTTATTCATTAGACCTCACTAGAATCCCAAAGTCATGTATTCATTATGTCAGGGAATTGTTAATGTTCTGTGTCAAATGATGTTCTCCAAAATGCTGAAGTGATAAAATACGATTAACTTTATAACCCAGGTGTTAATTCTCATGACATAAAAAGGGCCATGAATGACTCACCAGTATTATAAAGAGCTTTGCTACCTTTGGTCTCTAAATGCCCCATACCTTGTCTTCCCAAACGTCTAGCCCCCACCTCAACATTGACACTAAAAACTTGGTCTCTTTCTTCTTCACCTGGAGATTCTCCTGTTGAACCTGAGAAATTTTCCTCAAACCAAACACTGATGCCTTCCACAGGCCACGGGGCAAAGTCCACTGCTGGAAGCTGCTCTTAAATCCAGGTTCCCTCTGGGAGAATCCTCCATCTATGTAGAGCCTGAGGAGGTGAAAACAAAAGCACTTGTCCACCATGAACCAGCATCTCTAAAGGAATCCTTTTATCTTACATAACACACACCACATTAACTAAGATGGTGAAAATTATTTAATTTTCAGACTTGGTTATCTCCTTATTACTCTGTACTCTCACAGTGTTTTATGATCTGCTCTATCACGTGGCACTTCCCAAAGACTTGCTTGATTAGTCTTCTCTCTCCTTCTCCAAGCCTCATGAAGAGTTAGGGCTTGATGAATATTCATTGAATAATGGATACTTTGAAGTATCATAGACCTTTTTTAAAAATTCAAAGTATTTTTATTCCTTTTTCATACCACCTGGCCAAAGATTTCTTATTTCTGTGTTTCAAAAACCATTAGTCCTACAGCATATTATTTCATAATTCACAAACTATACACTGGCTTCACACATAAGAATCTGCAGCCCACTTACAGTTATACCTTCTCGCTCATCCCCAGTGTTTCCTGGCTAAGCAAACAAGCATTTATCTACAGCTGGTATCTCTTACTTAACTGAATTACAAAATCCTTGGAAAGACCTACAAGTAATGACAGTAGTTACCAAAGGGCAAACTGTATGATTATGCACTTCATGTGTCTAATTAGTACAAATGGGATCCTGATATTTATGGGGAAGATGTCTTCCACGAGAAACAACACTACCTTTGCAAAAGCAAGTTACATATTTGCAAAGGAGAGATCTTTTATTACAACTTTCGTACGTGTTGTCATCTCCCGAAGCTCACTTCCCGTTGTTAATTACATTCTGTTCTGACAATTCAGAAAAGGCCATGTCTGGTAGTTAAAATCTGGTCAGCAGCTTCATTTCCAAGGTAATATGCCTTATGTACCTACTCCCTGCCCCACCTCTTCTGCAACTCCCTTTTTCAAGGACTTGAGCATTTTATGGACTTGTAAAGAAATTGTATTATATCTAATGACGATGATGTACATCAGTCATAATCCTAAAGTTCTGCTCATTCCTCACTCCACCTTATCTCCTTTTTATGACTCTATTTTACTGTCATTGGGATTACTGAATCGTAAACCTAAAGGGGAAAAAATGTTCCATTTAAAAATATCTTTTATACTATGGGGGTTACGCCCATATTTTGAATCCTTATAACATATTGCATATCAGTTCTTTAAAATGTCTGTGTTGTATCACATGAAACTAGAATATTCAACTTCCCTTGATTTCCCCCTATCTATACATAACCTCCATGAAGTCAGGGACATTCATACTCAATGCTACGTAACCTTAACACCTAAAGTTGTGCCTGGCTCATAATAGGTACCCAATGATGTTGTTAAATAAAAGTCTATGAAAATCTATCGTTGAAAATACTGACCTTGAAACTTTTTGCTCTTCCCATTTCCTCCAATTACCCTGCTCCTTATGAGTCTTCTCTTCACCTTTTGGTGGCACCCCGTACCAGCTGTGGCCATCTCCATATGTGTTTCTCGGCCCTATGATCATCAACTACAGTAAATAAGTAATATGTCTCATTAAGTTAAATGCAACAACTTTAACTTTACTCTGTTAGTGATTCTAATGCCTACATTTCCAACCTTGAGCTCTAATTTGAGCTCTAGTCCTGTATCTCTAATTGCATGGAGGGAATGACCACTGTAAAATGATGTCTGTGCTCTTCCTACCAAAGTTGACCCATGTACCTAATCCCATTCTTTCTATCAATGGCATTCTCCAAGCCAGTCCAGCTTGAAAATCTACCTTTCCTTTATCCCCTATAGCCAACTAATTACAATGACCAACTCCATATTAATTCAACTAGCATCCTAAACCCAGCCCCTCCTCTTCAGTTCCACCACCATACTCCAACTCTGCCCTCATTTTCTCATATCCAGACAACTACATTAGCCTCTTGGTTTTCCTTCCTCCAGCTTCTCTTCCCTTCAAAATCCTGTACACCCAACATTTGACAGCATGTCCACAAATATTAGGAGCCAAGCATTATTTGTTCAATGAATGAACGGATGGATGGGTAATGGATAAGTGCTCTATCATAACATGTGCCTTAGATATTTAGTTCGTAACAGTCACCCCGTCTTAGTACGTTTCAACTCAGGCTTCAAATCTGTCCATAATCTGACTCTAACTTTTGTCTACTATGTCCCAACTTCCTCACTGTTCCCGGTAGCTTACCCTAAGCACACCAGAATCAAGCTTCTCTAGCTCTGAAAGCACCCCTCCCTCTTTTCACACATGCAAAGTTTGCCCTATTACCTCCTGAATAGATGTCTAGAATGACTTGTGTCCCCCATTAGCTGTCCATCTTCTCTGAATTCCTATAACATTCCCTACACAATAGTAATAAATTTGGGCATTCTAATGTGCATTGTCACTGCACTATTTCTTGCACATATGTCTTTTTCCCTCAGCTAGATTTACATAATCCTGGACACTATGTCTTAAGGTCTCTTTGCTTGACTGACTACAGTGATTTAAAGGACTAGGTATTTCTTTAACTCTCTACATACTTCATTTTGCCCTTATATGCTTCCTATGAAGAATAAAAAGGAAACAAATTTTAAAGCAGAACAAAACCTACACATAACAGGCTCCTGAAAAGAGAGAGTACTGTATGTTCTACACCAATTGATTAACATGAAGCATAAAACCCAAGAGAAGCTTTATAAGTAGAGCTTCCTAAATGCTTACACTGATAGCCAGGAAATAGAGTGGAAAAGTAAGAAAAATCAAAATTAGAAACAGAATACCTTCCCTTTCTGCTATTACTTCCTGAAAACCCAAAACTGACTTACTATTTATGAGTAATCAGTTTCAGATGAGAATATATATATATATATATATATATATATATATATACTTATTCCTGTTCTTGCATAATACATATGTAGAGAAGTTTATTTAATTTGATGGTTTTCTATGTACTTAAGAACAAAAAAATCTGTGCAATCTGTTTCTTAAAAGCATCCAGTAATAGTAATGTCAAAAGAAAGACAACAAACACAGATAGAAATCAATTATCAAAGAAAGCACCATATAATTTTATTAAGGATGCTTGTTCCTACAACTCAAAACTTGAAAATGCTCTTATCAGATAAGTTTCAAAGATAAGAAGAACGACTGAAGAATGAGTTTATTTTTTGACCCTCCAAAGTCTAGCGGCCATTTAGTAAAGCATTAAAAATAATAAAGGAAATAACTCACATTTTTTTGGCCTCAGGAAATACTCTGTTGTTTGTGGAAGTAATTCCCAATCTTTATCCCCTGTTTTTTCAGATAATTATTTCAGCTTTCATTGGGCTTTGGTGCTCAATCATAAAATAAGAATTTTTGAGGAAGGATCCCAACAAAAATACTAATATGTGAGCAGAGCCACCCCCAGGCCATCCTGTGAGATGAATTGTATATCTTCTCCTTCCTGGGCATTCTGCTGCCCTCTTCCTGCCAGATGCTCGCTGTGGGTCATTACAAATTTCTACTCTTGGCTTCCACCACTTTCCCAGGGGAAAACTTATTCTCCAGAAAGGTCAATCCACTCAATATTTCATAATGACTCCTCATAGGTACTTGACTCCCCACTTCAATATGAACCATTTCTGTCCTCCAATGTCTTCCTCTGGCCTCACTACTTATGCAGATTTCACCCTTCCTTCAGGGTCGCACTCAAGCCCCACCTCTTCTGTGGAGTCCCTACCCTCATCATATTAGAGTCTGCAGAAATGCTGCAGAGCTGTAGCATTCATGGAAATGCTGTCTTCTCTCCTCAAGAAATGCCTACCTATTCCTTTATGTCTCTCCTCCACTTTCCTCCTCCTGTTAACTCTTCATGTCTTGTTGAGAGCCTTTCATTTTGGTTATAATGTGCTTAGACATTTCTCGTGCCCCTGATGATACAACAAGCTTCTTAAGAGGAAGGCTATGTCCTATATTATATGACTCAACCACCAGTATGTATCATACATATGCCAAGAAATAGTGGGCCACTCTGTAGACATCTCTTTAATAAAGGCAAAGTAGTGGTCTAGAGTTCAAAGATCTGGAATCAAATTATGACTTTGTTACTTACCAGCAGCAGCAGTATGACCTTGGCTCTTTTGTTTGCCCTCTACTGGCCCCAGCTGCCACAAATGTGGCATACAGTGTCATCAGCTATTTTCAGTGTTGTTTTTGCTATTGTTAGGGTTGTGGTGTCGCCAGCAGCCCCCTTTCAGCCATAACCAGAGGACGGGCATGTTGGTGGTGAGAGACAATTCTTTATTTAAGAAATCTTAGCTGTCCCATTAAACCCTATGTAGAAATTCACAGAGTCTCCTCACTGCATTTTTCTGAAGTTTTTCTTCCAAACTCACAAAAGGAAAGTATGGGAAGGCAATAATAGCAAAAGGAAGGAAACATTTATAATATACATGTTCACTCTTTAAAACCCAAACAAATGATACGGAAAAGTCTTTACTGTCAAATATCACCTTGTAATCATTGATGGGCATCCAACCTCAGTTATGAACAATATGCCGGCTTCTGGAGATGATTTTATGGTTCACTGCAGTCTTGGTCAAAGTCTTTAACCCATGACCCTCGCTTCAGTGAAAAGGTTCAAAACCACGTTCAGTCATTTCAAACCTAACATTTGCTTGCTTTGTGCTATTGGAGTCTTTCTTCAGCATAAAGGTATACCCAAAAGGGATGTGGGCAGCCAAGTGGCAGTCCTCGGGGATGCTAATATTTGCATGCCTGAGTGACTCTGATTCTCACATGCCAAAACAATTAAAGAAGCAGGAGTGGACTAAAAATTGTGAGAAATTTTTTTTCTCTTTCTAAGTCATTGCTCACAGTTCCTATGCATAATTTGTTTTCCGTTATACAGACTTTAACATCTTGTTTACCACCGCTCAGATGGAGTGTTTCTATTTAGAAAACTTTCTGAGTCTCTATGAATTGATTAAGAGTGGGATTACAGAATATAAGGCATAGTAATTATTCAGTGTGTGTGACAAATGCTCATGCCCAGGAGGTGAGCTCAGCCCAGACCTGTCATTCATCTAAACATTACTTAGTTATTGAGCAAACGCTATATCCCAGGCGGTGTGCTAGACATTGGGAGTACCTCGATTGCTTTGCTTCAGGATCCTTTATATTGTCTTTTAATTGTCATTTGCAATTCTTGTCCTCTAAACTGTCATTTGCAATTCTTACTTAAGATGATCTGATTGACAAATCAAAGAGGAACACAATGCACTCTCAAAAATCAATCTGAACTTAACGAAAAGAGTTTATATTCAATCTCACAACAATGCGATACGGTCAAATGAACTTCCTGTACATGGTATTTGAAGGTGTCCTATAAAAGCGCCTCTCCAACATCATTCTCTAATCCTCTCCCATCTTTCAAGACATCACCTATATTATCTTAGCTTATCTCAGTTAGTCATAGCCTCTATACCAGAAAGGCACCCTTTGTTTTGCCCTTTTAACTTTTATTTCACTATGTTTTCCCATCCTCCTCACTCTTAGAAAACATTCTTTTTACTCTGTCTCTGCCAAACTGAGACCGCTTTTCTCAAATTCAAGCAACAGATTCATTTCTCCTGTGAAATCCTTTTATACATAGTTTCCGTCATGATGTTCACTTGAATAAAGGACATTCCAATCAATCTCAAACAGTAGCTAGATGATTCTAAAATATAAATGTAAATATGCATTCACTACGCACCTTACACAGAGCAGCTGTATAATTAATATCTGATGAATGCGTAAAAATTCCCTTAATTTTTCATCTCTCTACATGAAGATCTTTCCAGTACACTATCATTCTCTATTAGTGTACATTTTGGCACACCAACAGCTTTGCTATGGAGAGAAACCAATTGTACAAAGTTATAAAGACCATTAGCAGTAGAAAAATTGTGCGAACTTTGTGGAAAGAGAAAGTAAAGGTTGAGTCATTTGACAGTGGGAGCCACTTCAGAGGGGTCTTAGATTTTTAAATTTTTTTTTCAACGTTTATTTATTTTTGGGACAGAGAGAGACAGAGCATGAACGGGGGAGGGGCAGAGAGAGAGGGAGACACAGAATCGGAAACAGGCTCCAGGCTCTGAGCCATCAGCCCAGAGCCCGACGCGGGGCTCGAACTCCCGGACCGCGAGATCGCGACCTGGCTGAAGTCGGACGCCCAACCGACTGCGCCACCCAGGCGCCCCGGGGTCTTAGATTTTTAGAAGTTAGTCCTGGAGAATGTAGACTGAGACTAATATAACAGATGCTTGACAAAACTAGACCCAACTTCCCTATGGAACACACACACACACACACACACACACACACTCACACATGCATACAAAACAATGACTGGTCAAGTCATAAATTGGTGTCTTTTGTCTAGGAATTTCAGTGGTAGACAGATCCAGGAAATTTGCGCAGAGAAATACAGCTTTCCAAGTTAGTCACCCAACAGACATGGATCAGCAGAGCCGTTACTGTTCTTAACTGGCCTCCCAGAGGTCTCCTTGGTCAAGAATGGTGGAGGCCAGCAGAAACTTCTCAAATTATGCCAGAATCCTGGGATTGACCTGGAACAGAACCATAGGGAAGCAGGAACAGAAGCTGTTTGTTCATTTGCCAACATTTCCCTCGGCGTGAAACTGCCAAGCAAAAAGTGCCAACAAATTTTTAAGACAAGTACCCTTAACTACACAATGGTCAGAAGACTGAGCACAGAGTCAAATGCACATATTTATAGCGCCCTCTCCTGAGCATTGGATCTTGCCTAATGTCTGAGAGTAAAAAAATATCACTTCATCAGTTTCGTGTCATAATCAACCCCACAATAAGACCTTCAATCAGACCGTGAAAAGTTGAGACTTTTTCTCACATAGGTCCAGTGATGATGAGAAACAAATATTAAAAGGGAAAAGACAAATTGGTAAGACCTAACTCCAGAAAACAAAAGGGTAAATATATATCTTCACTTAGGAAACATTACGTTCCTTTCAGCTGGATGTCTTGTGAAAACAATGGCAAAGTATAATGACTTGGTTATTGGCCCAAAGATACAGTTTTCTAGAAAAAGGTATCTCAGTATGAGGTCACTTGGGATAGTGGGTCACAATTGGGTGCTGAAGGAATTTCAGTTAAAGATGCCTCCTTTATTGCATCGCAATAAAAATATACAAGTTAATCAAATGCCACAAAATTTTTCCTTGATGATCTACACAGCTCACACCGCATTGTCAAGTAGCTATTTAAATTTACAACTTCAAAGCAGGGGAATTTGCTGACAGGTATGACACAGAACATCTTGGTAGGAAAACAGCCTTGAAAGCATTTTTTTTTCATCATGTTATCAGTATCCTCATTCCCACCTATGCCCACAGCCCCAGGAACTTCCAGCTCTTCAGCAATGAAGTGCGATCTGTTAGCTTCAAACACTGAAGAGGCTGAACCAGAGCCATCTTTGGACTCTACTGTCCAGATACTGCATTATCTGTCTACTGTGTGACTCTCCACACGTGCCTTCTTGTGTCCCCTTACTCAGCTGTCCCCTTTTTTTTAATGTTTATTTATTTCTGAGACAGAGAGAGACAGAGCATGAGTGGGAGAGGGGAAGAGAGAGAGGGAGACACAGAATCCGAAGCAGGCTCCAAGTTCTGAGCTGTCAGCACAGAGCCCAACGCGGGGCTTGAACTCACAAACCATGAGATCATGACCTGAGCCGAAGTAGGTCACTCAACCGACTGAACCACCCAGGCGCCCCTCAGCTGTCCCCTTTAAGCATGCCTGCTTCGCTGAATAGTGGCAGTGAATCAATGAGGTTGGGTTCAGGAATTCCCCCAAGTAACTTCACTGTTGGCCTTAACCAGTACTATGCTACTCAGCCCTTGAATATAAAGGAGACCAGGAAAAAAAAAAAAGCAGTATGTCCTTGGTAGTCTAATTAATTTCTATATCAGCACATTCAGTTCTTTTCCATGCTTTGCTTTTATCTTTCACTCTTATTAAACTTAATAATCTAACACCATATCTGATTTTTTAAATTCTATATATACACACGCACACACAAAAAGGGAGTTGGGGTGGGGGGAGGTCAGACACATAAAAGTGTGATATCTCCAGTCAGAGCCAAATTCCTAAAGGGTTAGCCCATTCAATGGCCAAACAAAATAAGACACAATCAGCGCTAACTTCATTTTCAAAAGTTCCCACGTGCAGGTTTTATAAGTGCCCAGAGGGATGAGTTACCCTCAATTGTGTCTTGTTTAATTTGGCCATTGGAAGGACTAACCCCTTTCTAACTTGGCTCTGGTTGTAGATATCACACCTCTGCATGTCTGAACTTGATTCTTAACTTGGCTTTTTCAGTGCACATTAAATGTTTCTGATTTGGTATCACTCTAAAGGAATTTGTAAGTGGTTTCTTTGCACTAATGTCTGGACGGATTGGGGTCAGGTGTGATTGGTGAGCTTCCACTATTAAATTATTTCACACTCCCTCACCCCCACCTAATGGCTGTAACCTCAGAGTTCATCTTCTGCGTGGGAGGCCAAAATACTCGGAGATCACGCACTACAGAAGTTATATCTACACATTGCAATTACAGCAAAACAAAAATGATATGTTGTGCTGTTGAATACATGTGTTATCTTAGCCAAAAGCTTCTCATTAACACTTTTTACTTGGAAAAAATAATGAGGAATTGCCTAATGCAGTAGATGGTATGCAGAGATTAAGTCCTTGTTTCTGTCCATTTCTTCATTTATTAAATGGGGAGGCTACTATTTATCACAGAATTACTTAGCCTATGATTTAGTGGAAAGAAACTCAACTGGAATTCACTCTGAAATTCTTCGTGGAAATTAATTGTATTTCTTTTTCCCCCTGAAAAAGAATAAAATTAGGCCTATAGAGATACATAAAACACAGCAATATAACCTAAATTAGAATGGGTGAGAGAGAAGAAAACTCATGTAAAGATACATAAGATAGAGTAAGGAATGGGTTGATCGACCATGAGTTTCAAGAGTCACAAAACGGCATTGCGTTCCTGACTTATTGGCTTTCTACCAGTGGTAAGCCATTTAACCTCACTGAGCTTCAATCTTCATACATGTAAAATGGAAATTATAATAATTTCTACCTTACTGGATTTTTGAGGGAATCACAGAAGACTATAGATATGAAAGTACTCTGTAGAGTATAAATCCCAACAGGATACTTCACTACTATCATAAAAGAATTAGAGAATGATTAAGGGCTAAATTATAGTGTGGCTATAAGAGTTCATAGAAAAAGGATACTGTATGGATTATAGAAGATTAGAAAGTGTTCTTAGAGCAGGTGCAATTTGAGGTAGACCTTGAAGGATGTGTCCAGTTTGAGAAAGTACAAGGGAAGAAGAAAGTCTTCTGGAGAAGAGAGGTAGGAAGGGGTTGGGGGAGAGGGGGCTAGTGGGCAGCAAGATGCAGGAACATACAGGTAAAAGCACTGGGACTGGAAGAGGGGTGCTGGGAGGAAACTGGAGTTAAGGCTACATCTCAGGAGATACGGAAGTAAGGCTGAGGAGGCTGAAGGAGCCCTGTCAAGGGCTGAATGTTGGCATCCTCCCAAAATTCATACATTGAAGCCCTAACTCCCAATGTGATCATATTTGGAGATGGGGTCTTTGGGAGGCAGTTAAGGTCAAATGAGATCAAGAGGGTGGGACCTTGGTCTCAAAGGATTAGTGCCTTTATAAGAAGAGACACCATGTGAGCCCAAAGAGTTCATGTGAGCACTCAGAGAGACGGCACCACCTCTAAGCCTCAGAATAAAACCTACCTTGCTGGCACCTTCATCTTGGACTTCGGGACGCCAGAACTCTGAAGCTCTGCTGTTTAAGCTGAGTTTACCAGTTTACCATTTTTTTTTTTTTTTGGCAATCCATGCTGATGAAAACAAGCTCCAGAGAGGGAAAGCCTCAAAAATCAGACAGAGGGATTTGGCTGTAGTTTCCTGAGGGGAGTGGCAAAATGAAAGCGGTGTCTTTGGAATGTTACCTTGGTAATCATGTGCAGAGTGGAATAGAACGGAATAAGGCTGAGAGCAGAGAGGCAAGCTGAGAAGCTGTTTCTACAATCCATATATAATGTGATAAAAACAATGATCTTAAACTTAGCACTGAGAGGAAGAGAGCAAATCCAATGGGTGATTTCTAAGATAAGCACAAAAGTATCCAGTGACAGGGAATAAAGGGAGGGAGAGTCAGCTTGAATCCTAAATTTAGCTCTTGTCTTCATATTTTTTTTAAATGGATAAGAGGCTTGGAGTGAGCAGTTTGGATTGTTCAAAATAAGAAACTTGAGCATTATTATGATAATCATTGTCTTCTTCATTATTAATACTGAGCACTAAGTCTTTACTTATGGGCTGGCCAAAGATTAGGAAGCTGGAAGAACTATGCTCAGTTTGGCTTAATTCCAAGTGCTATCTCTAACTTCAAAGTTTCCGAGAAAGTTGCTGCTACATGGCCCTGATTCCACATCTAGCAAAATAGGAATAGCCAAACAGTCCCTTCTCAAGCTCATAAGTTTATTTGTAAATGAGTGAGACAGCATATGTGAATAATGGGAGCCCTGCAAAAATAGTATCACACAAACATAAAAATTAGTATGCTGAGACACACAACCATTATGAATAAGTATTCATGGTCAGCAGAGCAACTAACCTTTACAAATTAAGCATTTTTGATCAGGAAACTTTAGGAATCATAACTCAGAATGTCATCGTTGGGCTACACATGAGTTCTTCAAAGAATAAACTTAAAATTTAGATATTTAAATCCTAAAAGTTTCCTGCTTCATTAAATCGTGTTAATGGATGTTACCTCGAATTTATAAAGTAACCTTTCTTTCTCAGAGTCTGTGTTTTTATCATAGTCATTCAAAATATATCCGAGATATAAGCAGAAGAAAATGTTATATTCATCAGAGCAAAGAAATTACATTATCATTTCTTCATTACTAAAAAATTGGTTAAGTCGTGTATTCTTATGTATGTACTATAGACACACATGTACACATATGCATATGTATATAGACACAGATCTATAACCTCTAACTCAGGACATTAGAACTAGGGATAGTTTACAGGTCATCTAGTATAATGCTTTTATCTGACAGATGAATCCATTGAGACCTAAGCTTCTATATTCATATTTCACCAAAGAAAAGAATGGAGGCAAGAGAGTTCAAGGAATTTAGCAAGGTCATGTCTTGGGTAAGCAGTGGAGCTCAGACTCAAACACGAGCCCAGTCTTAAAACCTGTCCTTTCTAAAGCCCAAACCATGAACTTTTCATTCTGTCATGCTGCCTGCCTGTCTTCTTCCCAGCCTATAATCCTGGAGGTGACATTAGGAACCCAAAGCCACCTCAGGAGAACTGGGTGAGGCCTCCCTGGGCCCAAAACACCCCAAGAAGCTCTAGGCCAATCCCCTGTCCAAGAGAAACAGTTGATTTGGAGAAGATGCACACTTCTCAGATTAGATTTCCCACGCAGTTACCGAGTGGAAGTCAAAAGCAGATCTGAAACTGAAGTCCAGAACAAATACGTCAACTCCTGTTTCTTCTGCCCTGCCCCTTCCTCTGGCATTCCTCAGAAAGCAAAACTGGAAACTAAGCAAAGCTTGCCTTCTTAACTCTCAGAACTCTCCTCTGTGTCCCTCCCAATGCCCCGGCCTCCTTGTTGCAGACACAGTCAGGCCCACCCTCTGCAGCTGTGATGTGCGTGCAGCCCCCACCTCACTTGACATCAGAACCTTCATTTCCCCCATCTACTCTCTCGGGTTCCAAGTGTGACAACCTAACTGTTACAAAGACGAAGTTTTCCAGGGCACCTGGGTGGCTCAGTCAATTAAGCATCCAACTCTTGATTTCAGCTCAGGTCACGATCTTACGGTTTGTGAGTTCGAGCCTCATGTCAGGTTCTGCACTGACAGTACAGAACTTGCGTGGGAGTCTCTCCCTCTCTTTCTGCCCCTGCACTGCTCATTCTCTCTCTCTTTCTCTGTCTCTATCTCTCTCTCTCAATAAATATATATATATATATATATATATTATTTAAAAAATAAAACAAAGACAGAATTTTCCAAACTGTGTTTCTCTGAACAAATAAAAAGCTTCTCAACCTCAAATAGGTTTTGGAAATTTTGTTGACTGTATTTCTTTCTTGGAGATCTATTCTACACATACTAAAATCTTTGGGAAATTTATAGCTTAAAAGAAGAAGAAGGAGAAGAAGAAGAAGAAGAAGAAGAAGAAGAAGAAGAAGAAGAAGAAGAAAAAGAAAGAGGTAGAGGAAGAGGAGAGAGTAAAGGTGGAAAAGGACAAGAAGGAAGAGGAGGAGCAAAGTAAAAAAGAATTTGTTCCCATTTAACCAAGCGTTTGCAAAACCCATCTGCCCATAGACTCCTTTGTTTACATACATTTCTCAGAGATAATATCCTGTGAGGTACCTTTTAGAAAAATTTACATTAAGATCTTTATGCCTATTGGATTAGTGTGCTATATGTATATCTCTGCTGACATTTTGTAATTTAACTTGGACTTCCTAGAAATATACCTTAACCCAAGCACGCACTCCCTGGAAGGAGAATCTTATGCAACTGACAGTCCCTTGAGGGAACAGTGAGTGGCAGAACCTCTCCAGCCCCAGGAAATGTCATCAGGAAATGCAGCCGGGCTGGCCCAGCCCCCCGCAGCCCCTCCCTGCCTGGTCCCATGGCAAACACCTACCAGGGAGTTAGGAGTCATGATGGCAGAGCGTTTTTTTTAAATCACATTTTTCCACATAAAAGCATATGGATATAAAATCCCCGAGGAGAAAATTGAAACGATATGGTTTATCACCCAGTTTTCTTTTTGCAGCATTTATTGAAAAAGGCATTATCACATGGAACCCTTTTGAATTGCATTTTGATTTTGTAATTTTATTTATTCATGGTTTTCTGATGTCAAAGTGTGGTGAGAGCTTAAAATTCTATTTCAGATCCACCTAATTGTGTTTGAAGAGATCTATGAAAACAGTCCCTACCACGTGAACTGTCTGTGTCGCCTGGGCGCTGGGTGAGGGCCGGCACAGCTTCCTGCGGGACCCAGCCCCGCAGGCAGCCCTTTCCCTTAACACCCCATCCTCTGCACAACTTGCTCAAACTGAGCCAAATAAAGCCTGATCAGCACACCTCACGAGGACCCGTGTCCCTTCACTCGTGTTCAACTACCCATTTGGAAATGAAATGCTACTGCTTCTGATGCTGTCTTTATGCAATGCTGGGTGAAGTGAAGCCTCCGCTAACCTGTTCTGTTCCTCCTCCTGTTAACTGTCTATGGTCCTAGCCCATCAGTTACTCCCTCTGTTCCTGCACCTACCCCTGCAGCTCCGGTGGTGGATGGGCTGGGGCACAAACAGGGGTGAAATTCCTTCTCAGGCAGCCTCGCTCGCAGCAGCAGTGGGAGAAGACAGTGGCAGAGGTTTGCTGAAGCTTCAGACCAGCTCGTGATATTGTCTATTTGCTTCTTTCTCAGTCACCTAACATTCACTCTCATTCGTCAAAAAGAAAAATCAAGAGCCTGTTTGGCGTATGACGAGGGCATATGACAAATTACAACCCACGGGCTTTTGATACAGTTTGGTATACAACCTTATCACAAACAAAATGTTAATAATGACACAGTTGCAAAACAACAGTGCAAGCGATATCTCGGGTGATATTTTACTAAACCTATTCACTTTTTTAAAAACCATTACTTAGCTCCTACTATGTGCCAGGCAATACACTTGGGGCTAGGGATGAATGGATGAAAGGAGAGTCCTTGCTGTCAAGGTGTTCACTGAAAGTCAAGGGAGAGAGAGAAAATAATTAACCAGCACCTACAAGGCAGCAGGACAAGTGCTTTGAAAGAAGTATTTCAAGGGGTGCCTGGGTGGCTCTGTCAGTTGGGCATCCAACTCTTGATTTAGGCTCAGGTCATGATCTCACAGTTCACAAGTACAAGCCCTGCACGGGGCTCTGCAGTGACAGGGCAGAGCCTGCTTGGGATTCTCTGTCTCCCCCTCTCTCTCTGCCCCTCCCCTGCTCTCACTCTCTCTCTCTCAAAAAATAAATAAATAAACTGAAAAAGAAAAAGAAAGAAGTATTTCAAGAATGCTGTAGGAAAATAGGAATTCTGGCCAAGGAGAGTCTAGAAAGCAAGAAAGACACCCTGGGTTGAGTTTTGAAAACAAGAGGAAGTTGGCCATGGGGGTAAAAGAAAGACACTTAAGGCAGAGGGGGCAGGGTGAAAAAAGGCTCGGAAGTGAGGGAGAAAATGCTGAGCCCAAGGAACTGTGTTCATTGGCCATGGAGAGACCATTTGTTACACACTGGGTGTCAGGGAACAGTGACAAGACAGCTGGCACTGGTCCAACTATGGAGGACCTGGAATCTGGACTTTGTCCTTAGGGTAGTGGAGAGTCATAGTAGCATTTTAGAAAAAGAAACTATACCATTTAAACTGAATATTACAAATATCACTGCAGCAGCAATACAGAAGGAGTTCAAGAAAGAGCTAGTGAGGGGGCGCCTGGGTGGCTCAGTCGGTTAAGCATCTGACTCTTGATCTGAGCTCAGGTCATGATCTCATAGTTCATGAGATCAAGCCCTGTGTCAGGCTCTCTGCTGACAGTGTGAGGCCTGCTTGGAATTCTTTCTGTCTCCCTCTCTCTGCCCCTCTTCCGCTTGTGTGAGCTCTCTCTCTCTCTCTCTCTCTCAAAATAAATACACTTAAGGAAGGAAAGAAGAAAGGAAGAAAGGAAGAAAGGAAGAAAGGAAGAAAGGAAGAAAGAAAGAAAGAAAGAAAGAAAGAAAGAAAGAAAGAAAGAAAAAAAAAAGAGCTAGTGTGGAAACAGAGGTAGCCTGAACAAGAAAAGATCAGTGAGGAATGTGGGGTAATTTCCAAACTTGTGGCTGCAGAGAAGGAGGACATCAAGGCTCATTTGAATATTGTCCGCACGTACGTGGCTGTCTGAATGTATGTGGCAATGGAAGCCAAGGCAAGTAGAAGACAGGAAATGCAAAGTGGCTGAGGAATGGTCCAGAGAGTGCTGGAGAACCAAGGTTAATTAATTAATTAATTGATTAATTAATAAAGCTACTAGGGAAGCAGCCCCCTCTCACACTGCTACCCTAAGTAAAAGGGGGGTTTCTCACATAATGTAGGCAGCACAGACCTTCCAAGGACTGCATATATCCTTGTTCCAGTTTCCTTCCTAGCTTGGTAGTAAATCAATGTGAAAGCCATCTGATTTGTCATCCTTATCTACCTGCAAACTGGGAAACATTTCTGTGGTCTCTCCTGCCCATTTAATTACCACTTTCATTTTACAGATAAGGAAGACGAGGCTCAGAGGTTGAGACGTGGCTTCGCATACAGGCAACAAGAGTTAGCGCCAGCCCTCAACTCTCACCTGCCTTCAGATCCAGTCATTGTTCACTAGATCCCACCGGTTCTGATAACATTTCCCCATCTGTTCTCTTTTTTCCTTGCAAACACTTTCTTCCAAATGAACCCAAATTAAAACTAGACACTCTTTACAAAACTTGACCTTGCTGCCTTCACATAAATGGGAATCGCATTGCACATTCTTAAAAAAAAAAAAAAAAGGCTTATAAAAAACACAAACCAGTAAAGATTTTTAGTTGTCCTCACTATGTGAAAGCTCAGTGTTTCTTTCCTGTTTCCCCATCTGCTATTTGGGAAAGATTAAAAAAAAAAAAAATGAATGAATGAATGAAAATGTCAACAAATTTCAGTCAGGAAATAACTGCCTTGAGAATACCATTGATCACAATTTACCTTGAAAGGAACCTGTAGGGAAAATAAAAATCAATCTAGGTGAACATATATAAATGGTCTGCAAATAATATGCTAATAGAATTTTCATGACTATGTAACATATCCAGGAATGAGTCCCAGGAAAACCCTAAAAGGCAACTGGTCTCAAGTTTAATATTTTGTGAGTCAAGACCACTGTAATCTTGAATCAAATATACTGAGAAAGGCGGGGGGTGGGGGTTGGAGAGGACGCCTGGGTGGCTCAGATTGTTAAGTGTCCGACTTCGGCTCAGGTCATGATCTCATAGTTCACGAGTTCGAGCCCTGCTTCGGGCTCTGTGCTGATGGCTCAGAGCCTGGAGCCTGTTTTGGATTCTGTGTCTCCCTCTCTCTCTGCCCCTCCCCCACTCGTACTCTGTTTCTCTCTGTCTCTCAAAAATAAATAAAACATTAAAAATTAAAAAAAATAAATATACTGAGAATGGGATCCCGTGTAAGATTAGGTTGGATTAGGGACACTATTTTTGTTTAATCCAGGAGAACAACTTTTTTTTTAAGGCTTCAGAATGTGTCTCCAGTGATTTAAATTACTGTGCTGTAATGAGGAAAGAAATTAGGTCAAAACTCATTATCAAGTGGCATTTCCACAAGCAGCGAGGGAATACACTGTTTCCTATCAGACATTACATCCAGAGTCTGGGTAGGTTTCTTTCCTGAACCTGAGCCTAAAAAACTACTTCATTTCCTCACCTTTTCCCAGCATTTTTAAGTATCCAAGTTTCAACAGGGACCACGAATAGTAGACAAACTACTCCAATTCCCTGGGCTGTAAAACTTATTTTGAAAAGCGACTTGTAAATTCAGCAGCTTGCTTCAGTTTCTTCCTGTCAACCAATAATGGCCAACCATCCCCATTCTTATGGACAGACAGAGAGAAACTATCACAGCCAAAAATAATTTACTTTTTTTATTTAGAATAAATCATTTTTGGCACAACTTTGCTTCCATTTCTTCCTCTCTGGAGGATCATTATGGAATTTAGTACTCTGGACTTGAATTATCAGCTTCAGTTTTTGCTTTAGGGCCATAACTGTAAATTACTGAGAGCATTAATTGTGGTATTCTTTGTTCCACTGGCATCTTTCTTCTGAGAACTCCAAGCTAAACTGTTCAGTGTTTTATCTCTTGAATCCTCACAGAAGCCCTGGAAAATAGAAATACTACAATGGCTAATCTACTTTTTAAAAATATGTGCATCCTTCTACCCAATGATGTAAAATGCCTCCCTATTTATAACTTTATAATCAAGTGAGAATTATCTATTCCTGATATTTAAGGTTTTATAAGAACAGATATTTTATGTTGTTTGATGGATGGATGGATGGATGGATGGATGGATGGATGGATGAATACATACCATAATCTTGGCATATCTTTTCCTTTCCTCTATTTGTTTTATACCCGACAAAAGTGGCTGGCTGGCTGGCTGGCTGGCTGGCTGGCTGGATGGATAATGTATGAATGGAAGAATGGAGAGGGGAGAGATGAGTGGATAATATATTAGAAGAATTGAGAAAAAGTAGTTCCTACAAGGGCTCCATTCTTAACAACAACAACAGAGTGAAGAAACAATCTGGGTAAAATGACCCATATTATTTATACGACATTATATTTGCTACAACTTGATCTCTCCTTCTCTGTCTTAACCTATAAATCCTATTATCAATGAATCCACTTAATTGATAATTTAGTGAGCATATTATGATTTGTTAAAACTTAGTGTTTTATAAAGATACTTATCACCCTTTATCCTTATATGCCATTCCTAATGACATTTCATCAAAATCTTCCTTCTGGAATAAGAGCGCAGTCAAATAACTTTTTGAATGTGATATTTAAGATTATAATTTTCAAAATGAATAATATATTCCATAACTTCAAGAGAAAAAACAAGGTATATTTTCTTCCTTACTGCTATTTTAGGATGACCTCTAAAAAGCCACTTTAAAATGACTACTACAGAATCACATGGTCATTCCTTCAATAATCACTTGAGTACATACTCTGTGCCCAGCACCATGATAGATGCCTTCTGTTTTCACATATTTTTGAATCTACTCAGGAGACAGACAAACAAGCAATGAAAATATGGTGCTTGGGACCATAGGGAGATGTACACGTGTAGTGGAGACATGAAAGAACACCTTAGTCTGCTTTAGGGTGTCAGGAAGAGATTAACAGGAAGAAGTCACGCTTGAAGTAACACTTGAAGGATGGGCAGTTTGCCATTATCATTAGTAGGACAAGAGAGTGCTTGAGAGAACAGTATGTGGATACGTGCAAAAGTACAGAAACACGAGAGATTCTTATGTGTTCAGAGACTACAGGAACTCAGGTACTGGAGGAGAGAAAAGCACAGGTGGCAGAAGATGAAAATAGACACGTGAAGGAAGAGGGGATGATGAAGAGTCTTGTGTTCCCTGCAAAGAAATTTGGACTTGATACCACAAAGAATTGCAAAAAGAGACGCATCATTACCATCTTTGCTTGTATGAGCTGCTGCAAAGCCCAGCTCAGACCCCTGACTGAAGAAAATTGCATCTAATCAGCAGAGCCTGAAGAATATGCAGTGTTTCTCTATGGAGATGCCAGCTCACCATTATTTCAATAGCCATAGTGTCAACGTGGTCATCTTCACTACAAAGGCTGGTTGCAGACCCAAACAATCTAAGGAAAAATCCATCCCAACACTACTCTATTATTGGGAACTGGCCCCTTGTAGCGTCTGAAAACCTGTTCTTGTTTGAACAAATAACCTAAGCTTGGCAAACTGGGATACCCAGGTGCATGTAAGTATGGCATATCCTCCGGGGATGTCAATTTTGCTCAAATCAGTGTGGCAAAAATAAACTTGTAGATATTTCTCAAAATCAATATGATATTTCAAGATTAAAAACCTGCGATTCAAACTCTTCCCCCAAACACCCACCTCAACCCCCCACTCCCAGGGGCCAAAGTCATTCCTCCATACAGTTATGGGCAACAATGTAAATGTCAGAAAATCCAGCGCTCCATGAATTAATGTTTGGAAAAGAATATGCCCCTGAGGAAGAAACGCATTCTAGGGGGGCTCACACATATTTTATTCTTTGCTATGAGTCAACATTAGTCCGTATATAAGTTAACACCAAACATTTAAAGACGGGAATAGTAGCATGTCGGATTTTCTCCTCAACAGTTTAGCCCTCTTTCAACAGTCCTGCCGATTTCTCAAGGTTATTTTAAGGATTAAATGAGGAAATGAAAGCACTCTGTAAACTGTAAAGTGCTACCCTGATGTAATGTTTCATTAACAAATTAATTTACAAATGGCTAGGACAAGGTGCCTTCTGAATGACGGTTTTGTTCCCACATGAACTAGAAAAAAAAATGCTCTGGTGTGGTCTACCCAGCAAAATGAAGGGCTGTGGCATTCCCTGATGTCATGGCACAGATGTGCAGAATTCCGATTGTCTACATCAGACAGTAGCAATCAGGCAGCGTGTGGAAACCCATCTGGTTCTCATATTGTCTGAACGAGGTGGTGAAGTGGAGGGTTTTTACTTAGCTGAATTTGAACAAATCCTCCTGAGCTTTTACCAAATGATTAAAGACGGTGCAAACTGTCCTCAGCCTAGTCCCCATGCTTTGATGTGCCCTGTCAGCAAACCCTAGGCTCTCACGTAAGACAAAGGCTAAAGTGGTGGATGTCAGAATAGTGATTCCAGAGCTCCTGAGTGATTTTACTGAATTGTCACTGGTTCATTCAACTCCAAAGTTATACGTGAGACATTGGAGGTGAACCAAACATAAACCAGACCTACCCAATTTTTAATGTTCTCAGCTGTGTCTTTGTGGGAAATATATTTCTTGGAGGTTTGCCACTTCTTTGTTGAGTGCCGTGGCCGGGGTTTCTGCTTAATAGTTGGGGGAGGGGGCTGCTGCTGGTGACAGAAATGCTAAAGCCAAACACAGAAGCCTAGCTAAAGAAAACAAACTTTCTCTCAAGAAGACGCGCAATTAGCTCCATGTGTTAAAAGAAGGAAGTTATTAAATTATTTAGTCGGGCATTCATGTCAGATGCAAAATATTTTACTTTAACCCTTTCTAAGACCACAGTATGTTCTTACTAGCAGATTATTCTGTGGAAGTAAAAAGATGGAACGCTGATGGTAAATGAAAGGACACACTGACATTTTAAAGGATTAATCCTGGTTCTTGGGTGTTTAGGGTTTTTCACCAGGGTTATCCAAACTGAATCCAGACACGTAAAACCAAATTCTTATGTAGACCCTGAAATGTACCCGATCACTAATACATGTGTCAAGACCTAGTATACATGAGAAAATCTTATTTATCTTATTTACTAAAAGGTGAGCCCAGCCAGTAGCCGTTTAATATGACATCCATATTAAACTGAGCTTTGCACAAGGCTGAGAAGTGAAGGAGATTAAACCTCTCAAGAAATGGATGTTGATGTTGATGTTTGGTCTAACTAAAATAGCAGCCTACGAGGATACTTCCATTCCTCAACAAGATGAGGTTGAGGTCTATCTCAAAGACTCTCTTGATCAGGTTTTATCACTATTATTAGTAAGAATGAGAATAGCAAACATTTTAGAAAATATTCTATGTTACAAAGCACTGTACACTTATACTTATTGCTTTAAAAATCTTATAAAGTGGACATGATTAAAACCATCGTCTCACAGAGAAGGAAGCTGGATCTCACAGGAGGTGATGTGATTTGCCCAAGAATATACAATCAGTAAGTGACAAAAGAGAGATTGAAACTCAGATTTTTATTCCCTATCTTAGGAGTTTCCTACCACACCGATCTTTCTCTTTTTATGTAACCGTGTGTCATTCTTCTGCAGGTTACAGAATAAAGGACTACAGGAATGGCCTTTTCAACTCTGAAACTTTAATGAACAACTTCAGTTGCATGAAACGTTTCCTTGCTGCAGAGCAGTTGCTCACCCTGGTCTTTCTCATCAGTCGGCTCACCTCTCATTTGGCTATTTTCCACTAGCAAGATCATCCTACCCCTTTCTTATCACCCTCCAGAGGCCCTGGCAGAAGAGCAGCAGAAGCAGAGAGAGGTGAACGTCGTGGTTTCTGGTCCATAGATTCTGACCCCATCACGTATGTTGCTTCCCACATATGTCATCCCATAGACATCCGATATTATATATTGCTCCTTAGGAGAGAACACTACTTGACTGAATTTGCTCACATGATCATAAATGTGAAACAGGAAGTCCAAATTGAACAATTAAGTTGGCTGTTTATTGAGAAGTCATCATCTTTTGACTAAAGAGCACTGGCCAACGTGACTCATGCAGTGAGAATCCCTTTGGCCTCCCATTTCATAAGGAAAGGTGAAGAAACCAGATGCTGCCTGACATTCTTTGGGCTTATCTCTAAGAACAGAGATAAGTAAGGAGATATAAGGAGAGTGAGAATCCACTCCCAAATTCTTCACCCAGCTCTGCCCCCTCAAGATTTCCTGCAGGCTGGGAACTACCCAGTGGTCTTCAATGAGCATTAGCAGGGGAATAAAGAATGAACCTTGCTGGGTTGGATGCCTTCAGACCCAAGATCTTCTGAGACCTGTCTATGATGGGCAGGAAAGGCCAAGTAAATGTCACTCATGCAATCTGGGGTGCTTCCATGGCCCATACGAGCTACTAACAACCCTCATCCTCTTCATATCCAGGATCTATGACTCCAACTCCTTATGTAGAGACTTTCAGATTTTAAAGAATAGACACAAACAAATCAACAAAATACTTCTTCAGCAATACTTAAACTTGATCTTTACACCTGGCTTAAAGTAAACTGTTTGCATATGGCCACCTGCAGATTATGTGCTAAATCATGCACTCATTATAGAGAAAAATGTGCATGAACTTATGAACAGCTCACACGCCTCAAAACAGATGCTTTAGAAAAACATGTCAATCATGGAGCTGGAAAGATGCTGACTCCTGGCAGCTTTGGAAATTGTTGGGTCTGTTATTCCATGATCGATTGTTTTGTCTCTATTTAATCCAATGTTATTTCTCTGGTGCATATTCACTCTTAAATCTATTCATATACTTCACCCAAGGATTTCGGCAGGCTGTTGAACAAAGTGTCCATCTGATACTTAACAACCCTCTTATCTCAGATTTGGTAATTTAGTTTTAACCAGCAGCACTATTTCAACGTCACTTTATATCTGCCCATAAACCGTAATGAGAAAAAAGCTTCGCCTTCCAAATTATCAATAGCACGAAGCCTGGAACACAGTACTTGCTCAATAAATAATTGTTTAGTAGAAGTAAAATGAACTTCCCCGGTGGGATTCAGATCCCAGCAATGAGGAGGCATAGTCAAGCCTACCAACTATCCCAAGGGGCATTTCAAACCTCTATGTTACCCTGCAGACAAGAGTTGCCCAGTAGGGACTCAGATGAGACAGATATTTCATCAGAACACTCAGCAGACAAACAACGCTCTCCTTTACCTCAAAACTTCACATTTCAGTTCTCTCTCCAGTACAGCAGGTCTTTCTGGGAAGTACTTACAAAATCTTTTCTCAAATCAGAGGCCTCCTTCAATTATTTGCTTTTCTAACAGAAAGTTTACCCAAGGGAACACCCATACATTTTTTTTTCTTTTGAAAGACTAGGAAAGTACATATACTTTATTAAAAGGAAAAAAAAATTTCATTTGGGTGAAGGTTGAGAAGGCTGGCTGGGTGTTCTTGCCATCTCAACAAGAAGTATCCTTGTTTTTCTTTCCCTTTTTCTCTCTGGGTTGAAAGTTCTGTGATATTATGAGAAACAACAAAAGGCTTTTACATAAATCATCTAAGTGCTAAGGTGACAGACGCACTGAGGAGAACAGAATTAATGTTTTTGGCTCTCAAGCTTCAACAGAAGAAAGCCTTTGTTAACTTCCAGCAAGGATCCTTCTGTAAGCCATTGTCCCACTCTTAAGCAGTCTTCTCCAGAGAAATAAATGACTTAGCACTAGTTAGACTCTAGATGCCTTCCAAACCCAGAGCAAAAATCATGGCTTACAAATGTCTTCATATATTGTTTCTTCGAGTATGCTTTAGGATCTGTCAAGCATTTCATCTGGAACCTCAAGAAGAGCAGGGCTCTAGCCTAGGCTGGGATCTCAGCAGCTGGATCTGTCTTCACAGAGACAGAAGGAAAGGCAAATATGCATAAGGTGGCCTCAGAAAGTAAGAAACTGTTCAGATATGTCAAATTCATAAGGAAGAGATAAGACAACATTTATATTTTTCACTAATGCCTCCTCATGGCCTAGAAAAAGTGCCTGGTACGTAACAGGCATCCAATAAATAATCAGTGAAGGAAGGAAGGAATCAGAGCCAAACTATGTGATTCAGGCAGTACCTGCAATTGCATATGCTCAGGATATGAAATGAAATGAAATCGCCTATGTTTAGTGTGCCATCCAGGAAGCATGGGGTGAGGGAAGGAGGTACTGGGGAGTGTTGGTTCAAACAACATCACACCACCCACCCCACAATTACATGGCAATCATGGTCTGGGTTTCTGTAAATCCCTTGGGGGGACTCCTAATCCCTTCAACAAGAAGCCCTCTTCCTGATGGACTGTTCATGCTATGTTACTGGGAGTCTAGTACTGTCTGGACTTGTTCTCTCTCTCTTCAGTGAATTGCAGGGTCTCAGTGCATCAGGGAAAGCAGGATAGAGTGGATAATAAGAAGGGCAATTGCAATCTACAGGCCACAGAGATGATCTCCTTCCACCTTTAGGAGTCCCAGAAAACACTCTAAAACTCTGGTGTAAGAAGCTGGTGTTGATGTAATGAGGAGAGAACCAGACATGTTTCCACCGCCCGGCCCACTTTGCATATTGGGTCTTCCCTAATGGACTTCCAGATCCCTTCTAAGACACCTGTATTTCACCCAGATACTGGCTACCCTCCAGGATGTTGACAGTGTTATGAAGTAGGAAGAAGGAGTGGGGTGTAATGCCAAAGCAGTATCTGAATGGATGGGGTGCAGCTCACATTACTTTGTGGTACACAGGTCAATAGCTAAAAGGCATTACCATAACAAGGATTTATCAAGTCCCCATTTTATGTGCTTTTGGGGGGCCATTTGTTTATGGATGGGAGATGTGAACAATAAACACAAACATGGGAAGCCTCAAAGAGTGCCCCACAACATCAAGAGACCAATAGGGTTTGCTGTTTGAAACCTGGGTACACAGTCTAGGGCTATGGAAGCCCTCACAGAATACATCTGCTGTGGCTAACGGACGCTGCAAATGAAGTGTGCCCTCTGAGTAGGTGTCAGCTTCCACCAGAAAAACACACCACGTGGTGGGGGGGGGGGGGGGGTTCAGTGCACAAAATCAGTTTGTGAATTTCAGTCCACAAAATCAACCGTGCAAGAAATGGCACATATCTTTATTCTCTATAAATCAATTTAATTGCGATTGTGAGCCTACTTTCTTCCACACTCAGAGGAAACCTCCGTCATTCCGGGGGTCCCTCTGGTAGCCCAGGGCTGCTCATGGTTCAGTGCCTTACACAGGAAGCCAGCCGAGTCGTGCCCTTCACCTCTGCCTCGTTCTCCGACAGACTTTCTCAGCTTCTGTGCCTGCCTGGGGCAGGGACATGTTTGAGGAAACTCTTTATGAGTTCACTCTGCCAAGACACAGCAGGCAGTCATTCCTTTTAGGAGATATCCCCTGGGTGCTGCTCAGGGGATCATGCAAATTCCTGCTGCCCCTCTCACCCACCAGCTTTAGGAACTTCTTTTACTCCGGGGAAAATTCTTCTCTCGCCATATTTCTTCCAAAGCACTTTGCTGCTTTCTAAAAGGCATTTCTTCCCCTGGGACTTTGGCTCTTAGAAACAAACAAACAACAACAACAACAAAAGGAATTTTGTAGACGGCTTCTGCTTTCCACCCTGGGGCCACAGAATTTTCCTGGGGCAAGAAACACAAAGGTAGGCAAACCCTATGCTAGGGTGTTAGAACCACAGAGAGAAAATAAATAAACTAATATTTAGCTATACATACAAAAAGGATGGACCAGAGAAAAAGTCCGCATTAACAGTATTCCAGATTTCCTCATTATAGGCCCTTATGCTGGACACAGGTGGTGCACAATGCAACATCTGTAGTTTGCCTTAACATAGGGCCCACAGAACTCCACACGGCCATGAATATCCAATGACCTTGAACGGATAACTGGCCACAGTAACTGGCCAGGTCATAATCACCTAGCTTACAGAGCAGGCCTGGCCAGCATCATGCCCTTCTCCAGCAGCTACCTGCGTGAACCTAGAGCTGACTGTGCCAAAAACATGAATGGTTTTTGTTCTCTGCAGTCGAACCGAATAACCATATTTTTCCAGATAAGCATCTGCTGAGGGAGGCTGTATTAACTTCCTCAACAAATTGCCATAAGCTGAGCAGCTTTAAATGACAAAAATGTATTCTTCATTGTTCTGGAGGCCAGAAGTCTGAAATCAAACTGTCAGCATGACCATGCTCCCTCTGAAGGCTCTAGAAAAGAATCCTTCCCTGCTTCTTTCAGTGTCTTCTGGTTCCTGGCAATCGTTGGGGTTCGTTGGGTCAAGGTGCATTACTTCCAATCCCCGCCTCCACTGCCTGTGGCACTCTCCTTGTGTGCCTAAATTTCCTTCTTCTTATAAGGGCACCAAGTCATATGGGACTTAGTGCCCATCTTAATGAAGAATGACCTCACCTTAATTTGATTATGCCCACAGGGCGCTTGGGTGGCTCAGTCGATTAAGCGTCCAGCTTCAGCTTAGATCATGATCTCACAGTTCATGAGTTCGAGCCCTGCGTCAGGCTCTGTGCTGACAGCTTGGAGCCTGGAGCCTGCTTCAGATTCTGTGTTTCCCTCTCTCTCGGCCCCTTTCTCTCTCTCTCTCTCTCTCTCTCTCTCTCTCTCTCAAAAATAAATAAACATTAAAAAAGAAAGACAGAAAGATCATGAGTATGTCGGCAAAGACCCATTTCCAAATAGGGTTGCATTCATAGGTTCCAGGTAGACATGATTTTGGGCAGAACACTATTCAACTCAGTATAGAGGTTGGAAACTCAAAACAATAGGAAAGGTTGACCTCCTTTGTTATGAACTGTGTTCTCCAGCTTGCTGTAGCTGCCTGGGGCTGCAACAGTCTCGGTGCACTGTCACTGAATGTCAGCTGGCCCTAGACTAGCCTCTGTATCTCAAAAGCAGCCTTGAAGGTAAGCAATTCTCTACTGTTTATGAGGCTGCCTTTTGGGAGAAATTAATACAGGGTTTAGGATTCTCAGACTGGGATCTACCAGCCACTGAGCCTCCCCGCCAGCCTTGCCTGATGGAGGAAATTAGAAACTCCCCAAGAAGGGTGTGTTACCAGCCACAACTCTGTCCTCCAGTGGTTGGGGGCAGGGATAACGTTTAGATTCAGAAATTCAAACTGTCAGTTATAAGTTCTAGGGATCTCATGTATTGTGTAGCAATTATAGTTAATAATGCCATATAATACACTTGAAATTTGTTAAAAGAGTAAATGTGGTATTCTCACCACACACACACACACACACACACACACACACACATACACACGCACATGCACACACACACACACACACACACACACAGAGTAACTATGTGAGATGATGGACAGGTTAATTAACTTGATTGTGGTGGTCCTTTTACAATATATACATATATCATATGATCATGCTGTGTACCTTTGAAAAGAATGCTGTAAAACCTACACATATACCATTCTTATTTGACAACCCTACTTCATTGAAGCTGGAAAAGAAAATAAATAAATTTTGAAAACTCAAAAAGAAGTTTGGCCTCGAATAGTTCCTGGAATGGGACACCACCAGCCACTCTCCAGCAGCCCACACCCCAGAGCTCCCCTAAAGGTCTGGTTTAAGAAAGTAACCCTAACTGTTGCTCACTGCACTGGAGATCTGGTACATCCCATGGACTGACACAAACTCATTTTCAAGAGAGTAGATGCAGAGAATAGGGTCTCTGGGTCTGCAGTGGCAAGGTTGATGCAAAATCTGCTGGGTCCTGATTGATAGCAGTGACTCTGACTGAAGGTACGTGGCAACCCCCAGTGGCCATTCATTTGGAATGAACACGTGTGGAAGGGGCTGAGATCTGAACCACACTGGGAGACACTGCTGTTTTGCAATTAGCCACTGTAGGACACGAGAGCAAGCAGTCGATCGACAAACCCTTTGCCCTCAGACAGTTTGCATGAAGCCCTCAGCTGTAAATGGGAGTTAAAGCTACAGGGCACCAAAGGAGCAGAGGCTGCCTGATGCAGCCATCTCTGAGGCCCCAGGACAACCACAAGGCATTGAGAAAACCCTGCCTGCCTTCCCTGTTACCTTGGACAGTGAGACTCAAACAAGAGGTAAAGTCTGACCTGGCAGTCAGCAGGATGGCCCTGAGATTGCAAAGGAAAACCAAAGGCCAAATCCCAGGTAAGGTGGCCTCTGGAAGCAAGAAGTCATTCAAAAGCTAGGAAGAATATAAAGACCAAATTCATGATGTAAGGAATTCACACCGTTGGGAGAATCAACTGAATAGAAGATGTCCTTTCTCTCCAGAGCACTGGCTTAGGAAGGGGGAGTTGAGGGCAGCTGGTAAGAGACCCAAGATCGGACATGTATGAAGAGGCCAAGGGCAAGACAGGGTACCCATAAGAATTCCTCTCAGTTTTCTATAGAGTCATTTCTCAAACTTAGAGTTTATTATAATCAATTAATCAATAATATATTGATTTTACTATATATGTATATTTATTAAAATATGTGTGTCAGTTTACTCTGCCTACACACTTTATTAAGATGTGGCAAGAATTAGGGACTTTGGTTTCTCTAAAACTGTCATCTCCTCACATTTAACCAGTACACTGAAGTGAGGAAAAAGAATGGTAATGTTACTGTTTTTCATTGCAAAATATGAATTTCCCTTCTCTCCTTCCGGATTCTTGGGGATTGGTTCCTTCCTGTTCTGCTCCACTCCCTCAGTGAATCATAATTCTGCTAAGACTTGAATCTTCTGTCCAACTTTAGGATTTCTCTCCTCTCCGGGAGTTAGTCTTCTGGGACCCCAAATGTAATACTAACTGGCTCAACAATCCCACAGCTGTGCACAAAATAATTGATAGAAATCTATTCACTAGATCTGAAATCATGTTACAGCTTAATCCTTCCCTATATCGGGGCCAGGTGCTTCACATGGTAAAGCTGGACTCAAGAGCCTTACACAAGTGAGATGAGATTTTTGGTAAGCCAGGCAAATCGAAAGATATGATAAAGAGTTCTCCCTCTATTCAACCAAGAATAGTGATAAGGCAGCAGCTTTCTGCTAATGCTGCCCAAAAAGCATGACTTTGTTTAAATTCTCTACAAGTGTCCAAAAGGAAATGCTGATGCAAATGAATATAATGTGTTTCTGTTAAAATCTGCAGTATAACTTTGTGGGAAATGTAAGCTTCATAAATTAATCAAGTAAAACTTATCAATGCATCAACAAATATTTATTGTGCATTTCTGTGCCCTAAGCACTATACTAGGCTTGTTTATGGAACAAACCTAGAAAAATTATATACCACCGTGTCCAAACCCTCAAGGAGTACATTTTTTTAAAAAATTGCATGAAAAGATAACTAGCATAAAAGCAATGGAAGAAATCACAAAAGGAAAGATAGACTGACTACATGAAAATGTAAACCTTCTATTTCTCAAAACACAAGCTTATCAGATGATATAACACAAAGTGAAATATTTACATAATAATGTTGCACCAAAGATAAGCTCCTTGATATACAATGAGGTTATGTAATGTAATACACTAAGATCCAGTAGATAAATGGTCCATGAGCATGACTTTTATAAGTGAGGACATATAGTGGTTTATACATATTTGAAAAAAAAAATAACCTCAGTAATTAACCAAAGAAATGAAAATGAAAACAAACAACAAAAAAACAATTTAACAACTTAGCCAAGACATTTTAAACAATAAGGGAGAAAATACAATCTTTTTTTTAATGTTTATTTATTTTTTGAGAATGAGAACTCACATGCAAATAGAGAAGGAGTAGAGAGAGAGAGGGAGAGAGAGAATCTCAAGCAGGCTCCTCACTGCCAGCACAGACCCTGACGTGGGGCTTGATCCCACAAACCGTGAGATCATGACATGAGCTGAAAACAAGAGACACTTAACCAACTGAGCCACCCAGGTGCCCCGAAAATACAATCTTTTTTGTCTGAATCTTAGAAGTGAGGAAAGAAACAAATTACCACCTTTATCTCCCAAGTACGGTAACAAAATGGGAGGGGAAATCCATATCAATAAGTAATGGAAGAACCCCTGAGAAAAAAATTTTTTTTAATTAATAGAACTGGAGAACTGAAGGTTCTTAGATGGGAGCAGATTGTAACCTGAAAATATGTTCCAGCTTCTGAGAAATTAGAGAACAACTGTGTCTGTGGGGAGCTGGGAAGAACAAGAAGACATGGAAAAGACTTCGTGTCCTGGTGTTATAGTGAGCAAGATATTCAACTCCATCCTTACTGTTGAAATAATTGTAAGTTTCAAATGGCGCTCTTTCATGCTGGGCATCGTGATAGGCTAAGACTTTCCTACCAAAATTATACTGAAGCATCTCTGCAGGGGGCCAGGACTAGGAGGTCTGGGCACCCGGTTTGTAGCTGCTATCACTTAACCTGAGAGATTTTAGACATCACAAGGAACAGATGGGCTGCATAGTCTTCAAAATCCACCCCCCCCCATTGAGTTTCTCAAAAATATCAAGGCAGTCAGTCTGGGTTGTTCCTTAGGTACAATCCCATATGGCTTCCCAGTCATGCTGGGGGTAAAGCTGACATTCCTTCTAAAAACTGTGGAGGATAACAAGGATCCATGTTTGACGAGAAAACCATTGCTTCTCTCCGAGGACCTGAGCTGAAGCCTAACTACTACAGGCAGGACCAAGAGTCTTCTGAAAAGATTATTATGAATCATAAAAATAAATGAGCACCCCAGAACCCAGAGGTCTACTCCTCTCTCCTGGTCACAACAATTCAGGCTAGAAAGCTTTCAGAGGAGGTATAAATATAATTCAGCATGCTCAGAGAAAAATGTCAACAATGCACCCATGCAACACCTGACTTAGAGCAATGAGAAGCACCCTCCCAAACAAGCTGTAAAGCAAACCCTCTAGTGTATAAAATTCTTCTTGGATTATTTTTGGTGGGCCAATTAGATATTGAAGAGCGAGTACTCAAAATAGTAACTTTGGTTTTAGAATATGGATCTGTGGCCCTTATTTCTAGTGATAATTAGCTTTAAGGTCATTATATACCTTTTCAGGGCACTCTCCATTCAAGATCATAAAAGCTTAACACACCATGCAAGACTTTCTGTCTTCTACAGGAGGAGGGGGGTTATCCCACCTACTCAAAAGGAGTGTATGCTCTTTAAGAAACTAATTGAAAAGACAGCAGAAAGCATTCTTTTTTAATGCACATAAAAAATTTTTTACATTTCCATCTGGCAGGATTCCTTAGTCTGTTTGAATACAACTATGGGTTTATATTCATGCAGTTCATGCTGTTAGGTCCAAAACCAAATCCTACAAAATCAAAGCCTGAGGAAAAGTCAATAAACACCACATATATCCATCATTGATTCCAGATTATTATTATGTTTTCCAGGGGACTGAAGAGGATAAAGGCAGATTAAGATAGAATCAACATATCTCAAGTCCATATATTCCTCATAAAAATCACTGACCCAAGAAAACCAGATTTGTAGTTTTTTTGTTTTTTTTTTTTTCTTAAACAAGCAGCTAGCATCCTATTAAAGTGAAATGTCCAATAAACAAATGATTCTGTAATCTGACAGGATAAAAAGTGTACTAACTTTGAAAATAGGATAAACTACTTTTTAAAAAATAGGATAAACTATTTTTTAAAATAGGATAAATTACTTCACATAATCAATTTATTGAGAATGGAATCCCACCGTTGAGTAATTCCTCAAAAGCTCTCTCAACACATTAGCTTCTCCTCCAGACCACATTATTAAGCTTGATTTTTGTTTCATGATCAGAATTTCACTCTCCACACATTCACAACAGAGTTTCTCACCTTTTCATTTCTGCCCCCAAATATGCTTCTCTTCCATCTTTCAGATCTCAGGAAATGGCACCATCACCCCCACAGTTGCTCAGGCCAAAACCCTGCTATCTCACCCTCATGCTCCATGTCCAAACCCTCCACAAATCCCATTGGCTCTACCTTCAAGACCTAACCAAAAACAAACTTTTTCTTCTCATTTCCGCCACACTAGTCCAAGATGCCAACTTCTCCCACCTGGACCATGAAATAGTCTTCTGACTACATTTCCCACCTCCGCTTCTGTCTGCCTTCAGACAAAAGGATACACAGTGCGTGGAGCAACTTCTAGAAGCTCAAATAATATGATGTCACTCTTGAACCCACCAAATCCTCCGTGGCCTTCTACTACTCTCATAATAAAACCCAAACTTTTGACTATGACCAACAACAACCTACATGATCCATCCACTGCCCATCCTGGAACCTCATATCCAACCACTTGCATATTGTACTCTGACTATAACATTCTACTGCCAGGTATTCACACAGCTCACACCCTCATTTCATCCAAGTCTCCACTCAAATGCTCCTTCAAAAGGCCTTCCCTGGCAACCCTTTCTAAAATATCCCCTGCAGGGGTGCCTGGGTGGCTCAGTTGGTTGAGTGTCCGACTTCGGCTCAGGTCATGATCTCACAGTTTGTGAGTTCAAGCCCCGCGTCAGGCTCTGTGCTGAGAGCTCAGATCCTGGAACCTGCTTCAGATTCTGGGTCTCCCTCTCTCTCTGCCCCTCCCCCACTTGTGTTCTGTCTCTCTCTCTTTCTCAAAAATAAACAAATGTAAAAAAAATTTTTTTAATAAAAAAATAAAGTATCCACCTGCAACCTCTACTCTGTTACTCTCTACACCTTCCCCTCCCTGCTTTGGGTATCCTCATAGTCCTTATCACCACATATCTTTGTTCATGTTATCTGTCTTTCCTGTTAGGGTGTTAATTCTATGAGTACAGGATCCTGGTTGTATTCACAGCTGTATTCCCAGCCTTCTGGGATGTACCCAAAACACAGTGTCCACTCAATGAATATTTGTTGAAAATTCATGCCATTTAATGAGGACAATTACAAAAAGTGGGTGAGATCATTGCAAGCCTGTTATCAGCTAAAATCCATTCCACATAAAAGATGTACCTTGGTCTAGAGAGCATGTGAAAATAAGTGCCAAAAGACAAAAATGTTCATTATATCAATTTCATTACATTACAGTCATATATTTTAATTTGTACATAATGTAATTAATATATACAATGTCAATGGCATTATACTTCTCAATATCCATAACTATCTCTTTACTTTTTTATAATATATTGGGCATGTGCTGGCTCATTTGAGCCAGAAAAATAAATGTTTATTTGCACATTGACATAATGAAATATTTATCCTCCTTAGATTTGGTATTTCAAATTCTGGGAATTTGTCATAAGGCAACTATTCAAAACTTGAGCAAACATGTAAGCATAATGGAAAAAAATGCACAAACAATTTTACAAGAAAAATCTAACAATACCCCAGAGGTTTTAATTTCCATCTTCAACCAGCTAAGATGTCCTGACAGGTTATCTGTCATTTTAACTGGTCAGGGAAGTCCCCAAACTGCTAGATCAATCCCTAATCATTCCACTGAACCCAAATCAGAACACCTATGTCTTTCTTCTTTCAAAATGTATATAAGCATGTGTTTAACAAGAAATGAGAAAACGTTATACAGTGAGTGCATGACAGAGGAGAATTCTAAAGGGATTTTTGTTGTTGTTACTAAAAGAAAACAAAAATACAAAAGATATTAGTGCCTTTTCAAGATAGAAAGTGTCACAAATCTTAGAAATAGTTACTAATTGGTAATAACCTAGTTCTGACTAAAGACTAACATAAAAATATATCCAGAGTAAAGATATGCAAATAGTTCAATAGAACAGAAGTGAAAATTCAGAAATATCCTTACATTTATGGTCAACTGATTCTTAACAGAGATTCCAACCCAATTCAGTGGGGAAAGAATAGTCTTTTCAACAAATTTCACCAGAACAATTACGTATCCATGTGACACATGATAAGTTCAGGCCCTTACCTCACACCATACACATACACAATTTACACATTCACCATCTACTGATCTTCAACAAGGGTGCCAAGACCCACAATGGGGAAAGGGCAGTTTCTTCAAAATGGAACTGGATATCCATTAAGAATGAAACTGGTCTCTTATCTCACACCATTTACAAAAATCAACTAAAAGTGGATCCAAGACTTAACTGTAAGACCCAAGACTGTAAAGCTACTAGAACAAAGCATAGAGAAAAAGCCTCCTGGCATTGGGCTGGGCAACGATTTTTTGGTTGTTTTTTGGAAAGCACAGGCACAAAACCAAACACAGACAAATGATATTTCACCACCAAAAAGCTTCTGCACATCAAAGGAAACAGTCAACAACCTACCTTACAGAATAGGAGAAAATACTTGCAAACCATATATCTGATAAAGGGTTAATATCCAAAATATAAAAGGAACTCAAACAGCTCAGTAGGAAAAAATAATGCTGTTAAAAAATGGACAAAAGATCTGAATGGACAGTTCTCTAAATGGCCAACAGGTGTAGAAAAGGTGCTCAACATCACTAATAGTCAGAGAAATACAAACAAAATCACATTGAGATATCAACTCACACCTGTTAACTGGCTATTATCTAAAAGACAAAAGATAGGTATTGGCAAGGACACAGAGAAAAGCGTTGTGTACTGTTGGTGGTACAATCATTATGGAAAACAGTCTGGAAGCTCCTCAAAAAATTAGAAATAGAACCACCATGTGATGGGGCAATCCCACTTCTGGGTCTATATTCAAAGGCAATGAAATCAGTAGAGATATCTGCACTGTCATGTTCACTGCAGCACTATTCACAGTTGTCAGGATATGGAAACAACCTAAGTGTCGACAGATGAATGGATAAAGGAAACTGAATTTGTAATTCAGTCTCAAAAATAAGAAAATCCTGCCATTTGTGTTAGTATGGATGAAGCTGGAGAACATTATGCTAAGTGAAATAAGCCAGACACAGAAAGACAAATAGTGCATGATTTCACTTATGTGTGGAATCAAAAAAGTCCAACTCATAACATCAGAGATAGAATGGGGCTTTCCAGAGGCTGAGGGGAGAGGAAAATGGGGAGATATTGGTCAAAGTATGCAGAGTTTCAGTTACACAGCATGAATAAATTCTGAAGATTCAATGTCCAGCATTATGACAATAGTTAATACTGTATTATATACCAGAAATTTGCTAAGAGAGTAGACCTTATGTGTTCTTAACACACACATACACTAAAAAAGTAACTCTGTGAGATGACAAATGTGGTAATTAGCTTGATGGTGGGGATCATTTCACAATGTATCAAATCATCACATGTACACCTTAAACATATACAATTTGTATTTGTCAATTATATCTCAATAAAGCTAGGAAAAGTAAAAAAAATGGTCATCAAAGAGTAAAACGGGGAAAAAAAGGTAAAAAAATGTTTTCTTGACTTGGATGTTCCTAATATGCATTGAGTCATGCAGAGTATAAACTAATCAAACTGTTTGGTGCTAAGAAAAGAAGTAGGGCCCAGATCTAACAGACCTTCCTCCAGGGACCTTTGCCACATAGCTGCTGCCTGGGGGGGAGGAGGAGGAGGGTGGGAATAATCTAGCTCAGTGCAAGCCTAGCCCCTGAAGACCTGAAGGGATGGAATACATTCATTGGGACCCTGCCAACTCCTCTATCACTTATACATAAAGACAAGGAAACAGTCCAATTGTTATAATTATTGTATGTTTCAGATATATTTGATGTTTCATTGACAGATAAAAACTTGTCCATTGGTGTAATTTAATGAGTATAGATGTTTCTTTTTTTAACTTTCTTTTTTTATTTAAATTCAAGTTATTTAACATACAGTGTAGTCTTGGCTTCAGGAGTAGAACCCAGTGATTCATCTCTTACATATGACACCGAGTCCTCATCCCAAAAAATGCCCTCCTTTATGCCCATCACCCATTTAACCCATCCCCCCACCCACTTTCCCTCCAAGATGTTTTAAGTGGAAAGAGCTTCTTGCCCTCACAACAGCCCTTCCATCTACACTTAATGATATAATATTGGTAGAAGCATTATCAATCATGTAGCCATGTCATATACTGCTGTTATTTATACTTACATTATAGACCAACCCTACCTAGCAAGACACAAGAGGATATAGTTTGCTGTTAACCATGGCCTGACTTTCTCCTCATATAGCTGAGTCATCAGTTCAAAACCTTCTGCAATAGAGAATCTGAGGTCAAGGGAGTATTCTAGACAGCATATCAAGAGAACCAGTCCAGTTCAAGACTGAATGACTAAGCACTATGTGACATCATGGTAATCAAGTCAGCACTAGCAAGAATATGAGTTCTGGATCAGAATTAACTATAGAGTCACCATAAAATAGAGCGAAAGTAGAAACTGGTCCTAGAAACTTCCATGCCCTAGAGAAAATTAAGAGGATCTTTTTAACTGTCTCTGTCTCTTTTTATCTAGAGACAAAGCAGAAAGGACAATTTGACACAAGCATTTCAATGCTTCCATATTTATGCACTTGTATAAAAATGAACATGACAAAATGTTAAAAGCACTATTTTTTTATCCAATAATGTGAATAACAGAAACTGAACTCTACTCCAGCCCTGACCCCATCCTTGATCCTCACCCCAAGGGACAGATTCAGTAATAGAATAAAGCTTGGGGATAAAGTAGTGATATCTGTTTTGCACATTACTTAGAATAATTTTTTAAGTGGAATATTTCACAAGTTCTTTTAAGGAGGCTGAAAATATATGCAAATAGCCACACCATCATGTTGCATAACCAACCATAGGATGCAATCCACAGTTACTCTATCAGAGACTCAATCACAGAATTTCAGGGTGAGATATCAAATCAATACTCACCTTGTAACCTTTTTCCAACTTCCTTCCTGAGCAACGGATGAGACATGAGAAATTTGAATTTGGTGGAAGTTCCTGAATCAGCACCCAGGACAACATCACCAGAGATGAATGCTTTGTGATTGGATTAAACAATATCACCTGCCATAAGCTAAAAAGGCTTATCTGATAAAGCACAGAATTCTGATATTGAAAGATGATCAAGTAAATCAGCAGCATGTTAAATATTAAGCATATCTTGGAATGTGATCACTGTGCTAGAGGTTACCGCATCATAGGAAATGAATCTTAAAAAAAAAAAAAAAAAAAAAAAAACAAGGTCTTTGGCTCTAAGACTCTGCTGAAGCATAAAAATGTACTTAAATGGGTTCTAGAACTGACCTTAGAAAGAAACACGGCTGCTTGAGGGTGCATTATTTCTCAGACCCCCTAAATATTTTCTTTCCTAACTCCAATGATGTTGCCCTCAAATATCATCAGCTTTTAAGGAAATATAGCTAAATCCATCATCTTGGCAACCTTCAAATTAAGATACCCTTTTGACTTTGTATATTGTTCCCATTTGAAAATTTTCTCTCCCTCTTCCATAATATTATCAGACTCTCTGGCCTTCCATGATGCTACAACAAATCTCTAGTCTACTTATTCTTTAAATACTTATTGAGTACCTACCAGGTGCCAAGTTCTATTTTAGGCATTAGAGAGGTAAATTAGTGACCAGCAGGCCTTGCCATCCTTTGTGATCCATGACTTCACCAGTATTCTATTTTTCCTGCTTCAAGTCCATATTGTGTCTCCTCCATAATACTGGGGACTGTCTTATTGCCTGCCCCTAGTACTGTATAACCCATATTCCTCTAGCCCACAAGGATCTCCATACCCATAGTACCTGATTACTGTCCTCCCCTAAACAACCATGGCCAAATTTACCAGTTTCCATTTTAGGAGTTTCCATTCTCAATTACCATCCAGTAGAGCCATCCCCAATCCACTGTGTGCAATGTCCAACTTGCTGCTCACCTTCTCAGACGTGCTCACTTCAACTTTCTACCACTGTGATCTCCACATAATCCATGACAGAACTATATCTTAGTTTAAGACACAAGTAGAGCTCATAATTATATTATTTATAGTTGCCCCTAATAACACTAATGATATGACCATCCACTTGTGGCTCAGTTTATAGAAAAATACTTGCCTATCACTTTTGCATCATTCAAGTACTCTCTTCTTTTTCCTTCTTCCTCCTTCTCTTTCTCCTCCTCCTCCTTCTTCTTTTCTTCTTCTTTTACTCCCCCTCCTCCTCCTCCTCCTCTCCTTCTCCTCCAACTCCTTCTTCTTCTTCCTTTCTTCTTCTTCTTCTTTTTCTTCTTCTTCTTTTTCTTCTTCTTCCTCTTCCTTCTCTTTCTTCTTTTTTTCCTCCTCTTTCTCCTACTCCTCTTTCCTCTTTTCCTTCTCTTTCTCCTTCTATGACTTCTCTTACCCCCCCTCTTTTTCTCCCCCTCTTCTTCTTCCTCTTCCTCCTTCTTAGAGAACATCCTATAAGCTCAAATTTTCTATAAAAGTTTTTGCACTATTTCTAGAATTATTTTTTTTTAAAAATCAGCATTGTTATGGCATGAACATACCCTCCAAAATATTTACATTTCAAAAATATATTTTATGTGTTTATACCTGAACACGTTTCTGTTAGTAATTTAGTTGCTTATGTCCATTAATCCAGTCTATATTATTTTTTTAAAATTTTTTAATGTTTTATTCATTGTTTTTGAGAGAGAGAGAGTGTGTGTGTGTGAGCAGGGGAGGGGCAGAGAGAGAGGAAGACACAGAACTTGAAGCAGGCTCCGGGCTCTGAGCTGTCAGCGCAGAGCCCAGTGCGGGGCTCAAACCCATGGACTGTGAGATCATGACCTGAGCTGAAGTCAGACACCCAACCAACTGAGCCACCCAGGCGCCCAACTCCACTCTATATTATTGAATACAACTTCTTATGAATCCAATTACCTAGTAAATGGTAATTAATATTCTTTACTGTAAGCATGAAAGGTAAGAAATGGGACATAAAGGTAGAAAGAGAACAGCTGTCTTCCTACTCTACCATGTCTATGGAAAATAATGACTTGGAACATAAAAGAAACTCTCCAGAAGAAAAAGAAACTAGCAAGTGAAGATTTCTGATCTTGGTTTTAGTTGGTGTTGGATTGTTGGGCTTAGGAAGAAGGGAGTTGGAGGGATTTTTTGATAAGTGAGAGGTTCTTTTATTTTATTTTTTATTAGATAGAGCACACAACCCAGAAAAGTTGGGTTAAGGCATGGACAATCTGTAGAACTTGACACCCTTGAGAAACCACTCCACATCTCTGCAACTTATTCCCCTTTTACATCTGAAGTGACAGGGTTGTGCTAGAGGGCTCTCTGATCTCCTCAGAATAGGACAGTTATTCATGGTTTCCTGCAAACTGTACAACTTACCTGTATAATGATGTAGGCAGAAAGGGGTGCTCGCATCATAATCCCCTTGTCTCCAGTTTGTATCTGATAATCCAAGCACTGGAAGATGTTCTGAGGGCTTCAGAATACTCCACCAGTGATAAGCAATAACAAAAAGCATATGAAAAAGGGCTTTTGTTTCATTGCTAAACCTTGGGATACACCTTAAGAATCATCTACGATATTGGGGCGCCTGGGTGGCTCAGTCAGTTGAGTGTCCAGCTCTTGGTTTTAGCTCAGGTCATGATCTCATGGTTTCATGGGTTTGAGCCCCATATCAGGCTCTGCACTGGCAGTGTGGATCCTACTTGGGATTCTCTCTCCCTCTCCCTCTCTCTGTACCCTTCCCCCACTTGTGCTGTCTCTGTGTCTCTCAAAATAAATAAATAAAAATTAAAAAAAGAATCATCTAAGATATTATTGCCCATTGTAATTAATGGGCAATAAATTATGTTGCATTACTTCTTAGGTAATATTAACAATTAACAATGAAGAAAAACAACCAAATATTTAGAATCACAGATATTTGCAAAACAGCATAGTATCACCATTTAAATTATCCACATGTGAGTGGACACTGAGGACATTAAAGGTTACTTCAAGTTTTCATCTAGTTATTACATAAGGTCAAAAAGGCCGCCAAGATAAAGAAGAGGGTGGGCAAGTGCTATAAATTACAATCCTTGCTTTAAACTGCAGTTCAGATTTAGAGATACAAAGGGAAAGAATAAAGTACTTGTGTGGAGGATGTATGTGTTGAAAAGATAAAATAAACTGAACCAGTCTCATCTAAAGTGGTATTCTTCAGATGAGAGTTTAGTAAACACTCACCATGTGTTAGGCACAAACAAACCCTCCACTCACACTTGGAAGAATGCCCAGGGGCGCCCGGATGGCTCAGTCGGTCCCAAGCATCCAACTCTTGGTTTCAGCTCAGATCATGATCTCATGGTTTCATGGGTTCGAGCCCCACGTGGGCTCTGCACTGGAAGCATGGAGCCTGCTTGGCTTGGGATTCTCTCTCTCCCTCTCTCTCTTCCCCTTCCCCATGTATGCTGTCTCTTTCTCAAAATAAATAAATAAACTTTAAAAAAATTTTTTAAATAAATAAAATTTTACAGTTCATGAGTTTGAGCCCTGTGTCAGGCTCTGTGTTGACAGCTCAGAGCCTAGAGCCTGCTTTGGATTCTGTGCCTCCCTCTCTCTGTCCCTCCCCCACTCATTCATTCTCTCTCTCTCTCTCTCTCTCAAAAATAGACATTAAATAAATAAAATTTTAAAAAATAAGATGCCCAAAATATGGGTCCATACAATCTATGAGCTTGTAGTCAGGTTGCTGAGAAAATGAACTAGCACTTAACCCACAATCAGGAAAATTACTAAATGCCAAACTCTTGGAGACTCATAAATTCATATAAATCAAGAGAGAGAGAGAGAGAAAAGATTCCTATAGTCTGGAATTATTGGATTCCCTAAAGAACAATGGGGTAAGTCAAAGCATCAGTGTTGGAAGTCTGACTCTCATTGGACACTTGCCTGTTGGGTGCCCTGGGTTGCCTATGCGGTAGAAATGGACATCTTCAAGAAGCCTGGGCAGTTTCTGTGTTGCAAATGAAAGTACATGAATATACGAGGTGAGTACATGATCACTTGAAGTGCTTACAGAAGAATAATATAATTCTTGGTAATAGAGATGTTGGTAACCAAAGGGGGAAAGGGTAGCAATTTTGCCATGAAGAATTCCAATTTAGGATGGTTTTAGTCTAGCAATAATGTCAGGCTCTTCCCACAGTTAAGAGACAGACTCAATTAGGAATGTACCCTGTGGGCATTAGGTGCAATTGCCATCCTAGGGACAAACTGCACTCAATCAGCATGGAAAGAATTGCTGCTGTGCATCAAGCTTACAGCTCAATTCACTAACCCAGTAAAAGCTACATAAGGAGCAGCATCTAAAACACAGGCAGATTCCATTAACAGTTGGATCAGACACATAAAAAGTATTAAACTTTATAGTTATTTGTACTATGTAGAGTCTAAAAGAAAAAGGAGAGTAGCATTTGCTTTAGAACCTTCTTCCAACCATCCCCTTCCGAGTCCATTCCCCTCCATAACCAGAATGGCCTTCTGACTAGTCCCCTCTTTCTTGCTCTCCATGCTCCCAAACCATCACCCTCACTGCTGCTACACCAGTCTCCCTGAAATATAGCCGTAATTGTTCTTCTTACCCTGCTCAAAAGCCTTGCGCGATTCCCAGCCAGCCCCATGGTGTCTAAATTCCTGCTCTCTCCATTTCCTGTATTGTTTCCCCAATAAGCTTAGCCTTAAGTTCATGTTCCCTGCACAGATCTCTAAATTTTCACTTCTGCCATGGTCTGTTCCCTTTCCCAAGTTGGATGCTCTCCCCTCATCTTCCTCAATCCCTTTGTGAAGGTTTTAGAAATATGTCCACAAATACTTTGCTACTCTTTCCAAGGAGAGGTGGAATCTAATTTCCCTCCTCTTGAATTTGGGGTAGACTTAGTGGCTCACTTCTAACAAACAGAACCCAGTAGAAGTGATGATGACTCCTGGCCCACCTGGATAGAAATGCACCTAGAATCATGTAGGGTTGGACCTCTCTTGCAGAACTCCATATCTCTAGTATAGTGATGTGTATAACTTGCACAATTTTTTCTCTTATTAGAGGTTAAGATCTTTGAGGATTTGGCTCCAAATGTTTCCTCTTACCACAGAAGTTAGGTGCAGGAAAAAAAGAAATGGTAAATATTTGTTGAGTGAGTGAGCAGCTAGATTCTAATCTGAAATTCCTTTCCTTACCTGAAGACCTGTCTATCTGTGTTTATTGTTGTGATTTTAGCAAGGAATCACATACAACTGAAGAAGCCAGACACAACGTAAGAAATACTTCATTCTTTCATAACTTTTACAAAAGGGGGAAAACGCTCCGAGACATAATTAGCATATTCAAATTTTCCAAGCAGATCCGGTAGGTAGAACTAAACCATCACCATTTTGATGCTAGTCCTTGTCCAAAGCAAGGTATGAATTGAGAGGCATGGAAATCAAGAGATGACCACATTCCTGACCAAATCACAAAGTGCTCACCGATTTTTCTTCCCACTAAAGACAGAAACTTCTCTCTTTCCCATTGTTTGTGAGCTGACATCATCCCCTAGACCACTTTGACCCTCCTCACTATGGCCTCCGATTTGCTTTGTACAATATTAACCAGGAATCAACAGCAACATATGAAAAGTGAATAACCATTTTTGATTGTTTGTATCTAAAATCCAGGCTTCCCATTTCCTCTGAGTAATGGAAAATGGGAAAACTGATTATGAACTGAGCATTAAATGTTCAGAGCATTTGGCTTTTAAAAATGAAAGCACAAAAAATCATTATGCTTTGTTGGAGCTCTCCAGACATAAGTACATAAAGAGAAGGATTCTTCCTGCCAGCCCTTGTCTTTGCCACTGGTAAGAGGACGTGCTGTCAGAGCCCGTGTCTCTGCTTCCTTTGACATATTTCTAAAGTGTCTATTATCAACCAATGTTCAGCCATCAGGGAAGCTCAGATTCAGGCAGTAATCGCCTAAGTAGGCAAACTGTACCTATCTCTTATGCAACTGGATTTGATCCTTGATCTGAAGCAACCACAATAAACCTACTGAGACATTTTGTACAGGGATAATTGTTTTTATAGTAAATCAGTATCCATTTACAGATCATTATATACTGTAAAACAAGGAATATGCTATTTATGCGTGAACTCTCTTGCATTCTTGACAAGTAAGACATCAATTCAGCTGCCTCCCCTTTCCTGAGCAACAGTGACAGCAAAAAAATCAGTGAGTTCCTGAGTTTCAGTTCTTCCCAGCTTGCTTTCAAATGTTAAAATAACATTGTCTCAGTTCCAAATTCCTTTTTTTTTTATTTTTCTAACGTTTATTTATTTTTGAGACAGAGACAAAGACAGAGCACAAGTGAGGGAGGGGCAGAGAGAGAGGGACACATAGAATCTGAAGCAGGCTCCAGGCTCTGAGCTGTCAGCACAGAGCTCAAAGCAGGACTTGAACTCAAAAGCCGTGAGATCGTGACCTTAGCCAAAGTCGGATGCTTAACCCACTGAGCCACCCAGGCACCCCTTCAGTTCCAAATTCTAATAAGATTTTTAAAAAGTGTCATTTCTCAGTTTCCAAACTTCATCCTAAGGGTTTTGACTACTAGTGTTCCTACTCTCTACTCCCAAAATAGGAGTGGGAGAGGGGGGCAAATTTTAAGGGACTGAAACCCTTTTGAGTAGTATTATTCCCACTGCCAAGTGTTAGACAAAGAGCACCTCTGCATTATTTTCTATGCTGGATAAATGAAATAAAGATTTAGGCAATAATTCAGGAAATTTAATCAATGTTGCCCATCAATATGGGTGATTCAAGATAGTATAATTTCAGTGCTTGGTAGTATAAGTTTTCAGCCTGGATTCTCTAGATAAATAACTATATTTCTCTTTGTTGGTGTGGACAAAGCTTTAAGGTGAAACCTTGCTTTTTCTTTTTTCAGTAGACATACCTGCCATTCAAATTGCCACACTTACAGCAGCATATTCTATCCAAACCAAACTAATGGACTCTAATGCACTGTTGTTATTAATTGTCCTTATGGGTAGTGAAAATAGGTTCTCCCACATCCGGCTCTTTGGTTATTTTAATAAATCTCACCTCAAGCCCTATTGAATTTTAACTGGCTGAAGAAAGTCAGCAAGAACATAGCCATAGATTAAAGCAACGCTCGTCATAATACAACTTCTTGAAATGGAAGTGTGAAAAGCGAGGACAGCAGAGAAACAATCACGTGAAGATTATGCAGATGGAAGTCAAGAGGGAGAGAAAAGTCGCAGAAGAAATATGAAGAAACTCAGTGTGGTAATACAAAATTCCTATAGGTGTCTGGAAAACACCACAGGAAAGCAACCGTGTGTCCCTAATATAGAGAATAACAGATAGTGACCAGATGTGGTTCTGAGAGGCTGTTTTTTTGAGTCAGGCTTTTTTTTGGAAATGATAAACCTAAAATATTTTCAGGATAAGAAAAGCTTCAGCATCACATTGGTCTGTTAATGGCTGCACATACAGATCAGTCACCATCACAAGGTGACTTGGTATCGTGGCTCGCCCATGCCCGCTGTCCTAACAGTGTCATCTTTCACCCTCAAAAGTGCACCAGTTTGGGGGCGCCTGGGTGGCGCAGTCGGTTAAGCGTCCGACTTCAGCCAGGTCACGATCTCGCGGTCCGTGAGTTCGAGCCCCGCATCAGGCTCTGGGCTGATGGCTCAGAGCCTGGAGCCTGTTTCCGATTCTGTGTCTCCCTCTCTCTCTGCCCCTCCCCCGTTCATGCTCTGTCTCTCTCTGTCCCAAAAATAAATAAACGTTGAAAAAAAAAATTTAAAAAAAAAAAAATTAAAAAAAAAAAAAGTGCACCAGTTTGGAAAACAAATTATTTGATCACCCTAATTTTTAGTGGGTTAGTGTTTAGAGGGAAAGAACAATGACATAATAAATGCATGTATCATCTTAAAACCATCTCATCTACCTCCCTCATCTGATGTTCCTCAGACTTGGTGAGAATAACCAGTAAATATACTGCTTCTCAGAAGCCCTCAACCTGACCTTTCTAATCCAGCTAACACACACACACACACACACACACACACACACACACACCACATATCTTCTTTGGTGATGCTTTTATGGAGATGTCCAAATTATTCCCCAAACAAGAATTGGTTCTTGTCTGCCAACAAGTGTTATCACTTTATCCGGCATCAAGATCAAGAACCACTGGTTCATTTGGTTTTACTGATCCTAGTTCATTCTGTCTCAATGGAGGCAGATCCCATAAGTAAAAATACATTAACCATAAGTTGGATTCAACATAGATAAACAGTGACAAAATGCATTTCCCAAACCCTGGTGTGCTTGCGAAGATTATGGCTGTTGGCCAGTAGCTCCACTGCACTTGGGTTGCAGAGGCTTGGAGAATAAATACCTCCATCCCAAGGACTCATAATATCTGCAACCCTCTGCTTGAAAGGCACTAGATCCTATCAAGTTACAAACAAAATTTCTTGGCTTCATTTTTTTTTATCTATTTTTAATTTCTTTTATTTTGCTCTAAACCCCTGTAAGCCTTCTTAGATCCTTCTGCCACAGTGTGGAAAACACACCAATAACCAAAGATCGTTCTTGCCTGCATAGATCTTAAAATTTAGAAGAATAGGGAAAACAAACCACAGGTCTCTGGTACAGAACATGATACAACAAGCGCCATGAAATAGAGACAAAGTGCTATTACAGTTCAAAAGAAGGATGAAATCGTTTCCATGGGGGTGGGGGATGGATGATAAGAGAAGACTTGGCACTGGATAGTGGATGGTGCTGTAATTGGTTCTTGGGAGGTTGTATAATGAGGTTAGATAATGGCAGAGATATTGAGGAACAGGCTTTTTGGTGGAAACAGCATACATAACAGTCTAGGGATTGGGGAGCCTGGGTAACTCAGGAAGTTAAGCATCCGATTCTCGATGTGAGCTTGGGTCATGATCTCATGGTTTGTGAGACAGAGCCCACATCAGGCTCTGCACTGACAGTGTGGAGCCTGCTTGGGATTGTCTCTGTCCCTTTCTCCCTGACCCTCCCTATCTCGCCTGTGCTCTCTCTCTCACAATAAATAAACAAACAAATAAGGTCTAGGAGTTAAAAAGTGGAGAGTATAATTGGGATAAAACAGTAACTCAAACCAGCAGAATGGCTATTTAGGGGTAAGACTTGTCCTGTCTAAAAAGTGTAGACTTCTGATATATATCTGAGGAGCCTAGACTGAGAAAGGAAAATGTACATGTTCATAGCATTGGAAGTGGGCGAGGCTACCTATAATCTTATTAAGAATGTACCCAAGGGGCGCCTGGGTGGCCCAGTTGGTTAAGCATCTGACTCTTGATTTCAGCTCAAGCCATGATCTCATGGTTTGTGAAATCAAGCCCCACACCGGGCTCTGCACTGACAGCACAGAGCCTGCTTGGGATTCTCTCTCAATCTCTCTCTCTCTCTCTCTCTCTCTCTCTCTCTCTCTCTCTCTCGATAAATAAATACATAAATAAACTTACAAAAAAGAAAATAACAAAAAAATAAATACATAAATAAACTTACAAAAAAGAAAATAAATATCTGTTATTCAGTGCACAATTACTAAAGCTCAAACAAAATGCAGGTACTGAATAGTCCACTACTGCATACACTCACACAATGGCTGCTTTCTGCTCAAACAGAGAAATTTGGCCACGAGCTCCAAAGAGACCACCCCCCCACCTCCAACACAGATGCAGGGTGTGTGTGAGAATCAGGAGACAGAACAGCCCCGGATCCACGCTCCTGTAGAATCCCATGTTCGTGTCAGGCACTGTGGTCCAGGATCACCCGTCCCAGCTCAGATCAGCTGCAGCGACGGATTTGACGCTCAGGCGAGAAGCAGAGCACAGGACACAGCATCGGGTCTCCCCACCTGCGTGACAGTCTCACTTTCCCCCACTCTAGGTCACCGTCAGTTTGATTGACGCACGGAACTGTTCGTCTCTCTCCTCCCCAGGGAGGGAAAGGAAGAGAGAGTGCAATATTGTAGAGTGAAAAGTGGTTTTATACGCATCATCTTAATTTTCAGTGATGGAGAAAGAAGAAAAAGAACAAGAATTCTAAGTAGCACAGAAAGGTTCAAGGTTAATTTGATTGGCAATATATGAAATGCCACTTACCTCAGGCCATTTCAAATTGCCCCTCATTCTCTCCACAGTGAATGAAATGATTCTTTCCAAAGACAGGGGCATCAACTGATAATCGCTGCTATTACATATTCATACACCACTTTACATTCCGTAGCTTACTTGGCAGGAATTCTTACAAGTCCCTCTTCACAGATGTCAGAGGTGAGGTGGGGACCGAGCGCACTCTCACGGGCACTTTCAGCGGACAGAGGAACAGAGACCGGACAGCAGGTGGAGGAGTGAACCGCACCTGGTGTGCAAGTAGACTGTGCCTCTAACTGCCCGCCTTCCCACCTCAGCACATACTGGAAAATGCCCTTTCCAGAGACCTGGTGCTTTCTGTGTTATTAAGGACCATTTGCAGAACCCACAGCTTTAACAGTAAGGGGTACTTCTCAGTACTGGGAGGAGGAAGAAAGAATCATTTTGTGCCTTGAAGAACAATGTGAGAATTATCTTTCTACATTAAGGATAATTTCCTTATCCTAGAGAAACTAAGAACATTTGGGGTTTTTTTTTAAGGATTAAAAACAAAACAGGAGAAGTCATATCGTGAGTTTCTATGCGCAGTTGACTTTCCCAGCTGCGGTGCAACCAAACATTCTTCTCTGGAGCCCAAGCCCAGGGAAATGGAGTCCAGTCAGTTCCCCATGCGTTTCCTGTCTAGTGAGCAGCAGGCACAACACAAGCCATTCTCATCCCCAGACAGGCCAGTTTACCCCGCACAAAGGTGCAGCCACAGGCAGAGTTCTGGAATAAGCCCATGGAAAGCTGAGAGGAAAATATGGGTGGCTCAGTGAATGCCCATCCCACCTTCAAAAGAAACAGAGCACAGGGATTATTTACACAGAATCATTAGCTTCACATTTTTAAACCATAATATTTCTCTCTCTCTCTCTCTGCCCCCCGCCCTCAGTTATTTAGTGACATGCCAATTGCTGAATTGCTTTTCATGATTAACTCTCTTATTTCAAGGTCAGTGATTGCCCTTAGCGTGATGACAGGGCTCAAGGTTAACACACAATTCAGATAAACCTTGAAATGTTGACCTATCATAAGTTCAGTGTAATTAAAAGGTGTGCCTATGCCTGAGCCAACTGTTTGAAACATGTTTTCTAGAAACCTAATGTATCTGAACTTGGCCGGAACATCTGTTCATGCATTTCCTTCACAGACCCATTGTTCAGAGCAATTTTCATGAAGCCCTAAAAATCTGCATGAAATTAATGACAGCAAAATGAGCTTCAGCTTATTTTTTAAAACTAATTTTAAATAAGAATTTCTGGTTGAAAAATAGGAGGCAAGGACTTTGGGGTTATGTAGTGCCAGAGGATATAAGGTGGGTTCAAATGCTTTAGGAGTAAATGAGGCCCTGTTGGTAGACTCTGTGTTTTGACATGCAATGGCATTTCTTGAAGAATTGTTCCTTAGAGTTATTCTGACCACAATTGTCTTCAGTGAGATTGATTTTTTATTACTAATGGGATTGATGCTCCCAGGTATATGACATAGAGAAGGAGAAAGTAAGAGAGAAAGAGATATTCCCCATGAAACTCTTCTAGAATAGTCTTGCCTCCCGCCTCTAAGCATCATTCCAGGATGCCAGGATGCATTTTGGCCATGTGTGGGTTAGGAGGCACCCAGGGGCATTGCTTAAGGAACAAGAGGCAAAATTCTTACACCAAGAGAACAGTTGATCCATCCACGTTTGGCAGTAAATCAGCATGAAATGGTTGAAATTGAACAGGGCAACATGCTAAGAACAAGGAATGTGTCTGGGTAAACTAAATTCTTTGTGAAAAACACCTACCTAGGGTTTGTAATTTCAAATCTAAAATAATCATGTTATCCAGAGTGGTAAAGCCGGGAATTAGTGGCCAAACAGACTTAAGTTCTGAGAGAAAAGCTCGCCTGGGTAATAACTATGGTGATTTGTCCCACATCCATCAGACCCAGGGGCAAGAAAGGAAGGAAGCATGATGACACATACCAAATCATTCTGGAATCTCTAATACATGAGCTCGATTGCAAAACTAATATTATCTTTCTGGCTATTCTCCAAATTCTAAAATATTGATCGTCCATTCTTCACAGCACTAGAACAAATAATCCTAAAATGTGTATGGAACCAGAAAAGACCCCAAATAGCCAAAGCAATCTTGAAAAAGAAAACCAAAGCAGGAAGCATCACAATCCCAGACTTCAAGCCATACTACAAAGCTGTAATCGTAAAGACAGTATGGTACTGGCACAAGAACAAATACTCAGATCAATGGAACAGAATGGAGAACCCAGAAATGGGCCCACAAACATATGGCCAACTAATCTTTGACAAAGCAGGAAAGAATATCCAATGGAATAAAGACAGTCTCTTCATTCAACAAGTGGTGCTGGGAAAACTGGACAGCGACATGCAGAAGAATGAACCTGGACCACTTTCTTACACCAGACACCAAAATAAACTCAAAATGGATGAAAGACCTCAATGTAAGAGACAGGAAGCCATCAAAATCCTTGAGGAGAAACCAAGCAAAAACCTCTTTGATCTTGGCCGCAGCAACTTCTTACTCAACACGTCTCCCGAGGCAAAGGAAACAAAAGCAAAAATGAACTACTGGGACCTCATCAAAAAAAAAGCTTCTGCACAGCTAAGGAAACAATCAGCAAAACTAAAAGGCAACTGACAGAATGGGACAAGATATTTGCAAATGACATATCAGATAAAGGGTTAGTATCCAAAATCTATAAAGAACTTACCACACTCAACACCCAAAAAACAAATGAAGTGAAGAAATGGGCAGTGAAGAAACAGTGAAGAAATGGGCAGAAGACATGAATAGACACTTCTCCAAAGAAGACAACCAGATGGCCAACCGACCCATGAAAAAATGCTCCACATCACTCATCATCAGGGAAATACAAATCGAAACCACAATGAGATACCACCTCACACCTGTCAGAATGGGTAACATGAACAACTCAGGCAGCAACAGATGTTGGTGAGGATGCAGAGAAAGAGGATCTCTTTTGCATTGTTGGTGGCAATGCAAGCTGGTGCAGCCACTCTGGAAAACAGTATGGAGGTTCCTCCAAAAATTAAAAAGAGAACAACCCTACGACCCAGCAATTGCACTACTAGGTATTTATCCAAGGGATACAGCATCCATCGAAGGGGCACATGCACCCCCATGTTTATAGCAGCACTATCAACAATAGCCAAAGTATGGAAAGAGCCCAAATGTCCATTGATGGATGAATGGATAAAGAAGATGTGGCATACACACACACACACACACACACACACACACACACACACACACACCATGGAGTATTACTCAGCAATCAAAAAGAATGAAATCTTGCCATTTGCAACTACGTGTATGGAACTGGAGGGTATTATGCTAAGCAAAATTAGTCAGTCAGAGAAAGACAAATATCATATGACTTCACTCATATGAAGAATTTAAGATACAAAACAGAACATAAGGGAAGGGAAACAAAAATAATATGAAAACCAGGAGGGGAACAAAACATAAGAGACTCTTATAGAGAACAAACAGAGGGTTACTGGAGAGGGTGTGGGAGAGGGGGATAGGCTAAATGGGTAAGGGACATTAAGGAATCTACTTCTGAAATCATTGTTGCACTGTATGCTAACTAATTTGGATATAAATTTTAAAAAAATAAAATTTAAAAATTTAAAAAAAGATTGTCAAAGAAGTTTACAGGCTTAATAAAACAGGTTAGACAACTTCAAAAATATATATATATATATTGATCGATAAAATGAAGATCATAATATCGGCCAGCTATGGTGGTTGTGGGAGTGAAATAAATATATAGCTCAGCCTCGTGCTGGACGTACAGCGAACTCTCAACTAACAAATGTTGTCGCCATTATGACCCCACGTATCGCTTTCACTCTTCAGTATTTAGCCATGAATAGATTTTATCGGAAAAGATGTATGTTTGATGATAGTCTTTTTTTTTCCCATTCACTGCAAGAGTATGTTTTGAGTTCCTTCTCTGTCTTAGGCACTGGACAAGGCAGAGGGACTGAAATCCCAGGTGAGCAGAGTCATGAAGATGCATAATTCTTGGTGGCTGATGGGGTGCTAAGACTGAAGACCCAGCCAGGAGATGTCAACTTACCACTTGGGAGGCCTTGCCAACCCAACTTTTAGACAAAAGGGAGTTATTTTTGCAAAAAGTAAATAAATAAAACTTTCATTTTAGCAAACCTAAGTAAGGTCTCTCTCAAAAGGATCCAAGTATACTGCAAGGAAGTATGAGCCAAACAGAAATGTAAGCAGTCAATTTGGGAGAACCTGTAAGCATCTGAAAGTCAGGAAAATGAGAAACATAAACTCACAGAATGGAAAGAGAGCCTCAGGCAACACTAAGCCATTAGGACTGATGGTTATTCCGGTGCAAAAGACCTCAGAAAATGAAAGCATCATCTTCAGCCCTGTCCTGGGTTTAACCACATTGGTCCGCACCCACACCCTGTTCACACTGGTTTTTCTCCCAGGCTATCCTGCAATGCACATTTGTCTCAAATACTGGTCCATATGCTGCCTTGCCAAGGCCTTCAAGTACATGTGCACATTCTAAATGATAAGCAAGTGACTGTATTAGCTTTAGTGAACACATTAAGCCTTAAGGGGAAAAAAAATGCATGACTAGCTTTTGTGGTCTTTAATACTGACGATGTTTTTCCTGCCTTTAAAACATTCTTTTTGATATCATTCCCTAAAAGCGTCCAATTTTATTCACAATAAAAATCTGCTATGTGCAATGCCATTGTCTCCTTATAATTATTCATAACATTTGAGAATAATTTCCGTTGCTTTTATCACAATGCTAGCCTTCCCAACCTCTCATTTTTACATTTTGAACATTGGTACAAATTTTAAATCTATTGAACCACCCATGGCTAACCATAGCGTTGCATTAAAAATCTTGTACCTCCCCTTTACATCAATTTACAATAATTCTTTGTTTTAATTGTCATTTAAATGTATCCCATACTTTTGTAAATTTCATCCTTCATCTGTATTAGTGCTAACTTTTCCATTTAGATTTCTGCTTTTGTCAAGTACTCCAAAAAAAAAAAAAAATACATAGGAACACCAAAGCAGAGGCTATTTATGAAATGGAAATGCTACCGATAATGTGGATGAAAAATGAGATTTCATAGTGAACTGTATGACTTCCCAGGTATCAGGTAGAAAGGGAAGTACTTTATACATACTATTTCATTTAATCTTCAAAACAATCTTATAAGGTGCTGCTGTCATCACACCCATTTTACAGATGAGAAACTGAGGCTGGAAGACATGCAGCCATTTGTCAAATGTCACAAAACTAAGAAGAGACAAAATTCAGAGCTCCATCTGTCTCGCTCCAAGACCTAAGCCTTTTAAGCCTTATACCACGTGTAGGAAATTTTATGTGCACTTTTATGCATGTGCTTTTGTGCAAAATGATTTTCATTGTTGAGGCAGCCAGAGGAAATCCCACACAATGGAATAAAGGCTTTGGCACTTTTAAGCCTCTTTACACTTTCATTTTTTTCCTTCTAATGTACCCCTTGCTATTGCTCGGTTTCCATTCAATCACAGTTAGAATGTCATAAAAGAGGTAATAATACAAATGATACTGAAATAACACATACAAAAATCCATGGAGAAAACAGAACAACATGAAAGCATAGTCACAAAGCCCCTCACCTCGTGGTGGCTACTGCCTGCCCAGCATCCTGGTTTTGCAGCCAGCAGCCACACGCAGCATCACTAAAATTTCCATCTCTAAGATGTTATTATGGGCCTCATAGAACAATCTGTGTAAGGTCATATTTGCATAAGTCAAGTGTTCCACAGTCTGTACAGCGTCTTTACCTAATGCAGGATGAAATCACTGGCGTGGACCATAATTAACCCTCCAGATTGCCTTAAATGCCAGCCAGCTTTCACTTAGAGATGTGGCCAGAACATGGAAGGAGTGAGGTGGAGTTGACTATAGTCAGCTCACAAAAGCCAACACACAGAGCTCAGAAACCATTCAAGAAATACTCTTCTACACACCAATGTCCTTTATGTAATACGTTAGTACAAACAAGGGAAAAGTTAGTGTGTGAGTTGGCAACAGTGAGGACTTCAGGGGACCGTGTATGATATTACCAATTGTCATCCTTGAGCCCAGTGGCTTCCTAACTGAATTTCCAGAAGCCCTGGTTTCCTACCTCACAGCTGCTTTAGGAATGAGAGAAAAAGACCCAATTAGGGGGCTTACGGGTCTTCAATGCTTCCCTCAACCAGTGTGACTTCACTTTTGTCTGTTAGGTATGCTGGGGTTTCATGCACGATTTGACTGGGAAGAGTATATGATGCTAAGTATGAAGTCGGAACGCAGCTAAATCAGGGCAACTTCTACCTTTCACTTGCAGATGGTACTGGTCAAAGATTTAGCATCCTGCCCAGTGAGTGAAGCCTGGCTAGAGGCAAAACCTAGACCGGAAACTAACTATTTGAATTCCTGCTCCAGCGCTTAGCCCACCACACCTTGAATCTCCATTCATGACTTCTACTTCTTTCTACTCCCACCCTGGAACATGCATGGTTATCTTTTCCAATTTGGATGAATGCATACATGTGAGAGAAACACAGGTGGTTCCTTCATCACACCTTTAAAAACTGGGCAGACCCAGGAACCATGTAGCCTTTGAAAGCAAGCATCCACATCCTGTATTACATGTCTGAGCTCATGTGTATTAATTTATCTAGCCTTATTCCTTCAGCAATTACACTGTATGGTTCTCTAAGCTTTACCAAGCACGTGCACATATTTAGTCCCTGTGTAGAAACTGGCCCTTTTGCAGAGCAGTGGGAAATTATTTATCCTACTGGGAATGTTGAGGTTTACAGTTAGATGGGGCTTTACGGATGACCCAATCTAACTCTTCCAGTCTATAAGTGAGAAAACTGAAACCCAGAGAGGTTAAATATTAAATCAAATGATGTCATTAGGTCAACACCGAAGACCAGATCAGCTGATTCCTAGCACCCCTCACACCATATGTTCCGATTCTATGCAGTGATACCTAGAGATTTCAGCGGGCCTTAGTGTTCCTGAAGATTTTGATGATTCCACTCATAGCTGAATATATTACCTGGCATATGGATACTTGACAGCTCAAAGGAAACTTATTTGCTTCTTTGTAGGAGTACCTCTAGGGACCTGTAGGGACCTTTCCCATAATTATCATAAATCCTCATGCTTTCCTTCATAGTACCTATCACAGTTTTGTGATATTCATTCATTACTTACTTACTTAAATGCATTTATTCACTTAATGCATCTTTCTTTTTCTTTCTTTCTTTCTTTCTTTCTTTCTTTCTTTCTTTCTTTCTTTCTTATGAAAATATAAGTTCTATGAAGGCAGTTGCCAGTTCTGTCTTGTTTAACATTTTTTTTTTCAGACTGTAGCACAATGGCTAGAACACTGCAAAAGTTGAATGAATGAATGAGGGAATGACGAATGAGCAAATGAATGAATTTCACAGTACCTTAAGAATATTTCTATTGCTACACCTATAATATGGTATTTAAACCATGCGCTTGTGGTTTAATAAACTAGGAGCTTCCTGAGGGTAGTATTTGTGCCCTCTTGTGTTGGCAATGCCTAGCTTATGTCTTATCAGTATGAAGAAGCCTGCCAATAAATGTTTATCAGATAAATAAATACATTCATTCATCAATAAAAATCTAATTATCCTACATATATAATAGGTATTCAAACACATTTACTGACTGCTTAACTGATTGGTTGGTTGGCTGATTGATTCATTGATAAAACTCCATAAAAATCATATGTTTTCAGGGTGGCATTTTTAGAGAGCTTTCTCACCATCACAGAACCTAGTGTATTCATGAGCACCCAACATGTTTATTTGAAATATGATTCCTCTGAATTTTATTGTTCTACCCTTCCTTTTCTTCTCTACTAGTTAAGACAGAAATATATCCATCTCATGGAATAAGTTTTTACGCCTATTCAGGGAACTGTACAAAGGTAAATCATTCAAGAGTGGGGTAGAGCAGTTTTCTCTATATACGTCACTTCAAGTTCATTGAATCTTTACTTTGAAAACCAAAAAGGGGCCAAAGTTCAGGGTAACCACTTATGACTGTGAGCATCACGGCATGTAATAAAATAGTCATAGAGCTACTGTTTATTGGATTTGAGAAGGTCATTCTGAGTAGGGCTCAAGGCTAAGTGCCTAAGTGTATCATGGGTAATGCCTTGGATTTGTCAGTACCTTTTAAGAACATCTTTGCAAAGCAGATGACAGCCGTGGAAAACAGAACACACATACACACATTCCCATAGATCTTTTCCACTAACATTTTGGCTTTTCTTTTGAAATTTTACAACCTCTATTCTACAAAATGCAAACATAATAGAGACAGTCTCTCAGCAGCTATTGAAGGAGAAAAAAGCAACAGGAGTTAGTCTTTGATCTTTCCACCATATTCCAGGTGGAATGAAAAAAAAAACACTCTATTTGGCAACTGGCATGTATGTAGACATCTAAGCACATATATATTGCATCTACTGTTAGCCCTGCTCTCCAGGGAGACCAGGGATCGATTGGTAATTGAGATCTGCCACTGGTTTAAACACTTCAATTCGTATAATCATTTTACCCTCTCCCTTCACTGTAAACCTTGGTAAAATGTTATTTAAGCTGCTTTGCCTCCTTGTTTCTCCCCGTCAATTGGTAAAGGGGTTTTAAAAGCGTGAACTCGCCAAGAGGCAGGCACCATGACATGATACAGGGAGGGTTAAATAAAGGACTGAATTATACATAAACTGTCCCTCAAAGGCTACATCATCAAAGGTCACCCATATTGTGGCTACATCACCTACTAGATGGCTCATACATGAAGGGGTACACTATTCAGCACATTCAATACTCCATACACTTTGGGCCCCAGCAGGAACCTAAGGTTCCTGGGCGCATTCGGTGAATTGGTGTGGTAAGCCATCAGAAGCTTATTTGGAAGAGCTACTAAGGAGCTGCCTGTTAGAGACCTCACCAAAGGGCAGAATGAGCATAAGCTGAAGGAAAGCTCAGCATCAGAGCATTATCAGTGTGACTGAGGCCTACAGAAAGAGAGCACTACTGGGGGGAAGGAAGGGAATAGAAAAAGTTGTTTCACTAAAACCACAAGGCTTAGGAAGGTCCCCCTCTTCCACCTCCCAGAAATGATAATGCTGCTGCTGCTGCTGATGATGATGATGATGATGATGATAATGGTGGGGGAGGACGAGCCAGAAGCCAGAGAGCAGCTGTCATTCTCTGCTTCACAATAAAATATAATGTAGCTCCCATCACCCTGGGACTCTGATCTGCAAACCGCAAAACCCAGAGACTGCCTTGTTAATGTGGAGGGGTTGCATTAACATCTGGCAGCAATAGACATGCTTATAAGTACATCTGGGGAATTTCTGAAGTATTCAAAGTCCTGTGTGAGCTTCTTGGGACAAGTGAAATTTGGGTCCATGTTCATGTTTAAGTGCTCTCATTTGTACCCAAAACACAGGGAGGCTAGAGGAATCTCGGGACATATATATCTTCCTTTGTAATACCTTAGAAACTTAAATGACCATCAGATATATGTGAGTTGGGATCTATAATCCACATGATCAAGTGCAAAGTGCATTTTCACAAAATTAATTAGCTGTCCACTCCCTATGAGGACACTGTGCTAAGTGCTCTATGGAACTTTAAAGTTTTTTAAATGGGGCACCTGGGTGGCTCGGTCGGTTAAGCGTCCAGCTTCAGCTCAGGTCATGACCTCATGGTTCCAAAGTGTGAGCCCTGCATCGGGCTCTGTGCTGACAGCTCAGAGTCTGGAGCTGCTTTGGATTCTGTGTCTCCCTCTCTTCTCTGCCCTTCCCCTGCTCACGCTCTCTCTCTCTCCCTCTCTCAAAAATAAATAAACCTTTAAAAAATTTTGAAGTTTTTTAAAATATGGTACTTTTTGGGGCGCCTGGGTGGCTCAGTCAGTTAAGCATCCAACTTCGGCTCAGGTCATTATCTTACGGTCTGTGAGTTCAAGCCCTACGTCGGGCCCTGTGCTGACAGCTCAGAGCCTGGAGCCTGTTTCAGATTCTGTGTCTCCCTCTCTCTCTGACCCTCCCCCGTTCATGCTCTATCTCTGTCTGTCTCAAAAATATATAAACGTTAAAAAAAATTTTAATATGGTACTTTTTGATACTGAACATGATATATTACTGATTTTATATTTGCATACAGTCATATATAAGAAACCCACCTCCCCACCTTCTACTTTGATTTCTGGCAACTCTAGACCTTAAAGTCACTGCCGTCAACCAAATAAATCAGTTACAAAGGAAAGTGTTGTCAGTAAGTCCATGCACTTTACTCTCAGGAGAAAGAAAAATAAAGTCATTGTCAAGTGAGAACCGCAGGCTTAGTGTGATGCACAGATTTGGGGTCACTGATTTCTAGTTTAGCTACCTGCATTCCCCCGGTAACCAATAGCATAAGAAGTCACAACTGATGGCAAAGTGCGGGGGGCAGGGGGCCAGGCCAAGAAACTAAACACTATGACAGTCCCATGTCCTTGATTGACGTGATGGGCTGAGGTACCTCCAGGATCCCAAGGGCACATGCATGTCAACACATGTCAGCACAACGTCCCACCTTCAGCTAACATGTCCAAGTCATCACAAGGAGATGGGTTGCATTCTGTCTGTTTTGGTGACCTGGGTGACATGTAGCTACGCCACACTGAAGATGCTCATAATGTCTCTAAAAATATGTCCAGCTAACCAGTTCAAGGATATCCTTCACAAAACTGCAGTGACGTGCCCAGAAATTAGGACCTAGATAAAACCAAATGAGAATCCAGGTTCTGATACCCGAGTGGGATATGGATGGCAGTGACAGAGCTTGGAACCCGAACAAGATTGGCATCTCCAGCCTTACATCCTGCAGGTGAAACCACTGAGATCTATAGAGAGAGAAGTGAGTTGCTCAAGGTCACAAGTCAGTGAACAGTAGGAATTGGGACAAGAGCACGGGTCTCAAGGATTCTAGTACTACCTTATTTTCATCGAAATACGCTGTCGCTTTTCTAAGGTAGTTTAACAGAACTTCCATCCCATGGGCTAAAACCTGTTGTTCAGTCTCCAGCTCACAACTGGCCTGGTATTTGAAGGAGCTCCCGATCCTGCCTGCCTTCATCTAAGTAAAACCAGAGTAAGGAAATTGGCTGGATTAAATCCCTATGAGCACATGTACAGCTTTCCATACCTGACGTAGATACTTTAAGCAACTGCTGCCACATATGTTTTGATGTGAGAGATGTAACGAGGAGAAATTATGTCCTATCCACAACCTATGGGAACAAGTGTATTAAAGGAAATGGGGGACAAGCATATACACGTCTTTTTCTGGTGTTCAAACATTTATTAAGAACCTACTATGTATCATGGCTCTGTCTACAGTTCAAGTATGCTAAGATCTTAAATGGAAATGCCTCAGAGTCTCAAAGGGTGACCCCAAGTCTTCTAACGGAGCCTGTGAAAGTTAATAGTTGGGAGGCTAACACCAAATCTCATTTATTGCTGTTTTAAATGAAATAGATCACAGTTAATAAAGAGCCTGCAAATTAAAGTAACCCAGCAGTCTTAACTAGCAATTAAAATGACTTTTTTTTTCCCTATCAAAGGTGAAAGCATATGCTGGAGCGAATTTTGTCACGTACAAGATAAATGAGCAGTTTGGCTCAGCAGGGAATAATTCCAGTTCGTACTGAAGGATCAGTTTCAATATCAAAATCTTGTTCTCCCAATGTCAGGAGCCTGATACTGATTTCCTGAAGACACCAGGGCTCAAGAGCTTTCCCTGTGAGGACACAAGCCCGGGTATACCTTCCCCTCATCCCTCCCCACACACTCAGGGCAGTAAAGGAAGGAATAGAAGTGTGATATTATCTGGGTTGTGTTAAGAACCTAAATGCCAGCAAAAGGGTCACCTTCCTCACTGCTACTATGGGAGCACCCAACACTTACAGAAGTATGTAGGGAATGAGAAGCAGGCGGGGAGAGAAACGTGCCTGGCAACGTCTAATCTAGATGGATGCCCATTTTATTCAGCCAAAAAATTCCTAAGAGCATGTTGGAAGGACTAAGATGAGCTCTGGGAAGCACCAATCACGCTTTAGGAGAGAAGAAGGTAGAGGCCCATGAAACTGGACATAATGAGCGCATAATATTAATACAATAACGTGCAATACCTTCCGAGTTCAGCTATTTGGAACATTTCTTCCCAAGAACCTGACTTGCCTCTATGTGTTCATTTGCCTAGCTGGGAAAGAATAGAAGTAGTGGGGACTCCTGGGGTGTTCAGTCGGTTAAGCGTCCGACTTCAGCTCAGGTCATGATCTCATAGTTCCTGGCTTTGAACCCCATGTTGGGCTCTGGGCTGACAGCTCAGGGCCTAGAAGCTGCTTCAGATTCTGTGTCTCCCTCTCTTTCCGCCCCTCTCCCACTCGTTCTCTCTCTCCCTCTCTCTCTCTCTCTCTCAAGAATAAATAAACATTAAAAAAAAGAAAAAGAAACAGTGGAGGTGGCATGCCTGATGGAAAGACAGGAAATTTTTAATGACAACAGAAGACAAGAAGAAGATGTATGCAGAAGAAAAAAAGAAAATATACATAAATAGAGGATATATGGACAGATGTTTACATGGATAGACGGATTTATCCACATGTACCCATAATAGATATGGGATGGATGGATGGGTGGGCCAGTGAATGATCAGTATGAAAGAGGAAGACACCGTTGCTAGATTCCTACTTGGTTTCAGTCACTGAACATGGAGCTTCCTGTGCATCATCTCATGTCAACCATCTGCGACAGCATGGCTATTTTGCCTGTTTCGCACATAAAGAAACTATCAACACAATAACATCGTCAGGGTTAGATTTGAAGTCTGGTTCTATGTAGCCACAAAACCTTTGGGTTTTCCACTACCCACACTGCTTCTCACTCAAGGTCATGCTGAAATTTGGAAGACACTATATTAGAGAATGGAACACAAGCCATGTAGACTTGTTCCATGAGTGCATAATTATAAACTATACCATCAAATCTACACAACCATTCAACATATGCATTCTACTGAACGCCAGGATAAAAAGGCAAAAGAACACAAGAGATTCGTCACAAATCTCTCCCTACTTGATAGCAAGCAGGTGAGAAGCACATTTCTGTCCAAGATTGTCTTTCACCACCTCTATGCTCCACACCCTGACAGTGCCCACACCCCCACCTCCCAGCCATTTTTTACTCCAACAGTGCTCACACTTTTTTGTATGGGCAAATTGCCTCGGGTTTTGTTACAATGAAGATTCTGGTTCAGAAGATCTGGAATCTAAGACCCAGCAGTTCTAACAAGTTCCCCGATGATGTCAATGCTTCTCCTCTGAGGACTACATTTCAGGTAATTAACCTCCACTCTATACCCCATTGTTAGACAAAATCAACATGTTAACTGTAAAAGGCTATTTAGCATCATTCTGTGGGCACTGAGAACATTTAAAACTTGTAATAATAAGACACGTGATGTGGATGGAGGAGATTTGGGCTATCCATATATTTGAAGGAAGAGTATCTGTAAGTTGTAGAATCCTTCCAACCAGTCCCCAAGTCACTCAGCTGCCGTTTTACATTAATAAAACCAAGAACTGCACAGTAAAGAAAAGACGCCATCTTGATGCCATTTAAATATATATTTACTTCTTATTCATGATCTTTCACCCATTTAATTTTCTCTGAGAGATTATGCAGGTCACTTTTTAAATGGGTTTCAATGTTTCCAGGGCTGCAGCTCATTATAAAAATGTTCACAGCAGATAGAATCTTGCTTCAGCACAGCACTATTTTCAAACTGGCAGCCGCAGAAATCGGTATGCAGATATTGTACCATAAACATTAATTTAGTATTATGTGGAAGGTTGATTGATTAATAAATACATAAGCCAGGAAGCCTAATTTAACTCTTAATTCACTTTTTTTTTTATTTCACAGAGAGGGAAAAATTAATCTAGAAGTGTTGATTGATTGAGAGTTTTAGTCTCGTCTAGACAGCCATGGAAAATGACTATGAACCTGGGACTTTGCAAACTGCATCATTTGCAAAATAAACCCAATCAACAAATTTCATCACACAGTGATTGATGGTCAGAAGGGAAAGGCTGTAGCGATCATGGAGGAGAAGAATATGTAATCATCCAAGGAAGCAGCTCGCCTTACAGAGTGGATAAAGGACAAAGAATTAGCAAATATTTTCAGCTCAGAGGTGGACACAATTGAAAGAAAATACGCTTGAAGTTTTTTTTTTTTTTTTAATTAATGAGCATTAGAGCACTCCAGTAGACTAGCAAATTAGAATTAGTACATTGCATCCTTAAGAATGTACAGAATATAAACATGTTTTAGCTGTTGTGGTCCCACAGCAAAGACTGCCTGATGTAAAGAACCGACTTACACTCTTGCTATGATTAAAAGGTCACATTTAGAACCAACTGTTCTATATCAAGATTTGAATAGTGTTGAATTTTTTCTAAAAGCAAGGGAAGCATGTTCATTGTTCTCTTTTTGAAGAGTAGCAATTAGGCTGAGCAAGGCAATTGCTTATAAATTAGACCTGCATCTCCTTCCTGTGATTCTGGTTTTCCTTTCCAGCTCATATTTACACAATGACAATCAAGGTCAAGTTCCAAGCCCTAAGCCTCAGAAGGCTGACATCAGAATCATCAATATTGTTTGCATTTAGTGTGTCCATGGAAGGAAATGGAAGGAAGGAAAGAAGGTAACATTTGAGGACCTCCTATAATAAGAACTGCTAAATATTCTGCCAGAGATTCTGATCTAAGTTCCCACATCAACACTTTGGTTTATTAACCCCATTTTACAAATGAGGAAAAAATATCAGGGATGTTAGGATGATTGGCTGACACTGCAACCATTTAGGTTGGGTTCCCTGCAGGCTCTAACGCATGCTCTTTCTATAGCATCAGAATAATCTGCAGAGCTTATGAAAACAGACTGTTGGGCCCTATGCTCAGAACTGATTCCGTCAGCGTATCTGTTTCCTATTGCTGCTGTAACAAATTACCACAGTCTTAATGGCTTTAAAACACAAGTTTGTTAGTCACAGTCCTGTGAGTCAGCACACAGCTTAAGTGGGTTCTCTGCTTAGAGTCTCAGGGGCCAGAAATCAAGGAGGTGCTGGGAGGACCACATTCTTTTTCAGAGCCTGAGGAAAGAATTTGCCTCCTGGGTCATTCAGTTTCTCGTGCTTGTGGGACTGCATCCACATGCCTTGCTGGCTGTCAATCAAGAGCCAAACTGGCCTCTAGAGGCTGCCTGCATTCTTTCCCATGCTGTCCATGCAGCCCCCTCCAGCAGATCCCATCTCTCTCATATTTTGAACCTCTCAGACTTTCCTCTCCACTGCATCTCTCTGACTTCAGCCAGAGAGACGTCTCTACTTTTAAGGACTCACTGTGATTAGAATGGGCCCACTAGATAATCCAGAATAATCTCCTTGTCTGAAAACTTTATGAACCTCAATTGCACCTGCAAAGTTCCTCTTGTATGTGATAAATTCACAGGCTCAGTGGATTAGAGGGTGGACATCTTTGGTGTCCGTTCTACCTGTTATAGTCAGTCTGGGCTAAGGCCCCACAATTTCCATTTCTAATATGTTTCTCGGTGATGCTGATGCTGCTGGCCCAAGACCACATTTTCAGAACCCCCGCTCCGGCTTCTTCTACTCCAAGTATGGCTCATAAATCAGCATGGTCTAGGAGCTTGTCAGAAATGCAGAATCCAGGGCCTCATCCCAGACTTTGTGGATAAGAAGTTGCAGCTTAGGGGCACCTGGGTGGCTCAGTTGGTTAAGCGTCCAACTTCGGCTCAGGTCATGATCTCATGGTTTGTAGGTTTGAGCCCCACATCAGGCTCTGCACTAACCGGGTAGAGCCTGCTTGGGATTCTCTCTTTCTCTCTCTCTCTCTCTCTGTCCCTCCCCCACTCACACTTTCTCTCTCTCTCAAAATAAAAAAAATAATAATAAACTTTAAAAAAAGTTTTTTAAAAAGTTGCAGCTTAACAAAGATTCCCCAGGTAATTTGTGTGCACATGAAAGTTTGAGAAGCACTGTCAGAGGCCAGTGAAAAACAGGGCAAAACATGGGAGTAAAGTATACGTTTTATTTATTCTCAAAACATTTTGGAAAGACACAACTCCTCCCTTGTCCAGTGATTGCCCTTTATTTTCTCTGGGAACGAATGAAGTGAAGATATCTTACCTACGAAGTTATACTCGTAAAGAATTCCTGCACTTTCTCTCTGAGTGCCTTTAATCTGCCTGTCCCTACTCCCAATTTTAATTCAAGAGAGGAAAAAAAATATCCCTGTGAACTCAACCCCAGAAATGTTTGACCGCCTGGAAAAATTGCAGGTTGGATTCGATTATTCATTGGGCATCTTTGACAGGGACATCCTCCTTTGGTCATATCCAAAGTGTGATGGGAATAGATGTCAAATGGCACTCAGACGGGATTGAGGACAAAATACAGTCCTGGCCATCACCTATGACCAGAGACAGGGTGGGCTCCAAGAAACACAGCATACTCTACTTTTACTCTGCCATTAATAGGATTTCCTCAGTCTTGGAAAAAGATTTAGCAAAATCTCAGGTCCCAGAGGAGAAGGAAATATCATTAACCCTTTTATTGAGGATGCTATTGGTTTTCTGTGAGTTGCCATTAGAGGAAAGTGACTGCAGTTAGAATATATTGAAGAAGACACAGAGCGAGACCGACAGCCTAGGACCAAACATTCGGCTGACTTCTATCTCTGGCCCAAAATGCCTGAATATAATTACTGAAATCTAATCATTAGACAGCCAGAGAATAGTGGAATAGGTTTCAAGATGTAGAAATTAACTGAAAATTAATTAACTCAAATTCTGTTTTTCCTTAATTTAAGGTGAGAACACAACAAAAATGGACAGATGTTTGGGAGTGAAAATAAGAATATATGAGTACAGTGAAGTGCTATGAAGTTAACCCCATTGGTAAACCACAAGCTGACAATCTCTCTCTCTCTCTCTCTGTCCCTCTTTCTCTCTCTCTCTCTCTCTCTCTCTCTCTCCCCCCCCCCCCCGTCTCTCTCTCTCTCTCTCTCTCTCTCTCACACACACACACACACACACAATGCTGTTTCTTTTTTAGCGTGCCAAGCTCCAGGTAATAAAGACCCATATTGTCTGCTTAAATTGGGCATTTGTTCCAAAATGAGCATGAAGAACCATACAAACCATCTCTCAGTCCCAGTGCATCCTCTCTACCCTTGCACGTTTCCTCTTTGATCAGGTAAGGAGACTGTTTCCATTTCCAACACTAAACCAATCCTCTAAAACATTGCTAAATTCTCTGTGGGAACTCAATAATAAAAGTACCATGGGCTGGCAAAGGATGTCAGCAGCCCAGAAATGCTTAATGAGGTACCTGAAAATGTATGCAAATTATACCAGCAAAGAGTCGATAAGGCACCGGGCCATTCAGGCAAGATATGGGACAAAAGCCAAAGAGATAAAAACCACTCCAGAAACCTTGAAGGGAAAAGCAGTTCCCACCTCCCTGATCAATGCCATTCCCCACCTCCCTTTCTGGAAACTATTTACCTCAAGAAGCATTTACAGAAGAAAAAAAAAATCAGTTTCCTGAAATCTGAAGAGTGTTTACCTTTGAAAACCACCTGGCAAAATAGCTTAGCTTTCAACCCTTCACTGAATTGCCAGTGTTCTTTCTGATCCATGTTTAACAGCAGTGGAGGAAGAAGTAGGAGAGAGTCCAGATCAAAGGTAGGATCCCTCAGGGGTCACTGGGAAAACACAAGATGACCCTACACTGGATTTCTGACCCGACAGGCAGTAGTCAGAGGCTGGCATACAGTCAACAAACCTTATAATTTTTGCCCTGTATTTGAGGATTGGGCAATATTCTAATTCTGTTTGACAAGTGGTTAGTCTATGATGTGTCTCTTCTTTAGAGCCTGTGACATAATATTTGCATTTGTTTTGGACACGGCTATTCAAAATGCTGCTACTGTTAGTAAGTCTCTTCTGGATATTCATGTGTGGGCTTCGCTGCACTTGTCCATGTAAGCACCATCATGAAAAGGGTTTTCTAATTCCTATCTCAACCATTTTTCCATTCCTCCCAGCTTCCCACCCATCTAACTTTTCTTTCTCTTCCTCTTCTCTTCTCCAGCAATTCATTCCTGAAGTTATTAGCTGCGGCAGAGCAGGTGAGGAACTACAAAGATGTAGCCTGCAGTGGGCTGTCAGAGCCCCAGCAGGGGCAGGAGTGTGCTTACCCAAGAGGGGTGAGTCAGCACAGATGTGGGGTGGACCACAGGGAAGGAAAGTGCAGTGGCAACAGAGATCATTACATACTGAGGGATCAGTCAATACATTAATGGATGGGGGAGAAAGGTTTCTCACTGTTTGCGAGGGGGATTGTAAACACACAAAGGGAGAAAACTAAAGTGAATGCTGCAGTGTTGGATTGGAAGTGGAAGAATTGGTTTCAACTCATGTTTTCCATATATAAAATGGATTATAAAATATACATGCAAATGCATAAGGGTGTGTGTGTTTATGTGTGTGTGTGTACATATATGTTCCCTAGTTCTAACCATTGAGATAGCTCACAAGGAGTGAGATTCCTGCAGCAATGAGCCCACTTAGTAGCCAGATCCCAGCTTCTAAATACCATTCTCCACTAAAAACAAAAACCAAGGCTCCTTGAGGAAATGACTAATTCTAAGACAGGGCCCAGAAAATTACAAGATGAGCCTGTGATATCTCGTTAGACCAGCAAGCAATAGAGTCCTCAAAGGATGCTGAGGCCATATCAAAAGAACACAAGGCAGCTTGACTGAGATAGTACCAGCCAAATCAGAGACCATTTGAACATCAAAATAAATAATGACAATAACAGATTATAACTCTTGGAATAAAAAGAGGAAACCCATGAGTTCATATTGATATAAAGTAAAAAAATAATAATAATAATGAAAAAAGGTTTTGGTAAGGAGTGGGTTATTTCCATGATTTCAAAGTACCTTGCCCAAAGTACTTTTTTACAAAAGGCAAAGTAATAACTTTACAGTGGAGAAGGTTGGCAGACGCAACAGTAATCAATTAATCAGTGTGAATACTATCAGTAATGGAACAAATACAAATCATCCACAACCTCGTAAGATGCAATGAGAAGACAGCACGACCTCCATGTTGTTCTTCCCTACAGTGTGTAACCTGCATCTAATTATAAGAAAGCACGGGACAAGCTCACACAGAGAAACATACTGCAAAATAATTGCCTTGCAATCTTCGAAAGAGTCGAGGTTATCAAAGTCGAAGAAAGGGTGAAAACTGGTTCCAGAATGAAGGAGAGAACAGACCCAAGACAACTAAAGGCAACACGTAATTTTTGAACTGGATAATTTTTCTCTAACAGGCATTCTGGGGAAAATAGGAAAACTTGAACAGGGTCTAAAGTTTCAATGGTTAAAAAAAAAAGAAAAAAGAGGAAGAAGTTCTTTTTACCATCCTTGCAACTTCTCTGTGGGTTTAGGGTTGTTTTATAGTAAATACAATTCTATGAAAGAAACTTAATAAAATAAATCACTTGAATCTTAATAATTCTCTCCTTTGATGATTTCATTCACTCTGAAGGATACCCCCATTTAATGCAGATGATTTTCTGCATTAGTGACCTGTGGCTGCGTGACAAATCACCCCAAAACATTGTAGCTCAAAACCACCATCTACTGAGGTCAGTATTCTGTGGGTCAGAAATTTCACACAGGGTCAGCTGTGGTTTTTCAGGGATATGGGGCTGGGCTTACTCACATGTTTGTGGTCAGCTACCAGTCCTGGGGTGCTCCTTCTTTGTGAATTTAGTGGGTGTCAGTTGGGACTACAAAGGCAAGGGGACGCATGGTTGGTTAGTATCTAGCCAGGTGGGCCAGGCCTGTTCCCATGGCTACTCAGGTCTCCAAGAAGAACAAGACAGCAAGGATGATTTCCAGGAGGAAATCATTTATTCACAATAAAAATGAGAATAAATATTTTGTAGGATTTTCATGGAGATTAAACAAGATAATGTATTGTTGACCCTTAACACGCAGTAGGCATTTAAAATTTTTTCCATACTCTTTTCTCCTTCCCTAGGCAAAACCTACTCCCCTCTTAGAATTTCTCTTGACATGTTCCCAATGGTGCAGGCTTGTGGAAACATGGTGGTCATTTTCAAACTGTCCTTTTCCCTTGTCCAATCATATTCAACCTGCCCACCTAACTAAAGGCTTATATCACAGTCCTCTAGAACTTTTTTTTAACTCTTAAAAGGTTTTTGGGGCGCCTGGGTGGCGCAGTCGGTTAAGCGTCCGACTTCAGCCAGGTCACGATCTCGCGGTCCGGGAGTTCGAGCCCCGCGTCAGGCTCTGGGCTGATGGCTCAGAGCCTGGAGCCTGTTTCCGATTCTGTGTCTCCCTCTCTCTCTGCCCCTCCCCCGTTCATGCTCTGTCTCTCTCTGTCCCAAAAAAATAAATAAACGTTGAAAAAAAAATTTTTAAAAAAAAGGTTTTTAATAATCAAATGCAGTTCATTCCATTTCTGCAATCTTATTCAACACACTATGGATGAACATCTCACCTTTCTGGCCCTTTTGCCAGAGCTGCCCTTCTCCCTTCACCCCCTGCATCAGGCCTGTCAGCACCACAACCAGGCGAGTCAGATCATACACCTGAGCTCGCCTCTTCAGTGTGCCCAGCCACTTCGCTCAGATGATGCACCTGCAAGTTGCGGCCTGGTGGTATGACACAGGGCTCAACTTGACTGGAATACCTGGATTCCAGTTTCATCTCTACCACCTACTCACTGTGTGGCCATACACAAGGTCCTTAATTTCTCTTAGTTTCCTCACCTATAAAATGGGGGTGAGGTGCTGCCTTAAGAGGCGTTGGAGGATCAAATGAGGAAACCCACAGAAAGCACTTAGCCTGTGCTTGGTACCTGCCAAGGGCTTTAATAAGGGTTAGCCATTCCTATCGCCGCCGTTCCCCACCCCCCCCCCGCAACCTTTAATACATTCTTTCCTTACCATCTCTGCTTGCTGCTCTCTCGGACCAGGAGCAGTACCAGGTAAGGTCCAGATCTTACCTTCCCCGAGGGCACCAGCACCAATAACACCTAACTGAAACCCAGGCTCTAGTGTGGCTTCCTCAAAACCATCCTCCCTCATCCCCACCGGAGAAACCAGTGCAAGTGGGAAAGTCCCAGACAACATTTCCCTACTAAAAGCTTCACCTGTAGCTGTCTTCCCAAACTATTTAGGATTAAGAACCAGTGCATTTCCCAACCAAATATCAATAACAGAACATATATTTGTAAAACGCAATGAAAACTAATTATTGGAAATTTTTCATGTAAAAAAACAAACAGAAAACACAAACCCAAGATTTCTATTATTAGATTTAATAGATATAAATACTCCCTTGGATTGTTTTGACAGTTTCTAAACACACTTATTCCCAATTGCACTCATCTCCCTAGGGACTCCTGGCAAAGAGTTGCTGAACTAAGAATTATCCTTTCTCCCTTCAGAAGTGCTGGTAGGTGTCCTACAGGACCTAGGCTCTGGCTAGTTTCTTTTTGAGTTGCCCCAACTCTCAATATTTATACATGTCATATACATATATATATGTGTACACATATATTTATACATGTCATATACATATATATGTGTACACATATATATGTAGATGACATGTATAAATATTAAGAGATATATAAAGATATATAAGATTTATATTTATATATATATAATGTGTGTATGTGTGTGTATGTACGTGTGTGTGTGTGTGTGTGTGTGTGTGTGTGTGTGTGTGTGTATATATATATATATATATATATATATATATAATTACTTGGGGTTTCCCCCAACTTGCAACATTTCTATCTCTATTCTTTCCCACAGGGGATTCCGTTTCCCCTTTCCATTTTTGTGACCAGGAAACTCCTAAACATCTTTTGAGATTCTATTCAGATGTTGTACAGCCTAAAGTCTCGCATGTCTGCTGTTGGTATTGAGGCTCTGTCCCTGGCACTGTGGTTGATTGCCACCACTGTCCTGACGTGTTTGTCTGACTACCAGCACTCCAGTGGCTATGGTCCCACTCTGTCCTAGTAGCCATTGATTGCTAAGTCTCGCTACCTCCACCAAAGCTGCTACAATACTAGAGCTTGAAGGAAAACATCCCCGAGTGACTAAAGCCACCGGAGACTTTTAGTGAATCCCACTTATCCCATTTTTCTGTCCCTTCTCCTAGGGTAGCTGGGACGATAAACTTGAAGACTGATCCAGAAAATATTTCAAGGACACCAGCCTGTACATCAAGAGTTTTGCCAAATACCTACTACACACCTGGCATGCAGCTGGATGCGGTAAATACAGAAGTAAAGACAGAGTCCCTTCAGAAAAGTAATGCTTAGAGCAGTTCAAGAAGCACTATAATCATAGAATGTGCAAGTCGTTGCAGTAATTCAAGGAACAGCACGTAAGTGGTAACACAGATTTTAGTGCTGGGTCTGCATGAGTCTCATTTCTGTACATCTTCTTCACAGAGGCACTGACAACCTTTTCTCTCTTTTCAAGGATGTTTATACAGTGAACAGCTTTGGAAGATAGAAATAATGTCTTCTTCTACAGCAGAGGGAAGAAATGTTTGTTGTGTAGTATAACAAAATTAGTGTCTCCCTCCTGGGAAAAAAATGGGCAGCTTTTCTGGCATCCCATCTATTGTAAAAGAGGTTTCCTAAGCTCGGGTTTCCTCAGCTTGAAGCAAACCCAGTACATATGCAGCATCTAGGGCCATGTGTTGCACCCATGGTGGTTGGGGTTGCGAAAGTAGATGACATGAGCATGATGTACATGCTGCTTGCTCTATGGGGAGTAATAAAGTCCTTTGTCTCTTACCTGGGAGTGTCGTGTCTTCTATCAAATCCATGAAACTATAGAGGACTAATGTGTTAGTGTGAAAGTAGGGTAAAATCTAAGAGCTATCAGAGTTCTTGATATTTAGATGGTTCAAGGGAATTATTTCAGGGTCCTGACACCCATCTGATCTAAAATACATAGGGTTTTGGGGTGCCTGGGTGGCGCAGTCGGTTAAGCGTCCGACTTCAGCCAGGTCACGATCTCGCGCTCCGTGAGTTCGAGCCCCGCGTCGGGCTCTGGGCTGATGGCTCAGAGTCTGGAGCCTGCTTCGGATTCTGTGTCTCCCTCTCTCTCTGCCCCTCCCCTGTTCATGCTCTGTCTCTCTCTGTCCCGAAAATAAATAAACGTTGAAAAAAAAATTTTAAAAAAAAAAATAAAATACATAGGGTTTTGTTTTTCTTTTTTTTAGTGTTTATTTATTTTTGAGAGAGAGAGAGAGAGAGAGAGACAGAGCGTGAGTGGGGGAGGGGCAGAGAGAGAGGGAGACACAGAATCCAAAGCAGGATCCAGTCTCTGAGGTATCAGCACAGGGCCCAACGTGGGGCTCCAACTTGTGAACCATGAGATTACAACCTGAGCCAAAGTTGGACGCTCAACCCACTGAGCCACCCAGGCACCCCTAAAACAGGCAGGCTTTGTGTAAGTTAGCCTCAAAGGCATTCTAGAACACAAAGTAAAGACCATATGGATGGGAAAGAAGGAATAACCACAAAATACATTTACAAAAATTCAAGTAGACAGGGTGCCTGGGTGGCTCAGTCCGTTAAGCGTCTGACTTTGGCTCAGGTGGTAATCTCATGGTTCATGAGTCCAAACCCCATGTGGGGCTCTGTGCTGACAGCTCAGAGCCTGGAGCCTGCTTCAGATTCTGTATCTCCCTCTCTGCCTTTCCTCTGCTCATGCTCTGTCTCCCTGTCTCTCTCAAAAATAAATAAACATTTAAAAACAAATTTTAAAAACAATTCAAGTAGAACAAGTTGACCAGATCACCATCAAGGGTTTTACACACAGTCATAAAACTAAACAAGTTTAGTTTTGGCCTTAAGGTCTACTTTGAGATAAAACTTTTAATAATATTAACCACAGATGTACAATTAGCTAGTACAGTATTTTCCAACCAAACTGATGAAGAAAAACTGTTCTGTGTCATGTTAATTGCTATGCCAATAAAAATAGACTTTCCTTAGTTTCTTAACTGGAAGGAAAGTTCAATAGGTTTTGGTGTTTGAGTTGTTGTTGTTGTTGTTGCTGCTGTTTTTTCACTGAAGCCCTTCTTGATACTTCAATATGGTAAAAAAATATTTTGAATCACCAAAGGGGAAAGTCAGCAGCATGCAGCCTAGACCAAGCTAATCTGATCAGGTATCCTTTGTTTGAGGAACTCTGATTAACAATTATTTACCAGACTCATTGTTCTGCTCCTCCTGATATGAGTGATGTTTGTATAATCCATTTAAAAATCACTATGGCATTATAAGCAAACAAATGAAACGATAATTGAATAAAATTAATCGTTGGCTGGATTTGCCTTAAAATGTGTCTGTAGAATTAGGATTCTGTAGTCCTAAACCGTCATAACCTAAAATAAGTGAAATTCCATAAAGGTTTGTGTGTATCTGTTCTCTGCTCTGATGACCTACAAATTAATAAATTAAATATTAATTGCACAGGAACATTTCAGTATTTTAGTCATACATCTACATCTCTAGTTGACTAAACTGTTTCAAGATATCAATTCACTATGCATATATATATATTTGATTCAGACATTGTTTACTTTGCCAAAAGAGTGCACTTAGAGTTTTATTACATGCCAGGCCACTGAAAATGGAGCATAGCATACTTATATTAGTTCCATGTAGAAAGATATACAACATATGTAACAATATGTGTATCATATGAATATATATATATCATACATACACATTTCAGAAACACCTATGCAAGGTCCTTCAACCCTAAAACTGAAAGGAATAGGAAACCAATTAGGACAAAATCGACAACCCTTTGATTGTAATCCTTTGACTGTTGATCACTTTTTAGCTGAAACAAGGGTTTAATCATTGTTACAAGGTCACACTACAATATAAATGTAAGTATCATTTCCTTAAAATTGTAAGAAAAATTGCTATTTCTCACACTGAAAAGCTCTCTTGGCCAAAAATATTTGGAAAATTTTTCATTACCTATTGAATGGCAAAGATTCAACATATTGGCTCACTGCTGTCTATAAATTCACCCTTGAATCATCCCTAGCATTGAGCTATCATAGGGAAGGAAGACAGTCAATCGATATTTATTAAATAAGTAAATGAACTTTTCACCTTTTAGTTGATACAATGATATACAATTTTAAGTATATTTGCTGATGTCTATGAAATTCTTTACCACCAATCCATTTCATTCAAAGGATTTAAAAGTTTATTAGAAAAACAGACAAATGCAAAAGAAATGTTTAAATGGCTTATCAGACAATAATGAAATTACTGAAATCCTGAGGATTATATAAAATAAAACAAGGGGCGCCTGGGTGGCGCAGTCGGTTAAGCGTCCGACTTCAGCCAGGTCACGATCTCGCGGTCCGGCAGTTCGAGCCCCGCGTCAGGCTCTGGGCTGATGGCTCAGAGCCTGGAGCCTGTTTCCGATTCTGTGTCTCCCTCTCTCTCTGCCCCTTCCCCGTTCATGCTCTGTCTCTCTCTGTCCCAAAAATAAATATACGTTGAAAAAAAAATTTAAAAAAAATAAAATAAATAAAAAATAATAATAAAATAAAATAAAACAATATACTAAACACAGATAATATTCTGCTTATATAAGTTATACATTTAAGTTGAAATGCAGACATGTTTATCACTATAGTTTTTCTTTAATGAAATCATTACTCGAGTTTTACAATGTTCCTTTATTTCCATTTTTTGAGCTTCTTATAGTGAGTGGCATTTATTTCATATAATTCTCTGGATTTTAACAAATTAATATTTTGTTATTGAAAATGTGATGCCAAGGAGTTAGAAATTTAGGCTGAAATCAATAAAACAGCTTAAAGCACATAGGTGACTTTTCTGGCCCTGTCCCCCAAATAACTTCTGTGTCTCTCTGGTTCATGGGCCTTGTTTCTTCATTTGTGTGAGCATTAGTTTTGATCTAGCCAGGATAATCCTCAGCTGCAAATCCCTCTTCACCAGTGTGCGTGTATGAGGACTCACTGCCACACCTATCCCTAAGTTGTTTGTGCTTATTAGGCTCACATCTACAGAAAGATGAAAATCAACAATTCCCAGCCTCAATGAAGTTATGATCAATGTGAGAAGTCATATTTTAGATTCCAGGGAAGACAGTGGAGTTCAGGACCTTAGGCTCACCTTGTCCCACAAATGCAACTAGATAACACCCGCATCAGTGTAAATAATCCAGTGAACAAGCCAAGGGCTGGCAGAACAAACTGTCCACAGCTAAATGTAGAGAAGAGTCCACATGGAAAAGGGTAGGAAGGGTGGAGGCACCGTTGGGAGTTAAATGGCCCCAGAGGGCTATCTGCAAGAGGGAGAGATGGCAGGGTGGAGAGGGGAAAGAAATAGACACCCACACATACCCCAGGCACAGGGAAGACAAACCCCATAACATTTGGCTTTGAAAACCAGAGGGGCCAAATTTCAAGAATTTTTACAATCAGCAGGGCTTAACACCTGGAACTTTAAAAAAGTCACCAGGCTCCTGGGAAAGCCTGGAAGGTGAGAGGAAACTGAGTCCCCACCCTTAAAGAGACAGTACAACAAACAGCCCCACAGAGATACAGCATAGAAGCAGCAGTTTGAAAAATACCTGGGATTTGCAAGATGAAGATTTGTTTATTCATTTCAGAGCATGTGCTGGAGGGTCAGAGATCTTGGGAGATTTCTCCAGGGACAAAGGAGATGCCAGGTACCGTTTCCCTTCTTTACCCCCCAGGATGAACACACAGACACCTGCAGGAGCCAGTCAGCACTTACACTCACCACCTAACATACTGTAAGTCCACCCCATGCCCACATTCTGCTGCAGACATGCTCCCTGCAGCCCGGCCTCTGCTCCAGGTCCCCTCCCACAACAAACCAACACAAACTTTGCTAACACCACATGTCCTACCACCTGCATAGCTTCTGCGGATCTACCTCTTCTAACCTGGCCTGCTTCAGCCCCTAGCGGTTTCCCGCCTGCCAGCCCGGACCCCGCTGACACCACATGCACCAACCCCAGGTTCTACTACAGACCTGCCCCCTCTACTATGCACTTGGCTGGAGCCCATCCAGAACAGTGCCACAAGCTCAGCAGTGTGTAAGCATATGTGACAGGTGTCAGAATGACTCCCACCTGGAAAGAGGGAAAGATAACCATACACATCAGTCTGACTAAGGCCCCACCAATGTTGTCCCTGGACAACAAAAGGAAATCACCTTGTGGTTCAGTGCTACTGCATGCTCTCTGGCAAACACCTGGCTTGACTCAACTCAAACCCAAGACAGCCCCAGACTGGCCCACTACCAGCACAGGCAAAGAGATCCATTACAGAGGCCTGGGCTGAGGGTGAAAGCAGCTCAGCCACACAGTAGGGCAGATGCAACACACATAGGAGACACCCTGAAGCACCAGATTCCAGGTAACAGAAGACATGGCACTGCAAGGCACTAGAGGACCACTTCTTCATAAAGGCCTTTACTTTCAAGAGCAGGAGACATAGCTGATTTTCCTAACACAGAGAAAAAGACAGGAAGACTTAGACAACATGAGGAGACAGAGGAATATGTCCCAAATGAAAGAACAGGACAAAATCACAGCAAGTGAGCTAAACAAAACAAAAATAAATAGTATTCCTGATAGAGAATTTAAAGTAATGGTCATAAAGATACTCACTGGACTTGGGCTTAAGAGAAGAGTGGAGGACCTCAGTGAGACCCCTAACAAAGAGATGGAAAACAAAAAAGAACTCCGTAAATGAAGAACTCAACAAATGAAACAAAATACACTAGAGAGAATAAATAGTAGACTACAGGAAGCAGAAGAACAGATTGGAAACCTGGAGGACAGAGTCATGGAAAGCAATCAAGCTGAACAAGAGAGATAAAAATAAGAAGAAAAAATAAAAATAGACTTAGGGAACTCAGCGACACCATCACATAATACATTTGTCTTATAGGGATCACAGAAGGAGAAGAGAGAGAAAGGGGAACAGAAATTTTATTTTAAGAAATAATAGCTGAATAACAGCTTCCTAACTCTGGAGAAGAAAACAGAAATCCATATCCAGGAGGCACAAAAAGCCCCTATCAAAGTCAACCCAAGGAGAATCACACCAGGACGCATAGTGATTAAAATGGCAAAAATTAGTGATAAGGAGAGAATTTTAAAAGAAGCAATACAAAAGAAAAGTTACATAAAAGGGACACCGCTTAAGACTATCAGCTTATTTTTCAGCAGAAACTTCACAGACCAGAAGGCATGACATATTCAAAGTTCTGGCATGGGGGAGGGAACCTGCAACCAAGAATACTCTATCCAGCAAGGCTATCATTGAGAATAGAAGGAGAGATAAAGAGTTTCCCAGAAAAACAAAAATTAAAGGAATCCATGGTCACTGAACCAGCCCTGAAATAAATGTTACAGGGGATCTTTGACTGGAAAGGAAAGCCCATAACTAAAAATAAGAAAAGTAGGAAACACAAAAGCAACAAAAATAAGCATATCTATAAAAATCAGTCAAGAGATTCAAAAAATAAAAGTATATAAAGCATGACACCATCAACTAAAATATGGGGAGTAAAAAATGGGTTGAAACTTAAGTGACCATCAACTTAATATAGACTGCTATATGCATAAGATGTTATACACAAACTTAATGGTAACTACAATTAAAAAACCAGTAATAGATATGCAAAACTTAAAGAGAAAGGATTCCAAGTAAATCACTAAAAAAGGCCAGCAAACCATTAGGGAAGATAGCAAGAAAAGGAACATAGAACTACGAAAACAACCATAAAACAACTAACAAAATGGCAATAAGTACACCCCTATCAATAATTACTTTCAAAAACATGACTTCAGATGTAAGTGGACTAAACGCTCCAATCAAAAGACCTAAGGTGATGGAATGGATAAATAAAAAAAAAAAAAAAAAAGCAAGATTCATCTACATGCTGCCTACAAGGGACTCATTTCACACATATAGACATCTGCAGATTGAAAGTAAATGGATGCAAGAGGATTTATCATGCAAATGAAAGTGAAAAGAAAGCCAGCATAGCAATACTTATATTGGACAAAATAGACTTTAAAACAAACACTGTAACAAGAGACAAAGAAGGACACTATATAATCAAAAAGGGAACAATCCAGTAAGAAGATATAACAATTGTAAATATGGATGCACCATCATGGGAACACCCAAGTACATAAGGCAGCTAATAACAAACATAAAGGAAGTAATTGATAGTAATATGATAAGAGTACGGGACTTTAACACCCCACTTACACCAATGGGTAGATCATCCAAACAGAAAATCAACAAGAAAACAGTGACTTTGAACAATATATTTGACCTGATGAATCTAACAGAAATATTCAGAACATCCCATCCTAAAAAAGCAGTATACACATTCTTTTCAAGTGCCCATGGAACATTCCCCAGAATAGATCATGTATTAAGCCACAAAACATGTCTCAACAAATTCAAAAAGATTAAAGTCAGAACATGCATCTTTTCTGAACACAATGCTATAAAACTAGAAATCAACACAAGAAAAAAATCTAGGAAGAACACAAATACATGGACGTTAAATAACATACTAGTTAAATAACTAGACAGTGAATGAGTCAACCAAGAAATCAAAGAAGAAATAAAAAAATACACAGGGACAAATGAAAATGAAAATACAGCAGTCTAAAATCTTTGGGATACAGCAAAAGTTGTTTTAAGAGGGAAGTTTATAGCAATACAGGTCTACATCAAGAAGCAGGAAAAATCTCAACTAAACAACTTAACTCTACACCTAAAGGAGCTAGAAGAAGAAGAAAAAAACAGTAGAAAAAAGAAAATATGAAAATTAAAGAATAAACAAAATAGAAACTAAAAAAAAATATCATAGATCAAGGAAACCAGGAGCTGTTTCTTTGAAAAGATCAACAAAGTTGATAAATCTTTAGCTAGACTCATTAAAAAGAGAGAGGGGTGGGGGGACTCAGATAAGCAAAATCAGAAATGAAAGAGGATAAATAACAACAACACCACAGAAATACAAAATATTATAAGAGAATGTTATAAAAAATTATATGCCAACAAATTGGACAACTAGAAGAAATGGATAAATTCCAACAAACATACAATCTCCCAAAACTGAATCAGGAAGAAACAGAAAATTGGAACAGACCAGCAATAAAATTGAATCAGTAATCAAAAAACTCCCAAAAAACAAAAGTCCAGGACCAGACAGCTTCCCAGGTAAATTCTATCAAACATTTAAAGGAGAGTTAATGCCTACTCTTTTCAAACTATTCCAAAAAATAAATGAGGAAGAAAAGCTTCCAAATTCACTCTAAGAGGAGAGCATTACCCTGATACTAAAGCCAGGAAAAGATACTACAGAAAAAAAGAACTACAAGCCAATATCTGTGATGAACATAGAAGCAAAAATCCTCAACAAAATATTAGCAAACCAAATCCAACAGGACACTAAAAAAATTATTCACCACAATCAAGTGGGATTCATTCCTGGGATGCAAGGATGGTTCAATATTTGCAAATCAATCAACATGATACATCATATCAACCAGAGAAAGGATAAAACCATACGATCATTTCAATAGATTCATAAAAAGCATTTGACAAAGTACAACATCCATTCATAGTAAAAACCCTCAACAAAATAGGTCTAGATGGAACATACCTCAACAAAATAGAGGCCATATATGAAAAATCCATAGCTAACATCAGACTGAATGGTGGAAAACTGAGCGGTTTTCCATTAAAATCAAGAACAAGACAAGGATGTCCACTCTCACCACTTTTATTCAACATAGTACTGGAAGTCTAGCCACAGCAATAAGAGAATAAAAATAAATAAAGGCATCCAAATTAATAAAGAAAAAGTAAAAAAAAAAAAGTAAAAGTAAAATATTCATGATTTGCAGATGACATGATACTACATATAGAAAATCCAAAAGACCACCAAAAAACAACTAGAACTGACAAATGAATTCAATAATGTTGCAGGATATAAAATCAATATACATAAATGTATTACATCTCTACACACTAATAAGGAAGTAGCAGAAAAGAAATAAAGAAAACAAGCCCATTTATAATTACACCAAAAATATTAAAATACCTAGGAATAAACTTTACTCTGAGAACTCTGAAAAACATTGACGAAAGAAATTGAAGATGACAAAATAAATGGAAAGACATTCCATGCTCATGGATTGGAAGAAAAAATATTGTTAAAATGTCCATACTACCCAAAGCAATCTACAGATTTAAGGCAATCCCTATCAAAATACTAACAGTATTTTTCACAGAACCAGAATAATCTTAAAATTTGTATGGAACCACAAAAGGCCCTGAATAGCCAAAGCAATCTTGAAAAAAACAAAATTGAAGGTATCATAATCCCAGATTTCAAGATATACTACAAAGCTATAGTAATCAAAACAATGTGGTACTATTACAAAAATAGACACGTATATCAACGGAACAGAATAGAGAGTTCAGAAACAAACCCATGATTATATAGTCAATTGATCTTTGACAAAGGAAGCAAGAATATACAATGAGAAAGAGACAGTTTCTTCAACAAATGGTGTTGAAAAAGTTTCATTCATGCAAAAGAATGAAACTCTATCACTTTCTTACACCACACACAAGAATAAGCTCAAAATAAATTAAGGACCTAAATGTGAGATCAGAAACCAAAAAAAAAAATCCTGGAAGAGAGCACAGGTAGTAATTTCTCTGGCATTGGCCATCGCAACATTTTTTGATTTGTCTACCGTGGCAAGGGAAACAAAAGCAAAACTAAACTATTGGGATTACATCAGAATAAAAAGCTTCTGCACAACAAAGGAAAGAATCAGTAAAACTAAAAGATAACCTACAAAATGGGAGAAGATATTTGCAAATGATGTATCTGATAAAGGGTTAGTGTCCAAAATATATAAAGAACATATACAACTCAATACCAAAAAATAAATAATCCATTTTTAAAAATGAGCAGAGGACATACAGACATGAAAAGAGGCTCAACATCACTCATCATCAGGAAAATGCAAATTAAAACCACAATGAGATACCACCTCACACCTGACAGAATGGCTAAAATCAAAAACACAAGAAACAACAAGTATTGGCAAGGATGTGGAGAAAAAGGAACCCTTGTGCACTGATGGTGGGAATGCAAACTGGTGCAGCCATTGTGGAAAACAGTATGGAGGTTGCTCAAAGAGTTAAAAATAGAATTATCATATGGGCCAGTAATTTCAGTACTGGGTATTTACCCAAAGAAAATGAAAATACTAATTCAAAAAGATACTTGCACTCCTATGTTTATTGTAGCATTATTGACAATAAACAAGATTTGGAAGTAACCCAAGTGTCCATTAATAGATGAATGGATATAAAAGATGTGATGATATAGATATAGATATAGATATAGATATAGATAGATACAATGGAATATTACTCATCCATAGAAAAGAATGAAATCTTGCCATTTGCAACAATATGCATGTGTCTAGAGTGCACAATGCTAAGTGAAATAAGTCAGAGAAAGACAAATACCATATGATTTCACTCATATGTGGAACTTCAGAAACAAAACAAATGAACAAAGAAAAAAAGAGGCAACCCTAAAAACAGACTTTTAACTATAGAGAACAAACTGATGGTTACACAAGAGAGGGTAGGGGGATGGGTGAAATAGGTGAAGGGGATTAAGAGTCCATTTATCATGATGAGCAGTGAGCAACATATAGAATCATTGAATCACTATATTGTACACCTGAAACTAATATGTAACACTATATGTTAACTATACTAGAATTTTTAAAAAATTAACTGGTCTACAGAATAGAATTCATTTACTCATACATTCATTGAGTCATTATTGATTCATTCAGCAGTGTTCATTTAACACATATTATGGCCCACGTCCTGCAAAAGATACCTTAGATGCAAAAGCTAATAAAACATTGTAGCCCAATGTAATGTTTCTTATTCCCCTTACATTACCTCTGCCTCACCTTAGTCCAGGCCCCATAGCTCCTCAACAATCAAAAAAGACTATCACCTACAGTTTTCTCCAGAATCTCCGGCCAATAGGCAATTGTTCAATCCTCCTAATGCACAAATTTGTTTCTATAACTTCCTTCTTCAAAAACTTTCAGTTGCACCCCCCTAACCTATGAAGTAAATTATAAATTCCTTAAACGAAAATAATTTAAGAATCTCTCTATCTTGGTCCCAATATATCTTTCCAATCCTAAAAAACTAACACATAGAGGAGTGATTTACATTATTACCTCAGCCTTTCCATATATATTATTTCATATATATTAGCCTGGGCTCTTCACATACTTTATCTTCATAATAACACCAGAGATTCACAGGGCACTATTGTGTGCTCCCCCAGAACATTTCATTTTTGCCTGGGCACACCAAAGACTTGATTTTTAAGCCCCCCCAAGATCTAGGTGGAGCCACATGACTGGCTCTGGCCAACGGAATATGAACAGATTTCTAGGCCTGGTCCCTAAAAGATCTCCCACACTTTCTTCCTCTCGCTTCCCTTCTATAGTGAATTTGGGGACCAAATATTAAGGACAATGGTGTCCCAAGATGGAGTCCCTAACAGCAGAGTTCCTCTCTGACCCTGCCTCACTGCCACCCCCCAAATCTAAACGGGACTAAGATGTTAGGAAACATCCGGTTTTTATTGTTTTCAGTCACTGAGATTTGAGTTTATTTGTTGTTTCAGCGTAAACTATTTTATTCTGACAACGCAGGCAGAAATTAATTTGATATTCTTTTAGAAATGAAAACTAAGATTCCAAATGGCAAGTGACACATAAATTCATATATTAATAAGTAGGATTATAAATTCAGGTCTCTACTTTCTGTGATGATTTATATGTGAACTTCACTGGGCTCATGGATGCCCAGATAGCTAGTCACATATTACCTCTGGGTGTGTCTGTGAGGGTGCTTCTGGAAGAGATTAACATTTGAATCAGTAGACTAAGTAAAGATTATCCTGACCAATGCAAGTGGAGATCATCCAATTCATTGAGGGCCTGAATGGAACAAAAAAGGCAGAGGAAGAGGGAATTTGCTCTCTGAGCTAAGTTACCTACCCTCTCCTGCCCTTGGGTACTGGGGCTATGTATAGTGTTGGGTTTATATTACCTTGCATATAAGTCACCCAATAATCATGTTGAATGAATAAATGTGGTGGTTAAACTGTTTAATCTATCATTAGTACATACATAGACTTACAGCAAATGTCAACGAAAGCCACTTCTGATAATAACACAGAGGAGTAATACATGCAAAGGATCTTCTGGACAAGATGTCCACTTTGATCTCCTTTTTAAATACGGGACATTAGTTCTGATTTTTAAAGTGTACTTTGAAATCCTCTGATCTTCTCTAATGAGCCACTTGATTATATAAGGCTGTGCCTCATGTTTCAGCAATGAATTTGGCACTGTGTTCACCAGAGCTGGGCTTAGCAAATTTGAATAGTGGAGGAGACTATTAACAAGCAGTTATTCCTGTGTTACTTCTTTTGCCACAAACCAATTTACTTCAGCAATTTTTACCTACTTAAAAAAAAAACTACACAAATTAGAGCATGTCTTTAAAAATAAATTGCTTCTAAATAAACCTTAGATGCAATTAGAATTATGATACTTTTTATGAAGAGCTGTGTCTCCTTCCATTTGGTGCTAGTGACAAAGGTTAAAAATGCCCTCCTATAAAATACCACATAATTAAACAAAGCAATTTTGTAATTACCCACTACACAACTGGATAAATTCCAAGTTTCATAATTATTTTAACCTATAGATGATCTACTTGTATAAAAAAAAAAATAAGTCCAATGGATAAAAGAATGGAATTTCTCTTCAGCACAATTTAGTTTTGTTCCCATTCTCTCAACTTAGGCTTCTTTTTTAAAAGAATGAAAATAACAAATAGCAAACAGTTTCTGCTCTTTGTATCTCCCTCCTCACATAACTATGCACAGATATGGGAGTAGAATGTCAAGGAGAAAGCTTGAAAATTTTTGCAACCTAGCACTGGAAATGAGACATGGTGGTACAAGGCATATTGAAAACCCAACCCCCACCATCAACAGGTGTAAGAATAATGCCAAAGGAGAAGTTGAAGGAACTCATGATAATAATCTGCTGGAGACAAAACTCTATAAAACACAAATCCTTGTTTCCCAGGGATCAAATTACACCACTACGTAGGCAACTTTCCACCATGCCAACTTCCTGTGTTGAGCTTCCAAAAGTTTTCATCTAAAGTGCACACCATCTCCCCTCATCTTTGCAAAGTGCCCAGGCAGGCAGGCTCTCTCCCCACCAAGCTCCAGATAAATGTCCAGCTATCTCAGGGTCCACTCCCACTACCCCTGTCACACTAAGATGAAGACCGCCTATGAATAATTCTATAGAAGGAATCCATTCTGCACAATACAACACACTCTGGGATGACAAAGGGGAGAAAAACTCTTTTTTTTAAAAAAACCATCCTTCAGAACTTCCAGGTCACTGGATGATTTTAAAATCACAGTGATGACCAACTACTTTCATCAAATATCCATGATACACCTTAGGCATTTTGCAAAGTACTAATCCTAATACCTTAGCCAAATGTCACCATGGGGTAGGTACCCTGATTAATTATTTAGTCATTTTATTTTGAAAGTAGTATTCTTGCTTTAGGCTCAGACCATTACCCCACAGCACATTAAGCAAATATCCACAGATTCCAGGAGTTTCTATAAATGAAAAGTCTAAAACCTGATGACATCTGATGAAACTGCATTCAGATCTCACTAAAAGAGCTTGATAGTAACTTTTCCAGAAGGCTACTTTTACCTTCTGGAAAAGTGCACAACAGAACATGTTAACCAATGAGTCACAGGGTCCAAGTTCAATGTCCTTTGAAAACTCATCTCCCAGTCTGAGCATTTAGACTGAGGAAGAACAAGGGTCATTACATGACTACAGTGGTCCAGGCAAAGCAGCCTGGATTTGTCCCTCAGCCTGCCCCTCTTTCTGAGTTTTGGTATGAAAATAGATGTCTACATTATCTGATCTTCACATATATGGAACAGGAACACCCAGTGTAAGTTTCAGCTGGAAAACAACTTGAGGTAACATAAAGTGAGCATGCATTTATTCATCACTTCTTTGGCTTACCATTTTAAATCCATACGACAAGACTTTTTTTTTTTCCCATGAGAACTCGGAGGTTCTAAGAATTGAAGTGACTTTGTCAAGGTCACCTAATAAGAAAGTAATATAACTGAGCATTTGTCTCCACAGCCTACTGTCTTTCTACTATAGCATGTTAACTCCATGGATTTTAAGTTTAAAATGTTGACTTTATGTTTCTTAACCTCTAAATCTGTTTCTTTTTCTGTAAAATTGTAACATTCCCAAAATCACACAGCTGAAAATGGACAATTATGGGATGTGAAACACTGGCTTTGTATTTCTTTCTGACATACCACATTCAAACAACACTAGACATTTGGCCTTCCTCTGCCAATCCTCTTCTTCCTCTTGTCTCCTCAAAACCTGGCATCATCTCAAAAGCACCCTTCCTCTCAGTGACACACGTCTTATATACATCAAACAGATCTGGTAATTCTACCTTCAAAATCTTACATCCGTCACTTTTCCATATCTCCATCTCTACCTTCAGGACTAGTTACCATCATCTCCAGCTGAGGTAAGTGATGTCCATCATCAATCCAACCCTTCCCACAAGGCCAGGACCTTCTGGAAACATAAATCAGGCCATATATTACCTCAGTGCTTAAAACCCTTCAATGACCTCCTATTTCATTTAGGATTACCCCCTGGTCATTTCTCTCCTTTCTCCCACATGCCTTACTCATTATTCCTGTTCTTCATATGTATCAAGCCATTTTCTTTTTTCCCCCCTCTCCCATAAAATGTTTTATTAACTGAACATGACTGAACATGACATGGCCAGATATTATTTTATATCCTATGAGCCAACAATATGATCTTCGTTGGTACAGATCCTCTTAGGAGGGCTTCTGTAAAGCATCTTGTTTCCTTTAGCATTTTTCAAGTATAATTGACATATAACATTCTATTAATTTCAGGTTTACAACTTAATGATTCAGTATTTGTATACACTGCAAAATTATTACCACAATAAGTTTAGAAACCAACTGTCACCAAAGTTATAACATTGTTTCTTGTGATGAGAACTTTTTAGATTTACTCTCTTGGCAACTTTCAAGTACACACTACAATTTTGTTGACTTATAGTCACCATGCTGTATGTTTTTTCCCCCGTGACATTTATTTTATAGCTGGAAATGTATGCCTCTTGATGCCCTTCACTCATTTCACCTACCCTCCTCTCCTCTGTTCTCTATATCTATGAGTTTGGTTGTCAAATGTATCAAGGCCTTGTCCATTCCAGGGGCTTCATACATGCTAATGCTTCTGCCTGGGACCCTCTTACTCCTTCATCATCCCACTTCACAGGTATTTCCTCACTGGAGATACCCTTGCTTCTCCTCTCCCATTTCTACTGGGCCCCCCCTCTTCCCCTCCTTCATAGTCTCCTGTATCAAAGCATTGGCTAAGTTTCAATAACAAAGAGATTCCAAAAAACCAATGAACTTAAATAAGATGGAAGTTCATTTCTCTGTCAGTTATAATACATGAGTCCAAGGCTACAAGGGACACCCTGCCATCTTCAAATTGCAGCCTCCACTTGTGATCCAGAACTTTTGTTTTAGTTCTCATCATTTCTAGCCAGCAGGAAGGGGGAAAGGGCCAGGGAATATATGTGATTCCTTTTTAAGATGCACCTCTAAAGTGCAAAAAAATAGTCCTGTTCCTATCCCATTGGCCAGAACTTAGTCATGTGGACAAGCCATAAGAGATGGTCAGTGTTTGGTGGTGATCTCAACCAAAACTCAAGCATTCTATCATTAAAGACAGGCAGAAGGGACATTGGTGAAAAACAAGCAGACTCTATACTTTCTCTTTACAGGACTTATTTCAACTAATAATGACATATTTATTTGGTCCACTATTTGTTCAATGTCTGTCTTCTCTTTCAATGACAGAGAAACATTTTACCAGTTTGGATGACCATAATGTCACCATACCTGACACAGTTCCTGGAGTATACTAGTTGAGTCATAAATGTTTAATGATTGAGTGAATAGCTAAGAGTTCTTAAAGAATTGTGCAAACTAATATGTCTACCTTCCTCTAAATATATTCTCAGAGGATAGAATATATACTCTGTACATGTGGGTGTGTATCTCCATTGACCTGCCAATTCCTATGATGCCTCTGCCCTTCAGCACCATTTCTTCCTTGGACACTTTATCTGGAACTTATTAACACTCCACTGTAACTTTTTTCATGACCTAGTTTGCATTTGTCACTGCTGATGACCTTCCCATTGTTCTTACAATTCTTTCTGTCTTCGTTTCCCTGCTAACCAGTGTTACTTCTGCCCTCCACCCAGATGGGCCAGTTACCCTTCTTTCATGCCTCTACTACAAAGAGGCTTTGCTCATTGGTATCAATTCCTTCTTCCATTCAACAACTTTTTGAATCGCCAATCTGCTTACCATGCTAGTCACCAAGACACGACATATGTGATATAATCTCATTCCCCAAGGAGTCTCCAAGTCTGTTCGGGAGGTAGACTAGAAAACAATTTGAATCCAAAGGAACAGGTGCCATAAAAAACATTTGCTTAAAAAAAACATGGGAACTACCTCATTGTATCTGATATTATTATCATCGGATCATCCAAACTTTAAGGATAAGGAGGCTAAAGCTCAGAGAGCTAAAGTAATTTGCTCAAAGTCAGACATCTCCAAGTGAGAAAGTAGAACTGCCAGTTCAAGGCAATCTGATAAACTCACCATCTTTCCCCCCTGACAAGCTCTAATGCAATGCTACTCTACTCTGCTATGGTCTATTCTCCCCTAAGTTTTTGACATGGCTGTCAGCTCAGCCTCTTCTCCTTGTCCACAAGCACCCAGCTCCAAACGGGCCCCGTCGTGCACTCCATACATTAGGGTAATGGCCTCTCGTGTTATTTGCCTCAGTCTAGGACCTTATCAGAACAGTAGGCACCCCCGGATGCTGGGCGGTACAGAGAGAAATGACATCTGTTTGCTGGTATGCCAATTACATCTCATGGCAAACTACCCCATACGTTCAAAAATAATGCACTCATCTCTCTCATGGTTCTGAGGGTTGACAGGGCTCAGGTGGGTAGTCCTTGTTCAGGAGCTCTCAAGCATTTGCAGCGAGATGCTGGCTGGGACTCCTCACTCACATTTCAGGTGCCTGGGCTAAGATGGCTGGAAAAAATGGGAACCGGGTAGATGGCTCCATGCGGCTATCTTGGATTACCTCACAACACGGCAGTCTCAGAGCAGCTGGGCTTCCCACATGGCATCAAGCTTCCCCAAAAACATGCATTCCAAGAGGTCAGGGAGAAAGCTTTAGGCTTTTTTTTTTTTTAATCTAGACTTGTAAGTTCCAGAATGTCACTTCTGCTGAATTCATATAAATCTAATTAAGTCAAAAACATCAGTCCATATTCCAGGGAGGCGAGTTAGACTCTACTTCTCCATGAAAGAAGTAGCAAAAAAATTGGCAGCCTTCTTAATCAACCTCATGTGGAGTAACACAGATCTGGGCTCAAATCCCAGGTTTGCCACTTACTAACTGTGTGACCTTAAGCCAGTTACTAAACCTCTCTGAAACTCAGTGTTCTCACCTTCAAAATGTTGAAAACACTCTTTCTCTCACCAGGCTGCTGTGAAAACAAAAGGAAATTCAGTATGTGAAATGGCATGTGCCAGGCAGGTGCTCAGTAGGAATTAGTCTTTTTTCCCCTCATGCTCTACCCTCACTCCCAAGCAGGTGGCAGAATAGGGTTTCCATAAACAGGGGCCAACTGAAAGAGCTCCCAGCTGCAAACGCTAAAGCAATCTAAACAGAAAAATGAATAGAGTAGTATTGGGTTATAACCCAAATTATAAAATAAATATTCCTGAGTCCATTCAGATGTAAACAAATACATAAATTTATAAATAGGGAGAAGAAACAAATATGCTCTGCAGAAGAATTCTAAATAATTTAGGTTAGAAATGGAGCATAACCCCCCATACCTCAACTGGGGACTAAGCATAGTGACTTCTTTCCAAAGAGTGTAGTACAGAAAGGGAGAAACCTGACCAACCCTACCCCAGCCAGGTGACCAAGGTCAGCATCAGTTGTTAGTCATGTTGACAGTACGTGCTCCTCACATGATGTGATGGAAATGGTACTTAACCTCTGTGATCTTGCTCCAAACATCCATAACCCCAGTCCAACCATGAGAAAAACATCACACAAATCCTGAGAGATGAGTCCTTGACTAGTACTCCTCAAAACCCTCAAGGTCGTCAAAAACAAGGAAAATTTAAGAAACCATCAGAACCAAGAGAAGCCTGAGGAGACATGACAACTAAATATGATATGGCATCCTAGATGAGATCCTGACACAGAAAATAAAAAGGAAATTAAGTTAAAACTAAAGAAATTTGAATAAACTATGGAATTTAGGCATCATAACGCATCATTGTTGGTTCTTTAATTGTAACACATGTATCATACCAATTTAATATAGCCCTTGATAAACACTAAAAAGACTGATGCCTTCTGAGGTGTTATTAGTCTTAGTGGTCATGCCAGGCGATGCTTGGGCTCAGAAGCCAGCATGTTGAGTTGAGTATCTGGGTTGAGTTGGGCAGGCTCTTCAGCTTGGAATCACATCTCATGCTAACCCAACACACTTGATTCCTGCCTTTTCTTTGTCCATGGCACAGTCACCTCCCAGATCCCCCAGTTCAAGACTTCAGAGGCAGCCTTTCACTGTTTTTGTCCCACTTTCTAAGTCCAATTGTTTCTATTCATAATTTTATCTTAAACCCAGTACCTCAACTCAGTACCACTGTCCTAGTTCCGTCCTCAGCATCAATCATCCACACCTTTATGATTCTTACTGTCCCCAAGCCTCCCTCCGATTTCAATCCATCCTCCAATGTCATCAGAATTGACTTCTCCAAAAAGGTATTTGATGGCACCAACCCCTGCTCAAAAGTCCCTCACTCCTTTCAGATAGAAGGCACACCTACTAGCACTCATAGAAGGGTCTTCACATTGGCCACAACTCACATTTCTGCTTTCTTTCCCTGCCTGTCCCTCTGACACCTCTGGCAGTCAAACCAGATTGCCACTGCACTTCCTCACATGCGTCCTGGATTGTCAGGCCTTTGTGCCTTTGAGGGTCTTTGGACTCCACCAGGAATGCCCATGTCATCCCTTCCCCGTCTTTCCTCACTTGGTGGACCCCTCACCCCACAAACCTCACCTCAGAAGTTACCTCTTTCAAAGCTCTCTCTGACTCCCCAAGCAGAGACTCTCCCCAATAGCACCGCCTATGTGTGATTACACTTATTCTCACAAGAAGAGTCTGTCCTGTGAGGACCACCTGACATCCACCCGTGTCCTCCACACCTATAGCAACGCCATTCACACGGCGGGTATCCAGTAAATGTGCACCAGATGCTTCTATTCTATGACTCACCCCAGCTGTTCTGGGCCACACACCCCGGGCCCCTTTGCTCCCATACACCACCACCTCCTACCCCCATTAGAACTTTCTTTTTAGATGACCGTCTCCCTGTTGGCTCTTCTGAGGGTCAACTAGGACTTTGCAGCAAGAGTCAGCAAAATGAGAAAAGAACTGACACCTTGAGCTTAACTTCAGAAGCTTCCAAAGCTCAAGAGGAGACCCAAATGGTGACAGTCTCTCTCCTCTTACGTGAAATATATTCCCTTGTGTCGTTGTTATATCCTGCTGACTCAAGATGAAATAGCTGCAGCCAAAGGAAAAGATTTGTTTTACCTAATAACTGCAGCATCCCAAGGCTTCCTCCCCGACTAATCAGTCACAGATCCCAAGAGAGAGCACGAGAGCGCCCCCTGCCCAGGCCCAAGGCAATAACTGGTCTCCCACCAGCCTGGATGTCACGTTGGAGTCTCTTCATAGCCCTCAGAGTCTATAAGACACTCCCCTAAAGCAGAGCTAGATACCATAGGAACACGGGTTCAAAAAAAATTGATAATATGCCATTAGAAACCAAATTAATGAGGGAGAGGGAATTACAAAATAAATTTCCTCAGATGAATCATACAGAAACCCAAACACGTTCACATACATTGGTGTTAGGAAATAAGCTTAAATTTGGACCTCCAACCACTGAATACCAAAGGAATATCGAAGGCCACATCCAGATGTTTTCTGAAGTTCTTCTTAAAGAATTCTATTTTATCACAATGAGGCCATTTCTTTATTTTTGTACAACTGCTCTAATGATTTAAATTATAAATCATGTGAGATTTTTCCTCTTGTTTTGGTTTTTCATATATATTATCTCTTTTCCTAAATAGTAATTCTTATCCTTTAAAACACATAAGGCCAATGATGAGACATAGGGGGTGGAGACTGGCACAAAATTACTAGAGACCAGTGCTCCCCTACCGAGGGCCCAACTGTGGTGCATATCGGTAAAATTTCTTGCTGAAAAGCACTAATTTTTTTTCCACTGGAACCCTAGGCCTTTTCTCCATGATCCTGACACCCAATGTGGATCTATGGCCAAAGCATAAATTCAATGAATTAACATTCATTAAAGGTTAGCATTGTTATATATTATAATTTTCTTAATAAATCTTTATCAAATTTTATAAATAAGTCAGGAGTAACTAATATACTAATAGGAATCAAAATCACAAAGACCACAGGGTTTTTTTACTTCAGTAGGTCTACATTTGATCATTAGCTTAGTAGTGATACAGAAAATTTCCTTTTTTTTTTTTTAATTCTCCAATCTGATATTTGCCTCAGAGATAGCAGCTGATAACAGAGAGATTATGAAAATTCTGGCTAAAATTAAAATGCCAAAACTGGATCTTCTGGATAATGAGAAACTGATTGCCTCTATTACTGGAGAGGAAATGAAAACAGCAATAGAAAAATTTGCAAGTAGCAAGCCTCCCGTGGTGATGAGTACCAATTGGAATAGGATAAAGCTTTTGAGGGAGAATCAAAAGATCTGTTATGCAGGATTTATGAGGACTGTCTACTTATGAGATCCATGAAAGCCCTAACTCGAGAGCCTTTGTTCTTATAATCTGTCAAAAGTACCAACGTCGCTCCTGTTTGCTTAATTAATTGCACTGGATTAAAAAAAAAAAAAAAAGCCTTCCAGGTAGGAACTGGATGAAATAATTCAAGTTGAGATCAGTGGTGGTCTCTTGCACGCCTGCACTTATTATATGTGCAAAATGTCTAATTTACGAGTGCCAGCAAATAGATTTAGACCTCCCTTCTACTGCACAGAAAGTCTTTATCATGTAGAAGAGGAATATTTACAAAGGCTGCTAAACAAATTTCATTTTCAAGAACTTGAGTAAATGACATAAAAGGCATGAACCTCTTTGTGATACTACATCAGTTACCAGCAAGAGTGCTTCTTTCTCCAGAGAAGGAAACATGTGGGATATAGGTACCTTTTCACTTCATCTGTTGACAAAAGTTTATGTTTGATTCAATAGGGAAGTGATTCAAGGTAAAAGTTAAAAGTCAACCATCCTTGGAAATGGTGTACTTCATTTTAAAGTAATGTGTTCACTCCACTTTTCAAATTACTTGAAAAACCTCACCTTATCAAAACCACAAGAATCTACAAGCAAACACTTAAAACAACAACAAAAAAGACAAAGACATAAAGCAATTGTGCTCAACAGCACTTAGCAAGTGGGAAAGAATAAAATCCAAATCTCTCCAGCTAAAGGTAACTTTTTTAACAGACAGTATCCAAATATTCTTTCTTTGAAAACTTTATAGTTGATCACTTTTTCATTGTCTTTGGTTTTTCTCAAACTAGAGCCCCACATTGGGTGAAGGAGAAGAGAAATTTTCATGTTGTTTCAATTTTGGAGATCATCCGATGAGACAATACAAACAAATACCTGAAAGACCCACTTATGGCGACACCAGGGCCTCTCCCCCATTTCTCAGCACCTTTGGTTTCTGCCTGACCTCGAAAATCCTCACTGCACACGAACCATTCTGATGGCAGTTTCCACTTAAGGCAAGATTTTCCAGAATGGTAGCTTATTCAACCCAAAATATTGTATTTCCTTTCCTTTTCTTACAATTTTTATTAAGTTATGTACTACTATAATTATTAAGTTACTTGCTACTTACTTCTCAATGAAGTAAAAGGTAACCATAGCATATTAAAGAGTCAAGAGCAACCTTGTGTTTTACTGCAGCATTATTTACAACAGCCAAGACGTGGAAGCAATCCTAAAAGTCCATCAACGGATTAATGAATAAAGAAAATGTGGTGTAGATGCACAACTAGTCAGCCACAAAAAAAAAAAAAAAAAGAATGTAATCTCGCCATTTGCACAAACATGGATGGACCAAGAGGGCATTATACTAAGTGAAATAAGTCAGACAGAGAAAGGCAAATACCATGTGATTTCACTTATTTGTGGAATATGAGAAAAAAACACACAAAAAAGCAAACTCATGGATACAGAGCACAGATCTGTGGTTGCCAGAGGCAAGGGACAGGTGTTGGACAAAAAAGGTGAAGGTGGTCAAAAGGTACAAACTTCCCATTATAAAATAAACAGGGATGTGAGATACAGTATGGTGACTGTAGTTAATAATAGCATGTTGCATATTTGAAAGTTGCTGAGAGAATACATCTTACTAGTTCTCATAACAAGAAAAAAATTATAACTATGTGTGGTGATGGATGTTAACTAGACTCATTAGAGTGATCATTTTGCTATATACACAAATATCGGATCATTATGTTGCAAACCTGAAACTAATATAATGTATGTCAATTTTATTTCAGAAAAAGAGAGGAATTAGGAACACTAAGTATACTTAAGGGTACTCACTGAAAGGATCTTTTAAAACATTAATAACCTTCTTATAACATATTTTTGACCTATAAACTCATTTTTTTGACATTTTCTTATCCTCTGTTTGCATGTGAAATTAATATCTCTACCTTTCGAATATCAAAACCAGGCTAACTAAAGAACTATTGTAGATTGTTATGATTATAGAAAGAGATTGTTATTTCACTTTGCCAAAACTATTGCAGATTCCTGGAGAAGTCATAACAAGAAACAAATTGCTAAGGAAGCTATTAACTATTTAGTATTTCCAGCCATATGGAAATTCTAATATTATGTGTCCATGTGGATATGATAGGCATACTTAGTATGAAATTAATATTCTCTCAGTGGAATGTTTTAGTTATTTTTGTTTTTGCTTTTGTTTTTAGTATTTTGGTCAGCTTCCCATAAATGCCACTGCCTTTCTTCTTTTTTTTTTTTAATTTTATTTAAATACAAGTTAGTTTCAAAGTTGGCACAGTTAGGTTTCTCTCATGATATATCTGTATTTGGAAGATTGAATTCCAGAACAATTTATTATAGTTGTGAGAGCAGTTTCAACTGATTGGCTGACCTATCTAAGAAGGTGTATGTCAGATAGAGAAGGGTAACAAGCCATTGTTCAAGGGGGGGTCAGGTCTTTAGGAATTCTCTAGGGTTTCTTTGGGCCCCACACTAACGGCCCAGAATTAGCAGGCTCTTGTGCTTACTGAGCCAGACCCCAAACCTAGATTCAGCCCCAAATCAGGCTGGAAGCAGACACAAGATGGCCATAATCAAATGCAAAGTGCTGGGGGGAAAGGGGGTATATATACACATCTGTGCCTACGTCTGGCAAAAGGTGGAAAGGGTCAGAAGAGGTAAGAAATGAGCAATACCTTGAAAGGTGATGAGGAAGATGTCTTATGAACAAGGAGGGGAAAGACATCGTCTAAGAGGGAAGTGAGGAGAAGTGGAGACGCACAGAAGGGTGAGGAAGTCTGCTGAGTTAAGGGACAGTGAGATGTCCACTGGGACTTGACTGTAAGGTGCAAGGGGGGAAGGTAGTGGTGTCATGTGAATTTGTGGGAGGTCTCCTGGGAGAGCAGAATGATTCTGGAGGAGCATCCTCCAGGACTGGCTTAGAGACACCAGCCAGCGTGTACAACCATTTAGACTCCGGAAGGGTGACTTAAGAGCTCAGAATGGTATCATGTCAGCTGAGATGGTAGCTCAGATACTGGAGCATGCACATCCTGGCTTTGCCCCTTTCCAGCTTTGTGACCTTGGGCATGTTACTTACTCATCTGTGAAAGGGGAACAGTCACAGTATCTTTGTGTCATTGTGAAAATTAAATGCGTTGATTATGTGTAAGGCATTTTGCATGCACCCGGCACAGGCTAACATTACTTAAGTGCTAGGTAAATAAACTCATGACTGCAGCCATTAAAATACCAATTCTTTAGGAAAATCTGCTCTGGCTTCTAGGCTTAAAGGGAGCCCTATTTACAAAAATACATTCAAAGGATCACTGAGGTCTCTGACTCTAGAATCTTAACCCAATAACTTGCTCTGAGGAAGAATTCCAGTCTTGACCCAGATGTTAACTGAACTGAACCTTATGTAAGAAGTTATAAGGGTTCATCCTAAAGTGGGTGCTTATTGGGCTCCCCAACAGAAATCAAGTAGAGTCTCTTGGTTTGCTTTAGCAGGCAGGGGAGAAGAAAGGCAGCAGAAGGATGAGTCCCAAGCAAAGCCAAGAGAAGAGATTTTTCCCCCCCTCAGGGCTCTCTGATTATCCTCCGCTTCTCTGAAAAGCAATCATTCCTTTTTATAGGTTCTTCAGAAAGAAATACAAGGTTATTAAGAACATTTTTTAATTCACATAGCCCAGATATTTTTGGGTAACTATGTCATAATTATTGAGTTATGTGTCCAGATTGTATATAAAATAAATTGCTGTATATATATATGAGCAAATGAAAAATGAACTCCAATATTCTTTATAATTGCAGCTACAATCACCTAAATGGATCATTAAAATTTTTACAGGAACACTCTGGGTTGCATTTTGTCTTCAACTTAAGCCTGTGTGGCATGGGGTTCATCAAACCTCATTCGTACAAATAGAAATACAGAGTCATGTGGGACAATTTGCTTGCTAACTTCTTTTAGATTTGTGCTGCAAACGACTGACCTCTACTCAAAACAATGAAAAAGAGAACATGGCCAATTCTGCCCTAACAAAATAAATGCATGTATACATGTATGTAACATGAAATGCTTACTTTGAAATTCAGTCACACTAATGAATAATATGTCAGGACCAGAGTCTATTAACTAATTATTGTAGTTAACAGTGTTAGAATAAAAATCTCTTCCAAATGTTTACAACTCAGCCACTGAACATTTCTTTAAAATGGAAATTACTTTGAATATTCCACATATGTCTCCCCCACCATACCATTACCCCTGCCTAAATATAACTGTATGTATAAAAATAAGGGGTGATGGGGCGCTTGGGTGGCTCAGTTGATTAAGTGACCAACTTTGGCTCAGGTCATGATCTCGCAGTTTGTGAGTTGGAGCCCCACATGGGGCTCTGTGCTGACAGCTCAGAGCCTGGAGCCTGCTTCGGATTCTGTGTCTCCCCTTCTCACTACCCCTCCCCTGCTCACGCTCTGTGTCTCTCTGTCTCTCAATAATAAATAAGCGTTAAAAAAATAATAATAAGGGGTGAGAAAACCTGGCTAAAATATAATTTGTATGTAACTTGGGCTGGATGGAAATCATGAGAGTCTACTACTTTCCTATGGGATTTTTGGAAAAATAAATGCATCTGAAAATGTTTCATTTAATTAAATAATAAATTTTCTTAAAAAAAAAAGAAAAGAAAAGAAAATGAAGTCAGGGGAATTGCAAGAAGAATGCTTTCTAAAAGAGACTAACAAAAGGCTTCTGATGTCACAAATTATATTACCTTTCAATACAACTATGCTCCCTAGTGGGGACTTGTAAAAGGTTTAGTTTAAATTTTTTAGGAGTTTGTTTCATGTAAGCATCACCACATATGCCAAATGATCCATTAAGGATGTTCCATTATAGCTTAAAGAGTTTTGAGTTAAATACACAGGGTATCGTGGCCTAAGATGCTAAGAAAATATGCAGCTCAATTTCCATTTGATGTAACCCTGAAGGAAAGTATTACCCATGGAACATTTGCTGCATTAAGGCAAGCATTTATACAATGCCTTCAGAACTACTTGGATGCTTCTGACCCCTCTAGACAAAGTCCATCTGTCTCAACACTTTGGAAAGTTAGTCGATTCCCGTTATTCATATATGAGATATGCATTTATAAAGTGTGCATTGCAAACATGCCTAGAGACCTAAATTATATCTTCATGTTTTTATGAGGATTGTATATCACAGAGTCAATGCACCGTCCTGGCCCACACTCCCCAAGACTCTGTATCTTGGGTCTTTCTCAAGCTAGCAGTTTTAGAGTTTGAAGTATGGACGTCCAGATTTTTCTCCAGTTATCCTGTTCTCATCTGTGCCCTCCACTGATAGTCAAGTGTCCTGGAAACACCTTTGAGGCCAGAATTACGTAAGAAGTGTCTGCATACTTTGAAAGAAAACTGATAGCCACAAGACACTGAGCATGCCCTGAGGATGTCCTACCACATGAGCCCCTGAAGTCGGTTCAAAGTCAGTGGTGCAAAAATATCCCCCGTGAATCTTGAACAAGTGCCATGTTGACAGAGGGAGACATCTGATATCCAAAAGGCCAAAGCAAAAGATGCATTTCTCAGAGGAAGATTAGACAGCTTACTTCTGGAAACTACAGTTCTTCCACATTGGTCTTTTATATTTGGCTTTCTTTCCACTCACTCTCTCTCACCGGAAATCACCAAACCCAGTTAGATTTTATGGGAAGAAATCCAAGAACCCCACTGGTCTGAGAGAGGTGAAGAGTAATCAGAGACGACTGTATGGAGCAGGTAGGGTTCCATATAAGCTAGTTTAGACTTTTGTGTAGGTGCGGGTGAAGGAAGGCATTTTGTGCAGGTGAAGGAAGGCATTCTAAGTGGATAATAGCAAAACGAATAAGTCACAAAGACAGGAATGGCTGCAGAGTATTCAAGGAACAGTGACTATACCTGCTTCTCCAGAGGCCACATTTGGGTTGGGGATAATGAGATCAGTTGGGGCCAGATAGTAGAGGTTCTTAACTATCCGCCTAAGTGGGTTGGAATCTATCACACAAAACTGAGAAGTCAGTAAAGGCTTTTGAGATCATGAAAACCACATTTCAGGAAGGTTTATCTGATGATTATACGCAGGAGAGATTTGGAGGCAGAGGATGAGTTGTGGGAAACTGGAAATTGGGAAGTATCAATACATCCTAGGCCAAACCTCTCTCCCGTTAGCTCCATATGGTGACTTGGTCTCAGAGAAACCCAACAGAGGAAAAACAAACAGCCTCCCTCATCCCATCTCACCTTCTCCCCATTTCCCAGGGCTAGTCCAGTGACATCTGCTGGGACAACACCCCTGGGAGAATTCCAAGTCCAGTTCGGAGCTCCTCCCCTCCTATTCACTTACCAAAGACACACAGATAGATAAGGAGAAGCCTTTCCTTTTAAGGGAACTGGATTCTCCTTAGCAGATAAGACAGCTTTAAGATTAGTAAGTCTCCACCTGGGACAGGGCCAGCTGAATAGATCTGAATTGCCCTGGATGAAAGACCTCAGTCTACAGAGGCTCCTTATCAAAGCTACTAATCTTTCTGCGTATTCTTCATGCTGTTCCCAGGCCTGTCGAAGTTTTCTCCCACCTGCCTATCAAGTTTTGGGCCCATAATGTGGCCTAATGCCAGATCAGACCTGCCAGTCTCATTTCCAGCATGGCTTACCTAACCCTCTCTCCAACAAGACTTGTGCTGCCATCAGCTTGCTTGACCTCAGCTTGTCTCTCCAGTGCTTCTGGTCTCCAGTGCCCACAGTGGCCCTGACCCACCTTCTCATAGGGATGCTGTCACATAAGGAAGTCAGAGAGGGCTTGCAGCCATCTGGTCATAAAGTGGTGAGGGTTGGGGCGCCTGGATGCCCCAGTCAGTTAAGCGTCAGACTCTTGATTTCGGCTCAGGTCATGATCTCACAGTTTGTGGGACTGAGCCCCACATCAGGCTGTGTGCTGACAGAACAGAGCCTGCTTGGGATTCTGTCTCTCCTTCTCTTTCTGCCCCTCCCCCACACTTGGGCGTGCTCATGCTCACTCTCTCGCACTCTCTCTCTCTCGCTCTCTCTCAAAATAGATAAAGAAACATTTTTTAAAAATAAAAAAATATAAGGTGGAGCAGGTCTGAAACACATCAAGATTAATGGAAGGAAAAAGAAAGCCAGCAAATAAAGCATGCCTGATTTCTCCTATCATACATTAGTGAGAGGGCTATAGGCCAGTTCACTCTGGAGGACAGCACCATGTACAGAGCATTTCCATGGCATCTGGTGATAAAAACATGTTAATGAAATTAAATCTCAAAATGTCTTTCTGGTAGTGATATTGAGTACCAAGACCTAGAAACTGTAATTATCTGCAATGAGACAGAATGAAAACGAGACTTCTTTACCTCTGTTCTTTCAACGTGATTTAAATTGGGTCACTGAAGAAAAACTCAGAATGCTGGCTCTCAAGTATTCTTTATGACTAAATCCAGGTCAATCTCATTTCTGTCCTGTAAACAAATGTGAAATTTTTTTTTGTCATCATCTGTTTTGTAAAATATTTACATTCTAAAAATAAAATATATACATTCTAAATGAAGATGAGAGAAGGCAAAAAAAATGGAAAAATGGAATTGTTAACAGAATGCAATACAGGATAATATAGTTACTAAGGGACTTTGGTCTGTTCAGCCCCCTATACAGAATATCACAACACAAAAACAGCTTTCCACAAGTAAGCCTAGCCCAAAGTCCTGAAAATACAGGTGTGTCTGACAGTGATACCCAGGAATGTACAATGGAAGGTCTGAGTTTGTTCTTTCATTAGTCAGTAAGTATGTCATATATATCAGGGACTTGTAAAAGTTTAAGAATATTGATGGAATTTTTTTAATACTTTCAACAGTAGCAAAACAATCTCTTGTGATAAATGCAACAAACACAAAATGCTATAGAAACACACAGAAGGGACACTTAATTCAAAAGTGGAGTCAGGGCAGACTTTCCTGGAGGCAGTGACTTGAAGACTGCCATGTTGAGGATGAGTGGGGACTGACAGGGCATGTCAGTGGACTGCAAGAGAAAGCAGCAGCAGGTGTAAAGGCACAGCACTGTGATTGTGCTGGAGACACACAGGGAACGAGAGATATTCCAGCTGATGAGGGCATGGAGCTCAAGGAAGGAAGTGCTAAGAGAGGGGCAGTGGACAAAGTAGGTAAGGACTGGACCATAGAAGACTTGGCTTGCCACGTTAGGGATTTGATTTTTATCGGGAAGGCAATGTGAAACCATGAAGGGTTTTTTTTTTTTTTTTTTAATGTTTATTTATTTTTGAGACAGAGAAAGAGCATGAACAGGGGAGGGTCAGAGAGAGAGGGAGACACAGAATCTGAGCTGTCAGCACAGAGCCCAATGCGGGGCTCCAACTCACGGACCATAATATCATGACCTGAGCCGAAGTCAGACACTTAACTGACTGAGCCACCCAGGCGCCCCAAAACCATGAAGGGTTTTAGAAGCAATTGACATCATCTGATTTGCATTTAGAGCCCCCCTCACACTGGCTTCAGAACTGAGGGTAGGGTGAGGTGGGGTTAGAATGGGGACAGTGAAACTAGGCCGGACACTAGGGGGTGTTCCAGAAGAGACATACAAGGACTTCCCCCAACATGGTGGGAGCAAGAACACAAAAGAGGGAAGGGAAAGAGATGGGAAAGAGAAAGACTCAGCAGCACTGGGGATCTGGCTAAGTGAAGAGCCAGTCCCAAGGATTCATCACTTTGGGACTGTGTTCTAGATGAAGGGGAAGCCACTCCCCAAGATAAGGAGTGTGTCCGAAGAAACAGTGAGCTTGAATGTGAGGTTGGTCTGTGAGTTGCCCAAGTAGAAACTTCTTGGTCTGTCTGAATGTTCAACCTCAGAGGCTTACATCCAAGCATCTTTACATCTCTTGGGTCAAACTGAAAAGTTATCAACCACAGAATAATTTATCTCAGACTTTAAAGTATTAGATATTATGCACAGATACCAGCTTGTGGGGTAACGAGCTCTGTAAGCATATGACCCATGTGAAAAGTGCTTCTTGCTGCTCTGCAAAGTGAGCCTCACCATAAATTTCAGGAAATTACTGAGAATCTTACTGTTTAGATTTCTCAGTCCAGACAAAAACTCATTTCTCCTATTCTTCTTCTATTTTGTAAACAATGTCCTACCCAATGTACTTCTATTGTTAATGACACAAAGTGTACAAAACACTGCTGAGAACTTTTTTAAAAGTCCAAATATATTGTCCCTTAGCATCTAAACTCCTTCAAAATTCTCTAATAAATTACTCAGATGGGATGCTTCTTGACCAAATCCAGGAAGGATTCCTTCCACATATCCTATGAAATACAGCAAAATGACTAAATTTCTAGCATGTATAGTGACTCAGTACTAGCTCTTTTATAGGAAGACGGCTCATGTAAAACAAAGCAAGATTTTAGTCTAAATGGAGCTTATGCATTGTCATCATCCAAAAGCCTCCCAAATTATTCCCCATATTAATACTTTTATAGAAGCATTTCCAGAACATGTCTGAGTCTTAAGTTTCAGACCACATTTGACTAGGATTAGCAAAGCACCATTCACCACAGCACAGCTCTGAGGCAAGCCTGCAGTAAGGACTCTCAAGGCGCGTCTCACATCGCCACTGCTATCCCCCTCAACCGTGCATGACTCATGGAAGCGTCTCCCCTCATCCACCAGTGCTCAGTCCTCATCTGCTCTCAACGCAGCTGCCTGGGGAGCCTCTGCAATCACTGAGCTGAATTATACTCATCTTCTGCTCCAAACCCGCCAAGAGTTCTTTCATCCACAAAAAAAAGCCAAAGTCCTCAATGGTGTTATGGTGCCCCCACAGACCTGCTCCCCTCCGAACTCCTTCACTTTCGTCCCCTATGATGCTCCCCCTTGCTTACTTCACTCCAGTCCCACTGGCTGCTATTCCTTCGAAACTCCTGGAACAGTCCTTCCCTAGGACCTTTGCCCTGGCTGTTCCCTCTGCCGGGAATGAAGACACACTTATGGCTCAGTCACCCCACATCTTGCCAACTGTCACCTTCTCCGTGGGGTCTCTCCTGACCACTCTATTTAAAACAGAATCACACTCCACTCTTGCCCAGAATTCCCAGAGCACCTAACACTGCTCTGTGTTTTAGAACACTCATTTACTTATTTGTTGCATTGGCTGATTATTGTCTCCTCACACTAGAATATAAAGTCAATGAGAAGAGGGATTTTTCTTCTGTGTTTTGGTCTTGACTTCTGGTGACTGGATCCATGCCTGGCACCTAATAGGCACTCAATAAATATTCATTGAATGAATGTGAGTGCATAGTACGTGAATTCTTCATTGCCAGCAAGAGTTTACTGTGTTCAGGTCTGATCCAGAAAGAAAATTTTAAAGCCAGAGGAAGAATGGCTAGGCAGGCTATGGTTTTCCAAAACTGTGCACCAAGAGCACATGTTGGGGTCCCCATCAGTCACCACTAGCAGATCTCTAGGGAACCAATCTCACATTCTTCCTTTCAGCTATTCACTCATTTCTCATGCGTGCGTTTTCAGAAATTTTTGAGTGAAAAGACCTTTAAGTACTATACACGTTACTGCTGATATCTACTCACACACAACTGGAAAAAATAAAACACATTATCTTCCTCTTGTGCTAACACCATGCTAGGTGCTACAGAGGGTTTTTTTTTTTTTTTTAAGATGAAAAGAGTGGTTCTGGTGTTCAAGGAAAACACAGCCTGGGTAGGAGGACTGGAAAGTGATTACATCTGACTAGGGGTGAGCTAAGAGCCATCTTCCTAGAAAAGGGACATTCGATCTCAGCCTTGAGTATGACAATGAGTTCGGCAAGTGGAATATAAGAAGACAAGATTTCAAATAGAGGGAAGAGAAAGCATTAAGGCCTAGAGGCATAAAGAGACAAGAATCTACTTCCAGGCTTTCTTAGCCACCTGTCTGTGTTTGTTTCAACGGGGGTATATGACTTTTGAAAACTATAAAGAAATGAACAAATGTAAGGAACATTATAATTACTTCCTTCCTTTGGAAGCTTGATTTGTTCAATCTGTATTTCATTCCAGAGATATGAAAGATAATATAGGATATTAGGGACATTTTCCCTTTGGTTGACCATCGAGGAACTTAGTCCCATTTTTTTCCTACTATTCTCTTCTTTCTCTACAGTTGTTCCTAATTTTGGTAGAACTGGACTCTTCTGAGAATCAACAAAAATTCTAGACCCTCTCTCCAGAAAACTGCACATACACACTGCTTCTCAGAGTTTAATCCAAAGAACTGAATCCATTCAGAAATTATAGGTTTCTTTTTTATCCTTGTGTCCAATATAGTATGGGAAGACACAGTGGAAGAAGGGAAAGAGGTAAAAAGGCATAGAAAATTGGTGGATAGAAAGCAAGCACACATGTACACCAATTCATAGGCTCCAAGCTCAAAACCTCCCCATGGAAATAGAGCCCATAAAACTCCAAGCCAAGCACAAGAGATACGATGTGTAGCACTCTGCACTGAGCACCAGAGAAAACCAGAATGTGGCTATTCTCTCATGTCAACCTTTCCAATTTACAGCCCATTCTGCAAAGGCTGAATTGTAAAACCAGCAGGAGGCTTCAAAGTCAGAGGATACAGTCCTGTAACTTGATCTTCAATTTCCTCATCTGTAAAATGGGTGTAAAAACAAAATCCTCTCCAGTCTAACTCCTCCTATTGCTGTGAAAATCATAATAGATAGCATATGTAGAAAAGTTCCTATGCTCTCAATGCTTACGAATGATGGCTATTATTATTATGTCTGATTCGATATATAGCTCACCCTTCAGGATCAAAACTTCTACAGCTCACTTGAAGGAAAAGCCCTTACCTACTGAAGCGCTCTAATCAATAGTAAACTGTGCCTAATGAAATCAGCTGCTCCCACATGAGCCCCCTACATACTACCTGACTGGTCAAGTAGAAGTTCCACTACCGAATGTCTATCAAACCCAGGTGAATCAGCAATGTTATTATCCTACCAAACAGGTATATAGGGAATGACAGATGTGCCAGAATATTACTCAGAGGAAAACAAGCATGGGAGCTGACATTCAGCTTTCTGCTAGAAATGCACCAGAAACTCAAGAGACCTCAGCAGAACTCATGCCCTCCCTTCTGTCCAAATACCCCCCTTGCTGCTTACTGTTGTCACCATTCACAGTGCCCTGTCCACCTGGGTACGTTTTGGGTTTTTTTGTTTTGTTTTGGTTTGGTTTTTGTGGGGTTTTTGTAACATTTATTTATTTTTAAGAGAGCGACAGCTCTTGTGAGCAGGGGAGAGAGGTGGACAGGGGATCCGAAGCAGGCTTTGTGCTGAAGACCAGCCACTCAGGCGATGGCTGGTTTCCATCTTTCTAACTCCACGTCCTCCCCTCCAGCACACACACACAGTAAGAACCAAATCCTATTACTGGAACCCTCCGTTCTGTCCTTTACAGTTCAGCAATACTGTTTTTGTCTACACCACATCCATCTCTTGGAGAAATTATGGCAGAATCATCCCTGATGTGAGCTCTTTATAATGGGAGCCTGGGAATTAGATCAAGCTTTTTAGGTTGTTGTTTGTTGCTACAACCTTACCCATTTTTATTTTGCACAAACCAATTACGGACAGGAGCGTGCTACAGATCTCCCACTATGATGGTGGGCTTGTCACTTTTGCCTTGTATTTATGTCAGTTTTTGCTGTCTAAATATAAGCTGCATTATTAGGTGATTTACAAGTTTCGAGTTGTTAGGTTCTCATATTTTCCTCCTGAATTACTCCTTTTGTCAAAATGTTGTAATCCTCTTTAGCCTTAACAATGCTTTTTGCCTTAAGGCCCATGTCTCTTGCTATTAATACAGTTAAACTAGCTTTTTTTCTGTTACTATTTAGCTGGTATATCGCTCTCTACTCTTTCAGTTCCAATTGCTATGGCCTTATATTTAGACATTACCCTTGTAAATTATATATAGCTGGCTTGGTGTTTTTATTTTTGCCTTTTGACTGTAAAGAATTTTCAATCCATCCCGATAACCCCTGGGTAAAAAGTGGTAAATTTAATGCAATTATATTTATTGTGCTTACTGCTGCTACCTTACTGTATGTTTTCTTTTCCACTTTTTTTCTTCATTTTTTTCCTCCTTTTCAGTTTTGTATTGTTTTTATCAAGCTTTATTTATTTTTTTTCTCTCCTCTCCTTGGAACTTACAAGTTCTGTTTCTATCCTTTTGATGTTTTGTGTTTTAGTATTTTGAAAAGCTGTCCCTGCCTCTGGGTACCCAGAACTAGGGCAGCTAACTGGGATAACAGGAATGGTGTCTAGTGTAAGGGCAGAAGGGGGTAGCCCACTTCCAAGCCTGGCCATACTCCTTCTGTGTGACACTCCACCCTCCTTCCTGTCCTCAGTGTGCAGAGAAGCCGTGTGCTAAAGGCAGTGCTGTCCCCAAGTGGAAGAAGTCCGACGTGCCGAGTCATCGCTTCAGAGGAAATCACTTTGAAATTTCAGGGCTTATATGTTGCCTCAGCATAGTCAAAAGCATTCTGAAGGCCCAAAGATAATCAATGTTTTCAACGTCAGACAACCTTGGAATGACTTAAGTGCGGACACTCCCTCCCCACCTTTTGTATTAGGATTGTGCAGTAATTTCATTCCATCCTGATTTACCACCCTTCAAATTCATCTCCGCTCGTGTTGCTTATGCACATTCACCCACATGCTCAGCATTCTTTCTTACACTCCTCGCTCCTTCCTTCTGGCTTCCATTCCCTTCTTCCTGGAGTAAATTAATGTCAATGTTTTTCATCAACAGTTTTGATGCTGGTACCCGACTCCGTCTTTCTTTACTTCTAAATGTCTTTATTTTGCCCTGCCCCTTGAGATATAGATTAACTGGTACAGAGTTTTTGCTAGCCACTATTTTCCCTTGGCACCTCGAAAAATATCATTCCGTTATATTCTAGCATCTATATCTGCTGATGATAAGTCTCTCATCAGCTTTTCAGTTATTCTTTTATAGTTGAGCAATGGTTTTTGTCTGGTTGCTTTTAAGATCTGTTTGCCTTTGGTGTTTCAAAATTTCATCAGGATATGTTTCGGTGTGGATTCATTTTCCTTATTCAGCTCTGGACACAGTGAATTTCCTAATCTAAAGACACATGTCTTTAGTCAATTTTTCCAGAGTTGCGGTCATCAAATCTTCAAGAATCTCCTTCTGCTCTTGTTTTCTTTTTTCACTCTGGAACTTCTACTAGAAACATGCTGGACCTTCCAGTTCTATCCTCTGCATCTCTAAACTTCCCTTTAACAAACTTCCACATCCTACTCTTTCTGTGCTATATGCTTGATAATTTCAGATCAAGGTTCTAGTTCACGAATTGTCTCTTCATCTGATCACTACTGTTCTTTAGCTCTATTGCACTTTATTTATCTTACCTGCTGAGGTTTTTATTCTGATGACTATATTCTTTCATTTCTAGAAATTCTATTTGGTTCTTTGTCAAATAATCCTGGATCATTGTGAGAGTCTTGTTCTCATTCTGATCATTTGTTTTCTGCCCTTAAGTTTTCTGTACTTGTTGTCTGGTACTTCTACACCTCCATGATGTGCATGGAATCGAACCCCTCTATCTTCTTTGCTCACTCCTCAGGACTTAACTGTTTGTTGTTGTTGTTGAATTTTTTTTAATGTTTATTTATTTTTGAGGCAGACAGAGCACGAATAGGGGAAGGACAGAGAGAGAGGGAGACACAGAACCCGAAGCAGGCTCCAGGCTCCGAGCTGTCAGCACAGAGCCTGATGTGGGGCTTGAACTCATGAACTGTGAGATCATGACCTGAGCTGAAGTTAGACACTTAACCGACTGAGCCACCCAGGCATTCCAGGACTTACTGTTTTCTAACAGGTTTGAGTCCTGGTTCTATAACTGAATAGACATGTATCTTGAGTGAATTACTTAACTAAATTTAGTTTCCTAGTCTGTAAAATGCAATTAAGGAGTAAAGCACCCGTCCCACAGTAGGGCTGCAAGTAGCAAATCAGATAATATGTATATAACACTGTAAGCTCCAAAAACATAACTTTTGTTACAGCATTCAGCTCTGGATTTTCCCCACTACCTATCACAAGGTCTGCTCAGTGAATATTTGATTAAAAAAATATATACAAAATATAGATGGAAAAACTTTAAAACTTAAAAATATAGATTAAAAACACTGAAAGTTAAGTCAGTTATGATAAATTTTATTCTAAGGAGTTGTCCAAATGCTAGTACTCCTTGGGCTATGAATGCCCAACTTATAAATATCTCAAACACCCATTCATTCATTCATTCTCTATACCAGAATAGCCACTGTTCTAAAGATGAGATAAATAGAAATGAATGATGCAGAGTTCCTGCTCTTACAGGGTTTGCATTGCAGTGGGGAGGAACCAACAATAAATAGATCATCTACCAGATAAGGAAGGAAAGAAGGGAGCAGAGAGGAAATAGATTATGATTAAGGCTTAGTCAGAATCAAACTAAATGGATGCATTTTGGAAAGTCGTCGAGTTAATACTTTGCATTGAAAGGACTTGCTCTGTAGTGACTGAGCTGAGATTTGAAAAGAGGGAACCAGCTATTTGAAGATATAAGTAAGAGCAACCAGGCAAATAGGACAATGGCTGCAAAGGTTCTTGGGGAGCAGGTTTTGTTCTTTCAAAAAGTGCAGCAGCTAGTGTGTCTAGAATGTAGTCAGAGCAGGGGACTGGTAAGGTCAGGTCTGTATTTTGTAGGCCTTTGTAAACCAGGGTAAGGGGTCCAGAGTTTATTCTACTGGATCAGGGAAGCCACTGGAAAGTTTTGAGCAAGAAAATGTCCTCATATTGAGTTCCATTCTTACAAATATCACACTGGCTGATCGATCTCTGAGATGGAGGACTGTTTGAGGAGATGCAGCGAAAACAAAAGGGGGACACTTGCATACTTTCTGCCTGGTCCCCAATCTGCCCAGAAACTGCTGTTGCCACCAACACAGACCACACTAGCATCAGGCTGTCTATACAGAAAGCTCTGGTCTCATACCGCCATCTGGTGGCCAGTACTGGAACTGCTTGAGCCTATAGCCTCTCAAGATCTACCGGGCTCTTCCAGAAAATCCTCCAGTCTTCTACTTCTCAATCTCTTACCAAATTCTTTCCAGTCCTACTCTTAAAAGCATCTGTTATTCAATTTAGCAATTTTTCTGTTTCTACAAATAAAATATCAACAGGATCTCTTATTCTTTTTTATTGTAAGTAAAAACAAAGTCTGAATTAAATTAATAGACGAGGTTATAATCTTATTAGTGAAATTTATTGTTAATTCTAATAGGCTTCATGGAAATTGTGAGAATCAAGGTATCTTTCACCTTACAAACCACTAACAAACACTTGTAGAACATAACTATGGAGTAAGCATCATAATTTATGATGTTACTTTACTAAAGAGATTGGAAGTCAATCTCCTGTATATATTTTTAGTGCAGAATGTGGTCCTAGATGTGTAATCATAACATCTGGAACAGCTGGTATGTGCTGAAAGAAGTTCACCATTTTTTTTTCTTTGCTTAAGAAAGTAGCAATTTGAAAGATGAGGCTTTGTTTCAAATGGGAAAGCTATTTATAGCCGGCAATTGGCAATTGTTGAAGCATACTCCGGCTAACTGTGTGTATGTATGTATGTATGTATGTATGTATGTATGTATATGTGTGTGTGTATGTGTATGTGTGTGTGTGTGTGTGAAACAAACTGCCTTTTACAGCAGTATAATGGTCAAATCTGAAAACTCTCAACTTTTTCTTGGCTAATACAAAGCAGCTCCTTTTATATTAATTTAAAAATATGACATTGGGGCCACCAATAGCCTTTGAGAGGAGTTGCCACTTGCAGTGATATGGCTAATTGCAGTGATTGATATAAGGAGACCTACTTCCTTACACTGATATTTTCTTATCCATCACATTGAAAGATCCTAAGAGCAATGCTTATTCAACTTTATTCAGGAAACTTTGACACATTCTAGCAAGTCTGTTAAACATTTATTTTGCCGGGCATAGGATCTCCTGCTGCTTTTGCTAGGCAGAGGTGAAGCCCTGCATTTTTACCCCAGACATAATTAGATTGGCTCTTACTTTGGGGATACTTTTGGGTCCTTCCACATCAAAGTAAGATCTGGATAAGAAGTAGCAAAACTTTGTTTCCGATTCTGTGTCTCCCTCTCTCTCTGCCCCTCCCCCGTTCATGCTCTGTCTCTCTCTGTCCCAAAAATAAATAAACGTTGAAAAAAAAAAAAAAAGAAGTAGCAAAACTCCTCTTTCTGGGAAAATTAATTAAAGCATGATTTCAGTAGCTGTTAATGTACCACAATGAGACAGGCCTGTTGAAAACCACTGTGCTCTTGGTAATGATCTTCTTTTCCCCAGCCCAGCCTTATTGCTGTATTATCCCAAAGTACCTCCTCTCATGGGCATACTCTATACGAAATGAGTTAGGGGTCTCAGCCCTCTTCTTAGCAGAGACTTGTCACAGGATCTTGCACCACCATCGGCAGCAATTAGCACTAATTGGTACCCTGGGCAGCAGTCGAAATGAAAGGTCAGTGATGGAGTGAGCAGGCAGGACGAATTACCCTTTCGCCTCTGGAAGTGAACTTATTGGCTCTATGTGGCGCTGTTCCATCCCTGCCACCTCTGCCCGGCCTAGAAGCTGGATTCAGGGGGAATTTATTCTCTGAGGCTGTCAAACAAGAGTATTGGGGAAGGTCAGTTCACCGAGTGGGCAAAACAAAACTGCTGAGTTATGACCACGGAACAGCCATAAATAGGTCTCCCCTCTCCACCCCATATTACCTCACCCCTTCCTATCTCTCCCTCTTGCTTTCAGTTTCTTCCTATAATACTATAAATCCAATCAAAGCAGGTGCTCTGTCAGCATTTTCCTCGCCCTTACCACAGAGCCCACACACTGTCTGTGCTCATTACGGTGCACACCCGGGTCACTGGATGGCTGGGAAGAGACGGTGTCATTTGTCTCACCTTTCCTTCTCTGTCTGTTCGTCCTACCTGCTTCCTGAGAGAGGAGGGGGATGAAGTGAAGAGGAGTAAAATGAGGCCAGTGCAAAAGTCTCTCTTTATAGAATATTAATTCTGCTAAGCGCCTTTGTGTTTGTCATTCGAATACCTTTACCCTAGCTACTTTAAGTCAGCGGTTTGAGAAATCCTTGAGAGAACTGTCAGGGAACAATTAATAATCTTTTCCTCTGCTACAAGTAGCCACCACATGACTTGGCATCACTTTCAAGACAACAGAAGGCAAAGGAATGTTGGCTTTCTGCCACCTTATAAAACTTGCTCCTCCCGTTTACTTAACTCAGATGCCAGCACTATTCTGAAGGCTGAGCAGAGAGGAATATAGAAAGGGGAGTGAGCATCTGATTAACAAAATCACAAGTAAACTAGAATATCAGCATAGAAGTCAACGGCCTTCTTTCTGTCTTCATGCCCAAGAATGAATCTGAAATTCAACAAAAAAATGATTCCGTTTCTGCCTTTGCATTGCCTAGAAAACACTTCTCACCTAGATTTTGAAGCATTCACTTGGGGAAAGAACCAAGACATGGTTGACCTGGAAATAACTCAGCCTTGCAGAGATGTGAGAGCCCAGGCGTTAGCCAAGCCCAAGAGGAACCTATCAAGATCGTTTATAACTAGATCCGTGTGTCAACCGCCCTACCCTCAACTCACTCAAGTGTTGGTTGGACTTGAAAGATTAGCCCAAAAGTGAAACCGCCAGAAGCATGCAAGGAACCAAAGTTGTTCTGATGAGTCCTCTTTTCTTTCCCTAGAAACAATTCAAAATGAAGTTAATGAGGTGCCTGGTCTGAACCTCATTCTATCTCAAAGCCTGGCAAAACACCAGGCAATAGGAAGTGTGCAATACTGTTTGTGATATGAAAGAGTGGATAAATACCTGGATGGCCACATAAAAATCTAATAAAGGAGTACATTTTATGGCAACTAATTGACTTCATTCCATTCAGCCAAATTGATGCTCTTGGCCAGAGTCCAGAATTAAAGTGCCTGGAGCAAAATGAGAAACGTGTAACACTAGCTAGAGGGGTGACGTGCTTTCGTTTATTCAGTCAACAAACCTTCGTTCATGCTTATGATGTGGCAGACCCTGTGATAGGCACTTGAGCACAGAGATGAAAAGCATCAATTCTGCCTGAGTTTAGCATCCAGTCCAGTTGAGAGAGCAGAGATGGAAACAAATAATGGCAAAGCAAGTGACCTACCTATCCTGGGTGGCACCAGGAGAGGGAGGGAAGGGGCTCCCAGCCCTGGGGAGTTGATACAGGAGGGACCTTGGAGCTGGGTCTTTAGAGAGGGAGCAGAAAACCAAGATGGGAAAGGAAACGGTGCTCCGGGCTGAGAGCAGACAGAAGACTGAGCAGTGGACTGTGAGAGGTCACAGTGACCCTAGGAAGAGTGAATAGTTGTCCAGAAGGGAAAGGGAATGGGGCAGAGAAGAAAGGAGGCAGGAGAGGAGAAGGAGAAGGGAAGGAAGTGGGTGCAAACTCAGAGAGCTTGCCTGAGAAAGTCTGACAGGGGCCTGTGGGCTACCCGGAAACAAATCTGGTCTGTAAGCAGCAGGCACACATGAAAAGAGTCAAGTGGGGAAGCGACCCGATCACATCAGCGGGAGGACAATTCACTCAGTTTGGTCAGTGTCCCTTTTGTTCCTCCCTCACTCCCCCAGTAGCTTCGTGGTGCTCGAATGAATGAATGTTTGCAGAGAGATACTGCAAGATCCTGTTTAAACACACACACACACACACACACACACACACACACACACACACACACCACAGTGGAGGAAATCTTCTGGAGTAGAAGAAAAGTAAAGTCAGGGAGACTGCTATTTTAAGGGCAATGTTTAGGGGCTAAAACTGATGAGCCTTGATGGTTAAATGCCCCACAAGTTAAGAGAGAAAATGGACTTGAAGGGAACTCTGAGGTTTCTAGAGGGAAGATGGGTGGTTGAAGAAATGTTTACCGGAAGAAGACCAAAACCTCTATGTGTAGTTCCAAAAAAGAAGCACTTGGCCCTCAAAAAAGTCTCAAAATTTCCCTCACTGTGTTGAACTACTATATGTTTAAAGGCACGAACAAATGGCATGTTTCCTATCAGTGCCAGAAAAAGAGCAAAAAAATACTTTAACCCAGATGAGCCTCGTAGAGATCAAGGGAAGTATTATCTTAAAATATTACAGTTTAAGAAAGGCATCATTTGTGCGTCCCATTCCTACAGTTTATAAGAAGGCAAATGCGACATTTGGAGTTAAGGACAAGAACGTGTTTCAGTGATAAAACCCCATGTTCATTCACTCTGAACCTCCTGATTTTAAATGCAATCTCGGTTTTATCTCATCTGAGAAGAGTGTGCATTAGTTTTCCTATTAAAGTTGGAGCTCAGAAATCTGTGTAGCTGCCTGAGGTCTGGAAACAGTGAACAAGGTGCAAAGGTGAACCACATTTTATGCGCATAGGAGACAGACAAGGGAGGCAGCAGGCCCGGGCCACGGCGGCTCCTCCCTCAACCTCGCACACGTTTGCCTGCTCTGCACACCCCCGCTCCTTCGGGGATCCAGGCCTGTTCATTATTCATTTTGCCTTTGGCGCGCACAGCACACACTTTCAAACACTCGGACAGATGGATGGACACAGTGATGCAAATAGTCTCTTCCCTGTTGCAAAATGCACCTGAAAATCACATTTTCCCAAGCTTCCCCTCAGGCATTTTAAATACTCAAAACCAGGTAAATTTTTCAATTCACTCAGAAGTTAACAAGTACTCCACAATTCAGGAGCTCTACTCAATCCCAAACGGAAGAGGTACTTTTTTTTTTTAAGTTATAAGCCACATAAGTATGATTTTGCACAATAAGCTAGTTCATTGGGTTTTTAATCTTTATCAAAACTGTAGAGTAAAATTATTACTACTTCCTAACTGGTTCTAGCAAAGGTTTACATTCTGCTCCTACTCTTTTCTCCACAATCCCAGGAAATTAAGGATAAAGCGTTTGTTAACAATGTTCATGTTACAAATGTAAACACAGGAAAGTCAGAAAACATTTTAATAAGGTTCTCAAAGTCATTATAATTTGCCCACTCTGCTCTTGTGCAAAATCATATATCCTTGTCCTGTTTTCCAAATCTATAGTTTACCGAGTAATGGATATGTGTGAGTAAATCCCTGTTTGCAAAGAAAATCTTCATTTTTACTTTTGTTGACTTAAATTCGTAATTCACATCAACTGAGCTACTAAATTGTTTTACCTAGACTCACAGTGAAGAACTTAATTTTTCTCATTGTAGGGCTTGGTAATTCCTATCAGGACAGTTGATCAAATCAACTATTCATAACCTACTCTGCCTCTGCAAAGCTGTGTTCTTTTTTCTCTCCAGTTTGCTCTCTGAAACATACCAAAGATGATCTGAAGCATGAGCGAATTTAAATCCCACATGAATTGTGCCTGGCATCTGTACTTTGCTTTCACATTCAGGAAGAGCTTTTCCGATGAACTCTCTTACAGAGACTGTAAAGAAAACGGAAATGAGAGGTACCAAACTGAGCAGCCCACAGAGAGCCTAACAGAAGACCACAGATGCCATCCCCCCCACTCAGTTCTACCTGCACAGGATTTGTTAGTGGCAAACAATTTACTCTTTCTGAGCCCTGCATGAAACATTTTAAGGATCTAACTCCCAATACAACAGACTACCTGACACAGAATCACAGCTACCTGGTTGTATTGCTGCTAGTCTATTAAAATTCCAAATCGGCTTATTAGTGTCTTTGTGTGTTTCTTCGGTGAACAAAAACAAGGATTCTGAAAGAACTGTCTTTTTAAGCCAATAACAAAGCTGGAGCCTATCAAAATGATAAGGCACAAAAACCTAGAGAATTCATTTTAAGTTGCTATCAAAGGAAAACAAAAAATGTGGAGGTCTTTTGACATACCAACAACTTCTCCTAATAAAAAAGAAAATGACATGCATGAAGACACTGACCAAGACAAAGGAGGGAAGTTGTATCTGTTAAAGACTTTTCACCTAAGTGACCATTTTCATTTGATGATGCTGAGCATTGTTGAGAAAATTAAGTAGATTCAAGGCTTCACACCTACATGTGCCTATTTCCATGAAAGACTTGAAATAGTTTAAAACAAGATGGTGTGGTAAGAGGATCAACAAGACAAATAATTTCTCTAGAAGAAACTGAAGTTAGAAAATAACTTCACTTCTCCCCAGTGACATCATGGGGACCTATGCTCTGCTTGAAAGCTACTTGGTCAATAGAAATATAGCTACGAAAGGGACCTGTAAAAACTGGACGTGGAACAAAGACCCCCTGGGAATGCTAGCGAGGGTTTCTGTGACTCCCGGGAGAGCCAGTCACTGCTGAGGCCCATCAGGAGAATCAGAACCCTCTCCCAGCTTTGCAAAATCAAGCAAGCCTCTGGAGTTCTTGGACAATCCAAAGAGGAGAGCCATAATAAGACTAATATTCTTCCATTAACCCTGGAGATTGAAGAATACCAATTTGTTCGTAATCTTTCTTTTTTTAAAGTGAGAAACATGACATTTTTTTTATACCAATATTATGGTTCATGTCTATTCAATAGAAAATTAAACTCAAATAAAAAGTTGACATAAATATGCCAACTCTAGTGGTCAATATGGTCTCTGTCTCTATGCCATTTTGCAATGATCAATCTGTGTTGAATGGTAAGCAGGATTTCTTTTTAAAAAGAAAGTCCCAGGGTGCTTGGGCGGCTCAGTGGGTTAAGCATCCAACTCTTGATTTCGGCTCAGGCCATGATCTCAGTTTGTGGGATGGAGTCCTGCGTCACACTCTGCACTGACAGTGTGGAGCCTGCTTGGGATTCTCTCTCTCCCTCTCTTTCTGCCCCTCTCCCACTCTCTCTGACTCTCTGAAAATAAATAAATAAACCTTTTTTAAAAAAGAAAAACAAAAAGAAAGTGCCAAAGCAGGTTTATTATTGTGTCTTTAGCTTTCTGAAGAAAACATAGTTTTAAGAAAATATTGAATGTGGCTTTCAAATTTCCTAAATATATCTATATGTATCTATAAGTAGACAGACACAGGAAAAATACCTAATGTCAAATATAAAGATCGGGTCCCTTCTTTGACCCTTCATTTGGGAGCCAAGTTCAGGTAGGTACCTACAATTTCCCAGCTACTCCAGGATGATGACCACTCCTTCTTATCCATTACTCAACTCTTGCATGGGTTTGGGTAATTTCATCAGTTACCAAAACGGAAACACTGGACTCTGATATTGCAAAGCAAATAATTCTTCGAGTTTATAGAGGGTATTTCCACAGGAAACCCCGGGTATCACCTCTCCTGGGTAGACCCAGGCACGTACACCAATGCCTTCCAGTACTGTATTTCCTATACACCAGAGCCAGATTCTAGAAGGAACATTTCTCCATCCCCACTTATATTCCATGGGTAAAATATTAAGTATGTTCAGAAAAAGTGCTCTCCATCTTGGTCAGGCCACCTCTGCAGCACTGCCTCAAGTTTGGGGGGCCACAGCTTGGTTTTTGGGTTTTTTTTTTAAGTTTATTTGAGAGAGAGCAGGCAGGGGAGGGACAGAGAGAGAGTGAGGGAGAATCCCAAGCAGGCTCTGCACTGTCAGTGCAGAACCCAACTCAGGGCTTGATCTCAGGACTGTGAGATCATGACCTGAGCCGAAATCAAGGGTTAGACCCTTAACCTACTGAGCCACCCAGGTGCCCCAGGGGACCACAATTTAAAAGGAGGTATTGAGTGACTGGAGTATGTATAAGGGATATAATCAAGATTCTCAAAGTAACGTCAAATGACAAATGATTGAAAAAGGACTAGAGATGTTTAGCCTGAAAAAGACAGACTGTCTTCTATTCTTCTCATTATAGTTTTGCAGAAAATGTTTGTTTTGTTTAGGAAAGGCTTCTTTTTTTGTTGGATATAAGGAGCCAAGCAGATTTCCATTCCATATAAGGAAGTACTTTCTTATAATTAGAATACACTGCCTTGTCAGCGATAGGGGTCCCCTCCCTGAAAAAATTTTCATTCACCATCTGTTAGCAATACTTTAGAAGACTATTTTGCACTAAATAAGAGGTCGAACTCCTAATCTCCAAGGTAGCTTGAAATTCCAGGTTTCTAATAGTTTATATATTTGGTTAGTTCTAATATACTTAAAAAAAATTTTTTTTGCATGAGAATTCTGAATCATTTCTGGAACCAATAGTTTCTTCTAAAGCAGTTCAATAAGCATCACTTGATCTGATTTGATGTCAGTAGGTATGATTCCCATTACCTTACAGATGGGGTAGTAGATAAAACTCTGAAAGCATGGGCTTCAATGTTTGACTTAAGTTCAAATCTCTACTCCGTTTGTAGCCTGTTGTGACCTAGGCAAGTCTCTTAAGCTCACTAAACTTTAATTTCCTCATCTGTAAAATAGGATAATACTATTTAGCTACAAGATTGTTGTAAGGATTAAGTGGGATAATGAACATAAAGAGCTTAGCAAAGTCCCTGGCTCAAGGAAACTCAATATAAGGCAGCTGTTATTATTAGACAACTCATATGCCCCTCAATGCTCCTGTGTCTGAGCAATGCACTATTGGAAGACGTTCCACGTGCATCCTCGATATCCACATATAGAAGAAGGTGGATGGGGGGCGCCTGGGTGGCGCAGTCGGTTAAGCGTCCGACTTCAGCCAGGTCACGATCTCGCGGTCCGTGAGTTCGAGCCCCGCGTCGGGCTCTGGGCTGATGGCTCAGAGCCTGGAGCCTGTTTCCGATTCTGTGTCTCCCTCTCTCTCTGCCCCTCCCCCCTTCATGCTCTGTCTCTCTCTGTCCCCAAAATAAATAAACGTTGAAAAAAAAAAAATTAAAAAAAAAAAAAAAAAGAAGAAGGTGGATGGGGGAGGGAAAGGACAAAAACCTCTGTGTGCATCAACCATGTATAGATAACTACATCTTAACATACATCTTTGTTTAATTTTTAATTTTGAGATAATTGTGGATTCACAGGAAGTTGTAAGGAACAAAGAGATATCTCGTGTGCTCTTTACACATTACATGCCATTTTATGTAATGGCATTTTTTTATGAAGTTAGTCATTGTTGTCAGGTTTTTCCCCCATCCACCTTACTGATGCAGAGTAGAAATAAATGTTGCTGAAAGCACAGAGAACCCGGGAGAGTGCCCACCCTTGGGACCTGTGCAGTCACTCTTAATTTTTCCCTTTAGCTTGACACATCTCACTCACTGCTGAGGCTTCCTTTCTACATAACACCTGTCCACAGCCTTGTGAAAAGCAGAACCCCTATTCTGGGAGACTGAACTTGGGATGTTGGAAAATGGTGGTGTTGTGGCTCATTGAGCAAAGGATGTAGTTGGTGTTTAACATGGCAATATTCCAATTTCTATTGATTAGATCAATTAATATTCTAGTGCTGAGGTGAGGTAGTATGTTTTCCTTCATCCAAAAACAATTAATTAATCTGTATTGACTGAGCTCCAGGGGAAATGTATCTTAGGATATGCCTGGGGTTGGTTTCAATACAGTTGGAGGCTTTCATGTGGAAAATTCTCTATCTAGCAATTACATGCAATGAGAAAACTTGAAATTCATAAGTGATTCAGTAACTCAAAAGCCATGAAGAGTGCAGCAAGAGCCAAAGAGGGACAATCTGGGCATATTAGTCAATACACCAAACCAATAATTCCCCCCAAATAGCCAATCAACAGAGTCTGTGGAGAGCTTTGAAAAAAAAACACAGATTTTTACACCAAAATGCACCCATCGCAGCCCCTCAGGGTTCTTATCCAGTGGGTTGAGGCTGGGCCAAGGAAACAGCATTTCTCTCCAGCTTCACAAGGGCTCTGATTGATGGCTAAGGGTGAACATTACTGCCTTGAGCACACTATTTCAACACGAGGAGTCTGTGTTCATATTAGAAAAGAGAAAATACACTTCCTTTCACACCTACTCCCAAAATTTTCTGATCACTTTTATTTTAAAATCATTTTTTGCGATGATGATGATTTCCAGTTTTTCAAGTTACTTCTTGGACATTGTCTACTTGGTGGTATTAGTATGCCAATTTCATGGAAGAATATGACAACTTCATCACAAATTTGAAAAAAGAAAAAATACTATACTGTACTGCCAGAATAATTCATTTGTGGTAAAAATTCTCACCAAAGCCAACATCTCCCTTATCCAGCAAGTGGTGATGGTAGATGAAAACAGGGGTGCTTGCCCAGGTACACTTCTACACTGATGAGATCAGTAACTCTTCTCGGGGCACCTGGGTGGCTCAGTCAGTTAAGCGCCTGACCTCAGCTCAGCTCATGATCTCCAGGAGTTCGAGCCCCGGTGTTGGGCTCTGTGCCGACAGCTTGGAGCCTGGAGCCTGCTTTGGATTCTGCGTCTCCCTCTCTCTCTCTGCCCCTCCCCCACTTGCACTCTGTCTCTCTCTCTCTCTCAAAAATAAATAAAAACATTAAAAAAAAAAAAAAAAAAACCTCTTCTTGGCTGCGCTTCTCCTACCCCTGGCCTCCCCCTGACAAACTCCTTTGCACCACCAAGACTCCTGCCCCAAATGCTACCATTAGGTGTATATTGGAACTTCCCCTGTAAAGACTATATAAGGGTTGGGAGTCAAATCTCTGGTATAGGAGCTTCAACACATTTTTTAATTAAAAGCCCATTTGAATATAGAGCTATTACATACTATAGTAATAAAATCAAACATTGCCACTGTCTGTTCTTCAATAGCTTACAAGCATTTTATATTCAGAATCCCCAACCTAGAATTTCAAGAAGCATCCCCTTAGTCTTTGACTGTGAAATAATCTACGTACCATTTTTCTCATTCCCTCTTTACTTCATAGTCTATTTATAACTATGCTTAAAGTGTTAGACTCAAAATGGACAGAAATGGTGCATAAACATAAAAGAACATTAAGTGTGGGGCACCTGGATGGCTCATTCAGTTAAGCATCCTGCTCTTGATTTTGGCTCGGGTCATGATCACGCAGTCATGGGGATTCCACTGCTCAGGATTCTCTCTCTCTGCTCCTTCTCCCCCTCAAAATAAATAAATAAACTTTTAAAAAAAAAGAACATTAAGTGCAAGTAAAAAAGATTAGTCCATAATTTGCAATATTTAATGAAGCTGTCCTCCCAACAAGTTAGAAAGAATGGAGCCTACAGGGACTTCCTTAAGGGGGTTCGTGGAAGGTTTCATGGGGGAGAATGTTCATTTCAGGAAGAGGGTACCTCTTAAGATATGAATCGTCAGATACAAGAGATGAACTGAATAGGGGAAACATAGAACAATTAGATGGAGGCATCTCCCTTATATGCCTAAATGCCCTACACGCCAAAGGCTGGAATATAACGTATGACAACAGTGGTTCTCAAAGTGGGGTCCCCAGACCAGGAGCATCAGCATCACCAGGGAACCCATTAGACATGCAAGTTCTCGGGACCCATTCCAGATCTACTGAATCAGAAACTCTGAGCCCAACAGGTTGTGCTTAATAAGCTCTCCAGGTGATTCTGATGCACGCTCAAGTTTGAGAATGAATGCATTATAAGAAATCAAAATCTGGCAAGTCCGGCCAGATATTTTTTCTTCTCAGGCTGCAAGAATCCAAACCTGTCTTCCCCACTACAGGACAGTCTCTTTCAGCGACCCCTCCCCATTCTCTTACTCTTCTCTTCCTGCCTCCCCTCCTTCCTCCCTCACACAAGTACATAAACATGAACACTCACACACAGCCAGGTGAACACCTGTTCATCATTCAAAGACCTGAAAATCAGCCCTTCCTTTCCTTTTCTTGGAGAGTTTATTTCCTAGGAGTGTGCAGTGCTGAGGCAAGGGGTGGAATTTAAACAATCCCTAATTAAGGAGGACAGCACCACATATTTATCACATTATACTGTTGTGTATTTACCCCTTGTCGCTCTGGATGCATTTGCATATAATCTTTCATAATTCAATTCACTTGTTTAAATCATTTCTTTTATTTTCACTTCTTTATTCGGAAGGGAACGTTTATTTTACAGAGCACTGGGGCCTCCCAGTGGCAATTTTAGGTAACTTCAGATTTTATTCTGGAAGCTTTGGAGGAATGGTATCCAAATCCTTAGCTTTTCACCTACTTGTTCGAAGAATAAGACGGAATCAAAGCAAGCTTTTTATCTGAGGTAGATTATATTGGCACGCGAGCTGAAATGTCCTCAGATGTTGGCTTCGACTTCTTGCATGTATCAGACTCCTCGTTCAGTCACTGGCTTAGCAGAGACGTCAGTCAGCAGGCGTCAGTTTCTGGTCGATGTAAACATTGACCAGGAATACATCCAACAGAAAGACCATCAGAGACCAACATACTCTGCGATTCCTTGTCCTCACTGACCTTGAAGCTTGCTCCCTGGAGTTTCCATCCCTACCATCCTGCCTTTGAAGTGACTGCCCAGGGAAGCCATCTCCCACCAGAAGTTTGAGACACATCGTTTTTCCTCCTCTCGATCCCGGAACATTCCGTGACTACACTGGCTGACGTCACTCTTCAGTGCCAACCTGCACAGTCCTCTGAGCTTCACCCTCACATGACAGCCTCTGAGAACTGCCAGCTTCTGGCACCATGGCAGCACCCGCTGAACCACATGGGCTTACATCCGGCCACCTGTCCAGACCCCTGGCCAGTGTTTGAGGCTCAGTCAGCAACATCAACCCCCCAGAACCGAGGTGCCTGTCATCGGATGAACCTCAGGCCATTTCCACTGAGACCAGCACTTTGCCGTGGAGATGCTGGTGAATGTCCAGTCTCCCTGTCAGAGTCCCTTCGCTCTCTTGTTTGGCTTCAAAAGCCTACACTGCCTGAGTCAAGGCTGCCCTCACCTTGAAAGATTGCTGAAAGGCGGTTTCTGGGAACCGGCATGCTCACATCACCCCAGGGCTTACCTCTGTGCTGAGGCAGTGAGCGTCAGCACCTAGTAACAGGCTTGTAAACACTAGCATCATTGACAGATCGGATGAGGTTTTAAAGTTCAGCCCCGCCCCCTTGGCCTTTTCTGCTGAGGAGTCACCTGAGGCCATCCAACACCCCTCCACTTCCTTCCCCCTGGGTTGTCTTTCAATAAAAGAACAGCTTGGCTTCCACCTCCATGCCGCCTTATACATGGGGTCTTTCTTTACCCCCACACTGGCTATTTGAAGATCACTACGTATCTTTAATCCAGTATTTGTCCAATGTTCCGTGCAAAGAAAAAAGTTAAGTATTTGCTGGGTATATACACACATTTCTAAAATCATACTCTTCATGGCACATTGTGAAAGGGAGTTCATCTCAGTAGTGTTCCACTACAGCTAATTTGTGCTCAGGAGGAAAATAAAGACAATATTCAGTAAATTAGATTGCTCAGAATTAGCTAGAATAAAATTCAAATTCAGGATGTTAATGCAGGGCTCAGAGGGGAAAAGGGACATGAAGCACCAGCTTTGGTGCCACAGGGACCAGGTTCCCATCTCAGTCTACCCACAGGTGTAACCTTGGAGAAGCTGCTTACCACCACTGAGCCTCGGTTTCTTCATACTTAAACTGGGCTAATGCCTCTAGGGTATTAAAAGGTATTCAGTGAGATGCCCTATGTAAAATATCTAAAATAGAGTGCAAAACAGTGAGTATTTCACAAATGGACTTATTTCAGCAAGGGGCAATAGAAGCCACAATTTTTTCCAGGGAGTAGTTCAAATGGGTCACTGTTGGCTGTCTGAAAAGCTTCCCACGTGATGTTCCTTCTGTCCAGAATGCATCCCCTCTCCCCTCACCATCTCCAGCTATACGGGTCACTTATCCAGCAAGCCCTCATTGACTCCCTGGTTGGATGTTAGGTTCTCTCCTACCAGAACAGTCTGTTCCCCACCCCACTCCCCCAGGCACTGATCTCCCTGTCTGCCTGTTCACGTGGAACCTTAGGTCTCTGGGAGGAGTGGCCCATCTACACTGTTCACTTTGTCTACAGCCCCTGCTTGGCATATTGTGAGTTTTCAACAAATATTGAATTAATGAATGAATGAATGACAGCCATCAGATGGCTTCCTGGAAGAGAAAGAATAAACTCCAAAGGAAGTAAAAGGTAGTTGTATTAGTTGTCTTCTTGTAATTGCCTTTAACCCTCCTTGAGTTCTTTCAAAAATATGAAATCTGTTCCTAGTACCTGTAGCTCTTTGCTCTCTCCACTCCGAGAATGCTGCCCGTTCTTATTATATAAATTTATTACAACTGTATAATCATTATACCTAATTATAATCTTATAATTATTCCTCAATTCCTCCTTTTAAAATTTTTTTTTTCCAACGTTTATTTATTTTTAAGACAGAGAGAGACAGAGCATGAACGGGGGAGGGGCAGAGAGAGAGGGAGACACAGAATCAGAAACAGGCTCCAGGCTCTGAGCCATCAGCCCAGAGCCTGACGCGGGGCTCGAACTCCCGGACCGCGAGATCGTGACCTGGCTGAAGTCGGACGCTTAACCGACTGCGCCACCCAGGCGCCCCCAATTCCTCCTTTTAATACATAATTATGAAATGCGTTTATCATGTTTGACATCTAATTCTTAAATTGAATACCTATTAATCACAGAGATCCTAAGGAAGGAGGAAATCCTTGGTTTAAAAACTGTTAATAATTTACTAGATGCAAAGTGTACTTTTACCTCTGAACACCAGGTGGGTAGAAAACATTACTCATGGTTTTTAATCTAAGAATTTCTTACATTTTTATGGCCTGTTGTTTGGGCTTATTTATGATGGTTTGTGACAAAGAGACAACATTTGCCATCATGATTTATACTCTTCCAACAAAGGAAACACAGAAAGAGATAAGAAACCCAAATTAAATCATGACAGTAAAAAAAAACAAAAAACAACACAACAGTGAAGGTAAGGGGCTGACTCATAAAACAAAGAAGAGTATAGCTATATAGGCCGTGGACAATGAAAATATAAAAATTTTCAAACCCTAAACTACAAAATGTAGCATTTACCAAATAACTAGTTTTCAGAAGCCTTGTGTCCTATATTTGTGGCATTATGAAATAACAGCTGGCTATTAAGATATTTGTTAAGGGACTGTTTTAATCTTATTTGGCCATGCTTCTGCTTGGAAAACCAGACAAAATGCTTTGGTATGGTAAAGCGTTAGTGGTGGCAGCAGACAGCCAGTATCTTTTCAAATTTTTTTTTCTTAATGTCATTTATCACAAAATTTGACCTGGACATCTGTTTTCATGTTTAATGATGCTTTTAAATTCCTTGATGTTTGAGCGCCAGTTCTTTTTTTTTTTTTTCAACGTTTTTTTTTTTTTTTTTAATTTATTTTTGGGACAGAGAAAGACAGAGCATGAACGGGGGAGGGGCAGAGAGAGAGGGAGACACAGAATCGGAAACAGGCTCCAGGCTCCGAGCCATCAGCCCAGAGCCTGACGCAGGGCTCGAACTCGCGGGCCGCGAGATCGTGACCTGGCTGAAGTCGGACGCTTAACCGACTGCGCCACCCAGGTGCCCTGAGCGCCAGTTCTAAAACTTGATTGGAGTTCATGTCAAGACAACTGCCTTAGAAACGAGGAAACTGGGAGTGCTGAGAGGTAAAAATCGTCCTGTGAGCTGTCCCGATGAAAGCACAGCTCATGACAGAGGCCAAAGGTCATTTGGGAGGAACGGACATCGGTGGTGTTATGCGTGCCCAGCAGTCTAAACTCTACACAGCTACACACAGTCTGAGGACACACCAGTGTCCAGCCGGAGAACTTTTCATAAAGGAACTAATAGGACAACACAACTAACCGGTGCTAACTAAGGCCCCAACTGCCCCGTTAATACAGCCATGTAAGAATACAGAGCAGTGTCTTCCATTTTATCTGGCACCTGGAAGCAGAGCCGACACTGAAACTGGGCTTGCAGGTAAGTATTCTGGACTGAATTTCACATCACAAACTCAAAAATACCAAAACCCGGATGTGGAAACCATTTGTGAACAATTTCCAGGCTCCAGAAAGAAGACCTAAAGAACTGGATCCACACACACACTCACAAGCGTCTATGGTTTTTAAATCTTGCTTTGCCTGTATCCCCCTGCACTGCGTGAAATTATTTATCTGTTCCAGGCCCAATCTTCTTTCTTATTTTTGCCTTATAATTTGATGGAGGAAAAAAATGCACATATTTGACAATTATTTTCGTCCACATGCAGACTTCATTGAAAACTAAGTTTCAATGAAGGAGGAGGCACAGGATATTAATTTTCTTCTAAGCGTATCAATAAACCCATCTGATCTACTTAAGGCTGACTTTAAATCTTTTATTTCTAGAGGAAACAGGTTGGCTCAGTTGGTTAAGCGACCGACTTTGGCTCAGGTCATGATCTCATGGTTCATGAGTTAGAGCCCCGCATCAGGCTCTGTGCTGACAGCTCAGAGCCCGGAGCCTGCTTCAGATTCTATGTCTCCCTCTCTCTTTACCCTTCCCCTGCTCATGTTCTCTCTCTCTCTCTCTCTCTCTCTCTCAGAAATAAACATTAAAAAAAACATTTTTTTAATCTTTTATTTCTGAAGCCCAAGGTTCCCAGTTTGCTTTCAATGTTAGTACATGTAAATCTTTTCTTGTATGAAAATTCTACCCAGTGGATATGTTTTACTTCCAAAGGATATTCAGAAATGATTTACCTGCCCATACACCAATGGTACTGTTTAAAACAAGTTGGAGGGGTGCCTGTGTGGCTCAGTTGGTTGGGCATCCGACTTCAGCTCAGGTCATGATCTCACAGTCTGTGAGTTCGAGCCCCACGTCGGGCTCTGTGCTGACAGCTCAGAGCCTGGAGCCTGCTTCGGGTTCTGTGTCTCCCTCTCTCTGCTCCTCCCCTGCTCACCCTGTATCTCTCTCTCTCTCAAAAAATAAATGAACATTAAAAAAATAAAATAAAAATTTTTAAATAAAAAAATAAAACAAGTTGGAAACGGTCTCTGCCCACAAAGACCAGGCACTTACAGAGAACTTCACGCTCCTGGAACCCAAGGATTTAAAAAAATTAAATTAAAATAAAATAAAATAAAATAAAATAAAATAAAATAAAATAAAATAAAATAAAATAAAATAAAATAAAATAAATAAAATAAAGTAAAATAAAGGAACATTCTGTTATGTTTCCTTTCCTGTTTTTTCCACAATAATGAATTTATACCATTGGCTCCAAATCTGTTCAGAAGTTACCCAATGCCACAAATCTTTATCCCAAAAAAAGAATATAAATATGGAATAGAAACCAATTTTTTTTTAATTCTGGTTGACAAAAATTAGCACAAGTGAAATAGGACATATCAGTAAATTCTAAAATAGAAGATTTTCGTATAGTATGTAGTTTCCTAACGTCAATTGATACTGGCTGGGGCACAGCAATTTTTTGTGTTTACCTGTGTGTAACATGTACATTTTTCTTAATTTTTTTAATGTCTATTTTTGAGAGAGAGACAGAGACAGAGTGTGAGTGGGGGAGGGGCAGAGAGAGAGGGAGACACAGACTACAAAGCAAGCTCCAGGTTCTGAGCTCTCAGCACAGAGCCTGACGTGGGACTTGAACTCATGAACGGCAAGATCTATGACCTAAGCCGAAGTCAAAAACTCAACCAACTGAGCCCCCCAGGTGCCCCCATAAATTTTAAGCTGCAGAGAATCACTAGCAAGTTGGTACGTCTGCTGTGAAGCAACAACTATTCTGTGATAACCCTCTATTAAAACCTTGACAGTGTGTTTATTCTATTAGAAATCTGGAAAGTCACTGCAAGAATTGGACTAGGTTTTCAGTAGCCTAGTTTAACTTGTCAAAAAATAAGCACACACACACACACAGAAAAAGTGGAGTAAAGGCAAAATTCATAAACTACCTTGGACTAAAGTTAACAAATCAACTCCTAGCCATAAAATAAACTTGTAAGATAGAAAAGACTTCCTCAAATGACATCTTTTGAAATCAAATTATTATGAAACTGAATCTAGACAAGTGTGGAGAACCTAAAGCAAAAAGATAAAAGTAGACACGCACACAGTGTGTGTGGGTGGGTGTTAAAATTTGCAAGTGAATGCTATAAACAGAATAAAACAATGGCTATGGAACGATGCATTTGACAGACTGACAGTTAGGAAAAGAAGAACCATATGGCTGGCTTGGTCCTAACTCCGTCTTGGAAAAGAAGGACACTTTATCCATTCTACCTAAAAATAGCTGGGTAGTGATAGTCAAACATTTAGCAGAGGAGCCATTGTATTCACGTGTTAGCCCTGGATTCCTGCCACCACAGCTAAAACCGTCCTAGAAGCTCGCGAGTCAGCTGTGAGAAGATTTGGAACTCCGCTGACCCGTTTGAAACTGCTGTGGTTTCAAGAGTCAACAGATACTATCGTAATTTGTGGGTGAGGGGCACAAGCTCAAATAAATCCCAAACACACCTATGTGTGCTCCTCATGTTGGCCAGCCTCGGGGCTCCATCCCTGCCTTCTTATCTTTCCTCTTGCTCCATGAACGAGCTTTACAAGCCATCTCTAAGCTGAGGACTCTAACGTTACATCGAACAGCTGGGCTCAAACACTTTAGAATCACCTTTGACTCCTTGGCACGGAGGGAATGTCTGTTGGCTCTGGCTTCCAAATGCTTCTACAAATGACCACTTCTCACCACCTCTAGGGCTCATTCCTGCTGCGGGCTCTGCCCTCCTGGTTACCTGGACGGCTGCCACAACCTCCTAACCGGTCCCTTGGCCACTTCACAGTATTCTCCAAACGGCAGCCAGCGTGGTCCTCACCCGGACTGATGCTGTCTCCCTCTACTGCAACCATCCATCGATTCTCCACTTCACTGGAAAAAAGCCCAAGTGCTTTCAGTGGCCCTAGAGGCAGTGGTGCACACTGTGATGTGTTGCCCAAGTCCCCTTCCAGAAAACTTCTTACCTGGCTGCTCGAAGTGCTGCAGTAGACGGACCTCAGCTGTCAGCATCCTTGGGGATGCCGAAGAGTCACCTCACACGAGGTCACAGAGCCTTCCCAGGGCAGCGTGCATCCAGTGACTGAGTGATGTGGGGTCACCAAGGCCCAACACAGGGCCACTCAGGCCATTCTCAGTTCAGGGCCTCATGGGGCCAGGCCTGCACTGCAGCTCGACCTTCTGTCCCACCCCTTTCCTTTTCTTCCTGATCAAGAACTGGTGAACAAGACACCACCTCAGAGTCTGTTTCTGAAGAAGCCAGCCTGCAGTGACAATCAGACGTGACCTGGCCCCCTCAGCCCCTCTGACTAACCAGCATCCCCCCTCGCCCTGCTCCAAAGCACACTGGACTTCACTGTTTCTGCTCAAGGACTGGCACGCTCCTGTCTTAAGGTCCTGGCCTGGCTGCCCTTTCTGCGTAGAACACACTTCCCTGGATATATGCACCGCTTCTTCCCTCACCTCCTTCCTGCTTTGCTTAAATGTCACCTTCCAAATGCACCTGCACGAACCACCCAGTTAAGGCAAGAAACAAGGAAAAATATAAGGAAGGGCGGTTCTCATTCTCCTAATGTCTTTGCTTACCCTTCTGGGGACTGATCCCATTTTGAAGAGACGACTTCACCCATTTACAAAGGAGCTTGAAAATTGCTGTTCTAAATACATAAAAGCAGTGCAGTTGTGAAGAACACAGGCCCTAGGGGCACCTGGGTGACTCAGTCGGTTAAGCGTCTAGACTCTTGACTTCGGCTCAGGTCATGATCTCACAGCTTATGAGATCGAACCCCCGGCAGGCTCTGTGCTGACAGTGCAGAGTCTGCTTGGGATTCTCTCTCTCCCTCTCTCTCTACCCCTCCCCTGCTCATGTACGCATGCTCACTCACTCTCACTCTCTGTCTCAAAATAAATAAATAAACTTAAAGAACACAGGCCCTCTTCTCAGACAAGCTGGGTCTGAGGCCCACCCTCTGGAGCTGTGTGCTTGGGGCAGGTGACCACCCTCACAGCCCCGGCAAGGCTGCATGTGAGGCAGGGATAATGATAGTCCCTAGACTTCCTAGAAAAGTTGTGAGGATCACACAACTTTATGTAGTAATGGACTGTGAAAACCAGAAAAGACCACATAAATGTCAGGAGTCTCTGGGAGACAGCCCTGTGGGCTGCACAGCCAAAAACCCATTGGGAGTACATCAGCCTCCTTCTTACACATCAGGATCCTAGGAAGTCCTTCTGTCAGCTCTGCTGGACCCTGAGTGGCTGACAACTTCCAGCAAAGCACAGGGCTGGGCTTAGGAGAAGAAGTACCAGCCTGAGGAACATCACAAAAGTGATAACCACCAACCAATGGAGTCTGAACCACTGGTACAGAATCCTCGTTTTTTACCCTCCTTGCACTGACTTTAATTACATCGGTCTTTGTTCTAATCTCTAAGGTCTGTGTGAAGAAAATCATGTAGGATTTCAGGTATCCAGGTCTATATATGTGCATCAGAAAAGCTTTAAACTTTAAAACCAGCCCTGTATCTGGTGATTTGAGTTTAGGAGCCCAAATCTTTTCATGTGTATTTTCAACCCAAAGTTTTTATATTTATTTCTCTCTCTGTGATACAACATAACTGTACATGGCTTGAAAATTAAACAATTACTTCTCCAAAATCTCAACTGTGTTAATGCTGGCCTCCAGTCATTTTTCATTTACTAGAATGAAATGTCCTTGCCTGTAACCTCAGCTCCACATGCATGATTGATTTCAGAGGCTGTGCTCGAGGCCTACCCTGCCAAGGAGAGACCATCGACCACCTATAAGGTGGCACTAAGGAAAACCACAAAATTAATCTCCTAGTTACCATTATATTATGTATCTGCCTTTTCAGATTTACTTGCAGATCCCATTGTAATCCATTTCTTTATTTCTAAAGAATCAGATAAGCTCATGTCTAAAGCAATAGCAATGTTCATTTTAGAGATATTAAAAATTATCCTACAATTACACATTAAAAACAATAGTACCATTTAATAAAATGATAATAATAATAAATGGTGCTATTGAGGGATAAGAAAAGTCGACTGTGTCCTAACCAATGACCACACGGTATGGCTTAGCCATCTTCTAGACTCAGGTGTTATATGTGGGAAAATTCCTGTCTGGGGTGAGGCAAGTGTATGAGGCAAGTGACTTGGGAAAGTCACTGCTACATCAGATCATCCAGGGTCTTCTTTAAAGGAACACTCTTCTGGAAACCACCTTTCCCTTCCTTGCACTCCTCCGGCTTTTCTTCACAGCTTTATACAACTTAATATTCAGGCTGGGGAAACTGGAAATCTCCTCCAGGTCAAATAACTCCTTAAATCTATCTACAAATTTATTTTCTTTCTCCAACCTGAATTTCATGACCCAGAGGATGACGGTAGTTTCTTTGCACAGATGGTCAAAGGTAATGAGGAGTTCTTCCAGGAAAGGATGAGCGTAGACAACATCAGCTGCCAGGATGTAGTCAAAATTGTTGGAAGATCTGGGGAAGTTCTCATCTAAAGCTACACCCCAGGAGAGTTCTTTAACCTGAGGCAAATGCTTACATTTCATTTTGGTGTTTCGGGAAATATTATATTGCAGGTTTCCAAGTAATTCAGGTAAATCTGTGGCAGTCACATGTGCACCTATGAAACAAAGAACAGTAGGAAAAGTAACCCTCGAGGGATAAGGTAAAGCAATCAGGTTTCAGGCCAACATGCATTTACAATTCTGCACAATCGCTAACCCCACGGAAAAGACTGGTCACTACACACAGGAAGGAAATCTCTTCAAAACAGATGCTAAAGTAGCCTTATACATCCCCTTAAAAAAAAATTAGATTCCCATGGTACTTTTGCACTCCATTGCATTTTCTGTTCTCCTGGGGTTTTTGTTTTATTATTATTTCTGTTGTTATTTTCTATTTACTATACGCTAGGAGAAAAATAATCTAGAGAAAGGGAAAAGTCAAAGGATTTGGAAACTCCTGCATCAAAAACCATAAAATACCTAGGAATAAATCTAGCCAAAGAGATAAAAAAATCTATACACTGAAAACTATAGAAAGCTTGTGAAAGAAATTGAAGAAGACACAAAAAAATGGAAAAAAGATTCCATGCTCCTGGATAGGAAAAACAAATATTGATAAAACGTCAACACTACCCGAAGCAATCTACATATTCAATGCAATACGTATCAAAATAACACCAGCATTCCTCACAGAGCTAGAACAAATAATCCTAAAATTTGTATGGAACCAGAAAAGACCCCGAATAGCCAAGCAATCTTGAAAAAGAAAACCAAAGCTGGAAGCATCACAATCCCAGACTTCAAGTTGTATAACAAAGCTGTAATCATCAAGATAGTATGGTACTGGCACAAAAATAGGCACTCAGATCAATGGAACAGAATAGAAAACCCAGAAATGGACCCACAAGTGTATGGCCAACTAATCTTTGACAAAGCAGGAAAGAATATCCAATGGAATAAAGACAGTCTCTTCAGCAAGTGGTGCTGGGAAAACTGGATAGCGACATGCAGAATGAACCTGGACCACTTTCTTACACCAGACACCAAAATAAACTCAAAATGGATGAAAGACCTCAATGTAAGACAATGTAAGGAAGCCATCAAAATCCTCAAGGAGAAAGCAGGCAAAAACCTCTTTGATCCTGGCCGTAGCAACTTCTTACTCAACACGTCTCCAGAGGCAAGGGAAACAAAACTAAAAATGAAATATTGGGACCTCATCAAAATAAAAAATCTCTCACAGCCAAGGAAACAATCAGCAAAACTAAAAGGCAACCGACAGAATAGGAGAAGATATTTGCAAATGACATATCAGACAAAAGGTTAGGATCCAAAATCTATAAAGAACTTATCAAACTCAATACCCAAACAGTGAATAATCCAGTGAAGAAATGGTCAGAAGACATGAATAGACACTTCTCCAAAGAAGACATCCAGATGGCCAGCCGACACATGAAAAAATGCTCCACATCACTCATCCACAAGGAAATACAAATCAAAACCGCAATGAGATACCACCTCACACCTGTCAGAATGGCTAACATTAACAACTCAGGCAACAACATGTTGGCAAGGATGCGGAGAGAGAGGATCTCTTGCACTGCTGGTGGGAATGCAAGCTGGTGGAGCCAGTCTGGAAAACAGTATGGAGGCTCCTCAAAAAATTAAAAATAGAACTACCCTACGACCCAGCAATTGCACTACTAGGCATTTATCCACGGGATACAGGTGTGCTGTTTCGAAGGGACACATGCACCCCCATGTTTATAGCAGCACTATCAACAATAGCCAAAGTATGGAAAGAGCCCAAATGTCCATCGTTGGATGAATGGATAAAGAAGATGTGGTATATATGTACAATGGAGTATTACTCATCAATCAAAAAGGATGAAATCTTGCCATTTGCAACTGTGTGGATGAAACTAGAGGGTATTAATGCAAACAAAATTAGAGAAAGACAAATATCATTTGGCTTCATTCATATGAAGAATTTAAGATACAAAACAGATGAACATAAGGGAAGGGAAGCAAAAATAATATAAAAACAGGGAGGGAGACAAAATATAAGAGACTCTTAAATATGGAGATTAAACAGAGGGTTGCCGGAGGGGTTGTGGGAGGAGGGATGGGCTAAATGCGTAAGGGACATTAAGGAATATACTCCTGAAATCATTGTTACACTATATGCTAACTAACTTGGATGTAAATTTAAAAATAAATAAATTAAAAATAAAATAATAAAAATTAAAGAAAAAAGTATTTGGAACCCTCAATGGAAAAATCAGAAGTCACTGCTGAAATAGGTTATTTCAGTACATAGGTTATTTGCAGTGCATAGGTTATTTGCTAAAAGAATGCTGAGCCCAAGTCATGTGAACCGAAATGAGGGTATATTACATGGGCATTCTGTCATTGAACAGGAGGCACTCAGGTGCAGAAAGAATTTTTAATGCAATTACATTGGAAATGTCATGACATCCATGTTTATGCCCAAGTTTCAGCTTGACCACTTTACAAATATGAATCTTCCCATCAAAAGATGTTTAAAACCTAGCCCTGAAACACACATAGTGTTCCTACAGCCAAGGACCACAGATGCAGGACAGAATACTCGTATGAAGAAGATGTGCACAGCCTCTGAGTGAAAAGCGAATAGTAGTGGTCATTTTCAGGAAGAAATTGGAAGAGGCAAAATTGTAAAAACCAATAACCAATAAAATTTGGCCCTTAAAGTAAAATTTGAGCAGTAGCAGAGACTGAATATAACGTGTAAATAAATCTAGGGACTGGCCAATTCCACATCATCAGACAAGAAAAGACTGGTGTAAGAAATAAGAAAGCAGAACTGGGAGAGAAGTATAGCACAGCCCAGACCAGTTAAGAAACCACTCCTTAGTCACGATGACAAGTTTCTCTGGCCATTGATTATGTTTTGTGGGAAATATGAAACATGCGTATCATTGGTAGAATCAGAGAAATATGAATTGTCACATTCTAGTGTGGGTGGGTCTATCATTTTCAACAAATCTCTTTAAAATCCCAAGATCAGGAAGACCTCCTCCCACCACCACCCCCAACTTCCCAGAGTGAATATGAACTACCTGACTATGAAGATCTTTGTGTCTAGAGAGCAGAACACCATCTGTCTCCATCTTTTGTTATTTGTGTTGTTATACAAGTAGCCTAAAAGGGTCAATTATTTTTAATGGAACAAATGACTTTCTGAAGCACAAATGTGCTCCTGATCAGGAAGCCTTTGGGTACAAATCCAGTAGTACCTCTGAGTACCCATACTAAATGGAATACTGACTTCAGAAAGCAATATCTGAAGAAGCAATTTTAAAATATATATGGAAGACTTCAAGGGTCCTATATTTCCCCAGCATTTAGAAAATTGTAAATTGCTAAATTTTGAATTCCTCTCAAGATTGTAGACTGGCAGGTGTGCACTTCTAAAGATCAAGAAAACCAAGACAGACCTGGGGAGCACCCATCAGAGAAGGCAGCTAAACAGAGGCAATGCAACAGGTAACAACAAGAGAGGAAGTGAAGCAGGCTCAGGCGTATGTAGAGACTGTCACACATTCCATGAGACAAGGGAACACTGGTAAGAGAAGAAGGGGTCCCAGAAAAAGAACAGAGATGAGCTGGGAAAAGAAATTCAAGGGGAAACACCTAAAATTAGAAGCAGACATGATTGATAATACTCCTTCTCTCTTCCAACAGGTGCTTTTTCACGAAAGCACAGGGCTCCAAAACCCAAAAGGAATATCTGGCTGCTCAGGGCTACCAGGGCTACCATTTAAACAAAGATGGCCAGAGCCAGCGCAAGACATCCCCCTGGGCCTTGTATCCCACATGACTCCCCTAGCAGCCAGGAGGCCTGAACACAGCTCCCAGTTACAATACACTCGTGACTTGGTTCTCCATGAGAAGAATTAATACAACTTCACAGAAAATTCTGAAAGAAACCAGTAAGGTGACTTTAAAATTGGCAGTGTTTCAGAATGCCTGGGTGACTCAGTCGCTTAAGTGTCTGGCTCTTGGTTTCAGCTCAGGTCATGATCTCGCGGTTTCATGAGTTCGAGCCCCACATCAAACTCTGCGCTGACAGTGTAGAGCCTGCTTGAGATTCTCTCTCTCCCTCTCTGCCCCTCCCCACTCGCTGTCTCTGTCTCTGTCTCAAAACAAACAAACAAAAAAATAAATAAATAAAATTGGCAGTGTTTCTTGATGAAGCCCATTCAAACAATTAAGGAGCTAAAAATTAGCCTAGGTTATAGTAAACTAGACAGCAAAAGCAAGTAATTGCATCTGATCATGTAATTCTCTGACCCCATTCAATCAAGAGTCCTTACTTACCAAGTAAACTTGCCACGATGGAGACCAGCCCTGTTCCAGCTCCAATTTCAATCACATTTTTGTCAACCATATTATAGTGCTTTACATTTGTTTCCAGAAAATAGCATAGAACAAGGGCCTATGAAAGTTAAAAAAAAAAAAAAAAAAAAAAAAAGTGCTCGGCAAGTAACAACAGAAACTGAAATTAAAGTCTATTAGATAAATACACCATATACACTAATACTATATGTATGTACATGTGTGAACATGTGTGTGTATACGTACACATCACAACAGAGGTACATCCTCCAACAGGTTCAATATTTAGACTAGAAAAAGTCCTTAGGTACTGTTGGGGAGATAAGAGAAATGAAACTATGGAACTCAATTGTGTAGGTTTGATTATCTTTAAATTTTTTTTAATATTTTTTCTTTTTATTTTTGAGAGAGAGACAGAGCAGAAGAAGGGGGCGGGTGGAGAGAGGGAGACACAGAATCTGAAGCAGGCTCCAGGCTCTGAGCTGTCAGCACAGAGCCCAACACGGGGCTCAAACTCATGAACTGCAAGATCATGACCTGAGCCTAAGTCAGATGCTCAACCAGCTGAGTCACCCAGATGCCCCTGATTATCTTTAAAGACAGCAACTTCTGGGGTGCCTGGGTGGCTCAGTCAGTTGAATGACCAACTTCCGCTCAGGTCATGATCATGGCTCGTAGGTTCAAGGCCCGTTTCAGGCTCTGTGCTGACAGTGACGCCTGCTTGGGATTCTCTCTCTCTGCCCCTCCTCTACTCGTGCTCTCTCAAAAATAAATAAACATTTTTAAAAAATAAAATAAAACAAAGAAAGCAACTTCTAATAATAATAGTCATTTCAAAGAAGTGTGTGGGATTGGGGCAGACAGTGGTAGGGGGTGGTCTGTCCCCTTCATGGACAATTGGTAAAGGATTGGTGACATTTTAGAACACTCTGCATGTTGAGACTAATGGATTTCATTATGACTATTTAACTCAAATGGAGTCAGTTTTAATGGGAAATAAAAATGTTTGCTATTGTAAACTCCAATGGTCACAAAACACTGGCAGTGTAAACAGTGCTTGTTGTCAATCAACCCTTCAAGTCAAAAATAGAACTGATTGCTGGAAGTGTTTTCCCAAGTTTTAGTGCTGTTTGAGGTCATAAACTAGAACAATAGAACCTATTTTCTTTCTTCCAAATAGTACACAGTAATGAACAAAACTGGCTGAAAAATCATTGAAAGGTAGCAAATTCTATGTGAAATTATACCGATGGCCAAACGACAGCACCGTAAGAATCCATGGCTTCAGTAATTCGAATCTCATGACCAACAAAATGAAATCCCTCCCAGGAGGTGGTTGTTATTAAACTTGGAACAAAACATCTTGCCATGATCTCTGCAACCACTTTCTTGCTGTCATCATCTCTCTTCTCTGAAAGGAAAAGAAGTTAATGGTTGTGATTGTTGTGTTAGTAAAAACCAGGAAAAAGAACTGATGGAAATGTAGCATTTCTACTTATTCTAAGTTACTTTTGAATATCCATTGACCTTATCTGCAGTATAATAGCAAGGTGAACTATTTTAAAATAACTCATACTACAAGCTAACATTTCATATGTCCACAGCTTTCTGATTTTCACCAAAGTTGAAATCACCATTATTCATTTCTGCAAAGCCATGTGAAACAAACAATAATTGATATTTTTTAAAAAAGCAATGATTTTCAAAGGCTACCAATCTATTTATCTAAAACGAGAGAAAGATTGGCGATGAAACATAAGATCTTGACTATTCATATTGGCTACACAATGCAATTGCAGCTATTTCAAAAATGCATCATAGTATTCCCTTTATGACAAAAGATATTCAATACCACCCAACAATATACCCTTGTATTATTTTATTATTACTTATTTTAAGTACATTACTTTGGGGCAATTAACGGCATCTTAATATCCAGGACACTGCATAAGGTTCATAGGCAACATCACCAGTTACTGAGCACATTTTAAACATGCCAGACCATGTTAAATATATTATATATGTTACTTCATGTAATTTCTTTTATTTCATGTAATTTTTGCAACAGTTTTGTGAGGTAAGGCATTATTCTTTGTACTTTTACAGATAACAAAACTAAAATTCAGAGAGCTTTATTAACTTGACCAAGCTCATGCAACTTGTAAATGAAGGAGCTAAATTTGAATTCTTTTGGTGGCTCCAAAGCTCCTTCTCTACTCCTAAAAAGCTATAATGTAACTTTTAAAAACTAGCCATCTCTAAGAACTTAACAAATTAGTTACGGAGCAAGATACACACCTCTAAGTCTCTATTTCCTTATTTGTAAAACGTGACAGAAGAATCTACATCAAATAGTGTTGGGAGCTTTAAATAAGATGATTCATGTAAAGTGCTTAGCACCTTGACTGCTACCTAAAGCTTGATAAATTATTATCATTATTATAACTGTTATTGTACTTTGGTCATGAAACTAATAATATAACAAGATCACCATGTAAACAAAAATACTGGATTGTGAGGTACCAGACAGAAAATTCTATACTTCCTCATAGAAGCAGAGAGTAGAACGGTGATTGCCAGGGGCAGGGCTAGGGGCAAGGGGGAGATAGTGGTCAAAGGGTACAAAGTTTCCTTTATGCAAGATGAATAGTTCTAGAGATCCAATGTAGAGCATGGTGACTACAGTTAATAATAATGTATACTTGAAATTTGCTAAGAGAGTAGATCTTAAGTGTTCTTATAAAAAGAAAAACAGTAACAACGTGAAGTGATGGATATGTTAATTAGCTTGTCATGTTCATTTCTATATATCTATACATATAGACATATATATCTATTTTACATATATGTAATATATATACATATATATACATACATATATATAATATATATCTATACATATATATAATATATAAGGGTGTGTGTATGTATATATATGTATACATATATATATCTCAAAACATCAATCATACATCTTAAATGTATATAACCTCTATTTAATAGTCGATTATGCCTCAGTAAAGCTGGGGAATAAAAGAAAATTCCAGAGTTAAATAAAGAAGGGGTAACTCACCATGGTGGTGGTTACTAAGGGATGTCTTCACAAAGGAACTGTCTTAAGTTTAACCTTTGATCTATGATTTGCATTAACGGAGAAGCTATTTATTTCTTATACCAATCGTTAAATTCCATTGACTTTTCAAGTTTTGTTTCTGTGCTTTTGAGTCTCGCTAGTCCTTCTGGCCACTTCCCCCACCTCAGCACTGAATCCGGGTCTAGTTCTCTTCAACATAGTTCTTAACAGGTAAAAGAAGAAGGAGGGGAGGGGAGGGGAGGGAAGAGGAGGAGAGGGGAGGGGAGGGGAGGGAAGGAAAGGAGGGGAGGGGGAGGTGGGGAAGGAGAAGGGAGGGGGAGGGGGAGGGGAGGAGGGGAGGAGAAGGGAAGGGGGAGGGGGAGGGGAGGAGGGGAGGAGAAGGGAAGGGGGAGGTGAGGAGGGGAGGAGAAGGGAAGGGGGAGGTGAGGAGGGGAGGAGAAGGGAAGGGGGAGGGGAGGAGGGGAGGAGAAGGGAAGGGGGAGGGGAGGAGGGGAGGGAAGGAGGGGAGGGGAGGGAGGGAGGGAGGGGAGGAAGGAAGGAAGGAAGGAAGGAAGGAAGGAAGGAAGGAAGGAAGGAAGGAAGGAAGATACAGACAGATATACATACAACAGTGGAGTCTTGCCTGATGAGAGTGCATCATGACCTGATGGGGATGATTAACTCACACCTCAGTCCTGAGATCCAAAAATAAGCAAGTAAATAAACAAATAACAAATACAAGTATTTCCAAAAAACTGGGAGCAGTATAAAAACTTCTCTTTCTGGTCTTCATAGAAAATAAGCTCCTGCTAGAAAATTTATTTCCCAAATCTCAAAAAGTTAAAAACTTTCACAGTTTCCAACATTGCAACTATTCAAAGTTTTAAAACAGATGCACCACTCAAAATTAAAATGTCATAGAATCCTAGAATGTCAAGATGGAAAACACCTCAGATACCTTCTAGCCGAACCTTACACCTAATTTGGGAACCTCATGTTCCTGTTGGGTGTAAACTACATAGTCAGCTTGTGCAACCTCTTTCAGCATTTCCAATGAAGATAAATGTGCTACTTCACGAGGTGCATTTAGAAAATGTGACTATTGAAAATTCTTCTCAATATTAAGCCAAAATCTGACACCAATTTTTGTGTCTATTATTCCTAAAAGTAAGCTTCATGGTGAGCAAACTTCTATTTTTAAAATGTGTTCCAAAATTTTAGCAAAGGGGAAAATATGCAAATACATACATGGCCCCAGTGCCAGTCTTAAAAATTCTGGACTCAAGAGTATGTGAAAGCCTCAAGTGGCTTTCAAACTTCTCCATTGCACTGAGGCAAGAATAGAAGTGAGAGTCTTGAGTCCCTGAGTCCTAAGAGAAGATGTTATTGCCAGCTCTGTCCTCTTAGCTTCAGTAACATCATTCCCTAGTGTTCGGGGAGCAGAATGGCTAGATGGAGGTAGATCAAGTTTGACATTGTTGAAAACTTTCTTCAGAGGCCACAGTCACAGGAAGGACTTCCTGTCAACATGATTTCCCGTCCTAAATTCTGTGATCCTTCAGTAGAGTCCTTCCAAGGATCCACACAGAACCAGGTATCACCCCCAAAACACTCTAACTTAACAGCACACTATAGGAAGGACCCAGTCTACACTCCAGTCTACAGCACCACAAACACTGACCCTTGGCAGAGATCTAGAAAAACTTAAGAAATGAAAAACCAATACTTTTAGTAAAAGCCACCCTTGTAATCAATCGCACTGCACTTTTTCAATGATGGCATGCATTCACATGCAAGAAGGACTCTAAGAACCAAATAATGTTGGTAATATGCTTTTCTTGAACTTTAACTTTCATCTCATTATATTCACATGCCTTGCTAAAATGGGGTAGGGAAGGAGGCAGATTTGCTGTGGATGTTCTTTAGGGAAAAGCAGAGAACATTAATTGCTTCCCTGACCTTTAGCTGAATGTGCCTTCTTGGACCTCCTAGCATACTCTCTGTAAATGCAGTGCTTTCTGAGAAGTTACCCAAGGTATCAGGGATTAATAGATGTTAGAGTACACTAAATCCCAGGAGTGTCTCCTAAAGTTCCAATCTTTGATATAAAAACTTTGCCAGTGAATATTTACTGCTACAGCCTGACATCTCTGACGTTGCACTTTCTTTTAAAGGTTAGTAGACCAGATTAGTGCTGCTGTCCTAACAAGAGTGTAATAGCAAATGATTCCTGTTTTTTACAGTCTTTCTAAATAAACAAAACTAGTCATTTTTTTAAGAATGACTACAACTTTACCTTCATAAAGAAGGGAGATCTAAAAATATAGATGTGAATATATTATTATAATCAAATTATTTACACTTTCCAAAATAAAGGATCTCCAAAGAGATTAATGAAACAATAGCCACTATTAATTGCTTATATACTTAAAAGAGTACAACTCTACCCATATGTGGTCATTCAAAATTAATTATATACCTAGGATGCTATGTATCATACAGAAAATATTGTCAGGTTGAATAAAATTTAATTGATAATGTTTTATATTAATATTTTCTTCTACATTTAAATAATATACAAATACTATAAGCATTCCTTAAGAAGTAAGTCTCAGAAAAATTTAGTATAATTTATAACAGGAAACTACAATGTACCAAATTTGGCTCTTTAAAATAATTTGTCTAGATGTAATATGTAGGATTTTAAAAGTTGGGACACCTGGGTGGCTCAGTCAGTTAAGAGTCTGGCTTCCACTCAGGTCATGATCTCACTGTTCTTGAGTTCGAGCCCCATGTCAGGCTCTGTGCTGACAGCTCAGAGCCTGAAGCCTACTTTGGATTCTGTGTCTTCTTCTCTCTCTGCCCCTCCCCCGCTCATGCTCTGTCTCTCTGTTTATCAAAACTGAGTAAATGTTAAAAAAAAAAAAAAGCAAATACACCCACCCACACACACGCAGTTATTTCTATCTTAAAACTTTGCTGTTTAAATCTATTTAAAGATTTAAATAACAATTTTAACAGTAGTTATTTATTTAAATCAAAAGACATGTTTAATATTAAGTTTTAGCAATATCACCGCTTTGATGACAAGAGCCTCTGAACTGAAATCCAGTGGAAAGAGCTGCGTTAGTTATAAGGGCATTCTTACATAAAACTTGTAATAAAAAGGAGAAATCTATCCTCCAAACATAATATTCAAAGAATATGTTTTTTAAAATACATGCTTATGTGGCGCCTGGGTGGCTCAGTCCATTGAGTGTCCGACTTCATCGCAGGTCATGATCTCACGGTTCCTGGGTTTGAGCCCTGAATCGGGCTGTGTGCTGACAGCTCAGAGCCTGGAGCCTGCTTCAGATTCTGTGTGTGTCTCTCTCTGCCCCTCCCCCGCTCTCTCATGTGCTCACGCGCTCTCGCTCTCTCTCTCTCTCAAAAATAAACGTTTAAAAACAATTTTTAATAAAATAGAATGAATGCTTAGTTATTTGTTGAATATGGGAATGAATCTTAAGAAGATTAATGAATCAATAGATATTCTTTGGCCTTTAGTTAAGATTTGAAGAGAAATTTTTTCCAAAAAGTAGTATCGTTATCATACAATGGAATTCTAATTTATATTTCTGAAGAATATTTTTTCCACACATATTCTCCCCTTGTTACCTAGCACTTAGGCCCTGGGACAAGTAACTAAAACTGAGTCATGTTACACAAAATGTTGAATCTTGACTTTCCGATACGAAAAGCAGAAAGCTTCTGATTATCTTTACTTTTAGATAAAAGTTATCTACTATAATCTTAAGAGTATTATTAATGAATTTAATATTGAAAGAAATATCAAAACAAATTATAAATAAAACATAATTAAGACAGCATTACAATTAACTATGTTGCTATTTCGGGCTTACCTATTTGAATGCTCTTTGATACAAAAAAGTCTTAAGCACCATTTTCCTGCTATTAAAATCTTTGCTGACAGGGAATAAAATCTACCAGGTGCTCTTGTTCTCCTGAGAATTAAAGGTGTTTCAAGTATGAAGTGAAAATTAGCAGAATTCTGCTACATTATGATGATGCTTTTCTTAAGAGGAAAATTCACTTCAGAGACTGGATTGTAGTAAGCCTTCAAAAACAGGAGCTCTGTCTAGATTCTTCTCTTTTATACTTTTAAGGTCAATAACAACAGTAATAAATGGAAGGGTCAGATCACAGAAGTACACCCTCCCCCCCCCAAAAAAAATGCCTTTAATAGCTCTGACAGGTGAATTTAAGCTTCCATTTAAGGGTTGTCATGAAAACCCGTCAGCAAAATTTAAAGTAAAAACCCCTCTACTAAATGAAAGAGCCTTGTCATTCAACTGAATCTTCTATTCAAAGATGAATGTCATGTGCTTTTTAGAAATAGCTAGAGATTAAAAAAAAAAAAAAAGATGTTAAAGATTTTATTTTCCAATTAGTAAATGGTCACAGGCTAACCTGAAAGAATTCTGGATGTCTCAGCAATGTCAAGGTCTTGGGCCTGATGTTAAAACTAATCCCCGAGAAGATTTCACAAATATTTTTTGTCTGGAGTTCTGCTTAGTTTCAAGAATATACAGAGGCTGTCACTTTGATGCAGTGGATCAAATGAGGTTACATTTACAGAAGAAAGACAATTCGCCCTTTACTAGATGGCTCAGGATGCAAATGGAAAGGAAAAAAAGAACCAAAATTAGTTGTACTCAAAGTTTGCTTGCTGGGATCCCCATGGGGACAGACACCTAAACAAATGTGAATGAAGTGTGACAAGCACAATAAAAAGTATTTCTAAAGTGCTCTGGGAAGCACCAGTAGTGGGCGAATCTGGAGAAGCTGTTCTCAAGGAGGAGGGAAGAGGTAGGTGGCCAGGCAGAGAAGGGAGGAAGCAAGGTCAAGGGAGAGGAAAGTTCCCGGGGAGTGGTCAAAAGCCCCCCAGAGTTGGTGTAAAAGGTGCATGTTGGGGTGCTGTAGAAAATAAGTGGTTGCAGGGACAGGTTGGGGTTGGACTTGTGGGGACAAAGGGAACAAGTGTGTGCTTCTCAGGTGAGGAGCTGTGGCAGGAATTGACAGGAGCAAATTTAGCTCTGACAGCAGCAGTGAAGGCTAGGTGGAAGCTGATTAGTAGAACACGATTGCAATGATCCTGGCAAGAGCCGCAAGAGTTGAACTAGGGCGACACTGGGTCCAGGAGCCAAGCCTGCTTTCGCGAGCTGTAGAAGTTGTGGTAGATCCTCCCCTCGAGGGTAGCAATGGACATGCAAACGTGACACTCACCCTGGTGTTCTGAAGACGTCTGAGGCAGACTGTTATTTAAGAGTTATGTTTATTCAACACGTGGAGGATGTGTCAGTTTAGCAAATAGTTGTTCAGGCTGCTTATGAATGATTTCTCACATTAGTAATTATATGTGCGGTCGTACTCCCCCTACTACGTAAAATTTATCACCTCAGACTATAGTTTGATATGTCCCCTAAACAGCAATACAATTACTAAAACTTTCTTCTTTATATATTAAGGTAATGTGGCTTATAAAAGCCATTGACCCAACTCTGGAAAGATTTATAAAGATGCTTGTGGAAGGTTTTCACCTGATATCCCTACAGAATACAGTATACTTGGTTCTGAAAAGAATCAACTGACTGGGGACCAGAAACAGATCATTCCTAATGAGCAAATTGTAAGTCCAGCCAATAGCCCCAGTTAGAGCTAATTCATTCATCCACTCATTTTACTGAGTACCTGGGCACTATGAATATAAAGATAGGGTAACACACACCTGTTATAATAGAGATCTAACTAGTTCACTCAAAAATAGAAAGAGAAAGCTCAGGAAAGCAGGACCTGAGCCCTGATGATTATGAGTCCTGGAGTCAAATGAGAGAGGGCAAGACGTCATGCAGAGAAAACAACATGTGCAAAGGCCCATTGGCAAAGACTCTTGACCAATTTTCCGGTTTAGGAAACTCTGAGAACTAAAATGAAGGATGAGTGGGGGTGGGGGGCGGGGGGTAGCAGGAAATAAAATTCTTAGGTCATGCTAAGAAGTCTTGATTTTGTCCTATTGAAAAGAATGAGACACTGAGGAATTTTTTTTTTTAATTTTTTTTTTCAACCTTTATTTATTTTTGGGACAGAGAGAGACAGAGCATGAACGGGGGAGGGGCAGAGAGAGAGGGAGACACAGAATCGGAAACAGGCTCCAGGCTCCGAGCCATCAGCCCAGAGCCCGACGCGGGGCTCGAACTCACGGACCGCGAGATCGTGACCTGGCTGAAGTCGGACGCTTAACCGACTGCGCCACCCAGGCGCCCCGACACTGAGGAATTTTAAGCACAAGGCAAATATGACAAGATTTGAATTTTTGAAAAGATCCTGCAGCTATAAAGAAAGATGTACAGAAGATAAGGAGGGGGAGCTGGCCTAGAGTAGGGGCAGCCAGGTGGAAGACAGCTATGACAGTCATGAGAAGAAATAATAAACACCTGAATCAAGGTGACTGACGCTGTCAGGGGGCATGAGGAGTCGGGAAACAGGAGTCGGTAAAATTGATGGGAGATAGTGATGAAGGGTATAAGGAAGGACCAGGCTGATTCCAGATTTCTGGGTAGCCAGGGAATGATGTTGCCATAAACTGAGACAGAAAAGATAGGTTGGGTGGGGGTGTAAATCTGCAAAAGGCAAAAAAATCATGCAGATTATCCTGCAGTAGGACATGCTAGCCACAGAGCTGTGTTGTTCAGACTAAGGGAGCCTGCCGCCGGGACCATAGCTGCCTGACAGCTCCCGCTGTGTCCCTCAGAAGCCATGTCTCCCCTTGGGGCTACCCGCTAAAGCCAGCCCGCTCCCATTCCACAGATGACCCGTACCTAGTGGGTGCCTCGCTCCCTCTCCTCTCGAACACGTCAGACCTGCACCGTGATCTGATGGCTTCCCCCTGCCCACTTCTGTTCCTTCCTTCCTTATTCTCCACAAACACTTCCCCCGGTAAATCTCCTGCAACATTTAATCCCATTTTGGTATCTGCTCTGATCTGACACAGCAGTAAGGCTGATTTGGGAGTCGTGCACAGAAATCACTGAGCCTTGGGTTAGGACTAACCTGTTCCAAGACTATTTTGTAACACATTGCTATGCGGGCTAACAGCTGGAGAGTGGCTGTTGAGAGGTAGGCAACATAAGATATTTTGAAAAGTTAATGTGGATTAGGTGTTACGCGGCTTGGACTCTTGATGTAGCATTAGAAACCAGATAGAGGATGTTTTAGTATCTACCACAGTCCTAACTTTAATCTGTGTATAATTTAGGTGACATCCTAGAATTCTTGGACCTTCAGGACAGTGGCAAAATAGAAGAACTGGGCTATGGGTTTGCTCCATCTTTTCCAAGCACAAGACACTTAAGTTTAAGAGTGAGGACAGGGAAAGTCAATATCCTTTAGCACCCAAGAAGTGAGTGTTCCACTGGTTAGTGGAAGTCTTTCCAACAAAATGCCATCTGATTCTCATGCCCCAGCAGCACACACTTACTCTGCCTGTGAACATATTTTTAAAGCTTTAATTGGCTCTGTAGATGATTATGGGGTGTGTTTTCTCATGTTATAAAATATTTTAATACTAGTTCTGTCTCAACCTTACCTTGAACCCCTTCCACTTCCTTTGTAACTTGCCAAATTATTGTACGCACAGTTGAAACCAAGTATTGTTACTAATGATAATGATAATGACGAAATTTTATTCATAAACTGCACAGAAATCGCATCTTCATTCAAATCACCTAAATGGCTGGATTTTCCAAGTGATCATGACTTTAAATGTTTAGGTTTGCAAAAATCACTACAGTAAAACTGTTTGTGTAGAAGCCACGTAGGCTGCCAACACTGGGCACCCACCCAGCTCTCTTGGCCTAAAGATATGCTCACCTAGGTAGAGGCCACCTGGTATGCCTAAAAAAGGAAAAATTAAAAAAGCAGGACTACATTTCATAGAAAACTTCCACAGTGTATAGACAAAGGAGAGAGAAGAAGAAAGAAGCCAAGATAATTAAATTTGTATGACAAATGTTCTACGAAAACATAGTAGTCACTCCTCCAAGGCGGTCAAGAGTGTCTGTCTGCACTTTTATCTCAAGGCAATGGGGACAGTTGCATTACACAACCCATGAAAAGTCACTCTTGATACTTAAAATGATGTAAAAATCAATTTCAAATAACTACTATTGCAGCAGAATTCAAACTTAAATTCCTCTATCCTCAGAGATCAAATTGCATGATGTACTTTTCTCTAATTAATACATCAGAGGAACCATAAACATAGACTTAAAATGTTTTTCTATAAGTCTAAATCACCTTTCATGCAGGCATTTATAAAAACTTGCAGCCCTACCTAAAACTACTTTTATCTCTCCTCCTATCTAAAAAGAAATAACTTAGAAATCACAGTCATGTATTTAGTGTGTAGCACGTGAGGAAAAATTTATTCTACTTTTTCGTATTTGAAAAAGACTCCAAGTACTTAGCAAGTCTATATATCTAATTTGTCTGTCAAAATTATCTATAACATATCATCAGGACCATAGGTACAGCAGTAGACATCACACATTATTATAGATTTTTTCAGGTTAGCAAATACAAGCCAAGATACAATATGCAATTGATAAGTCCTAGTTCTCTTTAAGACATTAGGGAACACTGGGGCGCCTGGGTGGCTCAGTCAGTTAAGCAACTGACCCTTGATTTCAGCTTAGGTCATGATCTCATGGTTTGTGAGTTCAAGCCCTGAGTCGGGCTCCACACTGACAGTGCAGAGGCCGCTTGGATCCTCTCTCCCTGTCTCTCTACCCCTCCCTGCCTCTCTCTCTCAAAAATAAACTTAAAAAAAAAAAAAAAAAAAGATGCTGGGGTGCCTGGGTGGCTCAGTCAGTTAAGTATCCAACCCTTGATTTGGGGCCAGGTCATGATCTCATAGTCATGAGATCAAGCCCCGCATTGGGCTCCACACTGGGCGTGGAGCCTGCTTGGGATTCTCTCTCTCATAAATAAATAAATAAACTTAAAACAAAAAAGGCAAGACATTAGTAAATACCACAAACGTAAGCACTTATATTCTATTAGTTGTTTCTCTTCTTAGAATTGGCTAAATTACATAAAGAAACATAAAATAATTTACCTTTTTGAGTTCCTGAATCCATTAAGTGATGAACTAATGGATGGCTATATATTGACGTTTTCTTGATCATTTCTTGAAAACTAGGCAAATAATATAATAAAATATCAAATGGTAATAATTCAAAAGTGTGTTAAGTGCTTTTATATTTACCTAATAAAGCTTAAGTAACATCAAATCTAGTATAGAAAATTCAATTAAAATTTCATATATTGATAAATCAGGATTTAAGATAGACCACCAAAACACAATCTACGCAATACAAATAAAAATTCGGACAGAGAAGAGTCAGAAGTTTCAGAAGCTACTGGAGAAAGAAAACATCCTTCACCAGGGACTACCTTAGCTATCACAAAAAAAGGCATCATCTTTATACTGACTGGTCAGATAGCAATCTTAACATTTAAGAGGTGATTAAAACATTGGGAGAAAATGGATTTTGTTCAGTGTAGTGAAAACCACAGTTTTCATCTGAAACAGCAGTAGATATAAAGTTCACTTGTTTCCATCACTGTATTAGTAGGAAGTACCCAGGTTCTAATAGCTCAACCACCAAATGGGCTTTTTAAGTAGCTTCTACTTTGAAGAACCAAATATGTTTAAAATTAATTATTCTGTGCCTCTCAAATAGAGCATATCCTGTGAACAAGCTGAAACAAGCTGTTATTCCAATTTAGGGAAGAACTGATTTGATGTTTTTCATCTCAGTTTTGGCTCCTATCATACATAATCCCTGTAATACCATGGAGTTATACAGCACTCCGTTCTTCCGGGGATCCCCAATCACTTTTCACAGCCACCACATTTTTCTTTGCAGTATGCCTCAATAAGTTAGAAGACCAATTATTTTCCCTACAGTTGACAAAGAAAACAAAAAGTCAAATGACATCCCCGCGGTCGCTGGTGAAACAACAGCAACAGTGGCCACGCGTTCTGTCCCCGACTTCGTTCCTCTTCCACTAAAAGACGCAGTGTTTATTACACATGTCTGCCTAAAGCTCAACATTTATTAAATGTGAAATCCAGACATACCTAAACAGGTGGGCTGAGTTTCTAGAAGTTTAAAAAGTATCATCCACAACTTTTGTTTTGCTGGAGAGACCACTGAGGATGCATGAAAGGCGAGCCCAGAAGCACGCACTTTGCTACTGTATACACTGGCAGCGAGTCCTTGTGGAAGGGATTAGAATCCTGACAGCTGCGGCTTTGGGAGCCTCTGGGTATACAGCAAGGAGGCTGGAATGCCTGTAAACAAGGGGGCTGAAGAACAGCAGGAACATTCCATGCGCATGTCTCATGAGTAGAGCTAGAGCCAGTAGGCGAATATAAACCACTTGGACAGGTCCGTGAAGACTATGTGAGCAAAGTGATCCATTTTTGAACCTCAATGCCAAGAGTTATGTAAGACTTCACAGCTGTAATGTCCTGTGACGCAGAGGCCGCGGACTGTTTAGGTCACCTGCCCGGGTGTGAACATCATTTTTAGAATCACACAACCACGCCAGAATGTTAGAGAATGTGCTCTGGGCACAGGCATCAAGTTTCAATTCCTTCCTGCTCAGACTAAATAGGAAGGCTGAGGGTGCATGTTCCCTGTGCACCTGCACATGTATACACCTGGCTGCACTTCAGAGCACGTATACATTTCCCCAGGCACTGAAAATGCCCTTAAAAAGAAGTTACGATAGGTAACAAAATAGAGCAATATTATTAAGGTAAACAAACCTAGCGGACTGTGGGTAGATCTTCTAAGAAATACATTATATACCATGATGTATATACAAAGTTGACTTGGGGTCATGTTAATATATTGGACAGGACTAGCAGTCTGGGAACCTAATTTTAATTAGTCCTGTCAATAATCTGCTTGTGATTTTAAGCATTTAGTTAATGTGTTCCTTGGTTCTCTCATCTATAAAACAGGGATGTAAAAGGTACGCAGTATTTGTGGGATGAAAAAATGGCAGGTAAAAAAAATATTCCACAAACTGCAAAACCCTAAACAATGAAAACTATTATTCATAGGTGGTTAATTCTAGGCAGAGGGCATTCTCTCTCTTTGGCTTTCTTTAAAACAAGAATAAAGAACCATTTGGTGAATAAAAATTACCTGTCTAGGGGCGACTGGGTGACTCAGGTAAGCGTTAGACTTCGGCCCAAGTCATGATCTTGTAGTACATGAGCTCAAGCCCCGCGTCCGGCTCTGTGCTGACAACTCACAGCCTGGAGCCTGCTTCGGATTCTGTGTCTCCCTCTCTCTCTGCTCCTCCCCCGCTCACGTTTGGTCTCTCTCTCAAAAATAAAGAAACATTAAAATTTTTTTTTTTTTTTTTAAAACAGAACCTGCCTTTTTCAAGGGGTTGTTTAAAAGATCACGAGACCGGGGCGCCTGGGTGGCGCAGTCGGTTAAGCATCCGACTTCAGCCAGGTCACGATCTCGCGGTCCGTGAGTTCGAGCCCCCGCGTCAGGCTCTGGGCTGATGGCTCAGAGCCTGGAGCCTGTTTCCGATTCTGTGTCTCCCTCTCTCTCTGCCCCTCCCCCGTTCATGCTCTGTCTCTCTCTGTCCCAAAAATAAGTAAACGTTGGAAAAAAAAAATTAAAAAAAAAAAAAAGATCACGAGACCTCAGTGCTGGATTTCTTAAGAGGCAGAATCCCTAAATCGATGATTTAAAGTGACATGATAACAATGATCACTTCAGTTACACTGAACTGTCTGAAAAGTACATGGATACTTCTGCCTCCAACTGTAAGTAGCTTATAGCCTACCTCTGCTTCTGAGAACTAGAAAAGCAAATTACACACACACACACACACACACACACACACACACACACACACACGAGAGGTCATCAGAGAGTTGTCAAGGCAACCAAGAATTCCAGGCTTTTGCTGACTATTGGGGTAAAGAGGCCGAGAGGGCAAGGGGAAGACAACAGGGAGGGATGCCAGTGGAATTTCAGGAGATCTCACAGAACCCAGGAGACAAAGTACAGTGTTTGGGGCCAGCAAGGTGGCCAGGAATTGGGAGCCCAAGATCCCAGGAAGCACAGAGAAATAAACCCCACACTCAGCACTGACTCTCCACTCAAGGCCTTTGCTCAATAAGATGTTTAGGGCAAGAGGCTAACTTCCCAACCAAAGAGTGGCTAGAAGCAGATGTAGCAGGGACCTAGCAGCCTAGGTGATGGCTGATCCTGGGACCCTGAATGACCTCATGGTGGACAGCTGCCCAACCAGCTCAGACTGGTCATCCTGTTGACTGGGAGATGAATAATTGTCCAGCTTATCTAGGCCACTGCATATGAACATCTCTTTGCTACAGGAGCTCAGCCTTCACCCCAGCTATTGTAGGGCAAAACAAATGTAAATTATCTATTAAAGACAACAAAATTCAATTTTAACAAAAGTACTATCTACAAACACATATGCAGAAAACTCCCAATTATTAGGTAGCTTTGAGAAATGAGGATAATATGAAAAAGTTAATGTCCTCCCATCCCATCCCCAAAAAAGTGTTCTGCTTCAAATGCCTCCAGAGAAAAGAAGCATTAAAAACAGATCTGAGTATTACGTGGAAGCCATGGTTGACTCCAGAAGAAAGCTGCTAGAGAAGACTGGTAGAAGCAGACAAGATATTTCAAATTGGGAAAGAATAAGTAATAAGCAAGGAAAAGCAGCAGCTGCAGATCAACTATTTGAGAAGTTGGGCTAAAAGGTGAAAATAAACAAAAGCCTAAAAAAAAAAAAGCAGCCAACAGTCAGTCAATGGTTGTTGAAAGGTATCTGTATTTAGCATTCATTGGTAATGATGTCGATTATTTGAAGGCAGAGGAAGAAAATCAGTCAAGATGGAAAGACCAAAGATGTCAGAAAAGACACAGACTTGGGAAGACAGTACCTCTGAAGGCCAAAGAACCCAAGCTCAGCCTGCTCTTCACCATAAGCAATCAGAACTTTGAGAGCCGCTGTTGGGAGAGGTCTCAGCAGGAGCAACACTAAAGTAACCGTGGCCAGGACGCTCTAGAGGAATGTCTCTATCAACAGTAATCGACCTCTGGAAGCCACCCCTGAAGTCACCCACCTACACCGGTTCAGCCGCAGTCCTGAGCCCCCACAGCCACTTACACACAAGTCGGCTTGTGACAACCAAATCATCTTAAAAGAGAAACATTACGGTACAGAGGCTCCCGTATACAGTTAATACTCACAGGGGAATCACGCACCCCATTCCAGCTTCCTCATTATTTTGCTAGAACCACAGCAAACATACTTTTCAAAGGATGTGGCAGCAAAGTGAGGTTCCCTCCTGCTATCCTCTTACATGGCCGCTGAGGAAAAAGGGGAAGGTGCAGAAAACAGGACTTCACGTAGTTGTGGGCAACTGCCACTGTTATGGAATAAGAAATAAGGAGATCTTTCTTCTCATCTGGGTCGGAAAGTCAGGGGGAATGCATATAGACACTGACCACTGACCAACAGAAATCCCTTCCTTTCTGTCAATGCTGTCAGAAAGCATCAGACACCGTATGATAATAGAAACATGAACAAAGACTGTGAGTACAAGGAAATACTCAATGACGTGGAAAACACTAGAAAAACATATCAGAAAACAAGTAACTGTCAAGCTCTGCATCCATAGTTTTACAAACCACACAATAAAAAAATTGTGCAAATACTTTTAATTGTACTATTTCATCACAACAAATTCATTACGAGATGTTAAGTTGTACCCGATGACGGAGAACACACTGGTTTAAATTAGCTTTTCCTCTTTCTCCCTCTGGTACCTCTCAGTTTGCCCTTTTTCTTCCCAAACACAGATCTGGCAGTCACCAGCACTGGTGCTGTCCCCGCTCGGTCATCATCACTAGAGCTGCTGCTGGTCGAGTCTTCGTCGCGGACAGGAGCAGGGCGCCCTGCTCTTGGCAAAGCCGGACGGCTGATGGGGAGCTCCTCGGCTGCTTTCCCCCTTTGCAGGTTCACCAAAGATACATACTCAGCATCCTCCCCAGAAGACGCCCCGGATGACGGCGAGAGGCAGGTGCCCCCCAGAAACCCACCACATTTATTCGCTTGCTTAGGATCTGAAAGCCTCTTTCTTTTCAGGTTTGATGACTCTTTCCGTTTATTTGCCATGCATCTCTTCTGGGTTTTTCCTTGTGCCGTATCCGGGAACTCACAGTCTTTCTCCATGGCAACAGACACCGCTTCTATTTCACTGGCCTCTTCTTCTCTTTCTTTTCTCAGCATACATGTCACAGCTCTGTTAAGTCTCTGGCTCCTAATACCCTTAGCATCTCGTCTCTCCTGTTGAGCTAATCTAAAGAAAGAATCAATTCGGAGCTGTGTCTAAAAAAATGAAATGAAATAAAAAATCAGCCAAGGAGGTAAACTTTCTAAAGCAAATCAAAGAGTTCCACCTTGATCACCAGCTTCGGAGGGCTGTTTCAGAGAATATGAATTCATTCTCTCTCAAAAGCCAAATCTCTCCTACGTGATTTGCTGGAGATAGGTTTTATTTTTCTAGATCATACTTAAAGCAGTACTTGTACCACCTCTGTCACCCCCAAGTCCCCCGTACACAGCTCAAATAAGAACCCCCTTCCAAGGCACGTAATGAGACTGAAATATTTCTCAGTAGCCAAAAAGACCACCTCCTCCAGGAGCAACACAGTGTCACGGGTCTGTTTCCAAATTTCACTCTTCCTTTCTTTTGAACTCATCATCCTCATGCGATACACTGAGGAGACAACCTCACAGCATATTGGGAGTCGTAGGAAATAGGCATGTGTTTTGGTTAGCAAACCCTCTTCTAGGAGGACAGTTGCATTCGGGAAAAGTTATATGCCTAATGTTCATCACACCATTATTTAGGAAAACCTGAAAATGGAGGGCCTGCTAAGTAAACTCAATCAGTAAGTGAAATCTCTTCGATGAAATGCAATCTGGTCACTTGAAATTATGAAGTCTATGCAATACAGAAAATAGTCCTCTGTTATTAAGTATGGGGGGAGTCAGATCTATCAGACTGCACTTATGTGTGACAACAAATCTATGTGGGAATGGGGTTGGGGGGTGGGAATAAAAGAAAATAGACCTAAATGTTAACATCTGTGTCAGAGAAAGTAAATAATGGATAATTTTAATGCATTTTTTTCACTCTCTAATTTAGGGGAAATAAATTTATACTAACTTCTACAAGGTAAGAGAAAAAACATATTATAATAAAATATATCTGAAATTAAGGAGTAATCAGTCACTAAGCCAAGAAGCTTTCCGAGTCTGTTGGCATACAACGTCTGTATTAGAGAGAGCCCTCAAATAAGCAACAGGAGACTCTTTCTGGAAAAGCATGTCAGTTTTATGTTTTTTTTTTTTTTTTGAAAACTAACCAAGCTTGATGACAACAGATTTAAATATAAGTATCTTACAGGATATGGTCCCATACGTACAGGTAAACCATTCAGTAGAAATATTTTGGAGGTTGTTCTGGGGTAGGAACAGTTTTCTGTACGGGTAGGAACATACTCACAGATGAGCAAGACACAATTATCTACCAACTCGGGAGAACTGAGGGACATACAAAGGCCTCGTTTCTCCTCAAAAATCTCTCCTGCCAACATGCCATAATGATGATAATTCACATATAGAATTAAGGAGCATTAGTACTTGAGGAGAATTTAATGATCAGGATTGCTTTGGACTGGACACTTCCCCGACTTTTTAAAAATGAAAATAGCTCTGAAAAAGTAAAATATTCAACCATAAACACCTCAGTGTGTGATCCATTATTAGACTGTTTTTTTTCAAAGTCAGAATGAATAATGCAAAGACACCAAAGTCCAGCCCTAAGAGTGAAATTCAAAAATTAAGACAAAGTGCAATTTTCTTTTTCTGTTTTCCTCTGTTCTCTTATCTAAAGCACAATAATTTTTAAATGGATGTCATATGCCCTAAGATAAAAGAGTAACTCATCTTTAACAGCTGCCACTCACAGTCTTCCTAAGTTCACTCCTCACCCTGAATTTAGGAAAAGAGCTGCCATGATTACCTGCTGGGCGTTCAGTTGCTTTAATACTGGAAACAGAGACTCATCTGTCTTTGTCCTGTTCCAGCCAAAATAACGCTGACAAAATATGCAGGCAGTTAAGGCTTCTACGTGTTTTTAAATATATTTAAACAAGTGATAAATAAAAAGGTCCAAAGAACTCACCCTAATTCCATTCCCCAGATCTTAGAGATTTTCATATTTATAAGGAATAAGTGGTAGAGAAAAGAATGACAATGACTTCAGTGTCCTCTAAGATAAGACATATCCAATTCTCATTTTAGGACATCAAAGACTCGTTACTGGGGCGCCTGGGTGGCGCAGTCGGTTGGGCGTCCGACTTCAGCCAGGTCACGATCTCGCGGTCCGTGAGTTCGAGCCCCGCGTCGGGCTCTGGGCTGATGGCTCGGAGCCTGGAGCCTGTTTCCGATTCTGTGTCTCCCTCTCTCTCTGCCCCTCCCCCATTCATGCTCTGTCTCTCTCTGTCTCAAAAATAATAAATAAACGTTGAAAAAAAAATTTAAAAAAAAAAAAAGACTCGTTACTATGGAAAACAGTTAACCTAGATTAAAAACAAGTTTCCGATATCATACATACATCTCTGAGAGAAAAATATTGTAGTTAGACTAATACTGTTAAACGTTTAAACACCTATCCAAATCATTATTTAAATATGCAGAAAGGAACATATAAATAATAATAAAAAACAAAACTACTAATCTTTTCTATTCTTTCAAAATGACTTAATACTTAGTTTGTGGTAGTATCTATGAATGCTTATCACTACTTATTTCAGGAAAGACCTTGTTTAACGCTAAAGAGATTATTCATGATAGCTAAAACACAGAAGCAACGCAAGTAGCCACCTATAGATGGACAGATAAGCAAAATGTGGGGCATCCACACAACAGAGTGTTATTCAGCCTTAAAAGGAAGGAAACTCTGACACGTGCTACAACATGGATGAACTTTGAAGACATTACGCTAAGTGACATAAGTCAGACACAAAAAAGACCAATACTGTAGGATTCCTTAGTCAAGGAGGTCCTTAGTCAAAACCACAGAGACAGCTGACTGTGGTCACCGAGAGCTGAGTGGAGGCAGAAGGGGAGTTACTGTGTAATGGGGACAGGGTTTCAGTTCTTTCCGGATGAAAACAATATGGGGGTAGATGGTGGGGATTGGTGCACAACAATGTGAATGTATTTAACGGCACTGATGGGTACACTTAAAATGTTAAGATGATAAATTCTGTTCAGTGTATTTTACCACAAAAAAAAAAAAAAAAAAGGAAAAGGAAAAGGAAAAGGAAAAATCCTAAGGAGAGAGAAAAAGGAGCATCTTAGATAGACAGAATGTTAAGAAAAAGTGGATCCTAGTGCATGTTCCCTCAGTTGCAAACGGAAACACATACTTGGCTCAGCGTTCCTTTACGTTTTAAGAAGTAAAAGGATATTCTCTAATTTTGTCGAGATCTGGCTTCCCCCACAGAAATGACCCCCTGGAGTCATCCACCACAGGTTTGAGGTAAGCGTCTGCCACAGCTGGGTTGGGAAAGCCAGGTGTGAGTTGCAGCTTGCGTAATTTTTTTTTCACTTTGGTGTCATAAGGGTCAGGTCTTATCTTCTTACTTTTTTGAGCTTCATGCCACCACTCTCTAGAAGGCAAAGGAGACAGACCACGACATTATAGTGGAAACGCTGCAGATACAGGCCTATACTTAGATAGAAGACGCAACGTCAAGTCCCGACTCCAGAACAAATTCTATGACCCACAGAGAACAACTTCATCATTTTTAATGTTCTTCACCACAACATGTAACGATGGCAAACACTGACTGAAAGCCTACCATGCCTGGCACCGTGTTAGCTCTTCTACACGCCGTATATCACACGACCACAGTCCGACCACTGTCCTCACATCACAGATGAAGAGCTGAATGCCAGCAGAAGTCACTACCTGCTCAAGATTTCACAGCTGGGACTGGGAGGGTCAGAACCTGAGGATCTCCCTCCAGAGCCCACAGCTTCTGTGGGTCTCTTTCTTGCAGTAAAATGAAGTAAACTGTATCATTTACCTCAAACCAACTATAGTAACAGACCCAAAAATATTTAAGAATATGTAAAAATGCCAAGAACATGTTAAATTTTTAAAAATGCAGAACATGAGTCTATATAAAGTCTAACATCAATTTTGGGGAAAATGCATATATGTGAGAAAGAGAAAACATAAGCAAGCCAATTTAAAATAAGAAAAACAGCAACAACTATTATTTTACTGCGGGCTAGGCAATGTTCTAAGCAAGGACAGAGCTGTTCATTTTCTTCTTCATATTTTATTCCTTCCTCAGTTTTTCCATTGTGACCATAAATCACCATGGCAGGTTCAAGAGAGCCACACGTTCCGTGACTCTCCTGCCATCCAGAAGTGGCTTGGCATCCCTTCCCTCGAGCCGGGTGGGCTCTGTGACCAAGGAGTGATGCTGGGCCAGGTCTTCAGGGGCTGCAGTTTCCACATCCCGGCCCTGAGAATATCTGCCTTGGAAGCAGCCGACATGCTGTGAGGAAGCGCCCGCTAGTGAGGAGGTCCAGACGGACAGGGTCCACCATTCTGGCTGGGCTCCCCGCTGACAGTCAGCACCACTGGCCAGATCTGTGGCTCCAACTCCAGTGGATCCTCTAGCCCAGCGGAGCGGCCCCCCGACACACATGGAACCCAACAAGACACGTCCACACAGCCTCACCAAACTGCAGATTCATGGGCAAAATCAATGGCTGCTGCTGTCTGAAGCCGCTGAGGTTTAACGTATTTTATAATACAGCAAGAGATAACCAGAAAAATTTATACAATTAGGAAACACGAATGGCATAAAGTTAAAATAAAAACATAAAGATAACCCTCACCAATCTATACACTCAATGGAATTTAAAAAAACAAAACCTCTATCTCATGCTTAACATGCTTACTAGTATCAGAAACTAACTCAGGTTTGCTCTCAGCCAGCCCCACCTCACCGATGCAGGAGCGCCATCTAGTGTTACAAAAGACTAACTGCAGTCTTCGCTGCAGGGCCAAAAGGAAAAAGGAAAAAAGAATACTGTTTCCAAGAATGCACTAAGGGAATACCTGTAATTCTTCCCCACTCTTTTGAATTTTCACCTTTGAGATAAGTAATTCGGATTGTCCGCTAGGAGGAGCAGCACAACATGCTGAGCACTCCCCACAAGAAACAATCACCCTTCCTGAAAGCAAGAGGGCCAGGCACTCACATAAAGATGCAAGACAGTCGGCCAATCAGCCCTGCTGGCGGAAGCGACTGTGGTAAGACTGAAGGGTCTGGGCCCGGGCCAGGTCAGCGGGGTGGACTGCTGTTCTCTGGCCCTGCTCTTTCGGGGCTCTTTGGGCCCAGTGTTTTCAGACCTCATTTTCCCCCAAGCATCCAAAATGTTCTGTGAAATATCCCCCAGTTTAAATGTTGGTAGCCAATTCAAAATTAGAGCCCCTCTTTCGTGGTTGGCCAAACCATGCATAGCTGGGCTGAACTCGCAGGCGAGCCCAGAGCAGCTCCACCTTACAGGGGTGGAGGGTGACTGGCCAGGGCCCGCTTGGGGGAAACGGAACGCAGAAATGAAAGCAAGGCAACGTCCTCAATTTTACTGCTCTTCAGCTTCTCTTCCTGCTCTTTAACTCCACATTGGCCTTAACGCTGCCCAGCCAGGCACAGCGAAGGCTGCTCCTCTCTGCCATCGACCAGCTAGACAAGCAAACCAGAAATGGCTAAAGTGGACTCTGAAAATGTACACCATTCAACTGACAACAAACAAGCAAAATTTACTGAGAGAGAAAAAATGGCATAAATAGGCATTCACTGTATCACAAATTCAAATTTTCACCAACAAAAAAAAATTGGGATATCAAATTGAAAACCTAAATACCATTTTTACTTATCCTAAAATAACTAGGTAAGAACCCAAATATATGTCTATAAAGACACTCAAATCATGTTTGTTTAGACTTAAAAAAAATAAAAATAACAACCAGCTTTGGATTAAATTAATTAATCACGATACATCAAGACTACCACAGAGTCATTAAAAACTGATACTTGGGGCACCCATGTGGCTCAATCAGTTAAACGTCCAAGTCTTGATTTCCACTCAGGTAATGATCTCATGGTAGTGAAATTGAGACCCGCATCAGGTTCTGCACTGGGCATGGAGCCTGCTTAAGATTCTCTCTCTCCCTCTGCCCCTCTCCCCTGCTCGTGCTCTCTCTCTCTCCCAAAAAATGTTTATTAAAAAAACTAAAAACTAAAAATTTAAAAAAGACCCTGATAATAACCTATACATTGTAAAAAGTAGATGAAATCATCCCATTCTTATAAAAAGAAATAATACACACTTATATGAGTACACATGTATGTATGTTTGTATATATACAATGAATAGAGTATACTGTGCATAGAAAAGTCTAAAATTATATAAATCAAAATATTAACTGTAACCATTGCTTTAATTCATGTCATAATTTTTCTATTATTTGTATAATAAAGTTATTTGCAGTTTTTCAAGTTACTGATATACCATGACCTACAAGCTACCTAGTAAGTGACTTCCAGTATATTATTTCCTCAATAATATGCAAATTATGAAGACAAAGATAAAGAGAGCATAAAATACATACATTGATATGTATGCTACAGCTGGAGTACAGCGAATATTAAAACCATTTCTGTATTTAAGTTTTAATTTTAATCACTGATCCTTTAGAGACGAACATCTGAGCATTTTTCAGACACAGGAGGCACATCTGGAAAGAACTCTAAAGAATCATTAAGTCAACTACTACCAAACAGTGTTTCATGACAAGGTGGTGGTTACAAAATACCATCACAACCTCACAAATAAACTACAAGCCACTGAACTGTGAAATTTATGGTATATGACTTATATTCCAATTTTTTTTAAATGCGATCAATGACTAACCTGAAAGAAAGAAGGACTTTCACAGACATCGTCCTAACTACCATCTCAGTACCCGAAGGACAACACAACCTGGGCTCTGGCTGGAAGGCAGCCCCACCAGGGGACGCACCTGAGTACACTCAGCAAGAAGGACAGCAGGGCCCAATACAAAGTTCTCAGCATCCTATTTCCATGCCTTCTCTGCCTGACTGTTCAGAACACCTGACACACACAAGTACAGGTACATGTTTGTTTCTCTTCTTCCCCAAGAGCATGGGGCTCCGTGAGAGCGCAGTGGAGACTCCTACCCGTGAGAGCTCCGAGAGGGCTCCGTGAGAGCGCAGTTATCACTCCTACCCCAGTCTCGCAGGCTGTCTGACACACAGTCCCTACTAAATAAATATCTGAATGAATGAAACAGAAATTTCTACTTGCCTATGAAATCCCATAGGCCTGGCTATGTACCCCTGAACTAGGATAAGTCTGGTGTCTCTAAAAACATTGTCTCTGATTTCATTGAACTATAGAAAAGGGAAAACAAGTTTAGTAACCCAATCTATTCCTCCTTCTGTTTTCCCAACGAACAGTGATTTGTAACAGTTCATGATGTAAATAATAGTTCTGTTTGTTACACTGGGTATTTACATAAACATCTGAATTAAAGAAATTAACAAAGAACTTACGAGAATTTTAGGAGAGGTTCCAGGCCATGTCCAGGGAATTCATTGAGAATTTCCATGGCTGTAACACAACCTACAGTTGGTATTCCTTCTGTATAATCACTTCCAAGCAAATAGGCCAAATTTATTAATTTATTCCGGTCTAATCCTATAAAAGTAAAAATCATTTTATATTTTTAACATTTTTACTAGAACACACCAAGCAAGCCTCTGCCTCAGGGCCTTTGTACACTGAACTGCCTCTAGGGCCTTTGTCAGACACGCTCATCCCTAAGGTATGTACAACACTCACTACCTCTTTTTTTTTTAGGTCCTAGCCCAAAAGCTACCTATCAGTAGTCTTTCCTTAGCACAACTCTGTATACGACAGCACACACACTTCCTGTGCCTGTAAGTCACCCTCTCCTCTTCTACAGCTTTATTTTTCTATATGGTACTTATGTCGAATTATGGTTTACACTTATCATCTGTTTCTCCTATCAGACTTTCATTCTCCGCTGTTTCCCCACTGCCAAGGACAATACCCGGCATAGAGGAATTGATATATATTTGTTAAATAAATGGGAAAAGGAAGAATCACTGCCAGAAAAGCCAACAGAGGGCCACGAAGCTCACGACTCCAGCAGGAGTGACTCCCCCCTGCCTCCCCAACTCTACCACCTTTGGTTTACTCTGGAGACCTCAGGTAACCAAAGTCTAAGCAGGTCAGGTAATTAAAAATGCAGAACACGCCTAAACATGACTAGGGTTTTAATTCTTAATTCTAATTTAAAAATCCTATTCCTCTATATAAGCAAAAGATCACTTACATGAAAACTTGTATAGACCAACCATTTCCATTAATAAATCAAATTAGTTCCTTGGACAGGAAAAAATTCATAATACAAATTCAAAGTAATCATACTCTGAAGTCTTACCAAGTTGGTTGTGAAAGTCCACATATTGGTAATATTCTACAAACTTGTTTTTATTAAAAAAGTTTTTATAGACATGCCGTGCTCCAAACAGCCAAATATCACTATCATCAGTGATTGTTCCAGAAGTTTGATCAGTCAAATCCAGGATGGCGCACTGAGCCTCTGCTTCCATGGGAGCCTCAATGTAGGGAATGCCAAACAGGCGAAGAAGTTCCTGAGGAGTTACAGACACGCAATCACCCCTGTGGAATGCAGGACCTGGCCGTGACCAGAAATGGGAGCAGTGCGTAAACATTTCACTTATTGCATTCCCTTGGGGAATCTGATTAAGTACAAGCAGCGCTATGTACTGTTAAAGGAGGCTTGAGCTGGTGCACCTACCTGGCTTTCCAGGAACATCTGCCCTGTCACGGTAGCAGCAATCCGTTCTTGCTGCTGTTTTTGTGCTTTCAGTGAATTCTGTTGTTCTAACAGGTTGCTCTCCAGAGTTTCCAGTTCCTCCTATAAAATAATTTCATCTGTAGATAATTATATCAATAGTCCAATTAAACTCATGTCTTACAAAAAAGCTTGCATTTAGTCTGAGTAAATTACCAAATAAGCTCTCTTCCTTATGAAGTTTTCCACTTGGATTTCTGAGTAAGTCTGTAATTTCTTTAGAGTTCCCTCACTAAATCACACGGAAGTGGAGGCCATCCCAGACAGCAACCTACACAAAACAGGAGCCATCAGCAAGAACAAGATGTATGCAAATAGAAACTGCGCATAAAGAAACTGTGGTATAGGGGGGCCTGGCTGGCTCAGCCAATAGAGCATGGGATTCTTGGTCTTAGGGTTGTGAGTTCAAGCCCCAAGTTGAGTGTAGAGATTACTTAAAAGCAAAATCTTTTTAAAAAAGAAAGAAAGCAAACTGTTATACATGCATACAATGAAAATACTATTCAGCCATAAAAAAACAATGAAATCTTGCCTTTTGTGACAACATGGATGGACCTTGAGGGCATTATGCTAGTAAAATAGAGAAAGACAATTACCATATGATCTTTCTTACAGGTGGAATCTAAAAAAATTTTTTTAATTAAAAAGATTTTAATAGGTTGTAGATACAGAGAATAAATTGGTGGTTGCTGGGGAGGCTGGGGAGGGGGAGAAATGGGTAAACTGTTGAGTTTTGGGTTTTTGAGTTTAAACAAATTGAATTTAAAAAAACCCTTGGGTAAGATACCACTTCCCATCCACTAGGATGACTAGAATCAAAAGGACAGATATAACTGGGGAACCCTTGTGCACTGCTGGTGGGAATGGTGTAGCCACTTTAGAAAACAGTCTGATGGGTCCTCAAAAGATTAAACACAGTTACCCTGTGACCCAGCAATTCTATCCCCTAGGTGTGGACCAAAGAGAAATGAAGACATACATCCTCACAAAAACCTGTACATGGAAGTTTATAACAACATTTTTCATAATAGCCAAAAAGTATAAACAACCCAAATGTCCACCAAATGATGAACGAATAAAATGTGGCATGTATCCATACAGTGGAATACTATTTGGCAATAAAAATAAATAAAGTCCTGGGGCATCTGGATGGCTCAGCCTGTTAAACGTCCAACTCTTGATTTCAGCTCAGGTCCTGATCTCTCGGTTTGTGAGTTAGAGCCCTGCATCCAGCTCTGCACTGACAATGCAGAGCCTGCTTGGGATTCATTCTCTCTCTCTCTCTCCCTCTCTCTCTCTCTCTCTCTCTCTCTCTCTGCCGCTCCCAGCTCACTCGTGCACGTGCACACTCCCTCTCTCTCCCAAAATAAATAAATAAACTTAAATTTTTTTTTTTAATTAAAAAAAAAAAAGAAGTACTAACACATGCTACAACATGGATGGACCTTGAAAACATTCTGCTAAATGAATGGAGCCAGAAACAAAAGGCACAAGTTGTATGCTCCCATTTATCTGGAATTTCCAGAAAAGACAAATCCACAGAGACAGAAAGTCAATGAGTGGACCACTAATGAGTGGTTCCCAGGAGCTGAGGGAAGACATGGGGTATGACTGCTAATCAGTACAAGGCTTCTTTTTGGGGTGATGCACAGGTTCTAAAACTGTGATGATTACATAACTGTGAATACACTAAAAGCTATAAACTGTAAAAACTAAAATCAATTTCTATAGCATCAAAAATATGAAATACTTGGAGATGAATCTGACAAAGGATATGTAAGAGTTATACAAGGAAAACTGTAAAACACTGCTGAGAAAACTGCAAAAGATCTAAGTGAATCAAGATATATCCTGTATTCACTGATCAGAAGATACAGTGTTGCTAAGATGCTAATTCTCCCTAAATCGATCTGTCTATTCAACGCAATCTCATCAAAACTGAGAAGCTAATTCTAAAATTTATATGGAAATGCATAGGATTTATTACAGTGAAGCAACTTTGAAAAAACAAAGTCAGAAGACTCAACTTCACATTGCCTCAAAATTTGTGATATTTTAGTTGGTTTTGGTATATCATACAAGGCACCAAAGCTCTTTTATTTTTCTAGCACCATTGAAAAGACTATCCTTTCTCCATCCAACTGCCTTTGTAGCATTGTTGAAAATCTGTTGTCCATACACGCACAGATCTATTTCTGTACTTTCTATTAAGTTCTGTTGATCTATGTGTCTACCTTTATGCCAAGAGTAAACTGTCTTGATTATTGTTACTTGGTTCTGTTGCTGGACTCTATTTTGTTCTACTGATCTATGTATCTACCCTTAGCCAATATAATACTGTCCTGATTACTGTAGCTTTATAGTAAATCCTGATATCAAGTAATATAAGTCCTCCAATTTTTTCTTTTTCAAAATTGTTTTGAGTACTCTAGTTTCGTTGCTTTTGCACATAAATTTTAGAATCAGCTTGTTAATATCCAACAAAAATTTCTGTTGGGTTTTACTGGAATTCCATTAATCTATGGATCAGTTTGGGGAGAACTGGAATCTTAATGATATTGAGTCTTCCCATCCAAAACAAATGTATTTAGGTCTTCCCTGATTTCTACCATTAGTGTTTGCAGTTTTGAACGTTATCTTTCATATATGTTATAAGCTGCACACACAGTATTTTATGCTTTTAGGTGCTACTGTATGTGGTTCTTGCTGTGGACTGAATTGTGTTCCCCCAAATTTCACATGTTAAAGCCCTAACCCCAGATGTGACTGCATCTGGAGATAGCATCTTCAGGAGATAATTAAGGTTAAATGAGGTCATAAAGGTGGAGCCCTAATCTGACAGGACTGTAGCCTTAGAAAAAGAGATATCTCCTTCCCTCTCTCCCTACCCTCTTCCTCCCCTCCTCTACCAGCCCCCTCCCGCACCCCACTCCACCCGTACCATGTGAGGACATGGCAAGAAGGCAGCCATCTACAAGCCAGAAAAAGAGCTCTCACCAGGAACCAACAATAGCCTGCACCTTGATCTTAGACTTCCCAATCCCCAGAACTATGAAAAAATAAGTTTATTTAAGGAAAAAAAAAAAAAGCATGCAAATAGCTAATAAATGTTCATCCAGTAACTTCTTAAAGCTCAAAAGCTGTTTAACTTGGCTCTTTCTTAGCAATAAGTTAAAACTCAATGTCATATTATTACCAAATTAATATCTTGCCATTCATTGAGTGAACTGTCTGCATCTTTTTCAGCTTCATCGCGTGGCTCAATATCCAAGGCCTCACTTCCAGAGTTGTGTCTTAGGGGGCCCTCGGAGTCACCAGACGCTTCTTCCTTCTCAGTTCCTACTGGTTCCTCTTCATCTTGTTCAGAGGGAGGTCTGGAAGCTTCATGTGACTCAGCTTGAAGTTCATCACTACTAGGTACACTCTGGACCTCAATGAAACTTCCTGAACCAAAATGAACAAGATCACTTTATTTATAAGTGAAACATTAAAACTATCCTGAAATCATCAAGAGCTTTCCAAAGTATCCTTAAAAATGTTTCACGGTGGGACACCTGGGTGGTTCAGTTGGTTAAGTGTCCAACTCTTGATTTCGGCTCAGATCATGATCTCACAGTTTGAATTCAAGCCCCGCTTGGGATTCTCTCTCTCTCTCCCTCTCTCTCTCTGCCCCTCCCCTGCTCGTGCTATCTCTCTCTCTCAAAATAAATAAATAAGCAAAAAAATTTTATAAAAAAATGTTTTACTCTCAAAAGATTTGAATTTAATAGAAAACATGTAACAATAACATATTACTATTAAACATATTTAATAATAAATATCTGTAACTTCACAATAAGCCTTTTCCATTAGGTAAACTGGCACTGCCTTTGAAGTTAGGAACCAAGCTTTCAAAGATTTGCATATAAGCTTTATGCAAATATGCTCAGTTAACTAATATTGTTTTAAAGTTCACAAAAGGGAATAATCAGAGATGTAAACAATCATGTAGGTTGCTAAATATGTTTTCATGCTACTTCACTAGAACATAGCAAAGAATGAAGCTGTGACTTAGCGGAAAGAATCCTGGATAAGTACTCAGGGGAAATAGCTCTTCTCTTACACTTGCCTTCCCTCCTCTCTTGTGTCTTGTCTTTTCTGTGAAAAAAATTGATTCCCTTCCTTCCCTTCAGGTGGAGGAGGCTGGATTTCAGGATGCAATCAGGACAGAGTGGGCTGGAGATCCCAGAGTGGGGACTGGAGCCAAGAAGACAGCCAGGACCAAGGAGGACACCAATGGGATCAGATGGTTACAAACTGAGAGAGAACAAGCAATTAGTTAATGTATTAAGGACAATAGGAGTCAGGTTTTTCACTGTTTGGAAAAGAAATTAGAACAAAGGTGGAAACTAATATGAAATCTGTAATATTGGATTGGACTGCAGATACCAGTATGAACTTACAGATTTGTACATGTGTGATTCATACTTATTTGTAGAGAAATAAATATAGATGGGTGTGTGCACATTTGTGTGTGTATACATAAATATATTTCCTGGCTTTGTCCCTGAGAGGGCCTGAAGCAACGACACCCCAGTAATGGTGAGCACACTCAGTGTCCAGACCTTGGTTTCCAAACATCATGCTCCATTACAAGGACGAGGGCTCTTTGGTGAACTGCTTGGACCCAGGGACAGGACAGGGCAGGATAAGTAGAAAAGAAATCTGGAATGTCTTGACCAGAAAGTAAAGAAATGCCCAAAATATAATGGGGAATTGTCCAAAGTCACAGGAGCCAGCCTAAAGGGGCCCACACTGGCCAAAGCTGGGACAATTCCAGAAATAAAGTACGACAGCATCATAAATCGCAATAATCATAATAAAGTAAGAATTCTTGGGTCCACATTGATATAAAAAAATAATAAATGGGGAAAGGGGGGAAATCTTCCTTACAGAAGGATGTAAACCAAAAAATACATAAGGAACAATGAACTAAAACACTATCATTTGGCAAGAAGCCTTGGGTGGCTCAGTCGGTTGGTCATCCAGCTCTTGATTTCAGCTCAGGTCATGATCTCAGTTGCAAGATCGAGCCCACAGCAGGCTCTGAGCTGGCCATTGAGCCTGCTCAAGGTTCTCTCTCGCTCTCTCTGCCCCTTCCTGGCTGGCACACTCACGCACTCTTTCTCTCTTTCAAAAAAAAAAAAAGAAAACAAAAAAAAAACCCTACCATTTGGCAACATGATAGTAATCATTTAGGCAAAAATCATCATTGAATGCTAAAACAGGTGGTAAAGGTTTGTTCAGAAACAGCATATTTACACAGACTCAAAAATTCCTTTCCATAAAATACTAATTACAAGGAAGAAACAGTATCTTTAGAATGAAACTCAGCAGACACCAGGAAAAAAGTGACCTTGTGTGTGTGTAGAGTCAATTCTCGCTATTCATTGCAGTATGTTCGATAAAGTCACGGCAAACTCCTAATCCATGAATAGTCATTGTTCACAGAGTAAATATATTTATAATCTCAAATCCTAATAACAACCTATCTTGGTAAATTCTGTTTTCTTTTTCTTACAAAAGAGGAAATGAGGTTTAGGAGTGTTAAGAGACTTGCCTGAGGCTGCCCCACTAACAGGTGCCAAAACTGGGATTCAAACCCCATCCAACTAGACCCTGAGCCAGAGCTTTTGGTCTACACTTCCCTGCTCCCTTCCATATTCACGCTCTGGTCACCTCTGTAGGACAGCTGAAATAAGAAGGCACAGTGACATCTTGTTCAACCTCAACTGGGAACGGAATGGCAATTCTAACTTTTAGCCACTTTATTCAGGTCCAGGAATGACCACAAAGACACTACTGATAAGTATTGATTCTGCGTTACAAATAAATTTTAGTAAGTAGGCAACTTCACAAATAAAAACCTGTGAATAATGAGGATCGGCCATACATGGGGCACCTGGGTGACTCAGTCAGTTAAGCGTCCGACTTCAACTGAGGTCATGATCTCATGATTCATGGGTTCAAGCCCCATGTCTGACTGTGCACTGACAGTGCAGAGCCTGGAGCCTGCTTCAGATTCTGTGTCTCCCTCTCTCACTCTGCCCCTCCCTTCCTTGTGCGCTCTCTCTCTCTCTCTCTCTCTGAAAAATAAACATTTTAAAAAAATGAGGATAGCCATATAGAAGTCTATGTACATATAAATGTATATAGACAAAGAGATATGATAAAGCAAATGTGGTAAAATGCTAGCCACTGAGGTACTGGGTAAAGGAACTAAGATGTTTTGTAATGTCTTTCAATTTTATTAAGTGTGTTATTATTTCAAAACAAGAAGTTATAAAAAACTAAAAGACTCACCTTTACCTTTTCCAACTAAGGTACTCCCTCCTTTTATATTTTAATTTTTTTAATTTTTTAATGTTTTTTATTTATTTTTGAGAGAGACAGACAGACAGACAAGAGTACAAGGGGATGGGGCAGAGAGAGAATAGAAGACACAGAATCCAAAGCAGGCTCCAGGCTCCCAGCTGTCAGCACAGAGCTCAATGCAGGGCTCGAACCCACGAAACATAAGATCATGACCTGAGCCGAAGTCGAACTCTTAACCAACTGGGACCCCAGGTGTCCCTTTAATTTTTTTTTAATGTTTATTTATTTTTGAGAGAGAGAGAAAGACAGAGAGAGAGAGACAGAGCGTGAGCAGGGGACTCCCTCCTTTTAAAAACAACAACAGAAAGAACCAACTTTGTGTCCTTGGCAAAGTCATTTCACCTTTCTGGGTCCCTAGTTCATCACCAGAACAAAGCGGGAGCGAGACTACACTAAAGTATCCCTCGGCTCCTGCAGATGAGAAACAGTTCCAAATCTCTGAAACAGCACAAGCACCTACCATCAGATTCACTTTCTTCAGAGTCGATTTCCATGGGCTCCATGGACTTTGGAACTGAAATGAAGTCCTGGTCTGCAGATTCCACTGGGTTCTTGGCTGCAGATTCTTGGACGGTTTTCAGGAAATTCTCATTCTCTTTAGCATCAAACAATCCCGCATCTTCCAAGTTCCTTTTTGCCTCTGAAGGGACAATTTGTGTATTACTCGTTTCGTTCAAAATGACAGTGCCAGTGATTTTAGAAAGAGGACTTTTTTCACATTCTGCTTCATCCTCACTTGAAAGAACAGAGGAAACATATTTTCTGCCCGATGGACAAAGGTCTGGTTGCAGCTCAGACACTTTGGCATACGTTTCATCCCTCAATCCAGAACTCGAACTTGTCGGAGGTGTTGGAGTCCCTTCTCCTCCACTCTGGAGTCCGGGTGCATCGCTGTGTCTCTTCACTGTGCTTTCTGAAGGAACTGGATCTTTTCTACCCTTAACTGCGGACTCATCACTTGTCTGAAAGGCTGTGTTCGCCACAGTGAACCTCGGTGACATTTCTTCTTCTGGAACACGAGATTCGCTGACGGGCTGTGACACATGAGCCGAGTCTGCCGGCCTCTGGCTACTGTCAAGGCTGGTGTCGGACTCCTGTGCAGAGTTCACACAGGCCAGGTGGGGTCCTGCTGGCAACAGCACTCCTTTTCCATTAACTTTCTTAAGGCCTTCATCAGTTTCCTCATCAGAACCCTCCTCGGGCGGCTTTTTCACTCCTGACGCTCCCGTCTGCACATCGTTTCCTGCGCGCATTTCCATGTCTTCATCGTCGTCGTCAAGAGCCTTCTGAATAGCTAAGAGAGTGAGCGGTGACACGGGTACGTTCTCCCCGTCAGACTGCCTTCGGCCCTTGCTCTCCCACTCCTCCTCCGAGCTGCCCCCCAGCACGGCAGCTTGCACAGCCAGGGATGTTCTTGGAGGAGGAGGGGTGGTGGCAGGCTCTTCCTGTGGCTTTAGTTTTCCACATGGAGAGGACTTCACGTCAAAAGACTTGCTCTGCATTTCACTGGAAGAAGGAAGAGCCTCTGAATCCACCCCTGCAGCTTTCTTAGCTTGAATACCTGAGGAAGAATTAAAATATTTCTCATTACGTAGTTTTACAGTAAGACACTATACCTCTAGTATGATGAATAAAACAACGCTGCTTCTCATAAATGAAGTTACAATTTTTCATTTAATCAGCACTGAGTTAATTTATTAATTTTAAAGTGGGCTGGTACATGAACACTGAATAACGTATAGAACTGCTGGATCGCTATAACATACACCTGAAATGAATATAACATTGTATGTTAATTATACTGGAATTAAATGTTAAAGCAATAAATTACAAGAATAAAAATAAAGAGGGTTGGTACAATAGTAGGTAATCCATTAACAACTACATACATTTATTACTGCACAAGTAGAGTCTAGTTCATAGAATTCAGAAACACGATAGATTTTTGGTTTCCAACCATCAGGTAAGTGATGGTGCCTGATACCTCTTATCAAGATGTAATGTGAAGTGTCTTCAGAGACCACTCTCCTCGACTCTACCTCCTTCAAAAAGCCCCCTTCCTCTTCATATTGTCTTTGGATTTGTCCGGACTGTTGCTGATTCATTTCCCTTTGGACATTTTCTATGTGTTGGTTTAGATAGTTTTTTTTAAGCAAGCCTTTGAGCTGGTACTGTGAAAAGTCATTAGACTCCTAAAAGAAAATAAATAAATATAATGATTCTTTTGTATTAAATACAGATAATATTCCCACATTTCCATCCCTTTCCCCAAGGGGACAAAGAGCAATTGATTTTTCCCATTGGTGATATTTTTGTATTATAAAAGTAAAATTTGAATACTAGCAAAAAACTATAATTGCCTTATTAAAAAATAATCTTTAAAACAGAAAGAACTGGGCAAAAGAAATCATGGATACTGTTTATGACTTAATGACTTACTCAAAAAACATTTATTGAGCATGTAATGCATGCCAGGCACTGTGACATTTTGATTACGGCTTAATAGATAGGCAACCTTCCAGAATGCAAGTAAGGTGCCTAGCATGGTCCCTGACCTATAAAAGACACCAAATAAATCACAACAGCCACAGTTATTAATGATAAGTTAACATTTATAAAGCATTTCCTGGGAAGGCATTCTTCTGAGAGCTTTTACGTGTCATCCCATATTATTTCCAACCACCCCACGAGACACATGCCATTATCTCCATTTACAAATGAAGAAGCTGAGACAAACATGTTAACTAACCTCCCTAGAGTTGCAAGGCTAGTAAGTGGTAGATACGGGATCAAAAACAGGTTGCCAACTTTATATTGCTTCTATTACTATTATGTTATTATTTACCATCATTACTATTACCAATATTGCATTTGCCCAATGTACAGATTATACAAAGGTCCCACCTGGCTGACCTAGCACTTCCCTTTGCTATCAGAAGCACAGATTCAATGGGCAGCTGAGCCACACTACCCTCCCATCTACAGACCCCAAGTTCCATGGTGGCAGGAAGAGAACAAAGGGGAGAAAATCATTAGGGACCGTCTCCCTTCTTCCCATGTCTTCCCACCATTGTTTACATAACCCAAACTGTATCTCCTCAAAGGCCAGCCAGAGATCTTTTCACACTTAAGAAATAAAGTACTTGATACACAGACTGAGCCTGGATTTTTCCCCTGAAATGAAAATAAATTTACTCCTAACCTTTGTATATCATTTCTGTGTACCTTCATATTTTCCTATGTTCACATACTTCGTGGAAAAACAAAGAAGTGATAGGGAAAGAAAGAGCGCCTGTCTGCCTTTTGCATATTTTTGGTATCAATTTAAGAAATGTTCAAAAGTCTGTAGAAAAAAAAATGCTACATCCATTCATCAGGAATAATGCTGCTGCAAAATGCATATTCTCTGTCCTCCAGTGAGTTAGAGAATGATGTGAGAAATCATAGGTAGTAGCAGTAGAAAGGGAAACAAAGCTCATTTGCCCACTAAAGGCAGTAGTAACTTCTGGTGTAGCATGACCAGGAGACAAGCTTGACCCCAACTACGCACACCACCTGCTCCAGGTTTCTGTGGCTGTAGAGCCAGCACAGATGCTCCAAGCTACGGATTGAACCACTACTGAACACTTATTATATGAGAGATACCGACATAGGTGCTGAAATTACAGAAGTGAGCACGACAGGCACATGTGAATGCTCAGAACCAGAAAGAAACATTACAGGGTGTTACGAGAAGACAGAGCAGGAGGCAAGACTTGGTCTTAAATGGTAAGTCAAAAGGCTTCTTTGAAGAAGTGTGTCTAAGTTCAAACTTATAAACATATGACGCTTCCTAGGATCTCGGAGACACAAATGCTGTTTACTAGAAGCAGATATTATATAAGTAATGCTTATCAATTTCCACTTTTTTCTAATGAAAAATCTTGAAGTTCTTAATCGTAAGCATGGATATGCTGTTGTATATTTCACCTCTGGCATTGCTTCAAATAATGTTCTTCTTCGCTTGGTAAATTCTTTCATATCAGTCAAGATTTCATGCTTTATTTCAAGAGGCAAGCTGCTGAAGTCTTCAGATTCAATATCTATCGCATGAGGATTATGAAAGAACTCTTCCTGTAAAGAGTAAAACATAACACCGTGAAATTTACATTTCATACACTTAATTCTATTTATCCTGAGAGATATTTATTGCACTTACAAACATAGTTCTACATAATCTACAACAGACTAAACACAGTTGTACATAATCTGCACTAGGTCCCAGTGAATAGACAGATTAAGGAATACAGCCATTCACTCACAGATTCATCCAGTAGAAAAAATACTTACCAGACACCCCTAATGTACCAGACACTGTTCTGGGTGCTAGGGTATTATGCAGCTCATGCCAGATAAAGTCCCTACTCTTAGGAGTGAACTAAAGACATAATAATGAAATAAATAAATAAGTGAATGAACAAGACAATAAAGCAAGTTAATCTGATTAAGAGAGTTGATTAGGAGAACAGGAAGAGAAAAAACATTTACTGGTAGACAGAAAAGACCTCATTAAAAAACGACCTGTGAGCAGGGACTTGAAAGACACCAACAAGCCTGATCAGGACATCCCAGGCTGCAGGAACAGCAAGTACAAAGGCCCTAAGGCAGGGATGAGCCTTTGATATTTAAACATTATTTGTAACTCCCTTAATTAGATTAGTTTTGCTTTGGTCTTAACCTATGATCAAAAGTGAAATAAAAAGTGAAAAATTCACAGACATGAAAAAGTATAAAACTTTTCTAAATTTTAACTAATTACAAAAGTGCTTTAAAACTCTTCTATAAAGAAAATAAAATAATACAGTTAGCTTTCCTGTATGTAGGCATGGTGTATGTGTATGTCCAAAGCAGCCAGCACTGAGGACAGGCCAGTCATGCGCACAACACCCATGCTTTTCCCTCAGTAATGTTCCCAGCAGCCCTCTGAAGAAGCATCATTATTATTTTTCTTCTACAAAAAAAGAAAGAAAAGCAAGCCAGCCAGCCAGCCTTGGAGAAGTTACTATGTCTAAGATCACACAGCTAGTGAACAGGAGGGCCCACACTTAAATGCAGAACTTTCTGACCACAGTGCTCATGTCTTCACCAAGACTGCTATCTTTCACTACATTAATAATGCAGAAGGCTCTACAAGTTGAGGGATCCTGAGCCTGAGGTTTTAGCTCAAAGGTCTTTTTCCAGATGTACCAAAACAAGAGGAACATAAAAGACCAGTTAAGTTGGGAATCAAAGAATGTTACCCACTATTCAAGAAACTTGAAAAAATTTTTAAAAACTTGTATAGACAGTACAGCCTCAATTCATAAAAATGTCATCCATTAAAACGTGTGTGGTCATGGTTTTAGAACATGACCACACGTTCTCTGATCCCTCTTTTCATGTAATCCCTCCCCTTAAATAGGGGGCGGCCTGACTGACCAGCTTCTCACAGACAGGACATGCAGGAGGGGAGACTGCACGACTTCAGAAGTCGGCCAGAAAAGGCACAGGGCCCTGCCAGGCACTGGCTCTTGGGACGCCTGCCCCTGGAACACAGTGCCACGCTGTGAACGAGCTCAGACCACACGAAGAGGCCCCAGGCAGGTGTTCTGACTGACAGCGTCAACCGGCAGACATGCAGTGAGGAAGCCCTGGAGGGGGCTCCAGCCCCAACTACAGTCTGTCTGCATCTACCCGGCAGTCATGCAGACAGCACTGCCTCGCCGAGCTCACCAACCCCCGGAATGGGGAGAGAAGACGACACACAAACAACCATTTCCACGTCACTCGGTCACGCGGCAATGGGCGAGTGGAACCTAAGCACAGACGTGGTTACACATGTATGCGTACATGTATATCTGTCACATACAGATCACATACAGATGTACCCAGACACACACAGGTACTCAACCGAAATGAGGAGGGAGGGAGAATGAATTAACATATACCGAATTACCTGAAGTCATTTATGGGTGCTACCTTTTCTATATTTTTACACAGGTATGCATTACTATTTGTTGGTGGGTTGGTCGGTTGGTCGGTTGGTTGTAAAGGAAAGATGGCTTATTTTGGATATCTGGATATACATAATGGCCAACCAACTCCACATAAATGTGCGCGGGAGCATGTGTACTTATACATATATTCACAAGTGCACACTTATACACACATGCACAGTAAAGAAGGCGTCTGTTTTTCAGGAACTTTCATAAATTCACACCACCTCATTATTCATTTTTGTGTCATTCATTTCAAATGGTAGAACATATTCTGAATTCAAAAATTACGTATGTACCTGTAATGCTTGTTTCTGACTCATTCTTTCTTGCCATTCTTTTTCGTCTTCTTCTTCTGAACTGAAAGCCAAGCATACGTTTACAGTATCTATGATTTAATGACTTATGAAAATACTGCTTGAGGCAGGGGGCTGCTAGCTACAGGGGCTACAAGGGTGAGTAAGATGGCAAGACATGGGTTGCCCTTGTTCCCACAGTCTGGAGGGGACACGTGTGAGTGAGCAATTACAGTATGATCTAGTAACTTCCACCACAAGAGAAGAGTAATAAGGACAGTCACCTCTCTCCAATCTGGGGGGTCCTAAAAGCATTCTGGAATCTGGCAATTACACTGCTTGCCCTGAGCCCCAAGTAAGTGACAGGTCTAGTTGTAGGGCATGAGGAACATTCATGCAGAGAAGTATTCCAGGCAGAAACTGAAGTTCTATAAACATCTGGAAACAAGGGAAAGAAAGCCTGCCTGTACACGGTATAAAAACAGTGGGTGGTGAGGATGGGAAGCATGTGATTAAGGGGCTGGAATTTATCCTCAAGAAATGAGAAGCTAGGAAGTGTTTTAGGCTACACAATGACATTATCAGATTTGGGTTTTAACAGATTCTACACTATAAAGAAGAGATTGAGCATGGTGGGTAGGAGTTCCAGCCAAGGGTAAGACCAACCAAAGACAAAGACAGAGAAAGAAGTGTAGAAGCCACTACGGTAATTGCAAGAAAGGACGATGGTGGCAGTGATGAAGATAAACAGAAATGGCCTGATTCAAAAGCTACTTGGGGTCTCAGGAACCCCTGGGAAAGGTATGGGGGCAGGTAGGGGCAGAGGCACACTCCAACCACAGAAGCTGCGACAATTAACAGTGAGCGAGAGGAAGTGCCAGAGGAAGAGGGGCGTGAGAAAGAGTGGCCAGAAAGGTTCCCAGGTAGCTGGACAGCATGGGCACCGTGTCACACACGGCTGAAAAGTGCGGTCAGCTGAGGCCTGCAAAGCGTCTACTGGATTTAGCGAGGAGGACGCTGCGTGTGGTCTCTAAGCACGGTGGTAGGAGACAGAAGACACGGGCTGAGAAACAGGTAGAGACAGCAAGTGCATGCAAAGGGTAAGAAACATGTGTACGAATGAAACATCAACAGTGCTAACACGGGGTCTGCAGAAAGAAGAGAACAATCAGCACAAACCAAAACACAAGTACAAGTTAGAATGAAAAATGAAAAACATTCTAAAAGGGACAGAGAATGCATTTTCAGTTGCATTCATTCCCACATGCCTCATCATGCAGATAAAACCCAAAGATTTAAATCTGTCTAAATACACAGACAATTACTATTTGTAAATAGTTAAACATTTACCTGTTTTTTTCCTCCTTCTGTAAAGGTGGCAAAGCATAGAGGTCATCTCTTTGAACTTGAGTAAGACTGGGGAGCGCTTCATCTCTGAAAAACACACACAGACTTCGACACAGGTAACGGGATTTAGGATTTTAAGTCAGGATTTTGACGACACAAGCCCTGCTGAGGAGGTGAGAAGAGGGGAGACACAGGGCAACAGGTTTCTTGCTGCTAACCTGGCTGCCCAGGCCACTGTGGTGGGAAGTAAGCACGGCCTGGAGAGAAAGAGGGCGGCTCCCCAGCACCTCAGCCAGGGCCTCGGCTACAGGCATGGACACATGCCTCATACAAGTACAAAGTGCACGCAATGCATCATTACAGCCGTTCTCTCTCCTTATCAAAGCTGACACCCACCAGAGAATTTTCACAATTTCAAATTACCAGGTCAAATGGACACCCCACTTACCCCTCTCATGTTACCACCTATTATCTGCTGAGTTAAGGTTAGGGAAAGGGTTAACCCAACAAAAAATTAAAAGCTTTAAGTCTTTAAAATTAATGCAATTTGCCTCTTGCCTTTTGCTTTTTAAGGCAGTTTTGATAGCTTGTCTTTTCAAAAATGTTTTCAAAAGCTTCTCTGTAGTTTTTTTGGAATCACTGGTTGCCAAATCCTTTCTCTGCCTTCTCTTAGCCTGTGAAAAGAAAGGGTAGAGGATTCTATTTCAGGGTATTAGTATATTAAAAATATTTCTCTAATTTTTTTCTATAGAATGTGGTTGTCTGAGCTTTCAGACTGTGGATGCTTTAGTACTTCCTCCAAAGTGTTGTTTATCAGTGAAAATGTTCAGGTCTCTGATATGTAAAGCACACCGAGTTTCCATCTAGCGATTACTGAAAGAACTAACTAGTATACAGTATTTGGGAAACAATTAATTTATTTTCAGTTTCTTTTAAATATCCTTTAATGTCCCCAGAAGCCTAAAAGTAAACAATATAGTTAAGTAAATGCTTCTCCAAAGGATTATATCAATTAACTAATGTATTCTGTAAAAATCACTGTTATGCCAAAACCAATTTCTGCTATTGGCCTTTATAAAATAACATTACTCAGATGCCACCCGGTCCCTCAACATCCAAAATTATATCATAAGAAATCCTAAATTATAGAGAAGTATCTTGTAAGTAATGTCCAAGTAGGAAAAAACAGAATAGTCTCCATGCTTACGGTGGAATATAAGGAAGAAACACAAAACATTCTCTTCCCTTCTAAATTAAGATATAACACTGTGGAAGTGTAAGGTGTACAATGTGTTGACTTGATACATTTATATATTACAAAATGATTACTACAGTAGTGTTAGCTAACACCTTTAATCATGGGGCAGGGGAATTGGGGAGATGTTGTTTACTTTAGATAAATTCTGGAGTTCTTTCCTGTCTAATCCTTCCAAGGAGTGCCTGATACAGTGTATCCTGGATAATTTAACTGCAACATGCGAATCTATACCTTTTACTGAGGGAACAAACATCCCCAAGCTACTGCAGATCCTTACTTTTATCCTATATTCTCACTTACTTAGACAATGCCTGTCCAGTGTAATTATGAAGTGATGAGCTGGCATTTTCAACACATAAAAGTCCTATGTCCAAATGGGTGCTATCATTTGGGGCATACACAATTACTCCAAAGTTCACGCCTTTGTTCCAACATTGTTTGAAACTACTTTCAGAATAAAGAAACTCCTGGGGTGCCTGGGTGGCTCAGTCAGTTGAGCTCAGGTCATGATCTCATAGTTTGTGGGATCAAGCCCAGAGTCAGGCTCTGCACTGACAACACAGAGTCTGCTTGGGATTCTCTCTCTGTCTCTCTCTTCCCCTTCCCCACTCTTGTTCTAGAAAGGAAGGAAGGAAGGAAGGAAGGAAGGAAGGAAGGAAGGAAGGAAGGGAGGAAGGGAGGGAGGGAGGGAGGGAGGGAGGGAGGGAGGGAGGAAGGAAGGAAGGAAGGAAGGAAGGAGGAAGAAACTCATTATCATTGTTTTATATCCTGGCTAATTTCCTTCCTCGATAATCCACTTTAATCACACCTGGCACCACACAAAATCACCTATTCCTAACATCCCATCAGTGTTTAAACACTGGGGACCCACGATCTCAGATTCAGAGCATTTCCCCAACAGGTTCTCTGTAGCGCTCAGCAGCATAGCTGAAACATGCATAGAACAGCTACAAAGATACTCTAGAAGGAAAAATCCCAAGTGTAAGAATTTTAGTAGTTTTATTAAAAGTTGAATTTTAGCATTGCACCCAGGAGGTACTCTCACAAATAATCCTTTTTGAAAAGAAAAAGTGTTGGGAAGCCTGGGTGGCTCAGTTGCTTAAGCCTCCAACTTCAGCTCAGGTCATGATCTCATGGCTCGTGAGTTTGAGCCCCACATCAGGCTCTGTGCTGACAGCTCAGAGCCCTGGAGCCTGCTTCAGATTCTGTGTCTCCCTCTCTCTCTCTGCCCCTACCCTGCTCATGCTCTGTCTCTCAAAAGTAAACATTTTAAAAAAATTATTTTAATAAAAAATAAAGAGAAAATTAAAATTATACATGAACTTTTTTAAATGTTTATTTATTCTGAGAGACAGCGAGCATGCGTTCATGCACAAGTAAGGGAGGGGCAGAGAGAGGACCCCAAGCAGGCTCTAGGCTAACACAAGGGCCCAATCCCACAACTGTGAGGTCATGACTTGAGCTGAAATCAAGAGTCAGAACCCAACTGACTGAGCCACCCAGGTGCCCCGAACTTTTCTTTCTCTCTAAGAATGCAGAAAGATAAAAACAAAACAAAACAGATGACTCTTACCAAAGTCTGTTTCTTCAACAGTGGAGCATCCCCATCAAACACAAAAATAGGACGAATTCGAAAAAATAAGAGTTTGCAGAGCCGATGAAACAAAGTGAGAAGATGAGCATTTTCTATCGAGTTCCCATGGCGATCCCGGACTCCTCTTAGTGCCTGGTTCAACCAAATGCTAATATCTGGTAGAATTGTTAAAGGAAAGATTTTGGACTTTCTTCCCTCACCCCCACAATTTCAACTTCCCAATAACCGATATCATCTAAACATTGAAACTAAGCACTCATCACAATTCATTTGAAATTGGAGAATGTTTAGCCCTGATGGAATCTACCTAAAATCAGTTAATTTTATTTGAACCCTTACTACTGTTCACATACTGAATTTTAAAATCTTACATCAATAGATGTGTCCTTTTAGAAAATCTAATTGCAAATAATTGCTTCTTTAAAGAATAATAATCTCTACAGAATTTTCATAAATTAGCACAACTCTTTTGGAGAACAATTTGGCAATTCATAGCAAAAAAATGTAAAAACTTGCATTCTATTTTACTACTTCTTCCAGACATTAGTCCTCAGAAAATCATCATAGACTTACAATAAGAGTTACTTTCATGAATGTTTACAGTAATGAAAACATGAAAAACAATGTAAAAGGTTTCCAACAGATCTTTAAACTAAATTATGATATACTGATTTGCTGAAATACCAAAGAGCCCTCAAAACTGGAAGCTACAGAAGCATATATAGTGATAAGAAAGACAATCACAAAATATTAAAGGAGACAAAACAGGTCACAAAACTCCAGAATGCATAATTACATTTTATAATACACAGGATATGTTAAATATAAAAAACTAGAAGTTCAGGCACCAAAATATTAACAATAGTTATCTCTTTTGCAATTACAAGTAACTTACATCTTCTTGGAGTTTGCTTATATTTAACCTTTGTAAAAACTGCTGCTTACCAAATTACTTCCTACGTGTCCGCACGACAGAGGGATGCAGCACGGCGGGTCCTCCCCTCCCCATCTCCTTGCCAGCTCCTCTAATTCTCCACTCAAGCCTGGCTTCAGCAGTGCTCTCCCTCAGGCCCTCTCCCCTTCTCCTGCTGCACAGGCTGCCTAGGCCACCTCAGCACCCCTACACCACACCCTCTCCCTATGTGAGCTCTGTCCTGACCCTCAGACTAGATGGCCTAAATGACACCTCTACCTGATGCCTCACAGATGTTCCCAATTTCACATGATCAAAACTAGACACAGGTCTTTTCTACCAGGCTGCTTACGTCCCCATTACAGTGAAACCTGTTCACTGGAGTCAGATCACTGAATGTCATCCCCTACACTCCCCTCATCCAAACACTACCAGATCCTATCAATTCCACCTTTCAGCCCGTCTTGAAGGTAGACCCTTCCTGCCTCCAGGGTCTTCTCACATGCCCCTTCTTCTGCCTGAGTTTCTCTCTCTTAGCCTAGTTATCTCCAACTCATAGGTCCCGGTCTATGTGTCACTTCCTCAGCCCAGACAAAGACCTCCACTTATGTGCTCCTATTCAAAACGTATTGCTTATTATGTGGCAGAAAACCCACTGAGGATATAGCACTGAACAAAACAAGGGGTTTGCCCTTGTAGAGTTGACAATGTAGTGGAGGGAAAAACCAAACCATGGGCTCCATGCCTTGTCTAGACCATGTTTTTGTACACTGCTCCCCTTTCACAGGACATATAGGAGTCAACAAATACTTGCTATTAAATGAGCTGAACAGTCAAGTATTTAAATGAATGTATACTACCTAATTTATAACTGTAAAACAAATTAGGCCAATCAACAATTAACTTAATAAATACTATGAAAAAAATAGTGGAAAGCAAGCTATTATTATATTCATTCCTATATTTGAGTGCTACTATGTGCCAGGCTTATCTAAGATCCCAAGATCTTGAGATAGAACAGTAAACATAGCCCTGAACAAAACAGATATGGTATCCATCTCCAAGAAATTTGCACTCCAATGGGGAAGATGAACAATAAAATAGAAGAAAAATGAATAGATACATATTATATATTATAGATATACTATAATACATATAGATATAATACAAAAAAAGCAAATAGAGCAGAGTAAAAGGACAAGAGGGGCGGGGATCAGTAGCTCTTTACTTAGGGAAAGCCTATGTGAAGAAATAGTGGAGTCCTGAATGAACAAGAGGAACAGTGAGATAAGAGGGACAGCAAATGTGAATGCCCTAAGAGAGAAGCATGCTTCCACTGAAGGACAATGTGGCAAGATCTGAGCCAAAGGAGCAACAGAGTTGATGTGCATGTGCAGCCACCGGAATGTGACTTAAAGATCACCCCAGGGGACGAGTGAGGAATAAACTAATTATAACATCCCTAGTAAAAGCACACAGCAATGGTGGAGACAAGAAGTGGCAGGATAAAGGATCTACCTTGGAAGTAGGATTTGGTGTTGACTTAGTTCTATACTGTATTGGATAAAATATTTCTGCCTGGCTTGTTTCTGGTTGCTACACCGTTGGACAGTATTAAGTTTCTACTTAAACCATTATTTTGAATGTTATGATCAATGAGAAAACCTAATTTCAGATCAGTGGCTCTCAACTCTGGATATGGCTCTCAGCTCTTCAAACTGGATAGGAAACTTTTAATTCATAGATTACTGAACCAGATATGCCTAAAATTCTAAATCAAAGATACTGAGATGTCTTTTTTTTTTTTAATTAATCTTAAGTGGTCTCAGCTAGGGTTGAAAGCTCCAGCTTGAAATTACTTTTTAAAATTATATAAAATAAGGCATTCTGGAAATATTTGCATATTTTGACTTGCCTAATTTCAATAAGTTCATTTAAAAAAAAAAGGAGCATTAAATTCATCCCAGGGCTGGAAAAAAGTTAAATCCACAGCAAAGCCAGAATCACTTCATAGATAAGACCCAAAGGACCAATAACATTTTGAAACAAAAGATAAATTACTTTAGTTCTATTGTTAGATGATTTAAAATTTAATCTCCATTAGTATGTATAGCCTAAAGAGAGTATAATATTTTGCTAACAGAGTTAAATGCAGTTTACAAATGTTAAGGTCCACAAGAGTCAAAAGTTAAACCGCTAATTATTATTGGATGCATTTAGATTATATAAATAAACAAGGCACTCATCCTCAGATGGTTAAAAAAATGTATTTTAAGGATCCAAGAGTAAATTATGAACATAATGTGTCATGGAAAATTTCTTCATTAACATAGAAGACAAAAATATTGGAATATAGGTCAGATATTTGAATTCGAATTCCCATGAAAATGTTACAAAGCTGGAAAGAGCCCAAATGTCCATCGATGGATGAATGGATAAAGAAGATGTGGTGTATATATATACAACGGAGTATTACTCAGCAATCAAAAAGAATGAAATCTTGCCATTTGCAACTGCATGGATGAAACTAGAGGGTATTAATGCAAGCGAAATTAGTCAGAGAAAGACAAAAATCATATGACTTCACTCATATGAGGACTTTAAGATATAAAACAGATGAACATAAGGAAAGGGAAGCAAAAATAATATAAAAACAGGGAGGGGTACAAAACATAAGAGACTCTTAAATATGGAGAACAAACAGAGGGTTACTGGAGGGGATGAGGGAGGGGGGGTGGGCTAAATGGGTAAAGGGCATCAAGGAATCTACTCCTGAAATCATTGTTGCACTATATGCTAACTAACTTGAATGCAAATTAAAAAATAAATAAAAAGAAAATGAAACAAAGCAAAATCAACTATAGGACAGCGGTCAAATATTCTTTTTACATATATATATTTATACACACACATATATATATACACATATATGTGTATATATATATGTGTGTGTATATATATATATATATATATACACACACACACACATATATAAGCTTGTATTTATAACTGGAGGATCATTGATAGTCCTCTTTAAATGGTTTGTTCTTTCAGACAAACTTAATAACCTCATGAAAATTATTTCATGTCCCAAAAGAGCTCCCGAGTCATCTAAAACACAGGTCACCTGAATTCTAAATTAAATGCTTTACCTTCCTTACTTTGATTTTCCCAGAAAATCAGAATGCTGAACTTCATGCGTCAGCTCAGTGATTTTACGAATCATCAATTCTTCATAGAGGCTGCCACATAAAATGCCTAAGTCTTTGCTGAAGTTTGAAGGATTCCTGTCACCGAAAACTGCTTTCCTTCCCATAGAGTTCTATAAAGAAAATCTTTAGAAAGCAGTGAAGAACCACTAGAGGGCAGCAATAGCGCGTTGCTTTAAAACAACAGACTCTCCCTTTCCCGATACAAGGTATCTATCCTTCAAAAACTTTTAAGCAAGGCAAAACTCATTACGGGTGTATTTCAAGATTACTCACACTACAGAAAATATAATCATCATCTTACTTTATTTGAAAAACTATCAGTGTCACATCGTGTACAAGTTGTCTCCACACTAAATGACAGCTCCTCACTCAGTGGCCCCTTCTGCAGGACTCCCACATACTCTTAAACTGCATTTACCGCCGACAGCAAGTATTTGCAGGACTCTTGTCCTCCTAGATTACAGCTCCTGTGCCCACCTAGGGACTGGCACAAGGTACCACCAGCTTCCAGAACAGCCACTGAAAGGTGAAGGAGGAGGAGGAGGGAGAGAAGGATGCTTAACTTACAAAAAGACCAAAACTTCAGAAACAGCATTCACAGGTTTTGATAAAGCAGAAAAACACTTAATTTCAAAGACACACACAAAACCAGCCAGACATATGCACAAACGACAATCTTTTAAAAGCCTATCACAGAGGCCGGGAGGTTTAAAAAAAGAAAGAAAAAAAAAAGGCCACTGTGTACCTTTTGAAATCTTTTCACTGTTGTACTACATGAATTCCCTAGTCCAAAACTCATAATAAAAAATTGTAAAAGTTACTTTTGAAAAAGAAAAAAAGGTCAAACACCTGTCCACACTATCCTTGTTCTCTCTAATACGCGTAAGTGGAGCAGTGGAGCAGGGCTCAGGACCCGCGAGCAACACTACCGGTAGGAAGTCCGCATCATTTAACTCCACGCTGACCCCCAAGCCGACCGATGCTTTTAACCTTTACAATATTAACTAAGCTTTCACTTAAATAACCCCTTTACTCCTCATACCAACCCCGCGTGCAGATACTATTACTACCTCCACTTTGCAGACGAGAGGAGGAAAGCACTGCCCCTAAGTAATAAAACCAGAGGACTGCAGCCCAGCGTGGCACTCCTGCAAAGCGGGGGAAAGCAGACACTTGAAGAAAAAACGTCGCGAAGGAGATGCCACTGCTACCCCGCGGGAGACCGTCGCCCTGCCAACACCACGCTGGGCCCAAAAAAGGGAGCCGGGAGTAACTGCCTGACGCGGGTCCCTGCACCCGAGAACCGACGATGCGTTAAGGATACCCACAGCGAGGATCTTCCCTTCCAGCGTCTCCGGGCTCACTTGCCGCCCGGAGCACTCCAGCAGCTTCCAGAGCCCCTGGACCCCCATGAGGCCTCCAGCGACACTCGGCGGCGGGGTCGCGGGAGACCTTCTATTCCGATCCTACCACAGCCTGCACCACCGCAGGGGCTCGGGCGGAGCTCCCCCTGCTCCCACCCAGGGAAGATGGAAAATAATACAGGGTTTCCAGGGAAAACCGGCACCGGCGAAAACGGCACTTCCTGGCGGCTGACACTGCCTCACGGAAGAAAGGCGGGAGCCCAGAGAATGGCCGGCGTCAGGGAGGCGCCAGTCCTCCTCTCTCCTAAGGTTTGGCCCAAATGTGTGCCCTCTTAGCGGAAGAGCAGTGAGGGGACTACGCAGACGAAACAGCCAGGGGGTCCCCTAACACCTACTGTACCGTAGAGTTAACGCGTAAACCCACACAAAATGGGTTAGGCGGACGGGTCTCCGCTTCCATTTAATAGCTGCCCAGGGCGGAAGTCCCGCCTCACAGCCCTACGTATAGTCGCTGCGCCTTTTCCTTCCGAAAGCGAGGGTGCGGTGCAGCCTCCGTGTTTGTGTCCTGTCATTCCCGAGCTTGCTCCACGCTGGCGTTCTGTCGCAGCCAGATGTTGAAACTGTGCGCTGAGGTCATTGATTTCCATGTGGTTTTTCCGTACCATCCCCCCCCCCCCACCGGCCGCCACTTCTGCAAACTCTTAATACCAACTTTAGGACAAAACTATCAAAAATTGGTTTTTAGTAAAACCACTTCCCAAAGTATTGTTTTTTTGTTTTTTGTTTTTTGCATTTCCTCCATGTGTGGAATAATCCCCACAAATTCCTACTTGTATTTTACAGAGGTTAATATAATTGCCTATTCTATTTTTGTTCCCCCCTTTCCCCACCTGCAATGTAGATTATAAACTTATTGAAACCAAGAATTATCTTGTTGACTGTTAGAGCCCCACTCCCAACACTTAGGGATTCCATAAATACCCCCTAAATGACCTCTGTCGGCCTCTAATCTAAAGCTCTCCAGTACATCTTGCACCCCCTGAAAGAGAATTTCCCCACAAGCCTGGCAGCCTTTGGTCCAAATCCTGAGTGAGCCACACAATAGCCCTGTGTTTGTGGGCTGAGTTGTGTGCACCTCTAAAATTTGGATGTTAAAGCCCTAAACCCCAGCCAGCACCTCAGAATGTGACTCTATTTGGAGATGGGGCCTTTTAAAGGTGACTAAGTTAAAATGAGGCTGTGAGGGTAAACCTAATCCAATCTGACTGGCGTCCTTATCAGAGGAAATTTGGGGCACACAGAGAGAGACACCAGGGATGTGCACACTGGGGAGGACCATGTGAGGACACAGCTAGGAGGTGGCCATCTGCAAGCCAAAGAGAAAGGCTCAGGAAAAACCAAACCTGTCAACACCTTGATCTTGGACTTCCAGCCTCCAGAACTGTGAGAAAATAAATGTGTTATTTAAGCCACCCAGTCTGTATGGTAGAAGACACCATATGATCCTAAGCGAGTTTCTTCATCAATGAGAGTCTGAATAAAGTGGAGATGCCACCTCCCTGGGGTCATTCTGAGGTCAGTGATTTAATATGAAACACCTAAGGGGTCATAGTGCTCAAATTAGTTTGTTGAGGGGGGCCTGGGTAGCTCAGTCAGTTAAGTGTCCAACTCGATTTTGGCTCAGGTCATGATCTCATAGTTCCTGAAATGGACCCAGCCCGGGACCCACGTGGAGCCTGCTGGGGTTCTCTCTCCCTCTCTGTCACCACTCCTCCCCCACTCATGCATGTGCACGCGCGCTCTCTCTCAAAACAAATAAACTTAAAAAAAGAATTTAAAATAAAATTAGTGTGTTAAATTAATGATTGAAGGAGAATATGCTACGGGTAAAACTAATGTACAAACTGTGATGGCTCACAGAGCAACTTGCCTGAGCTCTGTTAGGTGTCTGGGAAAAGGAAAATTTGGAAGTGTTTTTGCTGCTGCACCAGCTTGGCCTAAAGATGGGACACAGTAGTAGGGAAAGGAACAGTTTCAAGATTTGATCTAAATGAACATTTTTTATGCCTAAGAGCTGAGTAAAAACAAATAGCCAATGAAGGCATTTGAGTATTAGAAGTGCTTTTAAAACCAGAGCAACATTTCTTGAGTACAAAATATTCTTTTGAAGGAACAGGAACTAAGGGGTGTATAGTTGACTTACAGTGAATTGGCTCCTTTAGATGCTGCTTAAAGGGCTCACTATCAACATTCTGAGCAGTAAAATACACATCTTTTGGAGAAATGATAGCAAGGACTATCTACAAATCACTGTTCTAAACACTGTACGTGCATTAACTTATTTACTCTTCAAAACAATTTGTAAAATAGATGATATTCTCCCCATATTACCAATGAGGAAATAAACACAGAAATATTCATCTTAACTTCCCCTACGTGATACAGCTAGCAAGTATAGAGCCAGTATTTGAGCCTTCAGTGCTTCTATGGAGACTCCTAGGAAGAGATGACCAATAAATCAAATAGGACAGGAGTGTTACTAATCTTGAAAGAGAAGTGTGCAGTAACTTGCATATAGTTTTTGGAAAATTAGTCTCTGTAAACCTTACTATGCTCTTAATAACTGTCAAACTTGTATATCAAGTTATTAAGTAATCCTATATATCAAGACTTTTCTAAAATTATTTGTGGCCAATAGGCAATCTGTATAAACTCATCCTCTTTTCCTAGGTGTCACTGTATTCTCCATGTTGCACTTGTCTCCTTTCCTCTTGGTTCCTCCTATCTACCTCTTCTCTTAAATATTTCATTAAACTCTATGAAACTGCTGATATTCAACCATGTTTGACCTACAAAAATGACAATTTTGTTTGGTTCAAGCTTATATAATTAAATTTTCTACTTCCTATTATGTAGTCTTACAGGAATCTAAAATTATAGTCATAACGTATATTGTTTCATTGATTATAAAAATCAGATATAAGATGGTTTCTTATACTACTTAGGCGGAATTGTCACGGGCTTCAAACCGAATTCCAAGGGTACTCCCTATATAAAAGAAAGGTTCACAATATTCACATTATTAAAAGTAGAAAACAAAACTTTATTTGATGAAAACTTCTTAAAAGTTCCAGAGTGAAGTAACAAAATCAACAACCTACAAATCTCTCAGTCCTTTGCATTTCACGCAAAATATTCTCTTCAGAAAAATGACCATTTCACAATATATATCCCTGTCTGTAGGCTAGACATGTCTGAGTGGATAAATGGATATAAAATTCAAAAGAGAAGAAAATGAAAATATTTTAAAAATAAAAATCTGAACCCTCTCCTTGGGGTGTATTGCAATATGGTTACCAACATATTCAGCACCTTGTAATAATCAAGTTACTGATTTGAGTCATGAACAGCCCCTGAAATGAAAGAACATGTCACAGGCTGACAGCAGAAGAAAAATTGACATCAACTAGAGAGGAGCTGAAATACATGAAATCCACTCTTTCTGAACTATTTAACACTCACTACAAACAGCTAATTGTATGACTTAAAAAAGGAAGCAGCTCAGAGTTGGGAATATGGATATTTGTCCTCTGAGTGGCAATGGCATTCCTAATGCATCTTTAATGCTGTTAACAACATAGGACTCCACACTCAGGGACCAGTCAAATATTGGAAGATCTCATTTCACAGATTACCTTGGATATAGAAACTTTGAATTCCACTTTTCTTTTATTCTATCCCAAAACAAGGTTCACTGTAGACAGAAGTCTTTCAAGGCCTGAAGATCTTGTCAATATTGGATGGTAACATACCAAGTCAAGAAAGCCAAGAATATCCCGAATCAATGCACCAATAGAAAAGATCAGTTTCTTGAGTCTTCGCTTTGCCTCTTTATTGAGGATCCTGAAAAAGTTAGTCAGGAAACAAATGAGGCAGGCAAGATGCTGCTTGCAAGCAAAAGAATTCTAGACTCACTAAATAATTTTAAATGAGCTTTAACCATGAGAGAAAGCTAGAAATCAACAGCCCAATTTTCTTTAAAAGGGCAGATGGTACCTTTTATCTTGAGTTTAGGAATAAAACTATCTGCAACAAAATGTGTGGCGATCGAGTTATAAGAAACCACTTCATGCTTAAGTATTTCAAATCATGATGCTATTAAGTGAATTTGTGTTTGATTTGTTTATATGTAATTTTATTGGATTTTGTGAAATTGTCCATAATGTTTATATACTCTTTAAAAGGACAATAATCTGTGCTTACCTGCTTCTATATCTGAAATCACCCATCATAATCATATACAAGCTTATTTACTAGAGAACTACAAGGTTATATTTTGTACCACAAGCTCTGTTCCTATTTAGTGTAGACTTAATAAAACCTTCTACTGTCTTAATGCAGTCTTGTATAGAGCAGTCGTGTTTATAACACAAGTTGTTCAGTACCCAACATGGTCAGTCATTCCCATCATAATCACTGTAACCCTGGTAACCACTGTTCCTTCTCTCATGGATACTGGACATCTTTTTCCATGCCGAGTCCTGATGGAAACTAGCACTGAAAGACCGGCCCAGGCGCCCATGCTGCTTCTTGGAGATATTATCTTCACTCTCAGATTTGGCTATTCCCTGGGCATGTGTTGGAGGTTGTGATTCTTGTCTAATGGTTCCAAATGGAAAGTTCCAAAGGCCAAATCGTTGCCAGTTAAGTCTCTGGAATGCTATGATGCAATGCAAATTTCCCCCAACCTGAGAAGAAAAAAAAAAAAAAAGTTGGGTTAAGAAAGTGAAAGGAAGTTAATTATACTAATAATGTGGGTTCCTATGAATTGCCTTATGTTTCCCCCTTCACCTGCCTCAAAACAGTACTTACCCTTTTCAGATACCACCAGATCACCTTATCCTGCATCATTCTTGACCAGCTGCCTTTACAAAAATATAACAATGCCCACAGGAGCCAAAACAACCCCCCCACCACCACCCATATGACTCTGCACTGGTCACACACACTGCTGCTTCCCCATCTGCCCAATCCAAACACCAAGATCTCCTCTTCCTGTCTCCTATATGTTCTTGATGTTAGTAGGACCATATCAGTGGAATGTCAACTCAATCCACAGAATCTACTTTCACTGAGAACCTCCCCAAGCCTCCTTGTTTGTACACATGACTCTGCTTCATGGCCACAGTTCATCTGGCTCAGAAGTGAACACCTGACCCAAGCTGGGCCAAAACTATGGGACTGAGCCTGGGCAGGCCACTCTCAGCCTATCTAGACTGCTCACCTGAAAGGGAGACATAAGTTGAAGTTCTTGATCTTCAGAAAGTAAATATTCAGACAGATAAGAACAACATGTAACTCCCAGAAGAATGAGACAGAGAAGCTACTTGGCCCCTGCCACCATTCTTTTACCAGGTACCAGTCCCTTCTGATTCCAGGCTATCCTCCTTGTGTTTTCATTCTAAAAATACCCCTCTTTCCTGAACATAATTTTCACTCTTCTATCTGAGATAATCTGAACTGGATTTCTGTTATTTACAACCTAAGGAGTACTGAGTAAAACAGTGCCTTTTGTCGGCTTGGGAAATATCTTCAGCTACAATGGTGTTCTTACCTTCTTTGTTTTTCGATACTGCAGCCCCCTCTCTAAGTGTCGGATATCTAGATATTCTGGATTTTGAGTGTTGAGATCAGTAACAATATCTGCCCACCTATAGTGAAAAAGGAAGGATAAAGCACACTTTTCTCTAAGTACAAAATACCACTGTAATGGAACTTTTCACATGAGCAATTTGCTACAATATTACCATAACGATAATTCTTTCATAACAAGATTGTTCCACATCCTAAGCCCTAATTCTTTTTTTATGACAAGTCTGCTTAACCAACTATTGCCAAGATTCTTGGTTCAAAAAATGGCTACTTTCATTATGAAATACATATTTATCAACCCGTTAAATGACATCCTGCAGGCTAGAGTAGAAACAGCCCATATTTCCGTTTCAATTAGAGTCGAGTTTTCAAAAGATTTCAAAGTTAACGTGTTTATTCACAGATAACATGATTGATTGTATAGAAAACACAAAGCAATTACAAATTACTTTGGATTATAAAACTATTACTGGAATTGTGAGTGAGTCTGATGAAAATGCAAGATTCAAGGACTATGTAGAAAAATAGATTGCATTTTTGTACACTACCAGAAACTAATTCAGAAGTGAAATTTTTTAAAGGAAGGTGCCAAGAGGTACAAACTTCCAGTTATAGGATAAATAAGTACTAGGGATGTAATATACAACATGGTGATTATAGCGAACACTGCTGTGTGACATACAGAGAAGTTGTTAAGAGAGTAGATCCTAAGAGTGCTCGTCACAAGGAGAATTCTTTCGTTAACCTACTGTAGTCATCATTTCACAATATATGTAAATCAAACCATCATGCTCTACACCATTAACTTATATAGCAATATGTGTCAATTATGTCTCAATAAAACTGGAAAACAGACAAATGTTTTATTGCAAATGGTATCGATTTGCAATACCATCAAAAAACATAATAAACTTATAGATCTGTACAGCATAATGGCTACAGTTAATAATACCGTATGGTACACTTGAAACTTGCTGAGAGAGCAGATCTTAAGTGTTCTCACCACATATAGGCAGAAAAGGTAACTATGTGAGCTGATAGATATGTTAATTGACACTTGATTGTGGCAACCATTTCACAAAATGTAGATCAAATCAGCACACAGTACACTTTAAATATATACATTGTATTTGTGTATTACAACTCAATAAAGCCAGGAAAATAAAAAAAAAATAAGTAAAAAAAAAAAAATAACAATATCAAATATTGGAGAAGATATGAAGAAAAGCTGGGTTCTCCATACATTGCCTGTAGGAGTACAAAATGGCATAACCCCACTGGAGAACTTTCTCCCAGCTTCTTAAATACACAGCTATCCTATAATCAGCAACCCCAATCCTAGATACCTATCCAAGAGGAAGAAAACATATAAACATGTCCTCCAAAAACTTGCACAATAAAATGTGGCAGATCCATACAGCAGAAAATTATTTGGCCATATCAAGGAATGAAGTTCTGGTCTATGCCACAACACAGATGAACACTGAAAACTTTACTCTAAGTGAAAAAAGATACGAAAGTCCACATATTGTATGATTCCATTTATAGGAAATGTCCATATCAGGCAAATGCACAGAGATAGAAAGTAGATCAGTGTTGCCAGGGAGTGAGGGGAGGGGGCTGGGGAGTGACTGCTAATGGGTATGGGGTTTTAGTTCCTAGAATTAGATCATGGTGGTTGATGCTCAACTCTGAATATACGAAAATCCACTGAATTGTATACATTTTTAAAAGGGTGAACCTTATGGTATGTGAATTTTATCTCAGTGAAGCTGTTACCTAGAAATTTTCTAACGATATAAACATTAGCGTTCCTAATAGCTTTACCCACATAAGACCAAACTCAAAATAATCCAAATGGTCATCAGCAGAAAAATGGATAAAAAATCGTGGTACACTTACACTAGTTAATACCACTCAGCAGTAAAAAAAAAAAAAAAAAATCATGATATGCATGACAAAGTAGATGAATCTCACAAGGTTACTTAAATGATAGAAGCCAGATAAGAAAGAATATTTTATGACTCCATTTACATGAATTTCAAGAACATGCAAAGCAACCCATCATGACAGAGCAGAGGCTGTCTATGGGGACTGACAGGAAAGGAGAATGAGGGTACTCTCAATACAATGAAAATGTTCCATATCTTGATTGCAGTGATGATTACACAGGTATATTCATTTATCAAACTCCACCTAATTATACAATTAAGATCTGTGCATTTCACTATATGTAAATCTTACCTAAATTAAAGAGAATAAGGGAAGTTAACATACTTTTTACAGTGAATAGCAGGATGTTTTCTACTTGATTCTCCAATTAAGATCCAATACTCTACTTCTTGTGGTGAGAAGGGACCCCTGCTAAATATAAAACAGATTAAAAGTAGGCTTAATAAAGGTCATTCACTCCCTTGAAAATATTGCTTCCACTATGTTAATAAAAAATATACTAAAGTTATTCAAAGATGACATTCATTAATACTAGAATAGATAATTGGAGTTTAAGCTTGAACAAACTTCTTAAGACCATTAAAGAGAAAGCATAAATAAAACTTAGGTCTTGATCTCAATTATAAAATCTAGGGATAAAAAAAAAAAGAAAAAAAAATGAAATATACCACCTATTAGAATCTAAAAAAAAGAGAAAAAAATCCTAGCATCCTACAAGCATTCTTCAGCTACTCCTCTCCTTTCACTGTGCATTTAGAAGTTTTCAAAAGGCATCCTAAAAATGAAACCCTAAAGTCAGATGCCTAAATCCCCCTCCGGGAAATTCAAGTAGATCTAGAGGGATTTGCACAGTTGTAAAGGCGTCTCAGGTGATGCTTAGGTACAGGCAGAGGTGTGGAACTCTCCCCTAATGGGTACAAAGTTGGACTACCTACTTTTTCATGTTTTATGTTTGATAGATGTCTGGAGTAAGGTGAAGCCTCAGGATGAAACCATAGAAGAAACAATATACCTCACCTCCAGAGAGATGAATAAAACATTTTAGGATTCGGAGAGATCAAGTACTTTCCCTCTTGTTCCTCATTCACAAAACTATAATGTCCAGCTTCCTGGTTCTCCCAGATCTCAGGATACTGCCCCAGCATCCCCCAACCCCACAGTGCCTTGAGAGGGACTCATGCTTGCATGGCCTCCAGCCTCAAAGAACCCATCCTATCCCCAGATGAGGAAGCCATGTTCTCCCTGGCTGACCTTCAGCCTTCACCAAAAGAAGGGGGCTGCCCTCTCCTCCTCCTCAATGACCGATGCTACCCACCCAGGAAAACACTGATAAATTCCACATTTTTCACTAGGAGGAAAGAAGATGCTTCTTAATGTGCTCAGTTGGGACAACTTTTTGACACAAGATCCCCTAACTCATTTTCCATGTGAACAATGGATGAAAACACAGTGACATAATATGTGAAGTCCTTTGCAATCATTTTGTAATAAAGGTAAAAGTGGTTTTTCAGATGTCTTTCATTGCACGAGTCTGAACAACAGCATCTAAGTGGATAATGTAAAAGCCCAATTAACCAAATGCAATTCTGCAAAAGAACTAGCTAAATATTTAGAGCATAGTCTAACTTGATGCAAATGAAAGAAATAATCAAGGCTTCCAATTTCTGAGTGACTAAATATTTCCTAAATGCTTTCTTTTTTTGGTGAGTTACCCACATAAAATATGGAAATGCTTCTCTCAGTAAGTTATCCACATAAAATATGGAAATCCTTACCTGAAAGCTTTATTAGCTTTAACAGGGGTTGCTTCGAAGCCAATTGGACAAAAATAATGATTTTGGCAATGATAGATATAAGCCAGTGATTCATCTTTCAATCCATGAGTTAACTTCGACAAGGCCCCAGAAGCTACACAAAACAAAAGCAAACAAACTGAGGAACCATAAAGCACTGTGGACGCTTTACGCAAATGACTAGCTAAGGACTGAAGGGAAGACATGACTTGGAAGACACTGACATTGCTGGGGGAAAAGGAGAAGCTTTATAGATACACAAAAATATGAATAAATGTAGTTTCAGTTTTACTCTTTTGACTGAAATTCAGATAAACTGAATAGGAAACTTAAGACCTGAAATATGTCCTTGCTTACCAAAATCTTCTAATAACACCTACTTGTCTACAGAATTTAATTACCACATAAAACCTAACACCTAGTGTGTACAACAATGGTCTCAACTTTTCTGGTTGTGCACATCTGTCACGGGAAATTTCTGAATCAACATGCCCATAAGAAGCATTTTTGTTTATAGATACTATGGTACTAATAGTACTTTATAGAAGACATACAAAAGGTAGGAATTTGAAATTAAATTAAAATACTGACAATATAGGGGTGCCTGGGTGGCTCAGTCAGTTACGTGTCCGACTTCAGCTCAGGTCATGATCTCACGGTTTATGGGTTCAACCCCCCCCCCCCCCAATCAGGCTCTGTGCAGACAGCTCAGAGCCTGGAGTCTGCTTTGGATTCTATGTCTCCCTCTCTCTCTGCCCCTCCCCCACTCACGCTCGCCTGCTCTCTCTGTCTCTTTCAAAGATGAACAAACTTAAAAAAAATTTTTTTTTTTAATAATGACATTGTATTATGTTCTTCTCATTCCACAGTGGTCATCTCACACAGCCCCAGTAATGTATACGTCCCCAGTTTGAAGAGCACTGATGTTGATGGGTAGATAGTACACAGACTCCAAAAATGCAGACTTTCCCCGCTAATACACACTTTAATGTTTCTACAAAAGTTACCCAGACTTGAGGGACAGGTTTCTCAAGCCAAGTAATGAGATAAGAACATCTCTCAGACAGGCTGATCATACCACAGACTCCTTCTTTTATATTTCCCACAGCTATATTAGTTGTGAAGTAATTTCAAAAGTAGTATCATAAGCAATAAGTTTTTACCAGCACTCAATATTTAAAGCCATTGACTGAGGTCTCATTAACATGCATCTCCCGGAAGAAACTAAATTATTCATGAACAAATAGCCCATTAAAACTGGAAAGCCTAAAAATAGGTGAAGTAGATGAAAGCTTGCAATTTGTGGTTTCTCTAATTGACTTTCTGGCCACTGAGATGGTTGGAGACCACTAAAAACAGCAGATCAATAGCTGTAGCACAGCTAAGAAGGCAGGACCCCACCCTACCCCTGTAGATACACGCGATTTGTGGGCTCCATGGAGACAATAACATTTCTGGCTTAAATTCTTTCTCCAAGGCTTCATGTAGGTCTTTCCCATAGATTTTACTTCATGGCCAGAAGCACCAGAACGTACCTGTATGGCAAGGTGATCTTTTCCACTAAAATCTCCATTTCATAATGACAAATGATAAATCTTTCTGCAGATTTTTGTTGACCTCCCCTGACAATTTAAAAACTGACACCCAAGGGCAGCTCTAAATGAAGAACCATCAGAACTAAAATTCAGAAGAGGGTCAGTATGTCACTTCCTTCATAACAGATGGGTTCTAGGATAGTGAGCAAACATAAATGTATGCATTTAGTCTCCTAACAGATTAAATAATTACAAAAGATGGTGACACACATAGTTGGTTTAGAAAAAAATCTTCAAACCTTTCTTAAAATTGTGAAAATGCCCCATAAAAAATTTTCCGAAATGACTAAAAGTTTTAATGAAAAGAATTTTTATTTTAGCTTCTTAATGGCTATCTTTAAGTATTTCACATTATCCTTCTTTAAGTCGAATGTAACACAAAACACCTGTGAATAGTAATGAGTCTAATTTCCTAGAATATATTCAGTATTTCAGAAGCAAATGAGATAACTAAGAAAATTTGCTCTCATTAACCTTCACATCTTTTTGTCCACTGTAAACACTCTTTGACCATGTCCTCATTTTCTAGAAGACATGAGGTGATTTTTCTTCTGTAGCATAATGGTTATTGGCTTAGTGCTAGCCAGGGATGTTTCTGCTCCTTACCGCAAGGTTCTGATTGATTTAGAGCAGGGATTAGCAAGCTTTTTCTTAAAGGGCCAGAGAGTAAATATTTGAGGTTTGTGGGTCATGAGCACTACTCATACTACTCAACTCTGCCATTGTAGCATGGAAACAGCCATAGGCAATGTGTAAGCAAATGGATATGGCTATGTTCCAATCAAACTTTATTTACAAAAAGGACTGTAGTTTGATGACCTCTAATTTAGATCAGTAATTTTCAGACTTTTTTCCATATGGAACCCTGGTGCAAGGAACGTTGACATGGCATACTAGTGCATAAAAAAAGCCAAAAGCAAGTTGCTGTGGCCAAAAAGGAGGTAGGGAATCTAGATCCCAAGTTCTCCCCCGACCCTGCACCAAGGCACCACCATAGAATTCCCATGGCTCACCTGAGCACAATCTGAAAATCACCATATTTCCTATCAATGGAAGACCCAGCTCTTGAAAAAGAGGTTGGATAATGCCTCTTTAGAAAGACCACAGCAATAGTTCTCAAGCTTGACACACAGGACTTGTTAAACACTTGATGGCTGGTACCCAACCCCAGAGTGTCTGAGCCAGCAGGTCTGGAGCGGGGACCAAGAATTAGTATGTCTAACAAGTTGCACAGGTGATGCTGATGTTGGCATTCTGAGAACTGGCCTAGAGTTAAAGGAAAATTTCATTTAATTCAATTCAGTAAGCAATTTCTGTGCACCTACTAAGTATACCAGGAACCGCAGGCAAACAAAAGGCAAGTGATACACAGCACCTGAAGCTGCCCTCAGAGGGAAGATAAAACAAGTAACCTTAATATAGAGTGGGATAAGACAGAGCCACAGAAAAGGGTTGTAATTCAAAGGAGGAAGAGCACATCAGGTTTGAAGAATCAAGAAAGGGAACATTCAAGACAGAACTTCACCAAGTGGTAGGATTTCAGCAATCCGGACAGAGGAACGGGCATGAGGAAAAAACAAAGTCATTACAGGGGAGGGATGTAATTAGGGAACAGCAAGTCGTCTACTTTAGAATCTAGGGTGTGATAGCGTAGCAAGGCCTACCGTACAGCACCCCAAGAATTTCAGGACAAGGTCAGAAAAATGTCACCCTCTGAAATAAAAAGACAGTAAATGCAGTATTTACTACATTGAGGTAGTCATCTGAAGACGTAACTTCCAGTCAGGAGAAGACATATCAATGTATTACTGATGGAAACTAAATTCAGAACGATGTTCAGCCTAGACCAGAGAATTTCTAAAAAAATCTGACACTTAAGTAACAAAGCAATCACTTCCAAGTGCAGGACCATGATCTGTATGGCACACAGAAGAAGAAAAGAACTAGGAGAATCAGCTGGCCAGCTGAACGGTGAGGAGATTTCCTGAGCTGCAGACAAGAGAATTCCGGTGCCTTGGTTTATTATATCTCTCACTGTAAGTTAATATATAAACAGTCTGGTTTTTTTTTCGTTTCTTTAGTGTGAATTTGTTCTATACAGGTTGATTGATCATCTATAGGAAAACTGTAGAGAAGTCTAGAAGAATACATCAGAATGTATTTTACACGTTCAAAGACAAGAACCAGGGGGTGCCTGGGTGGCTCAGTCGGTTAAGCGTCCAACTTCAGCTCAGGTCATGATCTCACGGTTTGTGAGTTTGAGTCCCAATTCAGGCTCTCTGCCATCAGCACAGAGCCTGCTTTGGATCCTCTGTCCCCCTCCCCCCTTTCCCCTTCCCCCGCTTATGTGCACAGGTGCATGCTCTCTCTCGCACTCTCTCAAATAAAGAAACATTTAAAAAAATCCTCCATGCCTTAAAAAATAAATAAAAACAAGAACCAGATTCTTTAACCCAGCACATAATATCATCCTACAAGACTCTTCCTCCCTTGACATCTTTTAAATACAACTGGTTCAGGGGCACTTGGGTGGCTCAGTCAGTTAAGCATCCGACTTCAGCTCAGGTCCTGATCTCACAGCTTGTGGCTTCAAGCCCTGCATCCAGCTCTGTGCTGACAGCTCAGAGCCTGGAGCCTGCTTCAGATTCTGTGTCTCCCTCTCTCTGCACCTCCCCTGCTCAGGCTGTGTCTCTGTCTCTGTCTTTCTCTCTCTCAGAAACAAACATTTAAAACATTTAAAAAATAATAAATAAATAGATAAATACAACTGGTTCATGTAGAACAGCAGTGAAAGGCCAGTCTGCATTGGCTTTGAGTGATGCTAACAATTTTATGCTTTAAGCAAGCACTAGAGAGCTCCTAAAATAGAAGGATCTATTAGCACTACTCTTTGAAAAGATCTACCTGCCACAGTGTCTAATAAGAATTGGAGAAACCAGTGGATGAGGAGAGCAGAATATTAATGCATCATCCAGCCGAGATGTGCTAAGGTTCTGTAGTGAGCTCAGAGTAGTGGCCACAGTGAGAGTATCTGTGAGTAATACAGATAGGGATAGGGCAGAGGTAACTATTCTCTGTTACGCAAAATTAATGAGTTATGACACATACCAGAATAAAGATGGCATACATGAACATTAGTATAACTGTTAAGCTAGCTGATTTTTAAAAATGAATCAAGGGGCGCCTGGGTGGCTCAGTCGATTAAGCGTCTGTCTCTAGATTTTGGCTCAGGTCATGATCTCACGGTTTATGAGTTCAAGCCCCATATCAGGCTCTGAACTGACAGCTCAGGGCCTGCTTGGGATTCTCAGTCTCTCTCTCTCTCTCTCTCTCTCTCTCTCTCTCTCTCTCTCTCTTTCTTTTCCCTTCCCCTCTGCGTGCTCTCTCTCTCAAAATAAACTTACAAAATAAGATGAATCGAGATTTGCCAGGAATCAATGTTGGTAGCTAAGCGAACCAAGAGTTTTAAGGTATCTGAATAATAATAATAGTAATATAATGGTAAAACTGAACCACTAGTTTGAACTAGTTGCTGACAACTTACTCAGAGTTTTATTATGAGTGATTACATCTCTGAAAAAAAAATACTTCCCTTCATATCAACAGTTAAATCTGCTAATTGTATCAAAATCCCTGTATTTTGTTTTTAGTCCATGAGTGAGCTCAGTTTCCACTGACTGAGGGACCGCTGGAAATGAGCAGGTCAGCAAACACTAGGGAGGTACAAAGTCGAAGAAACCTAGAACCCAGGAAAGCAGGCCTAACAGTCGTTACAGGATAACTTAAAAAGAGAATATACATTTCAAAGTATTTTTCAAGTGAACAGCAACCGGTGACAATGGTATTCACTACTGAACAAATGAGACTACTCAGTCCACTGAGACAAATGAGAAAAGCCAATTTTAGAACTTTTTCTTCCACAAAGAGGGAGAACAGAAAGGTCTTCTGCTTGACACAGATATCGCCCCTCTGACTACAATCAGAAGTTCTAGGGCAGCATGAGCGAGGTCACAGGGCACCACATATGGACTCAAAGGGCTACCGAAGGCAGTCCTTGCGGTCAAGGAGCTGGACAGACACGTTAAAAAGATGAAACGTAAGGCTGCATATGCCAAATGGCCAATGACAAATGCAAATAATCAGTCCTATAGCAATTAAGAAGTGGCACCTTAAGTGGCAGGGAAAGCTTCAGCAATATAGCAGGGTTTGTGCAGGATAACATTGTTGAGAAGGAAGACCAGAAAATTCCATGGTAGGAAGCGGATCAATTATCCTTCAGGAAATACACACAGAAAAAGAAATAGTCAGGGAGGCACCCGGGTGGCTCAGTCAGTTGAGCGTCCAACTCTTGATTTCAGCTCAGGTCATGATCTCATGGTTTGTGAGATGAGTCCTGCGATGTTAGCATAGAGCCTGCTTAGGATTCTCTCTCTCTCTACCTTTCTCTCTCTCAAAATAAATAAATAAACTTTATTTTAAAAAAAGAAAAAGAGGGGTGCCTCGGTGGCTCAGTCAGTTAAGCGTCAATTCTTGATATTGGCTCAGGTCATGATACCACAGTTCATGGGATCGAGCCCCACAATGGGCTCTGCACTGACAGTGTGGAGCCTGCTTGGGATTCTCTCTCTCCCTCTCTCTCTGCCCCTCCCTTGCTTGCCCTTTCTCTCTCTCTCTCTCTCTCTCTCTCTCTCTCTCTCTCTCAAAATGAATAAACATTAAAAAAATTTTAATAAAAAATTAAAAAAAGAAAAAGAAATAGGAGTCGAGTATCGTGATAGGGAACATGAAAATAGAAATAAAACCGTGAAAATATATTATTAAAATTCATTTGAAGAAATGGCAGCAATCCTACTCCCCATGCCAAGAGAAGGGGGTTGGGTCAGGGGAATAGGTGAATAGGTAGTTTATAACACTCCTCAGTGAAAAAGACTTCGTGGGGGCGCCTGGGTGGCGCAGTCGGTTAAGCGTCCGACTTCAGCCAGGTCACGATCTCGCGGTCCGTGAGTTCGAGCCCCGCGTCGGGCTCTGGGCTGATGGCTCAGAGCCTGGAGCCTGTTTCCGATTCTGTGTCTCCCTCTCTCTCTGCCCCTCCCGCGTTCATGCTCTGTCTCTCTCTGTCCCAAAAATAAATAAATTAAAAAAAAAAAAAAAAGACTTCGTGTACGTTGGAGGAAGTTTAAACATACAGGTAAAAATGTCTGTAGAGCCCAGTGCCACACAGCCTAGATTATTAGGGGCACTGGTTAATCTACACATCAAATCATTAAATTAAAAAAGTCATAAAGAACCCAAGAAATAAAATAAATAAAATACAAACCCTCAAAAATCTGCAAATGAGAGTTTCTAATAAAAGTATGGCATAAAATCTTAAAGGTGGACAGGACATTTGGACAAAAATTGCTTAAAATTCGAGAAGAGTGGTTCCTAAACCAACTGTCTCCGGGGCCCTATTAGTATTTTCTTACATTCCATTAATAAATAACGATGTTTCTTAATTTGGGAATTTGATTAAATTTACATAACTGACGTTTCTGCTATACTCAGATTTTCTTTGATATCATATTCTTTCTGATATCACATTTCTTTCATATTATAATTCCTCTGAGTCTTCATTATTCCCTTGATTTACTTTAATTTTATTGACCTTTCTCTGCATAGAACCTGCCTCTCGATCTAGATGCTTGCTGATATTCATACAACAAAAATCTACAAACTTCTCTGATGAAATCCTCTTCTGATCCATAGGCAATAAGCAAGAAAAGAAATCCTGAGTCTCAGGCTGGTGTCTCCCGGTCCCCTCCTCATAATGCAGTCTTGAGACACCACCCTGAGAACTGTGTTATGGTATTTTTCCATTGTCTCAGACACATATGTGTGACATCCTCTCCATCAATTATTCCTTTGTTTATAGAAAAGGCCTGCCAATCGCTGCTCTAGGTTAATGATTCACAGTGCGGACACATCCAAGTGGTTACATAAGACCTCTTGGGGCACAGAAACAAAATACTAGAACATTTACTTCTGTTTGTTGTCATACTTAAAAAAACTAAGCTCTACTAATATCTACTCTATGGATTGAGCATGCATGTCGCAAAAGGCCACATGTCACACATGTGCAGTCCCCAGAGAAGAGTCAGAGTTCCACAGAAGAGGTGCTGGCTTACATCAGTAATTACTGCTTAATGAATAGAATCATTATTATACTTTGTAATAACGAGAAAATGACTGTTCAAATCTTTTGGGCCAGAAAACGATTCTACTTATTTTGCGAAAATAAACGTAAAGGTCTTAGGGCCAAATTATCCATTTTCTTTCACAAAAAGTCAAACGTCCCAAACCCACTTATTTGATGACAATGACACTCCAGTAACACTGATGTCAATTACAGTCATCATGGCAGATGCTTTTTTAAAAAAAAAAAAAAATTATTTTTTCGGGGCACCTTGGGCAGCTTAGTTGGTTAAGCATTTGACTCTTGATTTTGGCTCAGGTCACGGTCTCACAGTTGCATGAGTTTGAGCCCCACATCGGGCTCTGCGCACTGACCACACGGGGCCTGCTTGGGATTCTCCCTCTCTCCCTCTCTCTCTGCCCCTTCCCTGCTCGTGCTTTCTCTGTCTCTCTCTAAATAAATAAATAAACTTAAAAAAAAATTTATTTTTAAGGGAGAGAGAGAGAGAGCAAGCACTCAAGCAGGGGAGGGTAGAGAGAGAGGAGGACAGAGGATCCAAGCAGGCTCCTGCTGACAGCAGAGAGCCTGATGCAGACACAAAGCTCAAACTGGTGAACCCTGAGATCATTGACCTGAGCTGAAGTTGGATGCTTAATCGACTGAGCCACCCAGGTGCCCCTGACAGATACTTTTCTTAAAAAGAAAAAAATGTAACAATCTAAAAATCAAACAAACCCCCTGTGCTAAGGAGAAATAGAGCATTTGGGAGAAAAAATGTTCAGTAACATTTCTATTGGTATATAATTTTGTTGGTGAAAATGAGATATGTTAATTACAAAAAATACTAGCCATATAATAGCTCTAAAATGTGCAAGGACCGTTAAAAGCAGCCAACGCTAGGACCCACGAAGCAAGTGGTTAGGTTTGAGATCTGCAACCAGGAGACCTGATCTGACACCTAAAAATATCACTCACTACTGTGTAACCCTGTTCAGTTTATTGAACTTTCTCCACATCTCAGTTTCCTCATCAGTAAAGGGGGAAATGATACATCTGTGCAGGACTGATATGGAATTAAAGCAAGTAAATCAGTAAAGTGCCTAGCACAACTAAATTCCCACTAAAAGATGGTTTTACTACTATAAAGTCAATGCTTAAAAACTAAGAAATAATAATATATAGTAAAATGTATCAAAAATGCCCTTCATTTAAATGAAATTACCCTCTAAAGTTTACACCATATGGGCAAGGTGACAGTGGTCAATGTGATATACCATATGATCATGGCCATGATAAACATCTTGTTTTACAGGCTGATATTATAAGCTATCAACACCATAAACTAAAGTACAGACCTGGCAAGGGTAAAATCTAGAACCAACATAATTAATATTATTTTCCTTTAACTTGAAGAGATAAGGTATAAGGTGTCTCTTTCCTAGAACAAAAAATATATACATTCTTAGGAAATGTGTCATCTGGCTAACAGGGAGAAATTAGTAAATATTAGTAAAAAGTACATTAGGGAACACCAGGGTTACCAAAGATGTTCCTTACTTGTCAGTGCTGATGTGGCTCAGTCAGTTAAGCATCTGACTTTGGCTCAGGTCTTGATCTCATGGTTCATGAGTTCGAGCCCCACATTGGGCTCTCTGCTATCAGGACAGAGCCTGCCTTGGATCCTCTGTCCTGTTCTCTCTGCCCCTTCCCAGCTCGTGCTCTCTCTGTCTCTCAAAAATAAACATTTTTTTTCAAGTTCAAAATTAAGCCAATAATCTAAATGATATGGAAAACTCTCTATATATCCATAACCAGTACTACTCCTGGTTAAACAGTGCTTGGTTTAATTACTATATGCATATCGATGAATAAATCTGGTTTTAAAGAACAGATGTTGATCAAAATACACAAATTAATCACAGAAATATGATAATATCCATGGTATATTGTGGTCTAAAGAATTCTGAGTTTAGGACTGTTTCATACAACTAAACATACATAAATGTGAAAATAAACACAAATATATAAAATACAAAGTTTTTAAACTGATACATCATTTTATCTTCCCTGTGATACATATACCCTACATCACCCTGCCAATGACATTACAAAAACACTGGTTAAAATATTGAAAAGATCGTTAAAATACGTAACTGATGCACTTCCAGAGATTAAAAAAGAGATAAAAATAGATCTTAAGAAGGCTTTTGTCCTGAGGGTTTCTGCTAAGCCCCATAAAATTTAAGGTACTTCAATGGCTGCAGGAAGGATGCAGGAAGTAAGCCTGGGGTTGCCCAGGATGGAGAGGGAAGGAAACCAGAATATGTCACCCAAAATATGCCTCTTTGACATAAAATTATTTTGAGCTGAAGGCAATTAAGAAGCCACAATGCAGGAAAAGCTCTCTCAACCCGCCCCCTCCCAACCTAAAGGCAGGATGTAAATTTTTCTTTTACTGGAGACAGACTCTTAGCCCAGAGATGGCACCAGAGGAATCTGCAAGCAAATCTTACTCCATTAGTGCCTTCCCAAAAATGTAACCCTCCCACAGTCTGCTGTCCTGGGACACTGAAAACGGCTTCCCTTTGTCCTGTCACTTCTTTACAAAGGTAATTGTTCTTTGTTGCAGAGGGTAAGTAAGCTGTCCTAAGCCACCACGCTGAGTTACTTTTCAGTGAGGTTTCTCCCACCTCAAGTTGTGCTGTAAACATTCATAAACTGGCTTTCTCTTGTTAATCTGTCAAATATAACTAGCATATAACTAAACAATCCTTAAAATCAATTACTCTTGGGGCGCCTGGGTGGCTCAGTCGGTTAAGCGTCTGACTTCAGCTCAGGTCACGATCTCGCGGTCCGTGAGTTCGAGCCCCGCGTCAGGCTCTGGGCTGATGGCTCAGAGCCTGGAGCCTGCTTCTGATTCTGTGTCTCCCTCTCTCTCTGCCCCTCCCCCGGTCATGCTCTGTCTCTCTCTGTCTCAAAAATAAATAAAACGTTAAAAAAAAAAAATCAATTACTCTCTGTGATAGCCAAGACTATTCTATCATGGAACTTTGTCACTTTCAAAGTCCATTGTCCTGTTATTAGATGTTATTATGTAGGCCTAACATCAAATATTCTACAATCTTGGCATTCCTTTTTAGGAAGAGGAGCTACAAATTCCATGTTTCTTCCTGAAAGAGTTTTACCAGCATGCGCGCGCGCACACACACACACACACACACACAGGCCCAAATAATACAAATAATGTGTTGAAACAGTGTTTAGGACATGTTTCAAAACTCTAAAAGTTCTACATGCAAAGAGGAGGACAATTAAAAATATTCACCGGTATATGGGAAAGCACCCTACAGATTTCTGTTACAATTTCCCCCTTGGATAAAGACATATAGAAGTAAAGACCGTGTTCAGGGTTTACAGAATGCCCCATTAATCAAATCAGCCAATCTTTGTGATGGATCCTAAAGTGTGTGTGTGTGTGTGTGTGTGTGTGTGTGTGTGTGTGTGTGTGTGTTTGTGTGTGTGTATGTGTAAAAATCTTCCATGTGTTTACCTACCAGTTTCTCCGGCTGTTTTATTCTTCCCATGAGGCTTATATAGAACGTACGAGCATCCTTTTACGTGAAAGTGGTCATTAATTTGTCTAAACCATCTGCAAATGACAAGAAAATGTGCTCATAGCAATATTTCCATAGCACAGATAACATCAATGCCATTCCAGAGAAATTCGGGCAGCACCCAAATTTGGCATATCCACTAGCAGTTGGGGCCCAGCAGCTGGAAACCTGGTCCACAATCCACTTCTACAGCACTGCTATTTCACAGAACTAGAAATAAGGTATTGTCTGTAAGTGAGGACTTCATACCTCATAAGTGTTGTATTTCCAGTGAAAGGGCCGAACCTAATATCTTCAAATGGAGGTTGAAAGCCCAAAATATGTAAAGCTTCTTCTTGGGTAACAGGTGGCAGACTAGAAAAGAAACATTGCCTTTCATTTTGCAGTTCCAATCGCATGCAAATGATAACCTGTCTCAACATTCATATGTCCATCTGATTTGGTTTTTGTTTTGTTGTTGTTATTTTTTTGTTTTCTTTTTTTTTTTTTTAATTTACACCTGAGTTAGCATAGAGTGCAACAATGATTTCAGGAGTAGGTTCCAGGGATTCATCCCTATGTGTAACACCCAGTGCTCATCCCAACAACTGTCCTGCATCTGATTTGTAAACAATTTTACTAATACAGGTGACCTTTGAATGACGTGGGTTTGAACTGTGCACTTACACACAGATTTTTTCTTTTTATAAATTCAGTGCAGAACTACAAATGTATTTTCTCTTTCTTAATGAATTTCTTATCAACATTTTTGTTCTCTAGCTTACTTTATTGTAAAAATACAGCATATAATACATGCAAAATACTACATACAAAATATGTGTTCATCTACTGTTTACTTTATTGGTAAGGTTTCTGGTCAACGGTAGACTGTTAGTAGTAAAGTTTTGGGGGAGTCAAAAATAATATGTGGATTTTAGACTGCCCTAACCCCTGCATTGTTTAAGGGTCAACTGTATTTTTAATGTTTATTTTGTCACAATAATGCATACTTACTTTTTCTTAATTTTTTTTTAATGTTTATTCATTTTTGAGAGACAGAGAGAGACAGAGCATGAGTGGGAAGGGGCAGAGAGAGGGAGACACATCTGAAACAGGCTCCAGGCTCTGAGCTGACAGCACAGAGCCTGACGTGGGGCTCGAACTCACAAACTGCGAGATCCTGACCTGAGCTGAAGTTGGATGTTCAACCGACTGAACCACCCAGGTGCCCCAATAATGCATACTTATTATTTTCAGCTAAAGGCTTATAAAAAATAGCAATTTATTTCTCGATTTATGAAAAATCTATTTTTAAAAATGTCCAATTACAGGAGCACCTGGGTAGCTCAGTTGGTTGAGTGTCTGGCTCAGGTCATGATCTCAGGGTCATGGGATCAAGCCCTGCGTGGTGCCTGCTTAAGATTCTCTCTCTCTCTCTCTCTCTCTCTCTCTCTCTCTCTCTCTCTCTCTCTCTCTCTCTCTCTCTCTCCCTCTGCCCCCCGCCCCACTCTAAAAATAATAAAAATAAAAGAAATAAAATATTTAAAAAGAAATCTTCAATGACAGAAAAAGCAATACAAAGTAACTTTGGAATTTGGAGTTTAGGGATACCACTAAATTAACATACTTACTTTCCAGCTCCTATTGTGCTGTACAAGAAATTCCAACAAGAAATTAATGAGGAGATGCCACAAGAAGTCTTATATTGCGGTCGGCTTATGCAGTACCTGAGAAAACAAAACATTGCTTTCTTCACTTGAATGAATACAAAATATGCATATAGAAATATAACACTCATGGCAACTAAATCTGTTAACATAATGAAAACTTCTCTCATTAAAGCCAAAGTAAAATCTTTACTCCCTTAAAATATTTTTGTATTTATTAAACATATCAGAAATGCATGCACAGCAACAATAAACCATCCAGTTTAATAAAGTTAGCTAAGTTTAACCACTAATTAAAGTAGATGTTCTCCAAACCAATGGAAAAAAATAATGATATATAAATGCAGATACCAACTACTAAAATTTCAGCATAAGTTACTAGTTGAGCTGCATACATGATTATTTGCAACTTCAAAAATACTGGAGAAATGAAACAAAGCATTGTCCCCATGTATCAACTTTTCAGAGATTTTTCCACTCAGACTACAAAACATCCATTTATCACCCACTGTGTCCAACTAAAACCAGCAGCTCCATTGTCACAGAGAATTTTTTCTTTTTAGAATTTAATTTTTTAATTTTATTTATTTATTTAATTTATTTATTTATTTATTTATTTATTTATTTATTTATTTTGAGAAAGAGAGAGCACGAGCTGGGGAGAGGCACAGAGAGACGAAGGCAGAGGATCAGAAGCAGACTCCACACCGACAGCAGAGAGCAGATGCGGGGTTTGAACTCACGAGCCATGAGATCATGACCTGAGCCAAAGTCCAATGCTTAACCGACTAAGCCAGCCAGGCACCCCATATCACAGAGAATTTTAAAATGTAGCACAAAATCCTTCCATAGCACAATTTCATTGCACTGACTAATCCAGACAATTTTCCAAACAGTCATGTGTCAAGAGAAGTGACCACAGCTCACATGAACAGAGGAGAAAAGAAGCAGACTATTCAATTTAAAAAAAAAAAAAAAAAAAAGAAAGAAATAGTGGGGCGCCTGGTGGCTCAGTCGACTAAGCGTTTGACTTCAGCTCAGGTCATGGTCTCACAGCTTGTGGGTTTGAGCCCTGCATCAAGCTCTGTGTTGAGAGTTTAGAGCCTGGAGCCTGCTTCAGATTCTGTGTCTCCCTCTCTCTCTCGCCCTCCCCGGTCATGCTCTGTCTCTGTGTCTCTCAAAAATAAATAAGCATTAAAAAAATTAAAAAAAAATAGTATTGGGTTTCAAATTATTTCCCTAACTGCTTTTTTTTTTTTTTTTTTTTTTTTTTTTTAGTAATCTCTATACCCTTGAAGCTCAAACCCACAACCCTGAGATCAAGAGTCACAGGTTCTACTGACTAAGCCAGCCAGGCGCCTCTCCCAACTGCTTTCTATTGAAGGTGCTAATAGTAGACAAAACAAAAAGGAGAAACAAGATTTATCATCACTAAACACAGTTTTAGTATTACCTTACAATTAATTACAAAAAGAGGGGAGCTGGATGGCTCAGTTGTTTAAGCATCTGACTCTTGATTTCGGCTCAGGTCATGATCTCACGGTTGTGAGACTGCGCTCCTCCTTGGGCTCTGAGCTGAGTGAGGGGCCTGCCTGGGACTCTCTCCCTCTCTCTCTGCCCCTCCCCATGCTTGTGCATATGCTCAAGGGCGCATATGCTCGCTCTCTCTCTGTCTCGAAATAAGTAAAAATATTTAAAAAATTAATTACAAAAAGAAAAATTGCAGGTGTATGTTTATTTGTATATGTGCATATAATATGCATAATGCACATACATAAGTCAACAATGACCCTTGTATCTACAGGCTTAAGATACAAAAGATAATTATGGTTACTAAACTATACGGTTATTATATAGCCACATAATACAGGGATTGTTATGGATTGAACTGCACCCACCTAAAAAAGATACACTGAAGTCCATGGGGCGCCTGGGTGGCTCAGGCAGTTAAGCATCCAACTCTTGATTTTGGCTCAGGTCATTATCTCATGGTTTGTGAGACTGAGCCCCACATTGGGCTCTGCACTGAAAGCATGGAGCCTGCTTGGGATTCTCTCTCCCTTTCTCTCTGCCCCTCACCCACTTGCAAGCACGTGCTCTCTGTCTCTTCTCTCTCTCTCTCTCTCTCTCTCTCTCTCTCTCTGAAAATAAATAAATAGGGGCACCTGGGTGGCTCAGTTGGTTGAGCGTCCGACTTCGGCTCAGGTCATGATCTCACGGCCCATGGGTTCGAGCCCCGCATCAGGCTCTGTGCTGACAGCTCAGAGCCTGGATCCTGCTTTGGATTCTGTGTCTCCCTCCCACTCTGCCCACCCCCCTCCCCCTGCCACTCATACTCTGTCTCTATCTCAAAAATAAATAAACATTAACAAGTTTAAAAATAAATAAATAAATAAACTTTTTTTTTTTTAATTAAAAAAAGATACGTTGAAGACCTAACCACAGGTACCTATGAATACAATCTAATTTGGAAATAAGGTCTTCACAGATAAAATCAAGTTAAGGTGAAGTCATACTTGAGTAAGGGTGGGCTCTTAATCCAAGATGGCTGGTGTCCTTATAAAAAAGAAAAAAGGGACATGCAGAGAGGAGAGTGCCGTGTGAAGACCCAAACACATGAAGGGAAAACTCAGAGACAGAAGTGTCGCAGCAGCAAGCCTGGGAATGCCAAGGACCGCCAACAAGGCACCAGAAGCTAGGATGAAGCAGAGTCTAGCCCTAGGATTTCAGAGGGAATGTGGCCCTCCCAACAGCTTGGGCTCTGACTCCCAACCTCCAGAACTATGAGCCAGTTCCTGTTGATTTAATCCAGCCAGTTTATGGCACTTTGTTATGGTAGCTCTAGGAAACTCATATGCTAATCATCATCATCCAGGAAACACTACAAACTGCTTTACATCCACAAAAGCAAAAAACCCTGAACACATTATGAATGGTTTTGTTTATAGCTATTTGCAAGGCTGTTTAAAAAAGAACTCCTACCCACAGAAATGACCCTGACTTGAGAAAGTGTTGGCGTTACAGGGCTCTCATATTTCAAACCCAGAAGCTAACTTCCATAAGAGCTCATGTATTCATAGCTACCACCTACATTCTGTTCTGCAACTAAATTTCCAACAAATGGACTTAGCAGTCACCATGACTTGTTTCCTGATGCTTTTCCATTCCTTATTTTTTCTCACCAGATATCTTGGGTGGTTGACATTCCTTGTTGAGTGGCTAAGAGCTCATGGCCATTGCAGTCACTCAATTCTTTCATGACTGGGAGTCTGTTGCTTCCATACTTGAATGACAACATAAATAGGACACTTGGGTGACTTTTCCTCTCCTGAGAAACATGATTCCACTGTAGCCTGATAGCTAGTACTGCCATGATGTGAAGACCGATACCAAAGGGGTAATTTCCCTTTGTACTGGTTTTGCACTGTATACCCATGACTCCTTATGCTTGAACTCCAGTAACTCCACCAGAACATGCCTTGGTGCTGGTCAATCTGTATCGGTTTTCCTTTCCTGGGACACAATTTGCACTTTTATATCTGCAGACTCTAGCTTTTCCTTCTTTTGGGAACGTTCCTTCCAATTGTGTCTTTCAATTTTTTTTTTTTTTTTCTATTTGTTCTGATCTCTTTCTCAGGAATACCAGTTACTGATATTTGGAGCCTCTGTCTGTTACCCATATCTCTCTGTTGTTGTTGTTGTTGTTGTTGCTGTTTTTAACAATTTTATTTTTAAGTAATCTCTACAGCCAATGTGAGGCTCAAACTCATAACCCCAAGATCAAGATTCATATGCTCTACCTACTGAGCCAGTCAGGTGCCCCAATATTTATCTGTCCTTTAATCCTTTTTATATCTTTGTTATTTTCCATTTGGGTTTTGTGCAATTTCCTCACACTGACTCACCATTGACTTAATTATGTTTTTCACTGGGTTGGGTTTTTTTTTTTCCTGCTTCTAATGTGGTTTTCACCTGTGCAATGACTTTGTCCTCCACTTCTTTCTGTGGGCCTGTCAATTATTTCCCCTTCTGTAGTCATATAATCTCTTCTTTGACTTCATTTTGAAAAATTGTATGAATTATAACTTTTTTGATATAAAGGGCTTATTGTCAATTTTAACTTTATTTCCTTGAATAACTTTTCCAAAGATGTATATGCCTTCCACAGTTGCCTGGTTTTATTTGCAATTTTTATACACATATATCAAGTTGCTTCCTCTGTCTTTCCTCATCCTTGAATAGAGCCGATTATCACTGAAAGTTGTTTGCTGTCTTCAACATCCCATGGTCAAATTTGTCAAGTCTGCCCATCATTTTTGTTTTGGTTTTTTTTTTTTTTTTATAATTTTGGTAAAGACACATAACATAAAATATACCATCTTAACCAGTTTTTAAGGGTACAGTTGAGTCATGTTAACTATATTCAGTGTTGTGAAAGAGATCTCTAGAATGTCTCCATATTGCAAGACTGAAACTCTACACCCACTGGACAACACCTTTTTCCCCCCTCCCCCCAGCCTGTGACAAACACCATTCTACTTTCTGCTTTTATGAGTTTGACTACTTTATACTTCATATAAATGGAATCATACAGTATTTTTCTTTTTGTCACTGGTGACCACCATTCTACATTCTTTCTCTTTCATTTTGACAACTCTTAAGTACCTCTTACAAATGGAATCACACATTATTAGTCTTTTTGTGTCTGGCTTATTTCACCTAGCATAATGTCCTCAAAGTTCATCCATGTTGTACCGTGTGTCAGAATTCCTTCTATTTTAAGGCTGAACTAATATTCCATTGTGTGTATATACCACATTTTCTTTATTCCTTCAACTATCAATGGACACTTGGGCTGTTTCCCCTTCCCAGCTATTATGAATAATGCTGCAATGAACACAGTATGCAAATATCTCTTCAAGATCCTACTTTCAATTCTTTTGGATATATACCCAGAAGTGGGATTACGGGATCATATGGTATCTTAGTCAGCTCAGGCTGCTATAACAAATTATGACAGACTTAGTGGCTTCAACAACAAACAATTATTTATTTCCTATAGTTCTAGAGGCTAAGAAGTCCAAAACTGAGGTGCCAATGAATCTAATGTCTGGGGAGAAACTGCATATGGCCATCCTCTCATTGTGTCCTCACACGATGGAGCAGAGACAGAGGAGGAAGCAATCTCCCACTTCCTGTCCTTTACAAGGCACGAATCCCATTCATGGGGGCTCCCCCTTCATGACCCAATCACCTCCCAAAGGCCCCATCTCTTAATACCATCACATTGGGGGTTAGGATTCCAATATATGAATTGGGGGGAGACACAAACATTCAGCCACAACACACATTCTATTTTTAACTTTTCGAGAAACTTCCACACTATTTTTCATAGGGGCTGTACTATTTTAGATTTTTATATTCCTACCAACAGCACACAAAAGTTCTGATTTCTCCACATTCTTGCCAACAACTATTATTTTCTGGCTTTTTTCATAGTGGTCATCCTACTGGGTGTGAGGAAATACCATATTGCAATTTTGATTTGCCATTTCTCTGACAATTAATGGTGTTGACCATCTTTTTGTATGCTTGCTGGCCATTTGCATATTCTTTGGAGAAATGTCTGTTCAAGTCCTTTACCCATTTTTTAATTGGGTTCTTTGGTATTTTTGTTGTTGAATTGTAGGAGTCCTTTACATATTCTGGATATTAACCCCTTATCAGATGTATGATCTGCAAAATATTTTCTCCCATTCTGTAGGATGCCTTTTCACTTTGTTGATGGTTTTCTTTGATGCACAGAAGTTTTAAGGCTTGATATGATTCTATTTGTCTATTTTTGCTTTTGTTACCTGTGCTTTTGGTGTCATATCTCAGATATCGTTGTCATTCAATGTCATGAAATTTCCCCCTAAGTTTTCTTCTAGTTCCATAGGTTTAGGTTTTACATTTATGTCTTTAATCTATTTTGAGTTAATTTTTGATAAGCAGGGTCAAGTTCATTCTTTTGCAGGTGGATATCCACTTTTCCCAGCACCATTTGCTGAAGAGACTGTCCTTTCTCTATTCCATGGGCTTGGCACCCTTACGGAAGATTGTTTGCCCATGTACATGAGTGTTTCTCTCTGGGCTTTCTATTCTGACCCATTTGTCTACATATTTGTCTTTATGCCAGGATCACACTGTTTTGATTATGTAGCTCTGGGAGGTTTTGAAATCAGGAAGTGGGTGGCCTACGTTCCACTCTTGCCATCACTACCTTCCCAGCAATTCACTAGAGGCACTGTCCTTAGCTAGAAATTAGGAAGTAAAATAATCCAGTAGCGATCAGAGGAGCAGGATGTCTCCTTCCACAACCCCTACCTGCATTTCTGTAGTGCTGAACTGGATCTCCATCAAGAACTCTGATGTTCCTCCCCTGGTGCAGTGGCTCACACCCCTAGATCTAACCAAAGGGTCACCGGATGGTTTCAGGACTGCCACATGAACTTTAGGGAAACCTGTACCATTTGAGGCTAATAGTAGTCTTTGCAGTTCTTGGTGTCCTCTCCCTGCTGGTCCAGAGTGCAGAGGATTTGAGAAGCATGTATTAGAGACTATGGTTTGGGGATATTGTTAATTCTTTGTTTCAGGGAAGATAAGAGTTTTCCCCTATTTTTTATTTTCTTGTTATTGTTTCCATGGGTTTGAGGCATAGAGGCCAAGGGCAGGCCACCCCAAGATGGGTCGCTTTGACATGAACATTATTTTGAGTTGAAAGCAATCCAAACCCAGCAGATTCAGAAAAAGCTCATTATCCCCCCCCCCCCCCCCCCCATCAACTGCCTGCTTTACCAGGAAGAGAGCTATTAACCAGAGACTCCCCTTTACCTGAGAAACTTATCTGCATAATAGGGTAATTTTTGTTTTTCAAAACATCTCCTTTCATCTCCCTACTAATCACCTTCCTCCTCTTATCCGCAGACTCCTACCCCTCTCCTTAGCTCACATAACCTTCATGTTACTCAATGTCTTTAGAATTTCCATGTCTGTGTGAATTCCCTGTACATACGTTGATTTTCTCCTGTTAATCTGTCTCATGTCAATTTGATTCTAAGTCCATCTAGAAGAGCCTTGAAGAGCAGAGGAAAGCTACCTCCCCAATAGAGAGAAGGAATGGAGTAAACAGACCTTATTCTGTCATATTTAAATCTCCAACTTCTATCCAAAACACCTCTTCACAAAGTCTTAGGGTCACTCCTAGACACCCTTAAGATTTTCCATATTTCTTCATCAGTCCAAACTTGTTTACTGGTCTTGTTCATGACCAGCCTAAAACTTTTACTGACTTTCTACTATCTCCTACAGGTGTTTCCATTCCAATCGTACTCTTGTAATATCTTCAATGGGAAATGAGTTTGTCATCCTAACAGTGTTTCCCCTCAGGTTATTTCTCCCATCTATCCTTCCTCATCCAAGCCTTATGGTTTCACATGTTATACTATTAAAATACAATTACCCAAATTTGTTGTTAAAACAAATCTTAGGTGTAAGGGATTAGAAGCAAAAATGGGCAAAGGCTTTCTCCAAAGAAACCAAAATTACTGTTTTTGATTCTAATGCCTCTTCTCCAATACAATCTACATCCTTATTACTACCAATTAATCTTTTAAAATACCTTTTTGTTAAGAAATCATCAATGGCTTCTCTCTACGTCAGGAACAACAACAAAAAAAATCTAAATCCTTAGCCTAGTGTCCAAGATACAGATCATGACAGGTTACAAAGAAAGAATGTGAACTTTGGAGTCTGACTCTCTTCAGTTTTAATACAAGATCTGCTTCTTCACCATGTGATGTTAGGTAAGCTTCTTAGCTTCTGAACTTCACTCCAGACAAGCCTGTCTAATCTTCATTACCAATACGCAAGACACTCTCCTCCCATCCATGCAAAGACCTTTGGACCCTCCTCCATACCTCTCTTAAGACCCAGCTCCTCAGTGAAGCCTTTTGATGATCATTATTTCCTCTCATGTTGGTAGTTTATTCATACCCATCTTGTCTGAATATTCATACCCATCTTTGTCTGAAACTTGTCTGAGATATTTTATATTTCTCTGCTTAGTCCCCATTTCTCACCTACATTTTAAACTCTGAGAAAACAAACACCATGTTTTGTGTATCTCTGTATTCTCGGCCACAGTAAAGGGTCCAATATTTATTAAATAGGTGATAAAATCTAACATTTTTTAAACCTCACACAAATAATTTTTAAAATCTCAACCCATAGGGGCACCTGGGTGGCTCAGTTGGTTAAGCCTCCGACTTCGGCTCAGGTCATAATCTCACGGTTTGTGAGTTCAAGCCCTGCATCAGGCTCTGTGCTGACAGCTCAGAGCCTGGAGCCTGCTTCGGATTCTGTGTCTCCCTCTCCCTCTGCCCCTCCCCTGCTCAGGCTCTGACTCTCTCTTTCAATAATAAATAAATGGTAAAAAAAAAAAATTTTTTTAATCTCAAATCATAGACTAGTAATATCCAAAAGCCATCATTAATTAAACATTTTTTTTCTTTCAAATAGGAACTGTATTCCAAGGTAACCAAACAGCCACAGTTGACGAGTGAAAGCTCTTCTTATTGGAAGAAGATCACTAACTAATAAAGGGAGAAGATATGAAAGAAATTTGAAATATCACCATTTTCCAGCAAGGATTCAGGTAACAATCATCAATGGGTTTGGCTAAAACCACTAGGTGAAAAGTTAATGGGGACAGGATATTAGCCTGATGCCACTGTCCCCCCCACTGATTATGTGATGGTTGCAGAAAGGAAGAAAAAAGAACTTGACAATGTGGGCTGACGCTGTCACCGCCTAAATCCGATAATCAGTCTTAGAATCTAGTACGGGACGACCAGATACTATGCATCCCCTGATGTGATGCAGTATGAAGAACAAAGGGTCACCGAGGCGGTACTGTGGTCTAAAATGTTCCATCAGAATCTAAACCAAGTCTGTATGTCTAACTTCCAGCTGTCAGGAAATACTGAGGCTATAGAAATAATTTAGACAACAGGGGGGAAATATCAGACAAATCCAGAAGGTAGGACACTCTACAAGATATCTGGCCAAGTCTCTTTAAGAAGTTAATCTAGGGGCCCCTGGGTGGTTCAGTCAGTTAAGTGTCCAACTCTTGATTTTGGCTCAGGTCACGATCTCACGGTTTACGAGATTGAGCCTCGCTGTTGGGCTCTGCACTGACAGCATGGAACCTGCTTGGGATTCTCTCTCTCTCTCTCTCTCTCTCTCTCTCTCTCTATCTCTCTCTCTTTCTTTCTCTCTCTCTGCCCCTTCCCTGTACTCTCTCTAAATAAATAAATAAATAAACATTAGAGAAAAAAAAAAAAGAAGTCAATCTCCTAGAATTTAAAAAACAAAAGTGAGGGGAGGGAGGTAGAGACTGTTCTAGGTTAAGACACACATACAAGCCACAACAAGCAAACACTAAGTGTGGTTCATGGTTGGGAACCACAATGAACAACCAGTTGTAAAAATACTTCAAAACAATGTGGAAAACCTAAATTTAGCCTAGGAATTAGATACTATGGAAATATTATTAACTTTATTAAGTATGACAATGCTATTGTGTTAAGTGTGGTTAAGGAAAAAAGTCAATTTTTAGAGATTACCATCTTCTGAGATCTAATACTTTCCGCTGCTTAATATCTTCAAGAGGAGAATACTGAGGCCACTCCCTCTGATGTCTTCCTTTTTTGTCTGAAGTTTTTTTCTTGCAAATTTGTTTCTTTACATTGCCTAGACACAAGAATACAAAGTAAGCAAAATGCTCAGGATGAAATAAGCCATTATGGGAGTATAATTAATTATGTAAAAGGAACCCCCGGGTGACACAGTTGGTTAAGCAACCAACTTCATCTCAGATCATGATCTTGAGGTTCACGAGTTTGAGCCCCACATCACATCAGGTTCTGTGCTGACAGCTCAGAGCCTGGAGCCTGCTTCAGATCCTGTGTGTGTCTCTCTCTGTGCCCCTCCCCAACTCGAGCTCTGACTCTCTCTCTCAAAAATAAATAAACATTTAAAAAATTATGTAACAAAATTAAAAAGTAACTGCCACTAGTTCTCAAAATGATATTGCAAACATGTTGAAGAAAGACATGTATCTTCAAGAATACTCCCCTGGCTTAAAGAGAGAGAATAAATAAAAACAAGTTTAAGCAATCATGAGTGTAGTTCCTATCAGATTCTTACACTTCCAACTCCTGATCTAGTCCCTTCTCTAGGAAAAGAATCAATCACAAAATCTTTGGTTTAGAAAATCAAATTACCAATGGTAAAATATTTAACTAGACCACTTTCCAGAAAATGAATCCCTTTCTACAAAACAATAAAACCACATTAATGTAACTCTGTTAAGAAAGTAAAAGCAATAGATCCAATAATGCAATGATGCGATATTTAAAAATACCTGCAGGCCTTACAGAGACCACAAAATGGATTAAGAATGATGCTCATGTGTACATTATGAAAACGTGACTTCAGCACCAGGAACTAGAACGGAAAACAAAGTCTTCTTTCTGTGTGTGTGTACATAATGAAGTGTGCACGCACACACACGCACGCGTGTGCACACGTGAGCACATGCAAGCAAACACACACACACACACACACACACACACACACACACACACACACACCACTCTCTCCAAAAGACATGTAAAGCAAATAGCAGGGTCACCTAAAGGGGAGGAGAATTGGAAGCTAGACAAAAAGAAGACAAAACTGAGAATGAGACACTGCACTGTTTAATCTTTACACTTTTTGTTTCTGAACAATGCTAATGGATTACTCAGGCAAAAAAAAAAAAAAAAAAAAAAAACACCTATTTAATTAAAATCTTAACTATAGAGAAATGATGGTTACCAGAAGGGAGGTGGGTGGCTGTGGGGGAAATAGGTGATGGGGATTAAGGATGCACTTGTCGAGATGAGCACCAGGTGAGGTATGGAATGTTGAATCCCTACATTGTATGCCTGAAACGAGTATTACACTTTCTGTTAACTGACTGGAATTTAAATTAAAACTTTAAAAAATATATTAATAAATAACATCCAAGTTTCATGTCAGTAAAATACCATTAACATTTCAGACAGCTATGCTCAAATACTTGAATAAATTTCACACATACTACATTTTCGATGAAGTGATCAAACCTGATATGAAATTATATTAGAGCTAATATTTTATTTTTATGAGTTATTCACAATGATAAGACATAGATTATAGAGAGATATGTCTAGAAAACAAACACAGGAAGGGGTTTCATTCGCCTTTCAATAAAACCCAAACCAGCTGGAACTCAGAAACTATGGTGACACAGGGGATTTCTCTGATTTTTGTTAGATGTCATAATGACAAACACTGTAATATCCAGACACCAGTTTTTCCCCACTGCCTCTAGCTATTCGAAGTCTTCACAGAGAACACAAAATTTCCACAGAGCTGAACAACCAGTGGCAAATATGAGCTAAGTCCCATTCGGACAAATTTCTTCCCCTAATAAAATACATCTTAGCGACTGACAAGATGGAAAAACCACTGTCCAGCATTTCTCCGATGTCTTGTCTTCACTGCCCCATAATGCCTTAATGCCCTACGCAGTTTTCCCAGCCACTTAAAACCTTAGAGGCTAATGAAGCATGCTAATCAGTGCCCTCAGCACTCCCTGGGGTGGTCTGGCCCCACACGCTTTCCTCTGAGGCTACCTAAGCCTGCCCTCTGTCCCCTTCAACTTTACGCCTCGGAGCCCCCCCGGGCTAAAGAAGTGTGTGTTCCAAATAAGCATCCTTGGTAAATCCAACTGTTGCCACACGGGCAAAATTCCATTCAGCTCGGGAGAGAGGAAAGCTCTGGCAAAGTGGGAGCTAAGTTTGAGAGGAGAACGTAACATACCCACGCCTGAACACTGTCTCCCCATCTCATCAACCCCAAGTACCTCTGCCCACTGCTGTCTGTCACCGCCATGTTCCTTCTTCCATTCCCCACCTGGCCCACAACACACCATTTGGCTCTGACACCAAAAGGAACACACATACACACACAGCTACCTCTATTCACCACGCTGCCTTTTAGAGAAAGGTCTGAGCATAGCAAAAAGTAGAGTATCTGCCATCTTTTTGACTTGAGGAACCACGGGACAGAGTTTGGGGCAATCACTGTCACTGGAAAGTGAAGTGGGTGGGCACCCCAGAAATGAAAGAGCCAGAAAAGGGGAGACTCAAATTCTGCGCATAAATTTGGCCCCAATCTTAGGCTGACTCTGGAACCATGCGTGCACAGAGCAGACCCCAAAGAGCACAGCTAAGGCCAAAAAATATTGGACAGAGATTTCAAATGTCCTTAAGGGACAGAATTTGTGGTTTTAGTCAAACCAAATCTATTGGTGCTAAAATTAAAAACAAACAAATGAACAAACTTGAAATAAAGCACTCTTTGGAGGAATATACAAGAATCCAAAATCAACACATTTCCAATACCCAGCATACAATCCAAAATTATTGAATATGTGAGGAAACTGGAAAATGTGACACCTTCTCAAGAAAAAAAGATTAGACCAACTCGAAGATGACCCAAATTTTAAAACTGGCAGATAAGGATTCTATCTTATCTTATTTTAAGTAGGTTTCACAGCCAGCACAGAGCCCAACATGGGGCTTGAACTCACAACCCTGAGGTCAAGACCCGAGCTGAGATCTCGAGCTGAGATCTTAACCGACTGAGCCACCCAGACACCCCAGCAAATAAGGATTTTAAAGTGGATATTACAGGGGCACCTGGGTGGCTCTATCAGTCAAGCATCAGACTTTGGCTCAGGTCTTGATGTCATGGTTGGTGAGTGTGAGCCCTGCTATGGGTGAGCCCCACTTCTCTCTCTCTCCCTCACTCTCTCTCCCTCTCTGCCCCCCATGGGATTCTCTCTCTCTCTCTGCCCTTCGCTCATTTGCACCCTCTCTCTCTCAAAAAAGAAAAAAGAAGAGAAAGAAAAGAAGGATGAAAGAAAGGAAGGAAGGAAGGAAGAAAAGAAAAGGAAAGGAAAAAAGAAAGTGGATATTATATCTATGCTTTATGAGATAGATAAAATCTTCCAGTAAGGAATGAGAAGATAGGAAACCCAAGATAGGAAACAAAAACTACTTTAAAAATGTAAATTCCGGAACAAAAAAAACAATAATCTGAAACAAATAATTCATGGAATATACTTATCTTTAAGAGATCCACTTTATCTTTTTCTTCAGCTATCAAGTTTTTATCAAAAGGAAGATGAATCATGTCTTTTCCGAGGCGAGCTGACTAACACACAATGTTACATTCGTTTCAAGTGTACAATATAGTGATTCAACAACTCTATATGCTACACTCACCATAAGAGTGGCTACCATCTGTCACCACACCACACTATTACAGAACCTTGATGTATCCCCTATGCTGTGCCTCTTATTCCCATGAGGCATTCACTCTCTAACTGGAAGCCTGTATCTCTCACACCCCTTTACCCATTGTGCCTGTCCCCCACCCCTCTCTCCTCTGGCAACCATCACTCTGTTCTCTGTATTTGTAGGTCTGATTCTGCTTTCTGTTTGTTTGCTCGTTTACTCGTTAGTTTCAGGTTTTAGATTCCACGTTAAAGTAAAATCATACAGTATTTGTCTTTCCCTGTCTGAACTATTTCACTTAGCATGATACCCTCTAGATCCATCCATGTTGCAAATGGCAAATTCTCATCCTTTTTTATGGTTGAGCAGGAGAGATGCACTTTAAATATAAAAAGATACAAGTTGAAAATAAACGGACAGGAAAAGATACACCATGCCAGCACTAGTCAAAAGAAAGCTGGAGTAGCCAGATGAATATCAAACAACATAGCTTTCAGAACAAGAAATATTACCAGGAATAATGAGGGATATTTCATGACAATAAGAAAGGTCAATTCAACAAGAGGAAATAATACTCATATTGTGTGTGAACCTAATTAATAGAGTTTCAAATTACATGGAAGCAAAAATCAACAGAATTAAATGCAGAAAAGATAACAATCATAGCTGGAGATTTTTAACATTTCATTTTCTTTTTTTTTTTTAATTTTTTTTTTAACATTTATTTATTTTTGAGACAGGGAGAGACAGAGCATGAACAGGGGAGGGTCAGAGAGAGGGAGACACAGAATCTGAAACAGGCTCCAGGCTCTGAGCTGTCAGCACAGAGCCCAACGCAGGGCTCGAACTCACGGACCGCGAGATTGTGACCTGGGCCGCAGTCGGCCGCTTAACCGACCGAGCCACCCAGGCGCCCCTTAACATTTCATTTTCAGCTGTGAAGAGAACAAGACAAAAATTCAGTAGTGACACAGAAGATGTGAACAACACTTTGGCCCAATCACAAACACTTCGACCCAATGTGTATTTCTAGAACACTATACTCAACACTACACCCATATTTTCAAATGCACACGGTACATTCACCAACATAGACTGTGTGTTGGGTCATAAAACAAGTGTCAGCCCACTTTAAAAGACGAGTTCATATGTCCTCTGTCCACAATGGAAATAGATTAGAAATCAATATTGGGGCACCTGGGTGGCTCAGTCAGTTAAGCATCAGACTCTCGATTTTGGCTCAGATCATGATCTCATGGTTCCTGGGATCAAGCCCTGCATAGGGCTCTGGACTGACAGCGCAGAGCCTGCTTAGGATTTTCTTTCTCTCTCCCTCTCCCTCTGCCTCTCCCCTGCTCACGTGTGTGTGGGTGTGCGCACACACGCTCCCTCTCTCTCTCAAAATAAATAAACTTTAAAAGAATCAATATTTAGAAAAAGCCCCAAAGTATCTGGAAATTAAGCAGCATACTTCTCACAGTAACATATATATCGAAGAAAAAATCACAAGGGAGATTATAAAATACTTCAAATTACATGATAATAAAAATACAGTGTATCAACCTTCGTGGGCTGTGGCTACCAGAGTACTTACAGAGCCATGTTAAGCACTAAATGCTGGAAGCAGAAAAGTCTTGAATCAAAACGTTGGAAAAAGAAGAACAAAGTAAACCCGAAGTAAGTAGAAGAAAGAAAATAATAAAAAGCAGAAATCAATAGAATAGAAAACAAACAATTGAGAAAATTAACCAAGTTAAAAGCTGGTTATCTGAAAAGATGAGCAAAACTGATACACCCCTAACCAGAAGAAAAAGAGAGAGAACATAAATTACCACTATCAGGAAAGGAAAGAGGAATTATTGCTAAAAGACCCTGTAGACATTAGAGGGATAAAAAGGACTATTAGAAATAACTTTGGGGAGGGACACCTGGGTGGCTCAGTTGTTTAAGTAGCCAACTCTTGGTCTCGGTTCAGGTCACGATCTCATGGTTGGTGAGATCGAGCCCCGTGTTAGGTTCTGCACTGAGAGCTCGAAGTCTGCTTGGGATTCTCTCTCTCCCTCTCTCTCTCTCTGCTCCTCTCCTGCCCACGCCCCCCTCCCTCAAAATAAATAAAAAACATTTTAAAATATTTTAAAAATTACTTCGGGGGGCCTGGGTGGCTCAGTCAGTTAAGCGTGAGACTCTTGATTCTGGCTCAGGTCATTATCTCGCAGTTGGTGAGATTGAGCCCGCATCGGACTCCATGTTGACAGTGTGGAGCCTTCTTGGGATTCTCTGTCCCCCTCTCTGCCCCTCCCCTGCTTGTGCTCACTCTCTCTCTCACTTGCTCGCTCTCTCAAAATAAATAAATAAACTTTAAAAAAGAAAAAAAAGAAATAACTTCATGCCAACAAAATTGGCAGCTTAGATGAAATGGACAAACTAAAACTTGACAGAATCGATGGGAATCAAGACAACTCCATGATCACAGTTAGAGATTTGTTACACCCCTCTGTAAAGCCCTCAGAAAATAGGAGAGAACACTTCCCAACTTGTCTTAGGAGACCTGCATAGCCCTAATTCCAACAACCTGAAAAATATATTACAAAAAATTACAGACCAATCACCTGTAAATATAGACACAAGGTGAAACCCCCCTGACACGCTGAGAATACAAATTTACATGACATTCTGGGAAACAAGTCAAGCTGACAAACAAACAAGAAGTATGGAGGTTTTACAAAAAGAAGCCTAGAAGTAAAATACAAATCCCACCTCCACCTCCTCCTAGCTATCGTCTTTCCACAAGCACCTCAACCTCTCTGAGCCTCAATCTCTTTACCTACAAAATAAGAGTACCCACCACATAAAAATCCTATATTACTGTGAGTTCAAAAGAAAGAAGTGAAAAGCAGTAGTGTCTGCCACAGGGCCACCACCCTGCAGTTGCGAAGGCTTTGTATTGCACCCTGGGTGAATAGCGCCCTCTTAAGTTGTGCAGTACACAACCTAGTCAGTGGTACCTGGAGACCCTGCTGGGTGCTCAAACAATTTTAAAAGGAAAAAGCCACAGTTATACAGAAGAAAAAAACTAAACGCTTAGTTGGGAAAGATGAATTCATGTCTCTGCAAAACTAAAAAATAGTGGTATGTTATTCTAGCCACCTCATTAACCACTTCTAAGCCACTGTATACTTATCTGCAATACCGGTATTTTACAGCATTCTTAGATTTTTCAAAGCTCTCAAAATGCTAAGGTTATGTGTGTAGTTTCCAGTGGCAAGCCATTAATGAACTAAATGTCCTCTGCCCAAAGTTACTTCTTAACTACAGTGATAGGCATGATAGCAATGTTCCTTGTATAGCAGTATGAAAAAGGAAACCATACTTAATGGCAAGCTTAAACAAAATACATTGTTTTCTTATATTTTCACATGGGAAATTCACGCCTCCTTCCTTACCTGATTTGTGTTTCAAATTTGTGGTCACCCCATCAAATTCAGACTTATCAATTTCCCATGCGAGAGGTAGCTTGCCCAGGCTATTGGATAAGTTGTCCAAGCTATTTTCTTCATTGTAGATGATCTCTGATGTACTAGTTGGGATGCCAATGTATCTTGATGGGTTATTTCCCGCAGATAAAGAGGTACTATCAGGAAGACAAGAAGAGCGGGTTGAATTTGGAGGTTTATAGATTGAGGTTGCCTGGTTGAGAAAGGCATAGTCTGAACAGATGGCATAAATTTTCTCCCGAGTATGGGTCACTGGACAGCTCCACGGATAATGACCATCTCCTTTGGGGCCCAAGGGTGCCCCCGAGGCACGAGTGCAGAAAGACTGTACAGCACCGTGTAGATTCTCTTCAGGAGACTTTCTCTCGGATTTGTGCTCACCATTTCCAGAATCATTTGCCCTTTCTGCTTCTGCAACGTTAGGCATTGAATGCAACTATAAAAGTTCTGTTAAGGAGAAGTTGCAACTCTTTCTGCTACTCAAAAACCAACTGTGACAATCGTTTAGAGCATCCTACAGAAACTTGGGAGCTGCAAAATGGGATCCTAAGAAAAGAGGGAGGAAAGAGAAACATCAACAATCCGCTAGACACTACAAAAGACTAAGAAATATATCAAATGTTTCACATGGGTTCATTCAATGAACATTTATTTTACAACTACTAAACACCTAGAGTCACCCCCCATCTGCTTTATTAAAAAATTATTTTACAATAATGCTTTAGAATAATAAAAAAATACAAACAACTCAATTAAAAATGGGCAAAATATCTAGAGGCGCCTGGATGGCTCAGTCAGTTAAACATCCGACTTCAGCTCAGGTCATGATCTCATGGTTCATGAGTTCGAGCCCCACATCAGGCTCCGTGCTGACAGCTCAGAGCCTGGAGCCTGCTTCAGATTCTATATCTCCCTCTCTCTCTGCCCACCCCACACAGGCTCTGTTTCTCTCTTTCTCTCAAAGATAAATAAAAACATTAAAAAAAATTTTTTTTAATAGGCAAAATATCTGAATAGTCACTTCTCCAAAGACAGTGTAGAAATGGTCAATAAACACAACGAAATGATGTTCAGCATCATTAGCCATCTCAGAAATGCAAATCAAAACCACAATAAGACACTATGTCAACCCAGCGGGATGGCTCTAATGAAAAAGATAGACGATAAAGATTGTTGAGGATGTGGTGGAACTGGAACCCTCATACACGTCTGATGGAAATGCAGAATGGTCTAGTCACTTTGGAAAACAGTTCCTCAAACACTTACAGAGTGACCATATGATCAAGCAATTTCACTCCTAGGTATATAGCTACGAGAAATGAACACATATGTCCACACAAATGTTCATAGCAGCATTATTTATCATAGCCAAAAAGGAGAAACAACCCAAATATCCATCAATTGATGAATGGGTAAGTAAGATAAATAAAATGTAGTTTATCCATGCTACAGAATATTATTGGGCAATAAAAATAAATGAAATACTGACCCATGCTACAACACAGATGGCCCTTGAAAGCATTATGCTAAATGAATGAAGCCAGTCACAAAGGAGCAGACAGTGTATGATTCCATTTATATGAAATGTTCAGAATAGGCAAATCTCTAGTGACAGAAATTAGATTAGTGGGTTACCTACAGCTGGGAGGGAGGGGGAGGTTGGGGATGATGGGGTTTCTTTTTGTAATAATGAAACTATTCTATAATTGATTGAGGTGATGAATCCACAACATTATGAATATACTAAAAGCTACTGAACTGGACATTTGAAACAGGTAAATTGTATGATGTGTGAATCATATCCCAATAAAGCTGTGCATCCATCACCACAATTATAGTTAGTAGTCACTAACTTGTGGTCAGTCTCAGGAAAAACTCATTTTCAAGTCTACACCAGTTCCTTTGGGGAAGAAAACAGAACAGTTTAAATAGCAACCAAGGGCATTTGAGGAAGTCGAAGATTTACAGGACCTTGATGAGTCAGACCAGCACAGGTGGTACAGGAGGGCACAGGGTGCAGGTGCCAGTTCTGAGTGTGCCCACCCCACAGGGCGCTAGTGATAGAAAAGTACTCAAGAGACACAGCCCGCCCCAGGTAACCAGTCTGATGTTCACTAGTCAATATCTCTGCCCATTCACTTATTTTAAAAAAATTAGAAGTGAGAATAATTTTCTTAGGTTACAGAAAATGGTTATATAAAACCCCCCATACAAATATTGAATGACAAAAACCTCTAAGGCAATAAGAAATAACAGAAGAAGGATTGCCACAAGAGCCGTGGTCCCTCTAAATCTGTGAGCAGAGGGGCGCCTGGGTGGCTCAGTCAGTTAAGCGTCCGACTTCGGCTCAGGTCATGATCTCACGGTCCGTGAGTTCGAGCCCCGCGTCGGGCGCTGTGCTGACAGCTCGGAGCCTGGAGCCTGTTTCAGATTCTGTGTCTCCCTCTCTCTCTGACCCTCCCCCATTCATGCTCTGTCTCTCCCTGTCTCAAAAATAAATAAACATTAAAAAAAATTTTTTTTTAAATAAATCTGTGAGCAGAAACTAGTAAAGGTAACACATGTCCTACATGTAATTTAAGGTAACAGAGTTCATTACAAGAAGGACTCCACATATCCTACAAGAGATTCCATTCCCTTTATTTTTAAGAATGCTTTCCTTTTTTCTTTTTTAATGTTTACTTATTTTTGAGAGAGAGAGAGAGAGAGAGAGAGAATGAGTGGGGGGGGGGGGCAGAGAGGGGGGGAGAAGATCCAAAGCAGCCTCCAGGCTCTGAGCTGTCAGTACAGCTGACTAGAGTAGGACACTTAACCCACCGAGCCACCCAGGCACCCCAGGAAGGCTTTCCTTCCATTCAAACCTTTGGGGAGTGAGTTTTTTGGAATTGGTGCAGTTTATAGTTATTCACAGAAAAGTCGGTTTGGCTGGAACCTCCCCACCAAAGATGGAACCCCCAACAGTATCATTCGGGAAACTTCTCTTGTTTTCAAGAAATCCTGGGAGTGCTAGCAGTGGATCTCTTCACAGGAAGCCCTGGGAGTGCTAGCAGTGGATCTCTTCACAGGAAGCTTTAAGCCTTCTCTTTCTTCCTCATCTCCTGGTGTCATGGTGATGTTGGAGGAAGACGCAAAGAGAAGCTTGTATCTGAGGCTGTACAGACCACACTGGGCTTTTCTGAGGAGTCGATTTCTCTGATTCTTAGCGGATGACCTAACAAAGCACTTTCTACTGAGCTGTTGTCCTGGTGCCTTTCTCTGAGAGCCAGCGTGGTGGACGGAGGTAAGTATTATTTGTGGCGTTGGGGCTGTATGGGTGGGTTGCGGTAGGGTGCATAGGGCCCTGGTAAGTAAGGGGTAGTGACCCAAGGGTGTTGGAGTCCATCGGAGGGAGTGGTGGGGACAGAAATGCTCCAGGCACTGCCCTTGTCTCTTCATCTCAAGCTTAGTTTCTACTTTGTCACAGCTTCCTTCCTCAGATTTCATAGAAGTGTGCCCATGGGACCAGCTCTCTGTAGCGTGGGGATGTTATGAAGAACGCTCATTTGGAACATATAGAGAATATTCTTATCAAAAACATAGGCAAAAGGAAATTAGTGCATTTGAGCACAAAAGGTAGGGCTGAGGGGCGCTTGGGTGGCTCAGGTGGTTAAGCATCTGACTCTTGACTCTTGATTTCTGCTCAGGTCATGATCTCACAGTTCACGAGATGAAGCCCCACATCAGATACTGTGCTGACAATGCAGAGCCTGCTTGGGATTCTCTCTCCCCCCTCTCTCTACCCCTCTCCTGCTTGTGCTCTCTCTCTTGTGCGTGCTCTCTCTCTGTCTAAATAAATAAATAAATAAATAAATAAATAAATAAATAAACTTTTTCTTTAAAAAAAGGTAGGGTTGAACTTTCTGGAAGCTAAAGACAAGAAAGAACATAGCACTTAATTAACAAAAAGTTTAATAGTCTGGTTTTCTTTGCATTTTGGGTTTGTTTGCTTTTAAATAATAGTCACTCAACAAGCATGATCTCTTTGGTTGCACTTCTACAAAAAAAAAAAAAAAGTGAAGATCATCCACATAAGGCCATAATTTATATCAATTGTCAATAAAAACCAATACCGGTATGAAAACATTCTCCTTTGAAGCATTGTTTATGGAAATTTCTCTTTGAAAAATTGTGTAATGTTTCTAGATTTTTATCACAGAAGTAAAACAAATGACAGAGAAAACTACTACAAAATACCAAGATATGACACAAAGAAAATGAAAATCATCCAACTCCCATGACCCAAACGCTGTTGATGTTTATTTTCTTCCCTTAATATCTGTCAGATCTGGGGAATGTTCTCCCCATGTCAGTGTGAGCCCCTGAAGCTAACTGATGTTAGTATTATTTATTATTATCGCATGCTCAGGCTTCCCTACGAGAGAACTGAGCACAAGTTATTACTGATAACAGAATCATTAGAGACAGCAATCACTGTATTATGTTGTAATTATAGCCTCAGGAAACACTGAGGGACAAAGGTGCCGTTGTCCCTCCACTAAATAGCCTGTAGCTTCTCTGGTTTTGTCACACCTCATATCTCCTTTTGTTCCTATTTTGGTAAACCATTCCCAAGTCTATCCCCACCCCTAGCACCACCCCATCCCCGGGATGGTATTTCTAACCTGACCTGTGCAGAGTTATTAGAAAATAAAGCTTGGACACATATATATGCTCACGTAACTCCCCTGCCTAAAACCTTCTGCTCTTAGAACAAAAAGCCAACTCCTGGCCCCAGGATGGATCTCCTTAGCCCCATCCCTCTCTCACAGCCCCCTTCCTCCTTCCAACTTTCCAATCTCTGGATGCGTTCTCCTACTCACCCTCCAGTATTTGGTTAATCCCCATTTATTGCACATATCCTTCCATGTCACTTTCTGGAGATTCTTTCTTTGCTCCCCAAACCAGGCTAGGTCACCCTGTGCATACTCAGTACCTTTCCTTAACAAGTCTTACCAGGGCTATCCCCAGGGAAGAGCATTTTTTAAAAGTTTCATCAACAAATACTTAACTTGTAAGTGCCTACATCATGCCAGGCATTATTTTAAGCCCCGGATTAGGAGCCTAGTAGATTCCAGGAAGATTTACTAGGAGAGGCTTTACGAATCAGGGGCTGGACATTAGGCTAAACAGCCTCTCTTTCCTCCTCCCTGGGTGTCGTCTATGAGAATGATGTTTCCTAATCCAGGTAAGAGAGGAGATGCTCTATTACGATTTTACTAAGAATGTCTAAGGACCTAAGGCTCAATTTAATGATGTTCTCAACCATCATGGCACAGGCAACAGAAATACTGTTTAACTGTGAGTGAACAAAATTTTATAAAATGCACCTGTAAAGTAACGATTTTTAGAAGTCACTAGAACGAACTGTTCTGTCAAATAAACGCTCCATTTGTAAGGTCAGTATCCATCGCCTAGGCTACATTCTTTTCGGGTTATATTTCCAATCCGTATTTTAAAGTATCAAGTTGGCTTAGGGAACGAAAGACCTTCAGAAGTCTCTTCAGCAAGCCTCCCCATGTGACGACTATTATCTGTATTCCATACGGAAGGCCAGTGAAAGGTAATAGCATGGAAGTGACTTACTAACAGTGGAAAAGGCGCCCACGAGCTGGGCCAGACGCGCTAAGCCCCAGCGGGTCAGGTCTCGGTCCTCCTCCCCAGTGTCCTCCACACGCGCACCAGGCCCCTTGCCGGGCTCAGACCCGAGCCCCTTCCCGGGCTGCGGCCGCGGGCCTACGAAGGATACCGGGTCCTCCCGGCGGCGTGCAGCCCAGGCTCCCGGGGCAAGCGAGCGGAGCTCCCACCTCCCTGTTCTGCGAAGCTCGCGGCGCCGCCAGGCTCAGAGGCCGCCGGGACCCAAGCGACAGTCTCGCAGGCCGGTCCCCGCCACGCCGAGGCGGTGTGTGAGGAGGCGGCGCCGGGCGAGGGGAGGAGCCAGGCTGCGCTCCCAGCCCGCGCCCCTCCGGCGGCCGCCTCGGCCCGCGCGCGCTCTCCGGGACCCAGCCCCCCCAGCCCCGGTCCCCGCAGCGAGGCCTCCGGGCCGCTCCGCCCGCCTCCCGCCTGGGCCGGAAGCCGGAGTCCGCCGCTAGGGGGAGCGCTGCGGACGCCCGCGGGGTGATCGCCTCCAACCCGCCCGGGGCCGCGGGAGGTTCCGGACGCTCGACGCTCCAGGGCGGGTGGGACGCGTCAGTTACTGCCCCCGGGCCAGGAGGGAGTCGCCTATTTGAGCTCTGAATGCACCAGTTGAAATCGATACTCAAGACAATTGCAAAAAATTAAAAAACAGACAAGCCCCGCCTGGACGCCCACCCAGGCCAGCTTTTGCCCGCGGAGCCCCCCGGCGGGTCTGGGTTTTCCGGGCAGCTGGCAGAGGTCCCGAGAGGGAAGTGGGAGGGAGAGCTGGAGGCTCTGGGTCCGATACCTGAGCTCCGTGACCCCTCCTGGTGACCTCCCCCCCCCCGCCCCCGGCCAAGGGGCAGACGTGCGGGGAAGGGACGGCCACGGCGCGCTCCCGGCCAGGCCCTGCCCGGCGTGGCGTGGACACCCGCGCCAGGCAGGAGCCACCGGTATCCACGCGGACATCTCCAAATCGGGCTTTGTTCCCGAGAGCACTCGCCCCTCATCTCCCTAACACTCCCCCCATGTTGCGGCCCAGCTCTTCACCCCACTTTTTCCCAGGAAGAGGACGGGCACGGATGCAGTGGCCACCGCTCGGATGGTCACGGGGCTCCAGGGAGCCCACGGCCCCCGGCAACCCAGGCGGCCACAGGCGGTGCCCAGGACAGGCGGGCAGCAGCAGGCCCTGCCCGCGGCGCGCGAGTGCCGGGCGGATGGCCCCGCGCGCTGGGCGCACAGCAGCCCGCAGCCACCTCCGCCCGGCCCACAGCCCCGGGTACCTCTCGGCCTGTCCGGCGGGGTCGAGTCGCTGCGGCCGCCGCAGAGCCGGCACCGGACCCGGATCACAGCTTCCCGCGCTCTGCCCGCGACGTGCCTCCAGTTACCCTGGGGCTGGCGTCTCTCGTCCCATTGGAGCGCGCGGGGACAGCGCCCTGGACGGCTGTGCCCGGCGACCGGTTGTCAGATATCATTGACAACACCTTCCTTTCATCGTGTTTTATAATACCTGCCCTCTGCACGTGCGGAGGGTATGGTGACAATTTTTATTCTTTACTCTTAGCTGTGCCCCCGCATGCCCCTCTGTTGGGCACCTTGTATGTAAGCGGTGACCGCAAAGTAAATAAACGAGTGAGAGTAGGTAAAACCTGGCAGGATTTCCGCTAGTCCTATCGCGAACTACATGTCCCAGGAAGCCGTGGAGCACGGACGCCACCGCGCCATCCACTTGGAGAGGGCCTTACTCAGCCCGGCGACACGCGGGCCAATCCCCTCGCCCTGCACCTTGGGCTGGAGCCTGAGACCGATTCGCCCCCAAGGATGCTCCAGTTGTAAGAGCAACGCAAGTTTATCATTGTCGGGAGAAAGAGGAGCAGCGTGTTTGGAACGGGTGGCATCCTTCAGCCGGACCAGCCAGCGATCCGCCTGTGACTGTCCTGGGGGAGAGAGGAGACCCGCGCGCCTGCCCAGCCCAGCAAGCGACACCTTTTTGGAGTCGTGTTTCCTGCTGCGATCGGCCAACGTGCCCCTGCCCAAGCCGCCGCTGGTCCCGTCCACTTCTTCCACTTCATTTATCCGTGGATCATTTCGAGAGTCGGTCTTGTAAATGTTTAGCATTTTGCTGCTTTACTGCTTCTTTCTGGGGACAGTGCCAGCACTTGCCGAGACCGGCGGAGAGAGGCGACTGAGTCCGGAGAAGAGCGAAGTATGGGGACCCGGGCTGAAGGCAGCTGTCGTGCTTCCCGCTCGCTATTTCTACATTCAGGCGGTGGATACATCAGGAAATAAGTAAGTCCAGAAACGGCTCCCTATTTTGGAATGCAGTGAAAATGGACCGTTTCTCCCTTTTTTTATCCGCCCAAGGTTTTTCCACAGCGGTTTAAATTCCAGGATATTTGGATGCTATCCACATGCGGTTGTAACAGTCTTTCCCCATCCCAATCAATTTTTCCCTGTAGCTTTAGAAATGTTTCCGGATTCCCTCTTCTCCTAGATATTCTGACAGGGGAGACAAAGCCTCTGCACTTTGCTGGAAGTTGTGTTTCTACCTACTTTTGCTTAAGCTGTTGTAAGGAATGTACACACCCAGCTGTGAAAAAGTCGGTTGGTTCATCCCTCTCTGGTGCTGCCCTCTGCTTTCAGGTAGACTTCTGCAGGTGAGCGAGTTTTGAAACACAGAGAAAAAAGAAACACTATTTGAAACTTTACAGTTAAGAGGGAAAGTATCAGTGTGAGTCTCCTGTGTGTTTGTAACAAACATTATTGCATTCCATTGAATTCAACCATTAAGATGATAACTTAAAACGGACTTTTAAAATTCACATACATCTGGGGCACTTGGGTGGCTCAGTTCAGTCAGGAGAACTTTCTGCTGAGGTCAAGATCTCAGGGTCCTGGGATCAAGCCTGGAGTCCGGCTCCACATTCAATATGGAGCCTGCTTACGATTCTCTCTCTCCTTCCCTCTGCCCCTCTCCCTAAAATATAAATAGAAATAAATAAAATGCTCTGTGTCTCTCTCTCCCTAAAATAAAAATAAAATAAATTAGAATTCACATCTGTGAAATGATTGTCTTTTTGTTATTCAAGGATGCTGACCACATATATTTTGTAAGGGGAAAAAAAAACATCTTGGGTATTCCAAGAAAAACTTTAAGAAGTTTTCGAAAGCAGAAAAAAAAAAAAGTTATCAATTGTGTCACTTGGGTAACACAATTGGGGAAACTAAATACCATTTTAACAATCTTAATAGCGGGAACACTCACTTAAAAAAAACTTTTAGGGGAGACTGGTGGCTCAGTCGCTTGACCATGGGCCTCTTAGTTTCAGCTCAGGTCATGAACTCACAGGGTTCATGGGTTCAGCCCACCAAAGGCTCCATGCTGACAGTGTGGAACCTGTCTGTCTCTCTCTCTCTCTCTCTCTCTCTCTCTCTCTCTCCCCCTTGCCCACATGCACCCTTTCTCTAAGAAAGAAAGGAAGAGAGAGAGAAGAAAAAAAAGAAAAAGAAAGAATCATTGAAAGAGATTTTTCAAAAGGTCGTTATCTTTACAGGCACCATTTGACCACAAATTTCCAGATGCATGAAATAAATAGTAGGTGGATAAGAGGGTTTGTGTGTGTGTGTGTGTGTGTGTTTTGGTTTTTGGTTTTGTTTTAGGGACAGAGAATATTCAGCGGGCTCCACGCTCAGCACAGAACCCAACGCAGGGCTTGATCCCACAACCTTGGGACCATGACCTGAGCTGGAAACAAGAGTCAAACACTCAACCTACTGAGCCACCCAGGCACCCCAAGAATATGTTTATATGTGGAATGCATAAGTGGGTTCTATGTTTACATGAATATGTAGCCTTTAGATATTCCCTTGAAATTTTCTAATGAAATGTTTATGTTATTGTGGCCTTCTGCCATCCTCTTCTTTTTCTTAAATCTCTGATCCATCACATTCATTCCGGCACTACAAGCATATGAGAGAGGCAGCAAGCATATATGTTAGGGGGAGAGTTTGAGAAAAAGAGTAAGGCTGACAGACTGGAGAGCAGAATCTTTGTGCATTTGTGCCTTAAAATAATCTTTATATCTTACTGTTCTTCCCGTGACAGGTTCACATCTTCTCCAGGTGAAAAGGTGTTCCAGATTAAAATCTCAGCACCAGAAGAGCAGTTCACTAGAGTTGGAGTCCAGGTTTTAGACCGGAAGGATGGGTCCTTCATAGTAAGATACAGAATGTATGCAAGCTACCAAAACCTAAAGGTAGAAGTTAAATTCCAAGGTCAACATGTTGCCAAATCTCCATATATTTTAAAAGGTAATTTGGAACATAATTTTACAACAACAGTGTTAATGAAGCCATATAATGGATATTTGTTATGTGTTTTGAATGGTGAGTGAAATTGTTACGGTGATATTTTGTTACTTGTGTGTAATCAGGGCCAGTTTACCATGAAAACTGTGATTGTCCTTTGGAAGATAGTGCAGCCTGGTTGCAGGAGATGAACTGCCCAGAGACCATAACTCAGATTCAGAAAGATCTGGCACATTTTCCTACGGTCGATCCAGAAAAGATTGCAGCAGAAATCCCAAAAAGATTTGGACAAAGACAAAGCTTGTGTCATTATACCTTGAAGGACAACAAGGTACAATTAAGGTTTGCTTGTTTGACTTGGTGACTTTTTTTATTTTGTTTTGTTTTCCTTTGACCTTTTGGCTCTAAGTAGCTACTGAGTTTTATTAAGTATCATTCAATGAGGAGCCGGCTGGCTCAGTTGGTGGAGCGTGTGACTCTTGATCCGGGGGTTGTGGATTTGAACCCCATGTTGGGTGTAGAGATTACTTAGAAATAAAAATCTTTAAGGGGCACCTGGGTGGCTCAGTTGGTTAAGTGTCCGACTCTTAGTTTCAGCTCACAGAATGATCTCACAGTTTGTGAGTTCGAGCCCCACATCAGGTTCCGTGTTGCCAGTTCAGAGCCTGCTTGGAATTCTCGGTCTCCCTCTCCCTCTGTCCCTCCCCTGCTCGCTCTCTCTCTCTCTCTCTCTCTGAAAATAAATAAATAAACTTTAAAAAAATAAGATAAAATATTTTTAAAACATAATTCTGGGGTGCCTGGGTGGACTCAGTTGCACCTGAGTCCAACTTCGGCTCAGGTCACGATCTCACAATTCGTGAGTTCGAGCCCCACGTCGGGCTCTGTGCTGACAGCTCTGAGCCTGGAGTCTGCTTCAGATTCTGTGTCTCCCTCTCTCTCTGATCCTCCCCAACTCACGTTCTGTCTCTCTCAAAAATAAATAAATAGTAAAAAAATTGTTTTAAATCATTCTAAAGATCATTGTGATACACTTTACCTCATTGAAGTCTGCCAGTCCTGTTAGATTAACGTAATAAATGTTCATTTCTCTTTTAGGTTTACATCAAGACTCACGGTGAACATGTAGGCTTTAGAATTTTCATGGATGCCATACTACTTTCTCTGACTAGAAAAGTAAGTATTTTTTTTTTCCTCTCAGGTAAAGACACTTTCAGCCCAGGTTTTACAATATAATTTTTAAAAATAACAGCTTCAGTGGTACTCTATCCTGGAACCTTATTAAAATACTATTCTGAAGCTTTATGTCCTGGAGAATACCTGCATTCATTTCCTACTGTTGCCGTCACAAAGTACTGCGAGCTTGGAGACGTAAAACAGCAGAAATTTTTGTTCTCTCGCAGTTCTGGAGGTTACAAGTCTGAGAGCAAAGTGTCAGCAGGGCCTTGCCCCCACCCCGACCCTCCTGAGAGCTGTAGGGGAGGACCCTTCCTTCCTCCCCCTGCTTCTCGTGGCGTGCCGGCCATCCTTGGCACTCCTTGGTTTGCAGCCACATCACTCCAGCCTCTGCCCCATCATCGCACGGCCTTCCCTGTGTGTCTCTCTCTTCTAAGGACACCAGTCATATTGAATCAGGGCCCACCCTACTCCAGTATGACCTCAGCTTAACTAATTATAACTGTAACAACCCTATTTCCAAAAACTGTCTTTCTGAGATACTAGGGTTTGGGACTTTTGCTTATCTTTTGTAGGGGACAGAATTCGATCGATAACAATACTTTTGAAGGGAAAATGTCTTAAAATAAAGTTGGCTTAATACTCAACCTACTTTGAGCCCAAAGAAGACATCGTCTGTTGAATCCTGTTCCTTGGTATAATGAGCTTTCAGCAGGGTTCTGGTGGAGAACCTGACCGTGATAGTAAAATGGCCGATACGAAAAGCTCTACCCACATTTGTTACCAGTTGCTTAGTAACAATTTATTAGATAATCTGTGTCTACATCTTGATTGAATTACTCATGGGAAATCATAGTATCTTCTCAGAATTGCATAGCATTTATAGTGAGTTCATCCTGAACATAGGTGGCTACATAGCATGCGTATTCTGCCTCCTTTAAGCTAAGACATCGGGGTGCTGTCAAGTTTTCCTTGCACGTGTATCAATCCATGGAAAAGTAAGACTGCCCTTCAGCTATTTGCAAATGACATACAAGATAAAGGGTTAGTATCCAAAATCTATAAAGATCTTACCAAACTCAACACCCTGCCCCCCCCAAAAAAATTATCCAGTGAAGAAATGGGCAGAAGCCATGAACAGACACTTTTCCAAAGAAGACTTATCCAGATAGCCAACAGACACATGAAAAGATGCTTAACATCACTCATCATCAGGAAATCAAAACCACAATCAAAACCACCACCTCACACCAGTCAGAATGGCTAAAATTAACAGCTCAGGCAACAACAGATGTTGGCAATGATGTGGAGAAAGGGGAACCCCCGTGTACTGCTGTGAATGCAAACTCATGAATGCAAACTGGTGCAGCCACTCTGGAGATATATATATATATATATATATATATATATATATATATATAATGGAATATTACTCAGCATTGAAAAAGAATGTAATCTTGCCAATTGCAACAATGTGGATAGAACTGGAGGGTATTATGCTAAGCGAAATAAGTCCTTTAGAGAAAGACAGATATCATGTGATTTCATTCATATGTGGAATTTGAGAAACTTAACAGAAGATCACAGGGGAAGGGAAAGAAAAATAAGACACAAGACACAGAGAGGGAGGCAAACCATAAGAGACTCTTAAATACAGAGAACAAACTGAGGGTTGATAGCGGTGAGGTAATTGGGTGATGGGCATTAAGGAGGGCACTTGTTGGGATGAGCACTGGGTGTTGTATATAAGAGATGAATCACTAGGTTCTACTCCTAAAGCCAAACTACACTAAGTTAACTAACTTGAGAATAAAATTTGTTTAATAAATTTAAAAAAAAAGAACATGAAAATATTACAGAACAATGTTGAGAAAGAATGTAAAAAAAGACTGCCCTTCAGGACTCCAACTTTTCAAGATGCTTCTCAGACTGACCACAACAGTTCTTGCCTAAAAAGTAGGTCTTGGGGTGCCTGGCTGGCTCAGTCAGTTAAGTATCTGACTCTTGATTTCAGCTCAGGTCATGATCTCAGGGTCGTGAGATCCAGCCCCATGTCAGGCTTTGAGCTGAGCGTGTAGCCTGCTTGGGATTCTGTCTTTCCCTCTGCCCCTGTCCCAATCACAGGCTTGCACTCTCTATTTCTCTCTCTCCAAAAAAAAAAAAAATATATATATATATATATATACACATACACACACACACACACACACACACATACACATACACATACACACATATATCGATGTTTACCCCAAACATTTACCTGTGGCTTGATATGAAACCAGGATCTTTGAACATGTCTGTGCCACTTGTTGGTAGAAGCAGCCTAGCTTGGAGTGCCAGCTTTTGTGTCCGGCTTCCAGAGTTTAGAGTCTGGTCCCACCACCTACCTACCTGGGATGTATTTTTTAAATGGGAACGTCTGGCTCATTAACCAGGAATGAAGGGTAGAGTCCCAAGTTCTTTTTTGTAATTTTTTGTGTTCTAATTGTTTTCCAGTAATTCTTTCTCTCTTTGATCATCATAGAGTCTCTTGGCAGCATTAAAACCGAGATTACCTTTGTCATTTCATCCCCCCCCCTTTTCTTTTGAAAGAGAGAAAGAGAGAGAAGGAAAGTACATGCAAGGAGGGGAAGGGCAAGAGAGAATGTTTTTTTTGGTGTTTTTTTTTTTTTTAAATTTGAGAGAGAGAGAAAGAGCACGAGTGGGGGAGAGGGTCAGAGGGAGAGAGAATCTTAAGCAGGCTCCATGCCCAGCCCGAAGCCCAACGCAGGGCTGGGGCTCGATCTCACCACCATCAGATCATGACCTGAGCTGACATCAAGAGTCGGACGCCTACCCAACTGAGCCATGCAGGCGCCCTTCATCCCTTTTTGAAGCAAGCCTATTGGCCACTGTGGAGGCACCACAGAAAGGAAATCTAGTATACTGAGATATACAGTATTGTGAAAAATCACTCACTATTCAAATTGGCCTAATTATCATTACCTGAAGCTTGTAAAGCTGGCCTTTCATCTGGTCGGATTTCTCATTTGTGTTTCCCTGCTCCCCGGGTGGTCTGGCTGTACTGCAGGATAGAACATTACAGGAATGCAGCCAAAGTGAAAAGGCAGAGAAATGCCACCGAGGAAGGAACCAGTGCAGGATTCGAGGTGGCTGAGAACAGGACAGCGTGCACACCACGGGGCAGGGGGTGTAGCGCTTCCTTGCAGAGAGGGAACGACCTCCCGTCCCTTGCTGGGTGGCGGTCCCTGCACTATGGCTGTGTGCACCTCAGTTCGTGCCGCAGCCTAGCTCCCTGACCGCTCCCTGTGGGGTCTCAAGCACAGGGAGCTGGGGGCAGCCTGAGGGCCGGGGGCACCTGCACTTCGGCAGAACATGAAGCACATTGCCTCGCAAGGAGGTGAGTGCAGCCCAGACTGAGGGCTCCATTTCTTGGTAAAGAAGTGTTCCAGACCCGAGACCCGTTCTTCCCATTCTTCTGTGACCAGGCAGGGGCTGCAAAGACTGCACGAGGCTGCCTTTCCCAACACATGGATCCATGGATGCTATTATCCACTGCAACGAAGGTAAATAAGCTCTTCACTTTCTTTTTCCAGGTGAAGATGCCAGATGTGGAGTTTTTCGTTAATCTGGGAGACTGGCCTTTGGAAAAAAAGAAATCCACCTCGCACATCCATCCAATCTTTTCCTGGTGTGGCTCCACGGATTCCAAGGATATCGTGATGCCTACCTACGACCTGACTGACTCTGTCCTAGAAACCATGGGCCGGTGAGAGATGGGTCTAAGATGACCCAGAGCCTTGGTGAGTTCTTTCCCAGCAGCCTTTGCAATGTGACAGTTTGGGAGGAAAATCTGTTGCACTTTTTGTCTTCCAGAGTAAGTCTGGATATGATGTCTGTGCAAGCTAACACAGGTCCTCCCTGGGAAAGCAAGAACTCCACCGCTGTCTGGAGAGGGCGAGACAGTCGCAAAGAGAGACTGGAACTGGTTAAGCTCAGCAGGAAACACCCAGAACTTATAGACGCTGCCTTCACCAACTTCTTCTTCTTTAAACATGATGAAAGCCTGTATGGTCCTATCGTGAAACACATTTCATTTTTTGATTTCTTCAAGGTATGACATCAATTGTGTCCAATCCTTTCTGTTTTTCCAAATGTCTTCATTTGGGTGAAGGAAACTGAGGCCTATAAATTCTAGGGGGTGAAAGAGGTGAGCACAAAATTTAGCGAACATCAAGGCATGAGGCCCTGGGGACCACTTTGGCAGCATGAGGGGTACAAGGTACCCAGACCTGACATTAAACATGCATCAAGGGAGGGAGGCCTGGGTGGCTCAGGTGGTTAAGTGTCTGACTCTTGGTTTTGGCTCAGGTCATGATCTCATGGTTCGTGAGTTCAAGCCCAAAATAGGGCTCTGTGCTGACAGTACAGGGCCTCCTTGGGATTCTCTCTCCCTTTCTCTCTCCGCCCCTCCCCTGCTCGCTCTCTCTCTCTCTCTCTCTCTCCTTCACTCTCTTTCAAAATAAATACATAAATTTTAAAAATATATTCATCGAGGAAGCTTTGGGCCTGGGTAGGGCTAGAATTTTTTCCCCAACTCACCCTCAAGGTAAGCACATTTCAGCTCCAAATCCTTTCTTATTAATAAATACATGTATGTGATTTTACAAATTCTTCTCCCCAGAGCATCGTAACAGTCTAAAGAAGAGATAAACCAAGTATCTCACATCAGACTTTCTGATGGGGAAGTGTCTTGAAACCCATGCAAATGATCTGCCTGGGAATCCTGGAGATTAGGGAGACCTTTCTGTGTCTAAAATGTGGACTGCTCTTTTTTCCTGTGGAGAGATCCTTTTTCTAACTCCTTCTTCTAGGCGGTGGGACACTGCCTGTGGGGTCTCAAGGCATTCTCTAAACCACTAAGTGGTTTTTTTTTTTAATTTTTTTTAAGTTTATTTATTTTGAGAAAGAGAGAGCAAGCGGGGTAGGGGCAGAGAGGTGGGGCGGGGAGAGAGAATCCCAAGCAGGCTCCACGCTGTCGACACAGCTGACACAGGGCTCAAACCCACAAACCACGAGATCATGACCTGAGCCGAAGTCAAGAGTCAGATGCTCAACCAACTGAGCCCCCCCAGGCGCCCCTAAGCCACTAAGTGGTTTTTAAAGACCCATGTCATGGAATGAAAGGTGGACAAAAGGTACTCACCTGTCCTCAGAATGTGGGAAAGTAAGTGATTCGTCAACTCTGTCTGCACCTGTGGCCAGGTTTTCTTTGGATAGGTTCCATGGCAGCAGGAAGTCCTAAATAAGGCCGTAAGTTGAATTGTCATCACTTCCTCCGTATGCATTTCACAAAGACTTGTGAAAGAAAGAGAGGTTGCCAGTCATCCCTCATCAGTGGGTGTAGTGCCAGGCCTTTGCACTTGCTACAGCTAGAGAGTAATTGTTACCATGGCTCTAGGCATATTTGTATTCATAGCTGCTCTTGCATCTACGCTTGTTAATTTTCTCAAGACTTGTGTGTGGCCATCTGATGTTTAAAAGGTATGGTTGGGGCACCTGGGTGGCTCAGTCAGTGAAGCGTCTGATTCTTGATTTCTACTCAGGTTATGATCTCACAGTTGTGTGATTGAGCCCCGCATAAGACTCCACACTGAGCATGGAGCCTGCTTGAGATATTCTCTCTCTCTCTCTCTCTCTCTCTCTCTCTCTCTCTCTGCCCCTCCCCCACTCTCTCTCTCTTAAAAAAAAATTAAAAGGTACGGTTAATATGGCATAGGCTACCATGCTTAGGTGCTCATACGTGATCAGTAAAGTATTAGAGGGATTACAAAATCACAATAAGCCTATCTTTCCTAGGTTGTTGACTTTGGACAGCAGTCTTAGTATTGTATTGTCTGCTCTAATGTTAGACTTGTGGCCCCCTTGTGAAATTTGGGAGAGCATCACAATAAGCCTTTAGCTCTAGGCCAGGTGTCAATATGATAGCACTTACTCCACGGCCAAGGCAGAGGGCAAAATCTGGCCAGTTCGTGTCTGCCAATGATGAGGCTTCAAGTGCGGAAAGAGGAGGGAGTAAAGAGAGTGGAGAAGGGAAGTGTGATGGAGGCTTCTCTTCTGCTGTTTTTCAGCACAAGTACCAAATAAACGTTGATGGCACTGTCGCAGCGTATCGCCTGCCGTACCTCCTCGTCGGTGACAGTGTTGTGCTGAAGCAGGACTCCATCTACTACGAGCACTTTTACAATGAGCTGCAGCCATGGAAGCACTACATTCCAGTGAAAAGCAACCTGAGCGATCTCCTGGAAAAACTTAAATGGGCAAAAGATCATGACGAAGAGGTAAGGTCAGTCTCTCCTGCCCCACCGTCACGGGCTCGTTTTCAACGTCTTGTGCCCGAAGAGCATCCCGGATGCTGAGCCATACACCCTTCCCTCTCAGTGGGAGGCCGCCCCCCCCCTCCCCCCGGGGTAGCACATCTGTCCCCCTCAGGGTGAACGCCGGCACGGGGTCTGGATTAACTGTCCACTCTGCACTTGAGATAAAAAGCTAGAGGTTGGCCTTGAGGATGCTCTCTCTTTTTTCGGTCAGGTTGATCAGAGCCTCAGGCACTGCCTCCCCTTTACTAACAATATGAAAATGTTCAAACGGGCAGGAAGAAAAAGTTCCTGCAGGACTGCATGAAGTAAACTTCAGGCAAATTGCTGAGAATTGTTAAGGCAGTTAAGCTTTGTCTTGCATTTACTTTACAAAGTCATTGTTACCTCATTTAATGTGTGCCTTCTCTCTGCAAGAGAGGCTTCATTCTAGAAGGTCCAGTATGATTCCTCAAACTTTCAACTCTAAAAAGAAACCTCCCTTTAATTTGAACGTACTGTTGTTAAATGTTCCCTTTACCACATAACACTACCCTCAAAGATTTTTCCTGCCGTTGTCCCAGGATACATGTACCCTGAAGATCAGTTTGCATATGTGTGCACGGGAAAAAAACATGTTTCATTAAGGGACTTTGTGTTGTCATTGTTCCCGCAGGCAAAGAAGATAGCAAAAGCAGGACAGGAATTTGCAAGAAATAATCTCATGGGCGATGACATATTCTGTTATTATTTTAAACTTTTCCAGGTCAGTATTTTCTAAGAAAACAGACATACTATTTGCAGTTGGGCATGTTAAGAGCAAATAACATTTCACGTAATAGTTTCTAAAAGTATATTAATATAAAGAGATACATACACTTCTCTGTGGGCAAAAACCAGGGACCAACATCAAATCATAAAGAAAATAGTACAAACCCGACATTAGCTAGACAAGAATGCTACAACATGAAGGGGAAAGTATTTATGTTAGCACTCTGTATTGTGTGGTTAAGAAATTGGCCTCTGATCCTGCCAAGTTATTGTGTATGGATCTGTATTTTCTCTTTGTACAATCTTTTTTTTTTTTAATTTTTTTTTAGTATTTATTTTTGAGAGAGGAGAGTGTGAGTGGGGGGGGGGGGTGCCAGAGAGAGAGGGAGACACAGAATCAGAAGCAGAGTCCAGGCTCTGAGCTGTCAGCACAGAGCCTGACGTGCGGCTCAAACCCACAAATTGTGAGATTGTGACCTGAGCCAAAGTCAGAGGCTTACCAGCTTAACCGACTGAGCCACCCAGGCGCCCCTGCTCTTGGTACAGTCTTGCCGCTGCTTTACCATTTCTTTGTCTAAACAGTGCCCGGTGGGGCGCCTGGGTGGCGCAGTCGGTTAAGCGTCCGACTTCAGCCAGGTCACGATCTCGCGGTCCGGGAGTTCGAGCCCCGCGTCAGGCTCTGGGCTGATGGCTCAGAGCCTGGAGCCTGTTTCCGATTCTGTGTCTCCCTCTCTCTCTACCCCTCCCCCGTTCATGCTCTGTCTCTCTCTATCCCAAAAATAAATAAACGTTGAAAAAAAAAAAATTTTAAACAGTGCCCAGTGTCTTCTGACCTATACTGCTGACTCCATATGAGCAGTGGTTTCTCTTGGAAACTGTTTTCATGGGCCTAAGCATTTAGGGATTATAATCAAAGTATATCTGACAACTTAAAAGGGTATTTTTAAAAAAGGCAGTAGTTAAAAAAATTAAAGATAATAAAAAATTTTTAAAATGCAGTAGTTAAAAAAACTTAAAGATACTAAAAACTTTAAAAAAATACAGTAGTTAAAAAATTAAATAAAAAATAAAATATAAAAAAATGCAATAGTTAAAAAAATTAAAGATAAAAAATAAAAAATGCAGTAGTAACAAGTAATTTCCTAATGATACTACTAGATCTAAATTAAGATTTTTTTTTTAATCTCAAAATTGCAGGTATTGAGCCCCAAATCTTAGACTCCACTCCAGAACGGTTGATCTGTTTCTGGTCTGCACTGGCTCCTCCCTCTTTCTAACCTTCCCAGGGGCTGGTGAAGGGACAGAGAGGGTGAAGTGGAAGATTTACTGTCTGAATTCCTCAAGGTCCACAGGCTTGTGCTCACTCATTCGGATTACATTTCCTAGAGCATCATCACCTGGCCCAGAGCCTAACACACAGCAGGCGGATGATAGATCAAGGTGGTGGCCGAGCTGTGCAAGCCATGGTGGAAATATGTTCTAGCCTCAAATTCCCAGTCTAGGGCAGACCGTGTGCACAATTATTTTCACTTCAAGGCAGAAGCTGGCAAAACCAAAACCGTACAAGTCATATAAATGATGGGGGCACCTGGGTGGCTCAGTTAAGCATCTGACTTTGGCTCAGGTCATGATCTCAATTTGTGAGTTTGTGAGTTTGAGCCCTGAGTGGGGGCTCTCTGCTGTCAGCACAGAGCTCGCTTCAGATTCTCTGCCCCGCCCCTCCTCTGCTCCTCTCCTTCTCTCTGCCCCTCCCACCCCCCCCCCCACAGGGTTGTCTCTGTCTCAAAAAAATAAATAAATAAATACATTAAAAATAAATAAATGAAGGATAGAATAAGGAGAGGTGCAGTAGCAATCAGCAGCCGGTGTCCAAAGGACAGCCACCTCTCAGAAACTCTGTTATTGGGGGTTTAAGGGGAGTATGATGAATTCTGCTTCTCACAACTTGACACATATGAATTAAAAGGACCATATCCTAGCAAATTCCACTGTATCTGATTTGGTGGATGTGCTCTGAGTTACAAAAGGCACACTTCTGACTTGTTGCTTCCACAGGAATATGCCAATTTGCAAGTGAGTGAGCCCCAAATCCGAGAGGGCATGCAGAGGGTAGAAGCACAGACTGAAGATGACCTCTTTCCTTGCACGTGCCATAGGAAACAGGTAACCCGAACTGGCAGTGGCAGAGCAAGAACTAGTCTTGTTCCAAGTCGTCATCTGTCCCTTCAGTCCTTCAGTCGGGCAGCCACTATTTGAGCTTCTCTGGGGGCCTGCCTGCCCTTCAGTCTACCAGAGGGGCAGATGCCGTGGGAACAACATGGCCAGAGAAAGGGCACCCAGATGCAGGTAGGGGAGAAGTCCAGGAGCTCCCGGCAAAGTGGAGGAGAGCCTTTTTTTAACGTGAGAATTCACATGGCCTTTGAATAGATGTTTATAATTTTAAAAGTGTTTTCACATGTGTCACGGGAGATGGCTTTGGCAAAACTCATCATCTCAGTTTAGAGATGAAAAATATATGACCGTGATTATTCATATATTACCAGATTATGCATTTAAGAGCAATCTCTGTTCATACCACCAATATATACTGATTTCATTAACAAATGGTAGATTTACACAGACTTGTAAGGCTAAAAGGACCTTTTAGGGGGGCGCCTGGCTGGCTCAGTCAGTGGAGTGTGCGACTCTTCATCTTGGGGTTGTGAGTTTGAGGCCCATGTTGGCACAGAGCCTACTAAAATATTTTTTAAAAATTAAAAAAAAAAAAAAAAAAAAGGACCTTAGGGGTCACCCAGGAAATGCCTTCATCTTACGCTTATAAAAACAAAGCCTAAAGAAGAATTTAGCTCATAACCACCCAGCTGGATTATAGCAAGGCTAGGACCAAGAACTAGTCTCCATCACCAGATTGTGTGCCTGGTTGTGTGTAAAGACATGATGTGGCAGGGGAGGGTTGTTTTGATTGTAATGCTTTTTGTTTGAATGAATATATACTATATAAAATTGTAGTGTATATCTCTACACTCTATGTATACATATATATTACATAAATGTGTACATATGTAATATATTGGCTTGACATTATTTTAAGCAATGTCATCATGTCTAAAAGAACAAACTCAAAACTGTGATATTGTGACCAAAAATGAGAAGGCAGATTTGGCAGTTATCATGCCTGACTCACAGGGGGTTTGAAATGAATTAAGTGACCGCTATCCAGTGGTATGATAGAATCAGTTTATATAAGCTCACTGTCTGTTACATATTAAGAATTTTGCACACTAGTTAATTTCTGGTACCTTGGAATCTGCCTGGTGGGGGAGAGTCACCATGACAACAGCAGGTGCTGCAAATCAGTTTTTGTTATTTCCTTTTCTTGTTTGGAGTGCAGACTTGCCACTAAGTAACTAACCAACCCCCTCACCCCCACCCAGAAACGTTCTTCATCAGTGTTAACGCTTGTCAGTGCTGGAAGTTCATTAAATTAGTTAAAGCCATTGACCAAAAAAAAAAAAAAAAAACTTGCTAGACTTTGGGGCACCCGCCTGGCTCAGTCAGCAGAGTTTGCAACTCTTGATCTTGGATTGACCCCACATTGGATGTAGAGATTACTTAAAAAATAAATTAAATGCTTAAAAAATAAAATCTTTTAAAAATTTTCCAGAGTTGAAATGTACCCGCTCATGAAATTTGTGATTTGGTATCACAACACTTCTGTTGGCTCCAAATGAAACTGGGCGGCTTCCTTTCTCCAGTCCTCTTTTTTTATTTTTTATCTTTGAGTGATGCTGGGGAGTGCCAACACTGACCAGTGGACTTAGAGGCTTCGTTAATTTCCTCCTCGTCTGCTGTAGCCCTTCACAGATAAGATACATAACACAAAGCCCTTTACAGTAATGCAAACACTTACATGTTTGTGTTCCCCATCAGCAGTCCGATAAAATACAATGTGACTTTCCCCAGGAGGGATTCCGAGCATAGTCCCAGGCCCTACAAACCTTTAGCGCCCACTTGCCTTTTTCGCTGCTTCCACCTTTAGGGGAAAATAATTAATAGACTAACGTAAGTTATCTTGATGCGTGTAAGACTTCTTGATGGCACTAAATATTTTGCTTCTTAATTGCAGACCAAAGATGAACTCTGATGTGCAAAATACCTTCCCTTCAAATAATGGTGCTCTGAAGGCTCTTTTTAACTGACATAGAGGAATGTTTTTTAAATATTGATTCTGTGGACAATATAAAGTCTGGTATGTGATTGGATTATGAACATATGTTTCTTCTTCTTATGCAGTATTCCTGTGCCCATCCTTTAAAGCACAGTTTTAGAATTTTGTAATAAAACCACTTTTATTTTAAAGACCTGTGTTGTGCTAATTATTAGCTGTGTTTGGACCGTGGAGCAGTACACAGAGGGAGTCTGGGCCCTGGCCTCCGTGTCGAGCATCACAGCAGCCACCACCTACGTGCACGCATGTTTTATATGACAAAGCAGTGACCTGCTGTCTGCATGCCACTGTTATTTTGGACATTTCATCCACCGTGACCAAACATAATTCCAAAAAATACACCTAATAAGGCCTGCATCTGCAATCCAGTTTCTTGCCACTTCCCAGTATGCATCTTACAGTCCAGCAAAACCAGCTGGACTGTTCTGTTCGTTCCTTGTTTCTTACCTTCCTTGGTTATTTTTTCTCTTGGTCTGGAGTGCCATGACTCTCTTCTGGCTCAGTGACCGTCTGGTGCACATCTCTGAAATCACTCCTCCAAATCTCCCCATCTGCATACTTGAACCACTGTAGTTACCTGACGGTGTTAGTGATCTCATCATTACCAGACTTTAAGCAGAGATTTGACTGCAGAGACCATGATCTTCCACATCGTCTAAAAGGGTGCCCACAACTAGAAAAGCTCAATGAATATCAAATTGGTGAATACCTAAAATCACTGAAATGTGATTAAGAGAATTAAAAACAGGCTAAAAAGCCTAACACTGAACCATAATATAATGTCGTATAAATTTCTTTACATAATGGTCTCCCTTCCATCTATCTTCCAGTTAAATAATCTATTGTATTTTTTTTTTTACGTTGTGGAATGTATCCTATGCACAGAAGACTATAAAACATGTATCTGCATTTTGAAAATAATTGTAAGAAAACACCCATGTAATTATTGTCAAAGATTCTTTGTTTGGCCAAGGTTTAGTCAAGTTCCTGAGCCTTCGAGGGCCATCTGGGCACTTCCTTATAAAATACGGTTTCAGCAAAAACTCTGCTGAGTCCATTTAGTAAGAATCCCCATCCTCCACATCCAATCACTCTTGGTATCTATTCGGGTTCCTGGTCCTCAACTATCCCCCCTAGGTGATTGATCAGATTGGCCTGTCCTTAGCAAGAATCCTGTTGGGTCAGATTTGCCAGAATCCCTCCATAACCCTGATGTATCCTCTTAGTAATTTTCTATCCACTGACCTCCACCCTGCTCCTTGGCTGTAAATCCCCACTTTTACGCACTGTATTTGGAATTGAGCTGGTTCTATACTGAGATCTCTTCCCCGATTGCAATAGTCCTGAGTAACATTTTTTTTTTTTTTTTTTTTTTTTTTTTTTTACCACTTTACTGTCTAGCTCTGATTTGCTTGGATATTACCACTCAGGTTCAGAAATGGAACACTGCTGTTCCTTAGAAGTTCCCCGTCTCTCCCCCTATTATCTCCCACTCACCTGCTCCCATGTGGCCAATATTGTGACGGTTGTGATCATCTTTTCCTTGTACAGTAAAATCTTGGTTTGGGAGCATAATTCACTCCAGAAACATGCTTGTAATCCAAAGCACTTGTATGTCAAAGCGAACTTCAAGAACCATTGGCTCAGTTGTGATCATGTGACATTTGGCATCACCTAATACTCGTGCTGCAAGACATTGCCTGTGTATCAAGTTAAAATATATTAGAAATGTTTGCTCGTCTTGTGGAACACTCACAAAACAAGTTACTCGCAATCCAAGGCTTTACTGTACTTATAGTTTTACCACCTACATATTCCTCCCTAAGCAATGTAGTTGAATTTTCTTTTTGTAAATTGATCTAAATGGAATCATACTGAACATATTGTTGTCATTACTTGCCTGTTGAAGCACAGAGTGGCAGCACATTCATTTATATATGTAGGCAGTATTTCATTGTATCAGTAGGATTCCTCTTTTAGCCATTCTGTTACACATGGACTTTTGGGTTGTTTCCATTTTTGACAATTCTAATCAAAGCTACTATGGGCATTCTTATTCATGTCTCCTGATTACATCAGCTTTGGAATAAAATTACTGGGTTATAGAGTATATATGTCTGCAATTTTGCTAGATAATGTCAAACAACTTTCCAACTTGATTGTCCCAATTTGCATTCTCCAGCAGGGTACAGGATTTCCAGTTGCTGTACTTCCTTGCTAACACTTGCTGTTATCAGACTGAAATTTTTTGCTAATCTGGGGTAAAATGGTAACTTACTATGTTTTGATTTTCATGCTGACCATCTTTTCATGTGCTCACAAGCCATTTGTGTTGTGTTTCCTACTTTTTTTTTTATTTGTTTGTTTATTTACTTACTTTAGTTCATTTCCCTACTAAGTTGTTTGTCTTCCTGGTAGATTCATAGAAGTGTATTTTAGAGCAAGTACTTTGTTGATTGACTCTGCTGCATAATTCCTACTTTGTGGCATGTCTTAGATTCTTCTGGCAGTGTTTTTTCATGTTCAAAGGATGATGATTTTTTTCTTTCATAATTGAGTTTTTATCGGTTGTGCTGAGGACCAGTAAGACATCTCAATTTGTACACAATTCTTAACATACATATCAAAAATCTAAAAAAATCATATAGTTGTGATTCTTTCCTAAGTTATTCCAGTGACTTTCCAGCTTAAACTTTGGAGGCAAATTTTCCTTAACAGTATATCAAGTATCAATATCTTCAAATGTTGACACACTGTTACATTATTAAGTCCCATTAATTCACAATTTAATATCATATACACTACATACACAGATTTATAATCCTGCACAGCACGTTAACAAAGTTACTAGGAAAACCAACCAAGATGTTACAGAACTTACAAAATTCTGACAGGGAGAGTCAAGATCAAGGAGTGGTTTTCTTTAGGAAACAATATTTTTTTTAATGTTCAAGACATGTTAAATGCATGACAGACTCCCAATTGCCATTCAATATGCTTTGTACTGTAGAATATAAAAACTACCCCATCTGTGAAATGTTGAGCTGATACCCAAGGCAGTCAAAGCCTCCCATATTCAATACCCCAATATTTTCTGATTGTACCAAAAAATAAATAAATAACAAGAAAATGATTTCACCTCTTTAAAAAAAGCATTGACACTTAAGAAATGGGATGAAGTGGGTGTCTCTCCTTAAAAATGTTTCTAGAGCTACTAAAAAACTTGCATCTATAAAATAGTTGATCAAAGTACTCCTCTGAATTGTACAAGAAGGGGGACAGGATGACTGATAAGACATGGTATGTATGATATTAATCAGACGTAGCTTCTTTCCCTCCTGCTTCATCAGGGGCTGGAATCTCCTCGTTTTTAGTTTCTCCATTTTCTGCAGGTAAGTCTTTCGTTTCTTGGTTAGCCACTTCAGCCTGGTTTCCCTTTGCTCCCCTTTTCCTCTTTGCTTGCACTTTTTTGTCTGAAGATTTATCCCTTCCTGCCCCCTTTTTTGGCTTCATTTCCATTTTTGCAGGAGCAGGTTTGGCTAACAACCTCCCCCCATCTCCTCTTGGACTCCTCCTTCGCAGCCCCCTTGGCAGAGCTGGCCTTCCTCTTGGGCATCCTGAGGGCGGGCTGGGCAGGCAGAGAGGCTTCTCGAAACCTAGCTGACTGGCCGCTGCAGGGCCTCCCGGCCCAGACGATGATGATTTCAACATAGAGGAAAATATCAATCTTTTCTTTAGTGGCCAGGGCTTTTTGTAACTTGTTTAAGAAATTTTTTCGAATTGCTCCGTCACTAAGCGGGTTTCCTATGTTATTTTCTGTGTAAGTTTCTTAGGGCTGCTTTGGCCAATTATTACAAACTGGGTGACTTAAAACAGCGGAAATTTATTCTCTCAGAGTTTTGGAGGCCAGAGTCTGAAATCAAGGTGTTGGCAGTTTGGGTTCCTTCTAGGAGCTCTCTCTCTCCATGCCTCTCTTCTGGTGGCTTCTAGCTTCTGGTGGCTTCTAGCAATTCTTGGTACTTCCTGGCTTGTAGACACATCACTCCCATCTCTGCCTGGGTCTTCATAGTGTTCTTCCCCTCTGTGTGTCTCTGTATCTTCTCCTTTTCTGTCTCTTATGAAGACACTAGTCATTAGATTTAGGGCCCACCCTAAAAGCAGGATGATCTCATGTTGAGAGCTTTAATTATATGTGTAAAGACCTGATTTGTAAGTAGTTACATTTCACAGATAGGCATGTCAGGACTTGGACATATCTTTTTCTGGTCACTAATAATTCTGCCCATTACCTCTTCTAAAAACATTCCTCTTGAGGGGCGCCTGGGTGCCTCAGTCAGTTAAGCTTCTGACTTCGGCTCAGGTCATGATCTCACAGTTTATGAGTTTGACCCCCGTGTCAGGCTCTGTGCTGACAGCTCAGTCTGGAGCCTACTTCAGATTCTGTCTGTCTGTCTGTCTGTCTGTCTCTTTCTCTACCTCTACCCCGCTCACATTCTGTCTCTCTCAAAAATAAATAAACATTAAAAAAATAAAGAAAGGGGCATCTGGGTGGCTCAGTCAGTTGGGCGTCTGACTTCAGGCTCAGGTCCATGAGTTCGAGCCCCACATCAACCTCTGTGCTTGAAAGTGTATGAAATGCGTACTTGAGGAATTGAATCTAACAAGAAATGGACAGGACTTTTATTTTTTTATTTTTTTTATTTTTTTCAACGTTTATTTATTTTTGGGACAGAGAGAGACAGAGCATGAACGGGGGAGGGGCAGAGAGAGAGGGAGACACAGAATCGGAAACAGGCTCCAGGCTCTGAGCCATCAGCCCAGAGCCCGATGCGGGGCTCGAGCTCACGGCCCGCGAGACCGTGACCTGGTTGAAGTCGGACGCTTAACCGACTGCGCCACCCAGGCGCCCCAACAGGACTTTTAAAGAGAAAATTATGAAAACTTGAAAAAAAAAAGCTAATTAAATTGAAAAATATTACACGTTCAGGGATTGGCAAAATCAATATTAAAGATGTTATTTCTCCCCCCAACCTGGTATATAGTCAGTGTAATGCCAACCAAAATATGCCCTGCCCCTTTTTATGTGGAACTTTTCAAACTTTTTCTTTAAAAATGTATGGGCCTGAAAAGTACAAGAAAAATTAAACACTCTTGAGGAAGGATGAATTATAAGAACTTTCCCTACTACGCAGCAAAACTTTTTATAATGCTATAGTATTCATCACCATGTGATGTTGGTGCAGGGATAGAAATATAGAACAATAGCAGAATAGTGATGCATAAACAGACCCAGCCCCACGTGTATGTGGAAACTCTATCTGCAATCAAGAACTGCTGAAAGGTTGGAGAAAGGTTGCACAATACAGTGCAGGGAGCTAGGATAGGAGGGTGTTAATGATTCTAGTACAAATTCCAATGTGAGGGGTGGTCTCCACACCACAAAGCAATTCTCAGACACAGCTGGGTATCTTACAATTCAATTCAATTCTGACACTATCTACCTTGAGATAGCATCAGATTCCACAGGTTAAGAGCTTAGTCCCATAAGACTGCCCTCCACTTCAGACTGAAATCCCAAATCCAGGTTGTTACCCTTGCTTCTGACCGATTGGCTGTCTGTAAATCATAGATTACCACAACCCCTTCTTTGGGTTCAATTAATTTGCTAGAAAGCCTCACAGAAATCAGGAAACCCGTTTACTCACTAGATTACTGGTTTGTTACAAAGGATATCAAAGGATATTAATTAATAGCTAAAGAAACACATAGGGTGAGATTCCCAACCAAGGAGCTTATGCGCTTGGGCTCAGTGGCCCATGATTCTGGTTCACCAGCCTGGAAACTCTCCAAACCCAGTCCTTTTGGGTTTTTATGGAGGTTTTATTATAGAGGCATGATTGGTCAAATCACTGACCATTAGTGATTGACTCAACCTCAAACCCCCTCTTCCCTCCCAAGGAGATTGGGGGTGGGGTTAAAAGTTCTAAACCACTAACATGATTTGTTCTCTTGGCAACCATCCTAGCTACTTTACAAAAGTCACCTCATTGCCATAACAAAAGACACATTATCACTCTCTTAGGAAATTCTAAGGGTTTTAGGAGCTCTGTGCCAGAAATGGGAATTAAGACCATGTATATATATTTCTTATTAAAATTCACAATATCACAGATACCCATATATGGAAGGAAAGCAACTGGATAGCTTGCACACAGTATATCACCAAAGGTCAGTTCCAGGGAGATTAGTGACAAAACACAAAACATAATATTTTTAATCAGCAAAGAGGCTATCTCTACATTATACTAGTAGTAAAAACTTTAGTGGCTGAAATGGCTGAAGAATTATTATTCCTTCACTTTGTGGCTCTGATGAATAAAGCCTTAGGAGTTATTACTAAAAAATACCAACCCTAAAAGTTTCTGGAACATGTCTTTCTCATTGTACAAATCTTTTTTCCCCTCAGTCTGAGAAGATTGTCATTTCAATCTATCACAATGGCACTGCCACAGATGACCTGTGTGTGTTCCCTGGGCCTCCAATGACACATCAGCATAGCAGGGATTCCCCTTCTGAACACCATGTCTGGTTGTAAAAATAAGTGAGAAGTGGGTGCTGACAAGATAGCTTTCATAATATGCCTCTGCTTGCCTTATAAATCTTTTGTTTATGTGTACATGAGGAGAGTTGAGATTGCAGTAAGGAATTCAGGAGGAATGACTTGGGTTGATGAACATGGAATGTGTAACCCGTTGATAGATGGGAAACTTGGCAAGTCTCACGGGCCAGTTCTCTAAACCAGACTTTCAGAGGGAGCCTTTGAATTAGGGTATGAGAAAGTGAATTGAAAGCTTCATATGCTCATATAAATGTGTATACAGTTTTCCTTCTCCAAAAAACATTTTCTGCAACTTACTTTTTCACTCAACAATACAAGGATCATAGGAATATATGCCTGTAGTCATAATGCTTCGTGCAGTGTGAGAGGAGGGAAGTTTGGCGTGTCCCCAGAGTTACCCTGCCCATCAAGGGTTTATAGTAAAATGGTCCTACGGTTGACATCTCAAAAAAAGAACAACGAAAGAAAGAAAGAAAGAAAGAAAGAAAGAAAGAAAGAAAGAAAGAAAGAAAGAAAGAAAGAGAAAGAAAGAAAGAAAGAAAGAAAGAAAGAAAGAAAGAAAGAAAGAAGAAAACCACAATACACCATGGATCTCCTTCTGAAAGAGGACTTTCATTACTTCCATTTTGAACTCAAACTTTCTTTAAAAAAAAAAAAAAGGTTTATTTAGTTATTTTGAGAGAGGAAGAGAGAGAGCGCAAGCATGAACGAGGAGGGGCAGAGAGAGAATCTCAAGCAGGCTCCCCACTGCCAGCATGGAGCCCCATGTAGGGCTTGGACCCATGAACCATGAGATCATGACCTGAGCAGAAATCAAGAGTTGGATGCTCAGCTGATTGAGCCACCCAACCACCCCTGAACTCAAACTTTCTATTTGATTAAGTTCTTCTTCCAGCTTTCTCTTCACTCTGGAAAAAGACCCTGAGGGCAAAGCACCCCCAGATGGGAACCGAAAGTACTCCCTCAGGCAATAAGGGGTTTCCTGAGCCAGCAAGACCCCATGTCTTTGACTCCAAGACAAAGACCCACCAGACCTTCACTGCCCACCTGCACATACCACTGACCTTTGCCCCACATTTCCTCATATAAGCCTGGAAATATTTTTGGCACTTCAGTGACAGCCTTTGAGCCATTAGTCTGTGGTCTTCCGGGTGTCAGCCTCATGGAAATAAATTCCTCTCTTACTTCACCACCACTTGTCTTTGTGCCTTTGGGTTTTGTCAATGGTGAGTGGTTGCGCCTGGTCGGTTTGGGACTCCCCAGAGTCAGTTGCTCTTGCACCCCTGCATGCCAGCTACATTTCCACAGTCTTATGTTACATTTTTCTTAAAAAGGAATCCTGGATATGGAGAAAGGATGTGGCTATAAGAGGTGGTGTGAGGGATGCTTGTGATGCATCGGTCCTGTATCTTGATTATAGTGCTGTTACCCGAACATATCACGTGATCAAGCTACATAGAACTACACACACACAGGCACGCATGCACAAACGAGTGACAGAAAAGAGGGAAGTTACCATCTGCCCTAGGCTTGGGGTAGATTTAGTCATTCAAGAAATATATGATCCCACACACAGGAGATTCGAGGCATAACAACAAAACACCCTGCCTTTATGGAGAGTTTACAGTTCTCTGAGGCGACAGCTACATTCACAGTATATTAGGTAATAAGGAGAGAAGGACAGGAAGTGTGGCTGAGGGGATGAGGGAAGGCCGCAATGAGAGAATGACTTGTAAGTGAAGAAGCCACCGAGATGCTGGGTTAGCCACTCTGAGGTGGGGAACAAAGGCAAGAAGGAAATGGTAGATAAAGTTAAATTTCCTTATAACCTGCGGCCCATTACTTGACGGAGGCAAAGTAGACCGTTTCTCCAGGAACTCCCTGTGTCTTAATGTTAATGCTTTGCCAGAGGGAAAGGCAACTTTAGCTCAACAGTAGCTAGGCCTCCAGGATCCTGGATCCTATGAGTCTTCTTTAGCATATGAAAACCCTTTTGGACACTTCCCTGGACTTTACCTCCCCCCATCTGCCCCATATTTAATCAGTCACTCCTCACAATCTGCGGGAAGCTCTTTTTACCCAGGGGTCCTGTCCCTGTGCTTTAATAAAACCACCTTTTTGCCCCAAAGACATGTCAAGAATTCTTTCTTGGCTGATGGCTCCGAACCCCAACACTTCAAACTTCATCAACTGGAGGATGAACAGCCAGGGCAAAAGCCCTATACGGGGGCCCCGTCTGGTGGGTTCGGGGGTGACGATACCAAAGAGGCCTGGGTGCAAGGAGCCAGGGAAGGTGACCAGTGGGAAATAGAAAGGTAAGAAATGATAGGACTGATCATACCGTTAAAAAGAAAACCACAGGGCGCCTGGGTGGCGCAGTCGGTTAAGCGTCCGACTTCAGCCAGGTCACGATCTCGCGGTCCGGGAGTTCGAGCCCCGCGTCAGGCTCTGGGCTGATGGCTCAGAGCCTGGAGCCTGTTTCCGATTCTGTGTCTCCCTCTCTCTCTGCCCCTCCCCAATTCATGCTCTGTCTCTCTCTGTCCCAAAAATAAATAAAAACGTTGAAAGGAAAAAAAAAAATTTAAAAAAAGAAAACCACAGGCCCCAAATGGAGTCACTTATATTAAAACCCCACGTCAGCAAGCCAAGACTTAACACTAACTTAACTGCAGTTTCGATCCCCGATCACCACCAATGTAACCTTTAACCAGTCAACATGGAACTTCTTGGTCAGCACTACAGCACTAGGGAGTTTACTGATAGACCCCGTCCATTCCCCTTAGGAGGACCTTGCCTAAAATAATGCATTACTTGCTAATAATTGCCTTCTCTCCACCCCACCCCCACCTTTAAAAGCCTTTCCTCTCCTGTAGCTTGATGGAGCTCTCTTTCATTTGCTCAACAGGATGCTGTCCAATTCATGAGTCATTCAGTAAAGCCAATTTGGCCTTTTAGGAGCCAAGGACAGACTGCCTTCAGACGTGCCACTTTGGCATATTGATTATTTTAAATAAATTTACTTAATGTGAGAAATAAGCCCACTGACCCAAAGGAGGGATGGGGAGACGCAGAGCGCAGTCAAGGGAGGCCTTAATCAATGCTTTCGCAAGAGCAGGTGTCTGATGGACAGGCACATGTGGGGCAGTTACAGCAGACAATTTGTCGCCTAGTGTGCAAGTCCCCCCCCCCCCCACCCCGTCCCTCATTAGCGGAGCACTGCAGAGGTTACAGCCTTGCCCGGATGTCATCCATGCCCGTAAGGCAAAAAGTATTCAGATTGGAACAAAGGTACATTCCTTGAGGTGCTGCAGAGACTTCAGTTCTTTGGCGCATGCTCATCGCAAAGCTCGCAAAAAAATAAGTCCCTGGAATGGAGAGGGGAAGGAGAACCCCGACGTGTCTAAGGGTGTGGGACTCCATTGTGGGGGGAGGGTTGGTAGGTATTTGCAATACGTTGTAAACCTATTGTTAACTAGACAGCACAGCTTTCATTTGGTATTTCTGAAAATGAATCATCTCATTTCTCATACTTAAGAGACAGCCAGTACAACCAGGACACTCAGAGCCTCCTCTGCCCCCCTGAAAGCAAGAAATGAATTTCCCATGCGAGTGATACCCTCCCTGTACAAGGAGGTAATGAGTCATCCTTATCACCAGAAATGGGAAACTTAGAGCTGAGAAAGTTGTGTAAACAATCCTTGTTACTTTTTACTAATTTACTTCCACACCCAAATTCTGTTTAGAATTCCTTACTAATTGAAGCTCCCAAAGTTTTCTTTGTCCTGTCAGTTCTTCACAGATTTATTGTCTCTTTGTCTAAAAAGTAGACAAACTGGCTGCCTCAGTCACTTCTTCAGGTCTCAATTTCATAATTGAGCCTCTGTGCGTATGTAATAAAATTTGGGTTTTTTTTTTTTCTCCTGTTGATCTGCCTTATGTAAATTTAATTTTTAGGCCACCTAGAAGATCCTGAAAGACAATTTCTCCTTCGCTTCAATCTGTTAAATTAGTCAGTTGAGTTCTTATTGTTTACAACATAAAACTGAGGAGCTAATGGCAGAGTAGTAGGAAGAGCCTAGGCTTGCCTTTTTCCTTGAACACAGCTAGATAAATACCTCATCGTTCTGAACACCCAAGAAATCAACCTGAGGACTGAAATAACAAACTGCACAACTACAGGGAGAGAAGAAGCCACATTGTGGAAGGTAGGAGGTGTGGAGATGTGGTTTGGGGGAGAAGTGGATTGAAGAGGCTGCAGAGGGGAGGGAGCCCTGTTCATGGAGAGAGGAGAGAGAGAGAGAGAGAGAGAGAGAGAGAGAGAGAGAGGAGCGCACAGGATATTGCACAAGGAAAACACTTCCCCAAAGCCATTGACTAGGAAAATGAGAGGGGCTGATTTTTGTGAGATTCTACAACCAGCAGGGCTCAAAGACTAGAGTTTTAGAGGTCTGTGGTGTGGCCAGCGTGGAGCCTGGAGGGCACTGCAGTGCTCCTGTGGAGAAGGAGGGCAGATAGCCTCGTAGTGGACAGCCCAATCTGAGGGTTCCCTGGGATGCACTGGGAGAGATGGTCCCCTCTTCTGAGAGTGCATCTGGGAGAGGAAGCATCGGCTCTCTGGGAACAAAAAGAGCCAGTGGGCAGCATTTCACTCCCCCACCCCTCAGGATAGGTGCAGAGACACCTGCTGAGGACAGCTAACCTGGACACTGGCTCTTTGCTGCACTTTACTCCAAACTCCATGCCCCTGTGCTTTGGTGGAAACTGCCCTTCTGGGATAAGCCTGCACCAGCCTCAGAGTGGTGAGATCCTCCCGCAGAGGACCAGCATAGGTCCGCACCACATCGGGTCCCTAAAACTTGGGAGTTTTAAAACTCAGCCAGCCTGCCTGGGATAGAACACAGGTGCACTGCATTACTGTGTGGGCAGAGGGCCCAGACACAGACAGGGTGGAAACAGGGATGTGAGGGACACCTGAGACACACAAATGGAGGTTGTTCCCTCTTCTGGAAGGGCCTCCCAGGCAGTGATGGTCACAAACTCCCCTTTCTGGGGAGTGGAAGGGGGCTGGTGCCATTTCTCTCCCCCACCCTTCAGCATAAACTAACTTCAGTAAGCAGCACAATTGCCAATACTGGCGGCCTAAACTGCTTACACCAAATCCTATCCCCTTGCATTCTGCAGGTGCTGCTTTTCTCTGGTAAGTGTGCCTGAGAACCAGTGCAACAGGCCCCTGCCTCAGAAGACCAGCACAAACACCTCCACATGCACCACATCTACTGAGCATAGAGTTCTGCAAAGCTTCAGCTTTAGTGGAAACAGCATCAGGTTTATTTTAACAACCAGACCAGAGCACACCTAGTTGAAACTTGCCACACTCTGGCCAAGGTCCTAAAACACTCCCCACTTCAGGCAAGGAGAAGCTCTGCGGAGGACTGACCTGAGGGAAAGAGCAGCCAAAACACAGCAGCAGAGTGCACACAGCATACACCAGAGACACTTCCTGGAGTGCCAGGCCCCGGGGAATATATGACCTCTTCTTTATAAAGCCATTACTCTCAGGAACAGGAAACATAAACAGGCTTTCCTAACACAAAGAAGAAAACAGAGACCTAGACAAAATGCCAAGATGGAGAAATTCATCCCAGACAAGAAAAGGCCACAGCCAGGGATCTAATTGAAACAGATATAAGTATATGCCTGATCCAGAATTAAAAGCAGTAATCATAAGGATACTAGCTGGGCTTGAGAAAAGCAAAGAAGACATTAGGGAGTCCCTTACTGCAGACTTCTGAGACGTAAAAACTAGGCAGGCCAAGATGAAAAATGCAACAACCAAGATTTGAAACTGACTGGTGTAATGACCACAAGGATGGAAAAAGCAGAGGAATGAATAAGTGATGTAGAAAATAAAATTATGGAAAATAATGAAGCTGAAAAGAACAGGGAAAGAAAAATATTAGATCATGAATGTAGACCCAGGGTACTCAGTAACTCCATACATTCATACCATAGGAGCCCCAGAAGAGGAAGAGATGGAAAAGGGGGCAGAAGGTTTACTTGAGGAAATTATAGCTGAAAACTTCTCTAATCTGGGAAAGGAAACAGACATGCAAATCCCGTAGGCACAGAGAACTCCCATCAAAATCAACAAAAGTGGGCCCACACTAAGACATATTGTAGTTAAATTTGCAAAATATAAAAATAAAGAAAAATCCTAAAGAACCAAGACAAAAGTAGTCCTTAACTTACAAGGGAAGACAAATACGGTTAGTAGCAGATATCTCCACAGAAACTTGGCAGGCAAGAAGGGAGTGGCATGATATATTTAATGTGCTGAATCAGAAAAATATACAGCCAAGCATACACTATCCAGTAAATCTATTCTTCAGAAAGAGAGATAAAGGGTTTCTCAGACAAACAAAAACTAAAGGAGTCCATGACCACTAAACCAGCCCTGCAAGAAATATTAAAGGGGACTCTTTGAGTGGGAAAGGAAGACCAAAAGTTACAAAGACTAGAAAGGAATAGAGAATATCTGCAGAAACAATGACAAACCAAGTAATAAAATGGCACCAAATACATATCTATCAATAATTACTCTGAATGTAAATGGACTAAATACTCCAATCAAAAGCCATAGGGTGCCAGAATGGATTAAAAAAAATCTATATGCTGCCTATAGGAGACTGAGTTTAGACCTAAAGACACCTGCAGATTGAAAGTGAGGGGATGGAGAACAATCTTTCATGCAAATGGATGTCAAAAGAAAACCAGAGTAGCCATACTTATATCACACAAACTAGATTTTAAACCAAAGACTATACGAAGAGATGAAGAAAGGAACTATATCATAATAAAAGGGTCTATCCAACAAAAAGATCTAACAACTGTAAATATTTATGCCCTCAACTTGAGAGCCCCCAAATATATAAAACAATTAAGAACAAACATAAAGGAACTCATTGATAATACAACAATAGTAGAGGACTTTAACACCCCACTTACATCAATGGACAGATCATCTAAGCAGAAAATCAACAAGGAAACAATGGCTTTGAATGGCATACTGGAACAGATGTACTTAACAGATATATTCAGAACATTTCGTCCTCAAGCAGCAGAGTACACATTCTTTTTGAACGCACATGGGACATTCTCCAGAACAGATCACATACCAGGTCACAACTCAGGCCTCAGCAAGTACAAAAAGACTGAGATCCTGCCATGCATATTTTCTGATGACAACACTATGAAATGTGGAGTCAACCACAAGAAAAAATTTGCAAAGACCAGAAATACATGGAGGTTAAAGAACATCCTACTAAAGAACAAATGGGTCAATGAGGAAATTAAAGAAGAAATTAAAAAAACACATGGAAACAAAAGGAAATGAAAACACAACAGTCCAAAACCTTTGTGATGCAGCAAAAGCAATCATAATAGGGAAGTATGTAGCAATACAGGCCTACATCAAGAAGCAATAAAAGTCTTGGGGGTGCCTGGGTGACTCAGTCAGTTAAGTCAACTCACGATTTTGACTCAGGTCATGATCTCACCGTTCATGAGTTCGAGCCCCAAATTGAGCTCTACACTGACAGTGTAGAGTCTGCTTCAGATTCTCTCTCTTCCTCTCTCTCTCTGCCCCTCCCCTGCTCTCTCTCTCTCTGAAAAAATAAATTAAAAAAAAAGAAAAATCTTAAATATACACCCTAACCTTTCACCTAATGAAGCTAGAAAAAGAACAAGAAATCCTAAAGCCAGCAGAAGAAGGGAAATAATAAAGATTAGAGAAGAAATAAATGATATGGAAACAACAACAGCAAGAAAAAAACAGCAGAACAGATCAATGAAATAAGGAGCTGGTTCTTGGAAAGAATACATTGATAAACCCTTAGCCATACTTATCAAAAGAAAAGAGAAAAAAACGCAAATAAATAAAATCATGAATGAGAAAGGAGAGATCACAGTCACCACTGCAGAAACACAAACACTTATAAGGAGACTATTATTAAAAATTATATGCCAACAAATTGGGCAATCTAGAAGACATGGATAAATTCCTAGAAATGTATAAGCTACCAGAACTGGAACAGGAAGAAATAGAACACTTGAATAGACAGATAACGAGCAAAGAAATTGAATCAGGAATCAAAAATATCCCAACAAACAAAAGTCCAGGGCCAGATGGCTTCACAGAGGAATTCTACCAAACATTTAAAGAAGAGTTAATACCTATTCTTCTCCAACTGTTCCAAAATATATATATAGAAGGGAAATTTCCAAATTCATCCCACAAGGCCAGCATTACCTTGATTGCAAAACCAAAGACCCAACCAAAAATGAGAATTACAGGTTAATATCCCTGATGAACATGGGTGCAAAAATTTTCAACAAAATACTAGCAAATTGAATCCAACACTACATTAAAAGAATTACTCACCACAATAAAGTGGGATTCATTCCTGGGATTTAAAGTGGTTCAATATTTGCAAATCAATCAACATGTATATGATATTAATAAAAGAAAGGATAAGAACCATACAATCCTCTCAACAGATGCAGATAAAGCATTTGACAAAGTACAGCATCCATTCATAACAAAAATCCTCAACAAAGTAAGGATAGAGGGAACACACCTCAACCTCATAAAGGCCATATATGAAAGACCCACAGCTAATATCATCTTCAATGAGAAAAAACTGAGAGCTTTTCCTCTATGGTCAGGAACAAGACAGGGATGTCCACTCTCACCACTGTTTTTTAACATAGTAGTGGAAGTCCTAGCCTCAGCAATCAGACAACAAAAAGAAATAAAAGGCATCCATAGTGGCAAGGAAGAAGTCAAACTTTCACTATTTGCAGACTACTATGTAGAAAACCTAAAAGACTCCACCAAAAAATTGCTATAACTGATACACGAATTCAGTAAAGTCACAGGATACAAAATCAACATACAGAAATGGTTGCATTTCCAAACATCAACAATCAAGCAGCAGAAAGAGAAATCAAGGAATAGATCCCATTTACAATTGCACGCCCCCCCCCCAAGAAAAAGATAGATAGGAATAAGCCTAACCAACGAGGTAAAAGATATGAACTCTGAAAACTATAGAACACTTCTGAAAGAAATAGAAGAGGACAAAAAGAAATGGAAAAGCATTCCAGGCTCATGGATTGAAAGAGCAAATATTATTAAAATGTCTATAATACCCAAGGCAATCTGCACATTTAATGCAATCCCTGTCAAAGTACCACCAGAATTTTTCACAGATCCAGAATAAGCTATCCTAAAATTTGTATGGAACCACAAAGACCCTGGATAGCCAAAACAAACTTGAAAAAGAAAAGCAAAGCTGGAGGCTTCACATTCCTAGACTTCAAGTTATATTACAAAGTCATAGTTATCAAGACACTATGGTACTGTCACAAAAGGATACACAGAGCAATGGAACAGGATAGAAAACCCAGAAATGGTCAACTAATATTCGACAAAGCAGGAAAGGATATACAATGGAAAAATGACAGTCTCTTCAATAAGTGGTGTTGGAAAAAATGGACAGCAACATGAAAAAGAATGAAACTGGACTACTTTCCTACACCACACACAAAATAAATTCAAAATGGATGAAAGATCTAAATGTGAGACGGGAAACCATCAAAATCCTAGAGAGTACAGGCAGCAACCTCTCTGACTTTGGTTGTACCAATTTTGTACTAGGCACATCTCCAGAGGCAAGGGAAACAAAAGCAAATATGAATTAGTGGGACTTCATCAAGATAAAAAGCTTTTGCACAGCAAAAGAAACAATCAGCAAAACTAAAAGACAACCTTTGGAATGGGAGAAAATATTTACAAATGACATTTCGGATAAAGGGTTAGTATCCAAAGCTAATCAAACACAACACCCAAAAAATAAATAATCCAGTTAAGAAATGGGCAAAAGACACAGACAGACATTTTTCCAGAGAAGACAGACATACAGACGTCTAACAGACACAGAAAAAGATGCCCAACATCACTCACTATCAGGGAAATACAAATCAAAACTACAATGAGATATCACCTCACACCTGTGAGAATTGCTAAAATTAACAACACAGAAAACAGCAGGTGTTGGCAAGGATGTGGAAAAAGGGGAGCCCTCTTGCACTGTTGGTGACAATACAAACTGATGCAGCCACTCTGGATAATAGCATGGAGGTGCCTCAGAAAGTTAAAAATAGAACTACCCTTTGATCCAGCAATTGCACTACTAGGTATTTACCCAAAGGATACAAAGATACTGATTCAAAGGGATACATGCACCATGATGTTTATAGCATCATTATGAACAATAGCCAAATTATGGAAATATCCCAAATGTCCATCCACTGATGAATGGATAAAGAAGATGTGGTATGTGTATATACAATGGAATATTACTCAGCCATAAAAAAATGAAATGTTGACAGTTGCAGTGTGTGGATGGAGCTAGAGAATACTATGTTGACAGTTGCAGTGTGTGGATGGAGCTAGAGAATACTATGCTAAGCGAAATAAGTCAGGACAGAGAAAGACAAATACCATATGGTTTCACTCATTTGTGGAATTTAAGAACAGATAAACATAGGGGGAAAGAGAGAGGCAAACCATAAAACACACTCTTAATTACAGTGCACAAACGGAGCGTTGCTGAAGAGGAAGCGGATGGGAGATGATCTAATGGGTGATGCTCATTAAGGAGGGCACTTGTTATGAATACTGGGTGTTAAGTGCAAGTTATGAATCACTAAATTCTATTTCCGAAACTAATACTACAATATATGTTAGCTAACTGGAATTTAAATAAAAACTTGAAACAAAAAATATGTGTAAACAATATAAAACCTTAGTGGTCATTGTAAGGCTTTGGCTTTAGTTATGAGACAGATGGGAAGCCTCTGGAAGGTTTGGAGAAGGTGTTTACATTTCAACAGGGTCTAGTTGGTTGCTGAATTGTTCAAGTAGCAAAGAGGTGGAAGTAAAGGTGGAAACAAGAGACCATTTAGTAGACTCTTTCTGTAATCCAGGCAGAGTTGATAGGCGTGGGGGGTGGGGGTTCTGACCAGTCTGGCAGAAGTATGAGCAGTGGTTGGATTTTGTATATATTTGCAAATAGAGTCAACAGCATTGGCCGATTGTTTGGTGTGAGAAAATGAATAATCAGAGTTGACTCCACGTTCATTGACCTGTGCCACTGTTGAAATGGAGCGGCTGGGACACGGGGAACGGTCCAGCGTGGAGGGAGTCATTGGGTGAGGCAGGGACTGAAAGTCACTCACCACCCACCACCAGCTTGTTAGCGAGCAACCCCCGCCCCAGTCACCCGGAAGCGGCTGGAAAACTCCCGCTCCCGGCGTGCCCTACGCGCCCGCCCGCGCGCCCGGGGGGCGGGGTCTGCGCGCGCGTGCGCCGATGCGAAACGGGCTGGCGGGTGCGGCGAGGCGGTCGCTTCGAGTGTGGTAGTTTGTTCCGCGAAGGGAGTGCGGACGGCTAGGCGGTCTCGGCCACCTTCCCGGGCCCGGTAAGTGCGGCGGCGGCGGTTGGCGTCGCTGGGTGGGGGACGGCCTCCAGAGGAAGGTGCTGGCGCGCCTGGCGGCCCCGTCTGAAACATTAGGGCTCGCGGCCGGCGCCCCTCGACGGCTGCTGGTCGCCTCCGTGAGGCGTTGGGTGTAAGTGCGGTGCCCGCGGGCCCGACCGCCGGGGTTTCGCTCTCCTGGCCGCTGGGGAGGCCGCAGTGAGGGGACGGCTCGGGCGGGGAGAGCCGAAGCGGCCGGAGCTGTGAGGCGGTCGCGCCGGGCCCCGGGGGCGGGGGGCGGCCACCGCGCACCCCGCGCACGCGCGCCAGTTGAGTGCACGAGAGGGTTCTCACAGGTGCCTTGGAACCCTAAATTCTTGGCGGGGAGGTGGGGGGTCGCTCCGAATTTCTGCCCTGGTCCCGCGTGCTGTCTGGTGTGCACCCACCCGGCCAGGTCATCGGCCTCCGGAAGACTTGAACTCTTCACGTGTTTGCTCGCCCGTGACCTCCAGCGCACCGCTGTGGACACACTGGACGATGCCCGCGCAGTTTTTCGGTTGGAAGTTGGGGTGGTCGTGGCGTGTCGGTCCTTGAGCACTAGACGTGATCGCCTCTTGCGCCCCCGGTATTCGTGGTCGTCGTACAAGTCCCTCCGGAATGCTCGCGAAGTACGGAGACTGCAGATTCGTCCTCAGGGTATCCCTGTGGCTCTCCTTTTACAGTTGAAGACCCTGGGGGAGAGCCAGACTGCTGCCCTGCCCTGCCCTGTCCGAATGCGAAACCAGAGGTCGTAACCCAGACTGCGGAGACCGGGTTGCACCGTATCCCGGAACAGTTTCGTTGGTAACCGAAGTAGCCGGTAGAGAACAAGGGCACCAGCTGTGAGGAGTGGACTGTTCATCCGGAAACCTGGCAGGCCGTAGAGTTTCTCCGAAGGAACCCAAACATCCAGGTGGTTTCGGGAGAGTAGAGCATTCTAGGCCAAGAAAGTGGATTGAATACTGGCTCCTGGAATCTCACTAAAATTACGGTAAAGGGGTTTTTTTTTTTTTTTTTATAAGACTTAAATTCAAATGATGGAGAGAATGGGAAAGGAAACGATAGCAGTAAAGTAGTGGGGTCCGGAAGGCAAAGGTTCTTAGCAAACAGCATAATTCTAAACCTGCAGCAAGGAACAGTGTGGAACAATTGAATGCAAAACACACAAACTGGCAGCTGCCAGCGAAGGAAGTGGTGTTGGGGGTGCACCTAGGTGAAATCTGTTGCAGAGGTAATTAGATGTGCGCATCTCCTTCCTGGTTTCACACTGTTGGGTGACTGCCTTCTCCCACTAGAAGGCGGGAGGCTCTTGGGAGAACAGAGGATGGAGCTTTGAACCAGGGGACCTCAGGCACAGTTAACTAGGGGGCTGTGTTTTTGAAGGCAGGGACGCTGAAGCCTGAAGTCCTTTATTCTCCTCCTCCCCCCACCGAAACCCCAGGATTTTTGTAGCCAGACCGATTCCCCTCAGGCTCAAGTCAGAAAACTTTTCTGCACACATAACACACACGTGTAGAAAGATAGTAAGCGGGTCACAGTGGGGGCGCCTGGGAGGCTCAGTCAGTTAAGCGCCCGACTCTTGATTTCACGGCAGGTCCTGACCTCAGGGGGCCAGGGGGTGATCGAGCCCTCCCATCGGGCTGTATGCTGAGCATGGAGCCTGCTTGGGATTCTCTCCTCCTCTCTCTGCCCCCTTCCCCCCACCCCTGCAAACAAACCTTAAAAAAAAAATAAGTTGGTCACAGTGGTTACTTCTGGGAAAGGAAACTCCATGGCTGGAGGAAAAGAATCTGAGGAGGGTTAACTATTTACATGTTTGTCCTTTAAAAATTTTGTAACATATGCAAATATTACCTATTCAGAAATCGAATGTATTCCTTAAAAAATATAATTGCAAGTGAATATACCCTTTGATACAGCAGTTCCTCTCCCACAAAGTTATTACAATTGGTCTACACACGTGAGAAAATAAGGTGCATACCAGTCATTGCAGCATTTTAGCAAAAGATTAGAATCAGTGTCAGTGATGGTTGGTGAAATATATCATGCACAACCTTCCCTTGGGATATTCTGCAGCCATAAAACACAATGAAAGAAGCTCATTGTATAGAGAAAAGAGTAAACAAAAGATGTATGTTAGGTGGTGGGGGATTCAGAAAAATATGAGTTTAGTAAAAAAAGGTGTGTGTGTGTGTGTATATATGTATAAAATATCTGGAAAGATACAGAAGAAGCAGGTAATATTGGTTGACTTTGGAGAAGGGATCTGGGTAGCAAGGCAAAAATGGAATGAGGGACACTTCACTGTATATTTTTGGTACCTTTTGAACTTTGAACTCTATTATTATCTCTATTCCATGAATGAATGAATGAATGAATAAATGTTAACAGGAAAAAATAGATGGATAATGGAGATCTTGGTGTTGGTTATACCTTGAGTAATAAGAGATCTCTTCCATAGGAAGGAATGCTGTGTAACAGTCCCCAGATCTCAGTGGCCTAACATTTCATGCTCTTGGGTTCTTCAGGCCAGCATTTTTGGTTCTTCAGTGGCTTAGATCTTGGCTGGATGAGGCTGGACTCCAGACTTTACTTTCGGGTTCATATCTGCTGCAGCGTGTTATCTTTGTTCTGGGACCCAGGCTGAAAAAGCAAAAATACCTGGAACATGCTTTTCTCATGACTGGGGATGGGAGTTCAAGGGGGCTTCTGGAAATTTGCTATGTGCCAGCTCAGAAGTGGCACATTACAACTTTCGCATATATTTCATTAGTTAATGTAGTGTCTCATAGTCAAGGCCCAAATCAGTAGGGTGGAGATGTATGTACAGTACATATTGGGATGCTCTGCAAAGTCACCTGACAAAAGGTGTGGATACATACTTCTCTTGCAGGGTAGGAAGAAGAACTGAATGATGATAAGGAAATAAGTTAATGGAAAGATACTGTGAAATTAAGTTAAAGATAGTTGGTTGAAAATAAAGATGCTTAGGGAAAAAATATGCATATATGCCAAGATACAACATTCTACTTTGGTATGAATTTTGTTAAGATTTCCATGTCAAGGTATCATATTGGCTTTTCTTTTTTTTTTTTTTTTTTAAATTTTTTTTTTTTTTTTAACGTTTATTTATTTTTGGGACAGAGAGAGACAGAGCATGAACGGGGGAGGGGCAGAGAGAGAGGGAGACACAGAATCGGAAACAGGGTTCAGGCTCTGAGCCATCAGCCCAGAGCCCGACGCGGGGCTCGAACTCACGGACCGCGAGATCGTGACCTGGCTGAAGTCGGACGCTTAACCGACTGCGCCACCCAGGCGCCCCCATATTGGCTTTTCTTATATAACATCTGCCATTCCCACACCTGGCCCTGTAACCAATTCTGGGTGCCCATGGTTTTAGGAACCTTGGAAGTAATTGAGTAATGCATATGTAAAGGCACCAGTTCTTAGAGAAGTAGTTCTAAATGTGTTTATTTCAGCTGCTGAATGTGTTCATTCATATTTCTTATGTCATGTCCATGTCTGCCAACCCACCGTTCACAACAGAATCTTCTTTTCAGGGAGATGTCCTTTGCTTCTCAGATGTAATGCACTTTAAGTTTGTTACTCAACAGTGAAAATGAATCATACAGAGGTAATACATATTTTCATATGTTCTGCATCTTCAGGGTTCCTTTTTTTTTTTTTTTTTTTTTTAAGTCATGTGGCTCCAGAGTAATTTTCTTATTTTCAATTTGTACTGTGGTAGACAGTAACATTAGTGGTTAAGAGTAAGGACTTTTGGAGCAAACTACCTGAGTTTGAATCCTAGCTAGTAGCTATGTAACCTGGGCAAATTACTTAACCTGCTGTGCCTCCATTTTCTCATCTATAAAATGGAGGGGATAATAGTACCTTATAGAATTATTAGGAAGGTTAAATAAGTTAATACATATAAAGCACTTACAGTACTTGACAATAAGTACTTAAATATTAGCTATTGTTAATAGTGCTTTTTATTTAGAGGCCATGTGAATCATGGGTCTCACAAAACAAACATATAGTTGTGCAGTTGTCTGAATAGGCAAGGAAGTAATTTTTGATCCCTTTATTCTCTTGAATTCCAGGTTAAATTAAAAATACCTTTTGGAAATAAATTACTAGATGCTGTTTGTTTGGTACCTAACAAGAGCTTAACATATGGAATAATTCTTACACATGGAGCGTCAGGAGATATGAATCTTCCTCATTTGATGTCACTGGCATCCCATCTTGCATCTCATGGGTTTTTTTGCCTGAGATTTACCTGTAAAGGCCTTAATATTGTACATAGAATTAAGGCATATAAATCAGTTTTGGTAAGAAAATTTCTTTATATTTACTTGTAACAATTCTGTTGTAAAATTCTTAATACATTTAAGACAAATTCTATGTATTTTAAAAAACTTTTAATGAATATTCTTAGAAACTCAACAGTACCTGAAAGCTGTATAATGGATTTCTCTTTTTTGCTGTCAGTTTCCATGGAGATGAATGCTCACATCATAAATATCCTATGGTACTGCCAAGGGAAGCTATTTGTGATATAATAATTTTCTTACTGGAATGACATAACTTCAGATTATATAGTTCTGAATATTTGCCTACCATACTATGAATGTACAAATAAATATAGCACAGTTTGAAACTAAAATCCCTGGATAAAACAAAGTTGAAATTTTTTTAATCCAGATTGTTTCAAACTTGATAGATTTTTCAGGGCTTTAAATTAGACGTTAGTGTTATTAAATTCTGTATCAGTTGGAAGCTTTTACTGGCTTCTTTTTTTAATGTAATTCTTAAAAATATTTAAGTACCTGAATCTTGAATTTTTTAGACTGGTGAAGTGATTTTTTTTTTTTTCTCTCACTTACTTGCCTGTATTACCCAGGATATGATTTGATAGTGACAGCATGATTGGAAATGCAAAGAACTGGTTACCTCTTTCAAGAAGACTCCCTTAAGATTTTATGGTTGTCTTTACAAAGATTTTCATACATTTCAGTAATGATGGGAAATATATGTTGGTTTTCCAGTCGAATATTTTATAGGAGAAGAATTGATAATTTTTTGGTTGGTTTTTCTAGAATTACCTAAAGACCTTAGGAGAATACAAATTGACAGGTGTTTTCCTTGGCGGTAAGTTATAATACTTGCTTTTAAATTTACTAATATTAATATAGGAACAGGTAATCAAGAAGTAAAATTAATTGATGACAGGAAGCTAATTTAAGGATTTTTTGTTTTGGTAAGTCACTTTCTTGTGTAATATCAAGGTACTTTATATGTTTAAAGTAGATTTAAACCTCATAGATATGTATTGTAACCCAAAGATCTCTCCTTTTATTTATATCTCTGAGTCACCCTCTGTAAAATGATTCCTTCACAAGGATCTTTAAGTATTCTTCAGAAAAATAATTCCTTTTTTTTTTTTTTTGACTTAGGATCATTTTTAGCTCTATATAAGGAAGCTATAGATGTCCATTATGGGTATCGCAGCTTGTTAATTGCCACCTTTTGGAGTTAAGTGATGCAGTTATGATGGATGAACAGTAAATGAAATCTAATTTGCCATATTATCACCACTTCTTTATATGAATGTTTATATATCAAACTGAACTTAATTTTAATTGATTTTAGGTCGTTCAATGGGCTCAAGAGCAGCTGCTTCTGTAATGTGCCATATTGAGCCAGATGATGCTGATGCTTTTGTTCGAGGTCTCATTTGTATTTCATACCCACTGCACCATCCAAAGCAGCAACATAAACTTAGAGATGAAGATCTCTATCGTATAAAAGATCCTGTATTGTTTGTGTCAGGTTCAGCAGATGAAATGTGTGAAAAGGTGATTTACAACTTGATGTTTGTGTAAATGAGAGAGTGAATGAAAGACAATTATCTTGGGAACAAGATCTTACCTGCAGCTTTCAGTCTCTTTAAAAGGTGCTGATTGGACTAATGCTAGTTTTGTGACTTAGTGACCTGTTGCTTTGGAGAACCGAGAAATATAAGCATACTGACAGAATTCATCTGCCTGGAAAGAGTTGCTAAATGGTTTGACTCTTATTTGGGAATGAAAGATGAATATCTGAATCTTGTGTTTTGGGGATTACTAGACTATACATTTGTTTTTATCATTTCAACATTCAAGCAGCCTCTTCAATTATAAAATTGACTCTTGAGAAAAAGTTAATAACTTGTATATGTTACTATATATTGCCAACAATGAGTACTTGATCTGTTTGTGGTATTGCTGTAACTGAGACGTAGACTGCCACTTCTGTGGACATTTCTTTGCATATTCCATTGCCTCGAAAGTTGTCTGTAGAGTAAGTATTTAATAAATATTTAGTGAACGGATGCCAGTATAGGCGGTGCAGGAAAGAGAGAGAGAATCCTTATTAAACACTAAAAGAGCATTATTAGTCTAGTATCTTCTTCTTTTTTTCCTTTAGAACTTGTTGGAGAAAGTGGCACAGAAAATGCAAGCTCCCAATAAAATCCACTGGATTGAGAAGGCAAACCATTCCATGGCAGTGAAAGGACGTTCAACAAATGATGTTTTCAAAGAAATAAATACACAGATTTTGTTTTGGATCCAGGAAATCACTGAAATGGACAAGAAATAATTGTATTTAGCTAAAAGCCATGTTATTTTGGATACAAATACAGTTCATTTGATAAAGAACAGCATACCTCTTGCATTATGAGATATTTCAGATGAATTTAATGTTCCCCCATTTTTAAAACATGTTTTAATTGTGAAATTAATGTTCTCTACAAAATATCTTTTGAAAGCACTGTTATAGTTGTATAAAGATGATGTACAAATACTGAAGGTGGTCTACATATAATTTATTTTCATTAATATAGTTAAGTTTTGAAAAAAAATTAAACATTTGAATTTTGTTACACTAGAACTTTTGTCTTATTTTCTGTGCAACTGAGAAAGTAGTCTAATTTTGCAGAGCAGTGTCTTTAAAAAAGGAAAATAAGCATTACATTACTGTGCTGAGTGTGGTCAGTTTTATAGAATGTATACACTCATTCACCTAATCTTTTAAATCTCAGTTAAGGGATAGGAGGGAAGATACATTTTCAAATATGGGGACCCTGAACATTGTTTTTGGAAAGAAGTAACAACTTTCATTCAAGAAAGGTTTACCGGGAGCACCTGGGTGGTTTAGTAGTCGGTTACGCGTCTGATTTCAGCTCGGGTCATGATCTTGTAGTTTGTGAGTTTGAGCCCTGCATCGGGCTCTGTGCTGGCAGCTCAGAGCCTGGAGCCTGGTTCAGAGTCTGTGTCTCCCTCTCTCTCTACCCCTCCTCCACCCACGCTCTCTCTCCCCCTCAAAAATAAATAAACATTAAAAAAGTAAATGTTTACTGAAGGCCTGTTACAGGCAAAGCTTGATTGGGTTTGCAAAGATGAGTAAATACTTAGAGCTTAACTATAACAGAGGAACTTGATGTCTCGACCTCTCCAAATAAGAGGAGAATGAAATAAGGACTAACATCTGTGCTGAAATCTAGGCAGACTTAGGGCACTTCATTTTGTCTTAGGAAGTTCAGTCAATACCTGGACTGGACTTGGAATGGTGTTGAGTTATATATTAAAAACACGGTGTCCGTGTTTCTTACGACGGGCACAAAATGTGATGGGGCTGATGATGTGTAAGTTTGTAGTGAAGGGTGTTTTTCTATAGTAAGATACTGACTTTTTTTCCTGGCCTCTCTACTGCTCTAATATTAGGCCCTTCAGACAGCCTCAAGGTGGATTGGACAGCTTGCTGACTTTTGAGGTCCCTCATTCTCTGGTGGGGTCCATGGATTTTAATTATTTGTTAATTTTTCTCAATAGTGCATAAAGAACAGAAACCTGGGTAACAGTGTCCAAATCGTTTATATTACAGAGTGAAATTACGTACCACTATGAAATCAAAATGTCAGTGTCACTCAGGATATAATAGTTACTTTTTGACTAAATTTCTTAAGGCTTAAAAAAATTTTTTTTTTTAACATTTATTATTGAAAGAGAGAGAGAGCATGAGGATGGGAGGAGGGGTAGAGAGAGGAGGAGACAGAATCCAAAGCAGGCTCCAGGCTCTGAGCTGTCAGCACAGAGCCCGACGCGGGGCTTGAACTCACAAACTGCAAGATCATGACCTGAGCCAAAGTCAAACACTCAACCAACCAATTGAACCACCTAAGCACCCCTGACAAGGCTTAAATTTTAAAAAATAGTACATAGTACATAATCATTGCTTAACATTTGAAACTTTAATTTTTTTTTTTTTTCAACGTTTATTTATTTTTGCGACAGAGAGAGACAGAGCATGAACAGGGGAGGGGCAGAGAGAGAGGGAGACACAGAATCAGAAACAGGCTCCAGGCTCTGAGCCATCAGCCCAGAGCCCGACGCGGGGCTCGAACTCACGGACCGCGAGATCGTGACCTGGCTGAAGTCGGACGCTTAACCGACTGCGCCACCCAGGTGCCCCAACATTTGAAACTTTAAAACACTACTGATATCAAGGTATTATAAACACATAAAACACATCCAGAGCTGACAAATATAATTATGGTCTACAAACAAATACAAATCAATTGGGAAATATTAATATTAAAAGTCAGAAATAAAACTAATGGGAAAATAAAAAGGAAAACTTACTATAGAGCAGACCATAACATAAAGAGGACAGTGAAGAAGGTTAAAAGGTTACTAACCAGGCTATGTAGTCATATTTGTTGGCAAATTAAACTATAGGGATAATATAGGTGACCAAAGATACTACATCAAACATAGAGATGACGTAGATGGTCTTTTAAAGTTGATTTTTCCGTGAGTTACTTGTAAGAAACTTCCTGATTGGTGAAATAGCTTGTCATTTGAGAGCTGTGTACCAGGGCAGGGCTGGGGAGTGTACAGCTCCCAGAGAGATGAATGGTATGTCTAGGGCTGGAATGAACATTTGTGAAAAGGGCCCAGCTGCTCTTCACAGATTTGCCATGTCTTGCAGGGAAAAGTTTGAGATTATGGTTAAAGAGCTGTCCTGGCACCGCCTCTGGTGGGCACCCTCAATAGCACGACCACTACCTAGACCAGTAGTTCTCCACCAGGAGTGATCTGGCCCCATAAGGGACGTTGGCAACGTCTGGGAACTTTTGGTGGTTATGGCTGGGGTGGCGGTGCTACTGGCATCCGATAGGCGGAGGAAAGGGATGCGGCCAGCAGTCTAATGTGCATGGCAGCCAGCCGTAACAAAGCAGGATCTGATCCACAATGTCCGTGGTTTCCAGGTGGAGAACCTGGGGGTTATCTTGAAATCCTTTCTCCCTCACCATTAGCTTTTCTACCCCCTTCCAAATCCATTTGTTCCTTATAAATACGTTGCCCGATCATGAGTTTTCAGTGTCTGATTCTGTCATCTCTCTTGTTTATGCTGCCATTACTCTTAATCCAGGCCTTCACCAGTTCTCATCTGTATAACAGCAGTCACCTAACTGATTTTCCTATTTTGTGGTCTCCTTGCTTCAACAAACCAATTGACACCCTCAAGTCAAAAACTATGTTGATGGATCTCCAAAAGTGACTACTAAGGTTGAAGTCCTTGGTTCAAAGCTCTTCACAATAGGCCCTATCAACATTGTAGCCTGATTTCCCCCATACTATGAACCTGGACAACACTGCACAGCCCTGCACAGCGCTCCGGTTAACCTGGACAACACAACGTTTTGGAACAAGGCTTTCTGCCTCGTCTTCCTGAAACTTTCTTGTTGGTCCTCACCTGTTATCAAATCCTCCTCATCCTTTAACATGCTTATATTCTCTTTCCCCCTTCACAGCTTTTTTTTGAATTACTCCAACCAAGTAGCCCTCCTTGGAACTCAAGTAGTATCTTCCTCTCTGTTCACATGCTGCCTTTTCAGTAAATTATTGGCATATTTGCACATCACAAATACCCCATGTCAGGGAATGATTTTCACTGATCTTTGTATCCATAGAGCCCTTTTTAGTTGTTCAGTGCTTTACATATTCATTATTGAATATTTGTTGTAATTGAACTAAGATATTTATAAAGGGAGAATTTCTAACCACTATGAGCAGTCCCTGGTTTTATATTGCTGTTTTATACACCTATTATTGGGACTTTTTCCTGATACATAAAAAAGGAAAAGCCTAGGGGCACCTGGGTGGCTCAGTCGATTAAGTGTCCGACTTCGGCTCAAGTCATGATCTCACGGTTTGTGGGTTCGAGCCCCGCGTCAGGCTCTGTGCTGACAGCTCAGAGCCTGGAGCCTGCTTCAGATTCTGTGTCTCCCTCTCTCTCTCTGCCCCTCCCCTGCTCATGCTCTGTCTCTCTCTCTCTCGAAAATAGATAATGTAAAAAAAAATTTTTAAAAAAAAGGAAAAGCTTAGTTTCACAATGTCCAAATAGTGTGAAGAATGTGACCTTGGTACATATAATAGATATTTTAAAACTTAAACAGAATTTTTTTGGAGTGTTCTCTTGTGTCTATGTTCCTATTAGTGATGGAATTTCTCTGGTGTTCATTATTTTATTTTTTTATTGTCTTCATAATTTTAAGAAATAAATCCAGTTTAGCACTTTACTTTTTATGCAGTTTACTTGAGATTAACACAGGAAGAGGTTTCTGGTGTAAAGGACATCAGTGTCTACACTCAGAATTAGGTGACTTTTTTTTTTTTAAGTTTATTTTTGAGAGAAAGTGTGTGAGTAGGGGAAGGGGCAGAGAGAGAGGGAGAGAGAGAATCCCAAGCAGGTTCTGTGCCATCAGTGCAGAGCCCGACACGGGGCTCGAATTCACGAACCGTGAGATCATGACCTGAGCTGAAACCAAGAGTCGGAAGCTTAACTGACTGAACCACCCAGGCGCCCCTAGTAGGCAAGCCCATAGGAACAAACATGACAGAGCTCTAAAGGAGGATATTCTTGGGGCGCCTGGGTGGCGCAGTCGGTTAAGCGTCCGACTTCAGCCAGGTCACGATCTCGCGGTCCGTGAGTTCGAGCCCCGCATCAGGCTCTGGGCTGATGGCTCAGAGCCTGGAGCCTGTTTCCGATTCTGTGTCTCCGTCTCTCTCTGCCCCTCCCCCGCTCATGCTCTGTCTCTCTCTGTCCCCAAAAAAATAAATAAACGTTCAAAAAAAAAAAAAAAAATTTAAAGGAGGATATTCTTTACCTCTTGCACATTCCCCATCAGCATGAGCGGTTCCTTGTCAGTTCTTACAGAGCTAGTCTGAGGCATACTAATCAGGGATTCAGTGCCATAAAGCTCTGCAAGGTCTCAGGAACTATAAAGTGTTAAGACATTGAGTACTGTTTACAGTAGTTCACATTAAATGAGTTAGAGAATGCCTGCTGTCAGGCAAGAGAAATTGAGTCTGCCTTCTAGACTTTGAGGGAAAGTGAGCAGTACTTAAACCTGGCTCTTAAATACATGCGAATTCTGACATCAGGAAGCCTCACAAGGAGCCGTTCTTTGGAATCACTAGAGATAGGGCAAAAAGGGAATTCACCACCAGACGATTCCAGAATGTACCTTTGGTTTTCAGCATGTAACAGTAGATTGTTGAGGAACATTGCTAACAGGCCCCTCTGGCAAAAAGAAGTATAAAATGGGATGTTCTATCTTAAGAAAACAAAATCAGGCAGGCCCATAAGAGACAGACAATAATATCTCACCCAGTGACAGTGAGACATACTAAAAAATGATTTGGTATCTGTCTGAAACTCAAACTGCAGCATTTCCTTTAGTTTTTTGTTCTGTTTTTTACTAACTCTGTCAACAGTACATTCATATTTTCCTAACCACAAGCACAAAATGCAGTATTCCTGGTGGTACTAGAAAATGGCTATGTCTAATTCAAGTTTGTTCTGCATTTTTTGAATTACAGGGTAGTAATCAACTGTACGAAGGGATTGTTTATAGAATTATATTTTCTTTTTGTGAAATTAATAAAGGATTATTTACAATTTTTAAATTTAAAAAACTACTAAAGCACCAAACATGTCTCACTAGTGAGCTTTCATTATTGCTAAGGTAAGTTGATATGAGCTCAGTTGAATACCCACTATGACACGTGCTGTGAGTAGGCCCAGACCCGTCACTGCTGCTGCACTTGATCAAGACACTGAGCAGCACTGGACATTTTTTTCTGGCAGAGCATTGCATGGGGTTATGAGATGGGCATACCACCTTTTTGTGTTTTGGAGCATCCAAAATCGAAGACTTCAGAATGAGACCTCAACCTATTTCACATTTTACATAAAAATGTCAACGGAATTTTATTTCTTTAAAAGAGCGGTGCGGAATAGACTGGAAGATAATACATTTTTGCCATTGTGGGAACTTGTAGAGTCCTGGACTCAAAATGACTGGATGGCAATCTTTTTTATAATTTTCCTAGGAATTATTTTTGAGATAATACTCATAAAGATTTATACATCCTTTCATAAGAAACCTGTACTTCCAGAAAAAGGTAGTTCAGGGGCCCAGGAGGTAAGAGCAAATGGTTGATTTCTTTCTCCCCTGTTCTTCAAAATCACACATGAGAATAAATTATAAATTTAACTTTGATATTTGGGTTACTCCTTTAACATTTATCTTATTGTCTCCCTTGAAATAGAAGGAAGACTGTTGCCTGAAAAGCATGAAATTTGGTAAATATTATATCATTTCATATTTTAATATAAAACTTGTTCAACCGGAGTTGCTTCTATTGGTGTCCTGACTTTTTTTTTTTTACTTCCCACTTATCTCTAGATAACTGGTCAATTCGTTCATCTTCACCTTCGGAAGAAAGGTAAGTGATACATTGTGAAATTAAATGAAACAGGTTGGGTTTGTTCTATTCAAAATTGCATTTACATCTGAATTACAGAAAAGCGTTTTCCCATATGTAAAAAAGACCACAGCTCTTCGAAGTCATAATTCAGTTGAACATTGATTTTAATGGTTGCTCTGTTCCAAGCTGTGTTAATGACTTTTCATATGCTATTAAAATTAACCTTCCAAGGAGGTGTATTATTACTGCTTATACAAATGAGGAAAAAGAACATTTACAGAGGTTTAGTAACTTGCTTCCCTATCCAATCTCTTTCCCCCCCACACACAAAGAAGCAGTAACACCAGTTCTGATCATTCAATTGAAAAAAATATCATTTAGCACCTACCGCAAGCCAAGAAACCCTAAGCTGGGTTCTGCAAAAGTGACACTCTGTTTATACAATCCCAAAGCATCCCAAAGGATGCTAGGGATTAAATATGACAGCACTAGTCTTAACTGCTATTAATATTTGAATTGCTCTTATCAAAACCAATTCGACAATTATTAGATATATCGTCTACAATGAACATTGTGTTTGATACTGGGTTACAAACAATGAGACAGTGTCTGTTCTCCACAAGCTCACTTTTTTCCTTTTAATGTTTTTTAATGTTTATTTTTGAGGGAGAGAGACAGAGCATGAGTGGGGGAAGGGCAGAGAGAGGGAGGCAGAGAATCTGAAGCAGGCTCCAGGCTCTGAGCTGTCAGCACAGAGACCAACATGGGGCTCAAACTCATGAACCTCAAGATCATGACCTAAGCCTAAGTCGGACGCTTAACTGACTGAGCCACCCATGCACCCCAAGAAGCTTACTTTCTTGTGGAGGAGACATATACATAAAGGATAATTGCATTGCAGTATGGTAGCATGATGATAGATACATTAAGAGAATATTGAGGAGATACTTAAGCCAGCAGGTGTGTTGGGGATGGCTTCATGAAGAAGGTTATGCTGGAGCTGAATTTTATTTATTTATTTTTGTAAAGTTTATTTATTTATGTTGAGAGAGAGAGAGAGAGAGAGAGAGAGAGGGGCAGGGGCAGAGAGAGGGAGAGAGAATCCCAAGCAGGCTCTGCATTGTTAGTGCAGAGCCTGATGCGGGGCTTGAAGTCACAAACCACAAGATGATGACCTGAGCTGAAGCTGGTACTTTAGCCAACTCAGCCATCAAGGCACCCCTGGAGCTGAATTTTAAAGAATAAATAAAAATCAATCAAAAAAGGACAGCAGGGTGTGCCTGGGTGATTTCTGCTCAGGTTATGATCTCACAGTTCATGGGATCAAGCCATGTGTTGGGCTCTGTGCTGACAGCATGGAGCCTGCTTGGGATTCTCTCTCTCTCTCTCTCTCTCTCTCTGCATCTCTCTCTCTCCTTTGGAATAAATAAATTAATTAAAAAAATACAGCCATTTAGGAGGGTAAGGAGGGTATTCCAGGACACGAGTAGATGGAAGGAAATAAGAAACGGCAGGGCTTGTGCAATCAATTATGATTATTACTGGGAAAATATATGGCTCCTATGGTGGTGGGCAGCATATTGTAGTGATAAAACACACATTTTGAATTTTAAAAAGTCTGGGTTTAGATCATAGTTCCTCCTCTTTTTTTTTTTTTTCCAACGTTTATTTATTTTTGTGACAGAGAGAGACAGAGCATGAACGGGGGAGGGGCAGAGAGAGAGGGAGACACAGAATCGGAAACAGGCTCCAGGCTCCCAGCCATCAGCCCAGAGCCTGACGCGGGGCTCGAACTCCCGGACCGTGAGATCGTGACCTGGCTGATGTCGGACGCTTAACCGACTGCGCCACCCAGGCGCCCCACATAGTTCCTCCTCTTAATGATACTATGATCTTGGTTTAAACTCACTGATACTCCATTTCCTTACTTTTCAAATAGCAGATAGAAGAATTGCCTCTTAGTTAGAATGAGATGTGTAACAAAGCAAAAATACTTTGCCCTGGTACCAGAATTATTTTGGGGGGACAGAGCTATGTTTAGGAGAGCATCTTTAATTATTCTGAAGGGAAACTGCTTGAATATTGGTAGAAGCCCATGCATAACACTGGTCAAAGTGCATCGCATCAGAGACTGAGTGAATTCTGTCTTGCTTATGAGATGGGAGAGAAGAGAAGGGTGGAGGGGTGAGCATAGAGGAAGGAGGAGCAGGGGGAAAGAGGTGAGGCTCAGGACTGAATGGCATAATGGACATTGAAGGATGAGACCAGCACTCAGTATCTGAGATCAGGGAGAGCCCTGCTGGCCCAGCGTAGTCTCGCTTATCTTACATTGATCAGGTTTTGGGGGATGGTTTGTTTCGAGATTGACCACAGCCTCAGAAGTGTGTTCCTGGGAGAGTTTGCCACCATTATATGACTTTCAAAGCTAGGAGCTGTCAATGACGGGTTATTTTAAAAGTGTATCTCCTAAAGGGAGTTATCATTGATAAAAGGATTTAAAAACAGATTTTGTATTTATTTGTTACTATGACTAGAGGACTGTCCTAGGACTACAGTCCATTGAATGACTTAATGGATTTACAACTATGGATATTTACTTGTTATCATGGCTATAGACCTGTTAGTCTTTTCCTAGGAGTGTGGGGATTTCTTTTTAAAACTTTGAAGGCCAATTGAGATTGCTGGGGAGAGGCCAAAGGGCATTTCAAAAGTGGAGAGACATGTCTAATGTTTAAGTGGGTGCTATTTGTGTTGCTGTAACCAACTTCCCTCCATTTCTGCCTTCAATTCTGAGCCACATTTATGGGTGGTTTGTGTATGTGGATTTCCGTCCCCCACCCCCACTTACTAAACTAAAAGAAAGGGTTCGATTGTATGTCTGGGTCAGCTTGTTGTGGATGAGGGTTAATAATCAGAAACCTACAGGCTGTGAGTGGTCACTTAGCAAATGTTTACCGAGTTCCAACTATGTGCCAGGCATTGCTGTTGGCCCCTGAGATCTATTACTGAATACAAAAGCAATGATTCTTGCCTTACATTTTATTTTGTAGAGTTTATTTTATTTTATTTTTTAAAGTTTACTTATTTTTGAGAGAGAGAGTGAGCACACACAGGAGGGGCAGAGAGAGAGAGAGAGAAGGAGAGAGAGAGAATCCCAAGTAGGCTCCACATGCAGGTCTTCAACTAAGGAACCGTGAGATCAGGACCTGAGCAGAAATCATAAATCAGATGCTTGACTGACTTAGCCACCCAGGCGCCCCTGTTCTGTCTTCTATGTTAAAAAAAAAATTTTTTTTAAGTTTATTCATTTATCTTGAGGGAGACAGAGACAGCATGAATAGGGGAGGGGCAGAGAGAGAGAGAGAGAGTGAGAGAGAGAATCCCAACCAGGATCTGCACCACCAGCACAGAGCCCAATGTGGGGCTCAAACTCAGGATACAATGAGGTCATCACTTGAGCCGAAACTGAGCGTCGGACGCCCAACTGGCTGAGCCACCCAGGCACCTCTGTCTATCTTTTATTTTTAAAGGATTATTCTGCCAGTTGAGAGTAGACTATATTTAGTCAAGGGTCTAAGCAGATGGGCGGGCTATTGAAAATAATCCAAGTGAGAGATAAAGGTGACTGATACCAGGGTGGCAGCAGTGGGACGTGGTGCAAAGTGGTTGATTTCAGAATGTGCTTAGAAAAGTAGAGTCAACGGGGTGCGGGTGTGAGAGAGAGAGGGGACAAAAATGAGTCCTGACAGTTTTGGCCTGAGCATGTAGAAAGATGCAGTGGTCAAAAACCCAGATGAAGAAAACTGAGGGGAGCAGGTTTTGATGGGGAGATCAGGAATTTTGTTTTGCATTTGTTGAATTAGAGATACTGAGTTGATATCCAATGGAGATAGTGGATAAGTGTTTTGGAAAAGATGTTTGGTAGAGATACTAGGTCTGGTGGTTGTTGGCATATGGGCAATATTAAAAGTTACAAGAGAGGATGAGATTTCAGAGGGACTGTGTGAAGAAAAAAGGAACAAGGACTGAGTCCTGAGACACTTCAAGGTGATCGGGAAGAAGAAGAGGAGCCATCAAAGGACACTGAGAAGGAGACACCAGGGAGTTAATAGGAAACCAGGAGAATACGATGGCCTGGGAGGTCATCAAATGGACAGTACGTAGAGCTGGTGTGCAAGATAGGTATCAGACCCATATACCTTATAAATGTAGAAGCAAAATCCTCAAAAACATACTAGCGACCCAAATCCAGCGGCATATTAAAGGGAGTATACACTGTGACCAAGTGAGATTGTTTCTAGGAATGCATGGTTGGCTCAACATATGAGAATTATCTACTATTGTCTTATTATGTTTAAAAACACAGTATTTTTGCTGAAATACATGTCTTGCATTTAAGCTTTCCTCTTTTTCCTGAAACATGCAGACATCAATTTTCTGTATTTCTTATATTCTCATTATTTGTTCAACCTTAAGTGAATAATCACATTCTTGTCCTGATGAAATTTTATCCTAATTATGTCTCGACACTGGTGTAACTTATTGGAGTCACTTGATTCCCCAGAATGCTTATGTATCCTTCCTGTATCTGTTAGGATATTTTCATTCCCAGGGAACAGAAAACCATGATGCACACTGTCATACTAAGAGAATTTATGATATTATATAATGGGAATCCTGAGGCAGAATAGGCTGCAGAATGGATTGATACAGTAGACCAACAAGTTCATTAAGGTCCTGTATCTCTCCCTTTGCCTTTCTCAGTGTTAGTTTTATCTTGAGGTGGGTGGAAAGGTGGCTATCAGAGTTTCAAAATCAGAGCAGCAATGTCCAGAGGAAGTAAAAGGCCATTTTTCTCTGTGTCTTTCTTAGGAACAAGGCAGCTTTCTCCATAAGTCCTTACAAATCTTTGTCTTATTCTAGGATCAGTTCATGTCCGCACCTAACCTAATCACTTGGAAGTGGAAACGAGATTACTATGTTAGACTTAGTCTAATCATTTGATGTAGAATAGATGTTAGAGAGTCCACTTCCATGATCATTATTCCAATCCAAAATTGTGCTGAGAAGCACTGACCTAACATGTAGGCTTTTCTCTCAATCAGAAATAAACAGCTGTTAAAATAATCTGGGTTTATATATAGAAAGCTACAGTTAGTTTATGGTATTGGACACTCTTCTGTTGTATCTAATAAATTTCCACAAGAATATTTAAAAAAATTTTTTTAATATGTATTTATTTTTGAGAGAGAGAGAGAGAGAGAGAGAGAGAGAGAGAGAGAGAGGCAGAGGGGGACGGAGACACAGAATCCAAAGCAGGCTCCAGGCTCTGAGCTGTCAGCACAGAGCCCGACATGGAGCTTGAACTCACAAACTGTGAGATCATGACCTGAGCTGAAGTCAGATGCTTAACTGACGGAGCCACCCAGGCGCCCATCCATAAGAATATTTTTAACCTTTGGGTGCCTGGGTGGCTCAGTTGGTTAAATCCAACTCTTGATTTCAGCTCAGGTCATGATCTCACAGTTCGAGAGATCGAGCCCCACACCAGGCACCTCACTGACAGCATGGAGCCTGCTTGGGATTCTTTCTCTCCCTCACTCTCTGCCCTTCCCCTGCTGTCATGCACACATACTTTCTGTCTGTTACTCTCTCTCAACATAAATAAATAAACTTAAAAAAAAGAATATTTTTATTCTTGTCAAATTTTCATGTAGAGAACAGAAACAAACTGATATTTCTTGTAAAAGGATATACAATAAAACCTTGGATTGTGAGTAACTTGGTCTGCAAGTGTTCTACAAGACAAGCAAACATTTGATACTTTTTAACTTGATAAATGAGTGATGTTTTGCAATGTGGGTAGTACATGACACCGAATGTCACATGATCACAATGATTCTTCTCCCTCTCTCTCTCTCTCTTTTTCTCTGCGAGATTGTGGGTGATCATCTCCCATGCTCGGATGCTTGGTCTCAGGCTACAGTGTTTGGCAGAAAGCAGTGATTTTTCAGAACTTTGGAAGGTGCCCACAACTGGCACTAGTGTATTTTTTGTCACTTCAAAGTACCTATGGACAGTCCTTTGTTTTTCCACACAACAGTAAGCTTAGGAATACTTTGCTTCATTCTAGGTCAGGCTGCCTGCAGATACAGACCCTTTCCTCTGCTGTCTTATTTCCAGTTACATTAAATACAGTGTATGACAAGAATTTATTAATACTGTACTGTAGTCAACATCCATGCGAGTATATAAAATGGCCCCCATGCAGAAAAAGAGTCCATTGAGCCAATAGATAGCAGTGAGACTGTCAGTGATAGTGAAAGTTGTTCTACACAATAACCGTTCTCTTGTCTCCCTCATACCAGCCACGAGGGTTTTCAAAGGTAAGTGCAGGTTAATTTATTTTTTTTTCATATTTTGTATTTCCTTTATTATTTTCTATTATATTACAGTATTGTAATCATTTTATATGAATATTTTTGGGTTGAAGAATGAATCACTTGAGTTTCCATTATTTCTTAGGGGAAAATTTGCTTTGATATACAAGTGTTTTGGATTACAAGCATGTTTCCAGAACAAATTATGCTCACAAACCAAAGTTTTACTGTAATTTTAACTTGCAACTTTGACTCTTTGCTGTCAAAAGTTGACTTTGAGGGGCACCTGGGTGGCTCAGTTCGTCCAGCTTCCAACTCTTTGATTCAGCTCAGGTCATGATCTCACAGTTCATGGGATTGAGCCCCGAGTTGGGCTCTGTGTTGACAATGGAAAGCCCACTTGGGATTCTCTGTCTCTCTCTCTCTCTCTGCCCCTCCCTTACTTGTTCTCTCTCTCTCTCTCAAAATAAATAAATAAATTTTTAAAATAGACTTTGGGATAGGTTTTTGAGGTAAAAATCCCTCATTCTCTGAGAAATGAGAATAATTTACTTCACTTTGTCAGTGGATTGATTTATTCAATGAGTGGAACTAGGTTATGAGTTATTCTGTAATGTGAATAATGACTTTTCAATTCATCTTTATATTGAGCTGTGTTCTTATACTCTATTGAGTTACCTTATATATTTTTTTTTTTTTTACTTTTTTTTTTTCCAATATTTATTTATTTTTTGGGGGGACAGAGAGAGACAGAGCATGAACGGGGGAGGGGCAGAGAGAGAGGGAGACACAGAATCGGAAACAGGCTCCAGGCTCTGAGCCATCATCCCAGAGCCCGACGCGGGGCTCGAACTCACAGACCGCGAGATCGTGACCTGGCTGAAGTCGGATGCTTAACCGACTGCGCCACCCAGGCGCCCCGAGTTACCTTAAATCTATAAGAGAGTTCTTGTTTGAAATATGTCTTAAATGACAACTCATTTACAAACTGTTTTCTTATATTCAGAGTTGATGAGTTTTCAGTAAGAACAATTACTTCATCACTTAAAACTGAAGACAAGGAAGGTAACTTTGAAGATAGAGTTTCACCAACAGATGAAGTAATATGGTCAGGTACTAGTGAAAGTAAATATCAAGTAAGTTACTCTAGTGAAAGTCGTATGCCATCTTCACATGGGACTAGCTCATCTTTGTCACTGTTTCATTCAGAAGTAAAGGAATTTTTTCTTAGCCATAGAGGATATGAAAATGAACATGAAACAGCACAATTTTCATCAAGGAAATTATTTGCAATATTGAAAACCAACAAAAATAAAAATCCAGCATTTTCTTCTGACTTTAACTTTTCAAGATGCTCTAGCATCTCTAGAGAAAGTGAAGGTCTAGATATGGCACCATGTCCTCCTGCCCACTTATTTCTTTCCAGAGACCAAGTCAGACTTCTGGAAGAAACTGTGAGAAATCAAATTCCTTTAAAACCCAAAACTATCTTAGAGAGTAAAACTACTTATCCATACTCAAGACCTCAAGAGTCCTTGATTCAAAATCAACATTCTTTTGGAATGCATATTCCTACCCAAGCACAAGATTCTTTTCCAGTACAAAATGCTACTCAGAATCAAGGTTTTTATGAAGCCAGATTTACTAGTCAAGCCCAGCAATTTGTTAACAACCAAGAATCAGTCAACAGCCAGCCTGATATCATGGCCAGGTATTTTGCTCTGCCTCAGGATTTGATTAGGAAGCCATTTTCCAGCAGCACACAAGACTCCTTCCAGACCCAAGTTCTGGGCAGAAGCCAACATTTGGTTAATGTCCCACATTCTGTTGAGACTCAACATTCAATCAAGGGCTTAGAGTCTGATAATAAACACTTACATGAGACCCAATATTCTTCTGTTTGGTTTCAAGATTCAAACCAGATTAAACATTTAACGCAGGGGCAAAATGCTATTTTTAAGAATGCCAGATTTCTAGTTTTAACTGTAAGTCCAAATTCATTTGCAGAAGGGATGCTCCAAATAAGGAGTGTAAAGCCAGAGGGCCAGAAACAAATTGCTTCTTCAGAATTAAACCAGTATTCTGTATATAGCTCAGTGCCTCTTTCACTTACCTTTGAAAGGCAGAAAAACTGGAGAAAAGCATTACACGGTAAAAGTAAACTTAGTCGCAAAGTTTCATCTCAAAAGTCGAAGAAACCACCAACTCCATGGGTATTTCAAATGACAGTATGCCACACTTCAAAACCTGGCAAGTTAGGATGCAAACATAATGCTAAGAAGAAAGAATTACATCCAAGGAAAGGTGTATCAGATATAGCTTTGCATCTTCTTTACTTTTCCAAGCTTGTTCCTCCTTATAGTAAGAGGTATTCCAGAAAAAAACTAGTAGAAGTCATGCCAGGTGTAACAGGACGTAGACATTCTCTGCTGAAGCAAAACAAGACACTAGATGCAGAGAATGTCAGTTGTGTGGGGTCTGTTGAGAAAAGAGGAACCTCAGGCAATGCTAAAAATGTAAAGCAGCATGGCAGAGAAAATGAAGGACAAAAAAACATCTCAGCAAAACTTCCATCCTGGCTAGAAGAGCCTTTCATGGTCAATACTTTTCCATTAAAAGCACCTTGTTCTTTATTAATAGAAACAAACTGGAAGAATAAACAATCTCTTAAAGACCCAATTACACAAGAAAAAGAAATTGGTATTGCAGAGTTCCATGCCCCCAATAGTAAAAAAACATCTGACCTGCATATTCCAAAGCATGAGTCACCTTTAGAAGAAGCTATATCAGAACGTTGGCAAAAATTTGCTTCCTCTCCTGAAATGGAATCAAACAGAAGAATGAAAACACGGGAAGACCTAAAAAGTAAAGAGAATTCCCATCTTCCACTTTCAAATGGAGAGGAGTTACCAACTAATTCACCAGAAACACAAAGGTGCTTTCCAAACAGAAATATACAGAAGGAAAGAGATTTTCTGGAAATTGTTCTGGAGACTTCAGAGGTCAATTTGCTCATTTCACTAGGAACTAAAGAGCATAAAAGCAGTGAGCAAGTAGCAAGTGTAAAAACTCAAGAGAGTACAGAAGAGACAGTTATGAAGGAAAAGAAACCATTAATCCTTCATGTGACAGAATATGATGACCCAAGTGAAAGTGAGAGACTGCAATGTAACACGAGAAGCCACATAAATATGCAAGATAAAAGAATATTTGCAACGTTTCACAATGCCACTGACACTACCATTTCTGGGCCGCCTGATACGGAAATGCGGAGCAGATTAAAAGCCAAGACAGATACATCGACAACAGGGTTTAGTTATTCAGTGGTAGAGCAAGAGAAATTACCAGATGAAAAGAAAGCATCGGATGCAAAATACATTGAGGAGAGATGTATTAAAAAGCCACAAGAACATGACAGAGAGGAAGAGGAACCAACTTTACAAGAAGCAGTTCCACAGCTGAAGCAAGATTTCAGGGTCAGCCTGCAACTAAAGCAGAAGCCTAAATATGTCAGATTTGAAATTAAACAGAGCAGTTCAGGTAGTAGAAAAAACCCAAATAAAGAGCAAGAGGTACAACCACAAACTCTTTCTACAGAAACAATTGTGGGGACTGGTCCATGCCCCACAATGGATCCATTTCAAGTTCAGGTAAAGCAAATCACGGACAGACCTACAGGTAGAGAGACTGCAGATGCGAAGAATCCTCTTACAGTGCTAGAGAACTCACCAGTGGGTGGTGTTATAACTGATACAACAGAACGTGATGTCCCATTTGGTGGAAGCCCCAGAAAGATACCAGATGATCATATTGCGGAGGAAAAGGAAGACTTAAAACGAGTTTTCCCTGCAGCTGCCCTGGGGTTGTTCATCATCCGCACACTTCCTTTATTATCTTTCAAAAGGCAGAAAATCAGAAGAAAATGGTCAGGAGCAAAAACGGTACTCGGTCCCAAACTTGTCATTATGAAAGTAAAGAAGCCAGCAAATTTACTGATGCCTAATATCAGTAGGAATGGTATACCAAGTCTTAGGAGAAGATTGAGAGGCAATTTTAAAATCATAACTAAACAGATACTGCAAGATAAAATTGTGTCTGATGTGCTTGTGAATGTTACTTACCCCCACATGTCTACTGTGCCTCGTATTAGAACACACAGCAGACTCAATGCGGAGAATCCCGGCCATACCAAGCCAAACCAAGAGGAATCAGAGGATGAAAGGGAAGAAAAGCATTCCAATTTTATTAATAAAGGAAATGACCCTGGAAACACACTAGAAGAAGCTAAATTGCAAGATGAAGTGAGAGGGGACGAAGCAGCTCGACCAGAAGCAGTCCTTCATGGTCCCTGGCACCTCAGATTGAATGCAAATCCCGAGAAGGAGTTCAGAACAGAGGAAGAAATGCCTCAACCAGTTACATCTGGAGAAAGTCTTGTGGAGTCTGTTGACACCCCAATAATGGATCTATTTCATGTTGAGAATATGAAGAAAAGCCTAGCAACACAAGCAGACTTAAAACGCACTGCAGATGCGGAGATACCTCTTCCGACATCAGGAAAATCAGTGATTGGAGACCCTATAAACCAAACAAGAGAAAGTGATGTTTTAGATTATGGAAATGATACAAGGGAAATGGGTTACTTTTTTGCAGACACAAAGGCAGAACTACCAAAAGATTTACCAGCAATGTATTCAGAGACTTTTAATTGCCACATGCCTGTTTTAACTCACTCAAAAGTGAATAAAAACAGAGTACGATTCTCACACACAGAATGTCCAGTGAAGCCCAAGTCTGTACCAACGAATACAGTGAAGCCGTCAGTTTCACAAGTATTTAATAGCACAGGTCATAGAAAGAAATTGGACTCCGAGGCGAAGGCCAAGTTGGAGAAGATCAACCAAGCTAATGGATTGGTATATGACTTTATAAGTAGCCTTTTTTCTCCTATGCATAGCAGATTACAAGGAGAGACAAACAGCTTCTGTCACGCTCAGTTAAAGCAAGGGCAATTAGCAGAGGAAGTGAGACCACGGTATGTTGATTTCTTTGATAAGTGTAGTGCATTCCATGACCAAGAAGAAAAAGTGAAAGACGGAGAGGAAGTGGAGCAGAAAACATTGCTAGAGGCAGCTTCGCAGCATACCCAGCATCTCTGGCCCGATGCATGTCAAGCGAAGGAGACCCACCTTGACGAACAGTACACAGCACTGAGCAGTTTAACACAGGAGCAAGATGCTCAGCACCAAAAATGGTTTGCACAAACTGCCTTGCAGACTAGCCTCCAGATGGCTCCTAGAGAAGGCGAGGAACTCGAGAAACCCAGCCAAACAGAACATGCCATAACAGCCCCTATGGGTGCCGAGAGTCCACCTCCCAAAGCAGAGAACTCATCATTTGATAACATTTTCAACACCATGACAGAGTGTGACTTACCATCTGGTGGAAACCCGAAAAGGGTAGTAGATTCTCACTTTGTGGAAAACAATTCAGAGTTACCAAAAGATTTGCAAGTGACATGCCTGCATTCTTCTGGTTCTGTTGAGCCCTTTGTTTCTAAATCTGAAAGAAAAGAAAACACATTAGAATTAGCAAGGAAGCAAGTAACAGCAAATCACAGATATAGAACTATTAGGGGAAAAAAGCCATCAACTTCACATATGCTTAATGGCACGCAGAGCAAGGGACTGCAGTGCAATTTTAAAACAAAAATGAAAAAGCCACAACAAAATAAAAACACAGCAGATGCATTTCTCAATATCATTCAGTCCCGGGTGCCTATTTTGCCCAACACCAAAATGAGTAGCGGATTAAATGTAGAGACAGATATGCAGAGGGTAACAGGACTTGATTATGTGCAGCTAATGCAAGAGAAATTGCTAAATGGAGGAAAAGTATGTTGCCCGGATCATATCGTGAGTACCTTATCTAACAGTATGAAAGATGGGAAAGAGGAGGAAGGAAAACATGAAGTGTCACCAGCTCCAGAGAATAGCCAAAGCTTCATATTCAATGCGTATCAGAAGGAGAATTTTGACCTTGTCCAATCAGATGAGGAGCTGAAACAACCACAGAGTCGAAATCTTCAGGTACAACCACAAATACATGGTACACAAACTGTTTTAAGTTCTGCTTCATGCCCCATACTGGATCAGCTTCAATTTGGAGAGCTAGAGAGTTACGCTGGGTTTTCACCTCCTAAGTCAGAGGAAGTGAAGAATGATGAGATCATTTTTTCTGCAAGAGAACATGGTGTCCCATCTGACGCAAATCACCAAAAGGAACAGGCTGGTGGTGTTGAAAAGAAAGACACAGTGACTTTTGATTTCTGCCTACCTGCTTTATCTACACCCCAGACAAACTTCAAATATTCAGACAAGAAAACGTCAGTGAATATCAAATATGGACTTTTAAAGGCAAAGAAACTGTCAGTTTCAAACATATTCAATATCAAGGGTGCTGTTAGCCCAAACCATAGAAAAGAATTGGGATGTAACCCTACAACCAAAATGAAAGAGGTGCATCACGGAGAAAAAATGGCAGCCAAAATGTATTCTTTCATGACTATTACCCCTGACATTAATACGTATAACAAGATAGAAAGAGAAAAAGATATGTTAGGAGAAAGAAGTCTCAGGGCTAAACAAGTAAAGCAAGCAACATCACCACTGGAAGGGAATATTACTTCAGATGACACCAAAGAAAACAGTGTTCAAGATGAGGAGGAAGAAACCGGTGACCAGGAGATATTAAAAGTAATTTCACAGCACAGCACACATTTCAAATTCTGTTCAGGCCAGAGGGAGGAGCTTGACCTTCATCAATCAGAAAACCAAGGAAGTGGGAAAATTCTCTTTGTTATAGAACAAGACATCCCACAACAAATGCAGCCTACAGATTCCATGCTGGGAGAGAAGCCAAAGAAAAGCCACCATCCACAAAATGGTGCAATATATATAGCAAGTTCAAAGCTTCCTCCTCTAAAGTCAAAGGACTCACTAATTGGTCAAGTTTTAGTGGATACAGTGAAGGGTGGTGTCCCAAGTGTTGGGAGCCATATGGGGGAACTGTACCATCATGGTAAAGAGGAAAATGCAGAGTTTAAAAAAAATCTAGAAGCAACTGTCCTGGAGTATTCGGAGGTCTCCACGCCTGATCTGTCTGAATCGAAAAGGCAGAGAAAGACATTTACATGTAGAGCCTTAAAAAATCAAATGAGTCCCAAATGTGTAATTATGAAGGCAAGGAAAATGCCAATTTCAACAATATTTAGTATCTCAGGGAATGGTTGTCTAAAAAACTTACCTCCAAAGACCCTGAAATCACAGAACATTGACTTTTTAATTCCTACAAAGTGCTCTGGGGTACTGGAAGATCTTATTGCAGAGAAAAAAGAAGGATTAGCACAAGAATTTCCAGCAACGATTCTGGAGTCTTTGGATTTATCCACACTTGCTTTACCTGCATTGAAAAGAAGGAGAAACCATTTAAAATATACAGAGAAGAGAAAGAAAATGAGTCTCAAATGGGTAACTTTGAAGACAAAAAAGCCACCAATTTCCCAGACACTTCACATCACAAAACGTGGTATTCCAAGCCGTAGAAGGCAATTCAAATGCAACTTCAGTATCATGATGAAACAAGGTAAACCCGTGGCAGACAAAACCCTAAATGCCATCTCCTCTCCCATGCCTGTTTCACTTGACGTGAAAATGCATAACAGAATAAAAGCAGAGTCAGATGTGTTGTGGACAATGAGATTTAGTCACGAACGGCAACAGCAAGAGCTGTCACCAGATGGAGAGAGAGCCAGCGGGGCCTTTTCCAGTGACAAGAGGGGCCGTGCCTCCAGGGGCATGAAGGAGGTCAAAGGCCAACGTGAAGAAGCAGCCCCACGGAGTTCTCAGCACTTCAGTTCCATCACTGGTAAAATGGAGGAGCCTCGCTGTGTGAGATCAGAACTAGAACTGGAGAATTCAGCAAGGAAAAAAATCCCAGAACCACTTAACACAGCTCAGGAGCAGCAGCAACAAACACTTTTCACACAAAGCGCGTTGCATTGTGTTTCCTGCACTATCTTGAATTCACTTCCAGTTGAGAAGCTACCAAAAAGAACGAAAGCACAGAAAGGCTTGCAATATGCAAAGAGCCCAAAGCTTTTATCTCCGGAGCTAGGGAAATCTGTTCGTGAATCTTTAATTATTACAACACAGAGTGACATCCCATCTGAAAGAGGCCCTAGAAAGGAACTTGCTAGATCTACTCCAGAAGGGAAGAGAAGATTGCAAAAGGATTTACAAGGGAGAACCTTGAAGTTTTTGGATTTCTCCACTGCAGCTTCATCTGATTTTAGAGGGTGGAGAAAGACACCACAAATCCCCAAATCTAGAACGGGGAAAGCACAGATGGCATCAATTTTAAAGACGATCCACATTGCTAGGTCTGCAGCTCTTAGCCATGGAAAGGAACAGGACTGCGTCTTGGAAAACATGGCCCCAGAAATATCTCAAGGTATGTCAGATATATTTACGAATACCTACCTTTCACATACACCCGTTTCACCTGCCATCAAAACGCATCAAAAAATAAAAGCAAAGAAAGACCCATTAAGGAATAAAAGCAGTATTTCACAGCTAGAACAACATGAAGGGGAAAAACTGTGTCCATATTCCTCTAATAATGGGAGAAACTCAAGCAGCACATCAGAATCAAGATGGCAAAGTGGGAAAGAAAGAGAGGGTGTTGGAGTTTTATTCGAGACAGGTCTACATTTCCTGTGTAGTACAGGAAGGAGAAAAGATCAAAATATGTTTATTACAGAGCAGGAAGTACAGCGACAGACAGTGGTTTCAGAAAATAAATTGGAGTCTACTTGTCCTCCTCTGATTCCACTTCACATTCAAGAGCTGAGGAAGAACATCCCACCACAAAAAGACATACCACATAGACTCGGTCAAAAGATTCCATGTCCAAAATCAGGGACAGCACTGTTGGACTACTTTTCAACTGATGGAGCAGAGTGTAGTGCCAAATCTGATGCGAGCTCTGCAAGGAAGCTGGATGTTCACATGGCAGTTTCCCTACGACCTGAAGACAAAGGGGAAGGCATAAAAACTCACAAAGTAGTGAAGCACAGAGTTGATCAAAATATTCCGCCTACCAAATCGGGAAACTCAGTGCTTGGAGATCCTGATGATGGAAGCTCTAGGAGGAAAATGAGTGGTCGCATTGCCAGAAAACATAGAGAGTTGCAAAGAGATTTACTAACAACGTCCACAACATCCGTTTTCTCTGACTCTATAAGGCAGGAAAAGGTATTAAAGTTTCCAGGAAGGAAAAATCTCACGGGTCCCAAATGTGTAACCATGAAGGCAAAGAAGCCGCTTTGTTCACAGATGCTTCATATCACTGAGCATGATAATCTCTACTGTAGAAAGGAACAGGACTGCAACTTAAAATCTTCAATAAAAGACAAGCAACAAAATAAAAGTATAGCTAATGCATTTTTGTCTCCCGCACCTGTTTCGGCTGATAACAAAATAGATATCGAAATGCAGAGCACATCAAAAGCAGAGACAGATCAACTAAGAGTAAATCTGCACAGCCATATCCCTGCAAAGCGAAGGAAATCACCATGTGATAGGGAAGCATGGAACCAGGCCAGCTCAACTGATATGCAAAACAGATCAAGCAAGACAATGAAAATGAATGTGCAACATGAAAAGGAAGAGGAAAATATCCAAAGAATGTTATTGGATTCAGTTCCACACTGTGGGCAACACCACCGCTTCAGCGCCGATCAAATGAAAAATCCTGGTTCTTCCCAATCAACATCTGAACTGAATCATTCAGAAGTCAGAAGGACTTGGAATTTGCCTTGGACAGCACAAAAGATGAGACAAGAAGAATGCTTTAGAGAAACCGTTTCGGAGCCTGTTTCTAGACACATGATGACTTTTTTTCAAGTTGAAACAGAGAAAAAAGGTCTTTCTACTCAAGAAGGAATAAAATGTATGGAACGTGTAAAGACTCCATTGCCAAAAGCAAGGAAATCAGAGACCGCTTCAATAAAATGTGGCACTCTATGGGATGGAAATCCTAGGAGACGTTGGGATAGTCCTATCTTGGGGAAGAAGGCATGGAATCAAAATGACTTAGTGAGAACAGTCTTAAAACCTTCAGATTTTTCCAGCCTTGATTCATCTGTACCCAAAAGCCAGAGCTATGCATTGGAGTTTGTAAGCAAGAGAAGTATAGTAAGTTCCAAGCATGTAACTTTGAAGGCAAAGAAACGACCAAGTTCACAATTGCTTAATACCATAAGGTGTATTACAGGAAGCCATAGAAAGAAAAAGGAGTGCACATTTCAGTACAAGATGAAAAGGAGACAGTGGATTGAAAGTGTTGTAGAGGCGTCACTCCCTGCTGTTGAGGGAACTGAGATTCCACCATCCAAGATAGTGACTGATAAACACTCATTCAATACAATAGCAAGGAGCACCATATATAACAGAACACTTCACAAAAATCTGCGTGGTCATACTACAGAAGAAAAGGCAGAGTTAGAGGAAAACTCTGCCACAACTTTCTTGGGGCCTTTAGATTTCTTCACACCTATTTTATCTGACCCTGAAAGCCAGAAAAACACAGTACAGTTATTAGAAGAGAAAATCACCTTGAATATCAACTGTTCAATTATGAAGAAAAAAGAGCTGGCAATTTCACAAATACCTAAGATCAGAAGGCAGTTTACCACAAAATACAGGAATAAACCTGGATCCAATTTAAAAACGAAAATGCAACAGATGAGGCAGGATAAAAATGTGGCTAATACATTTCCAAATACCATTGACTTCACACCGGATACTCCTGACCTTAGAAGGCAGAGCAGATTGAAAACAGGGATTGACAGAGGATCACAGTTCCGTCACACACAGCCAACACATAGAGAGCTGCCAACCGAAGGGCTAGTGATTTCACAACCGCTTCATGCTACCAGTCGTGCTGCTTTAAGCAATAATGAGCGACAGGAAAAGAAGATAGGCACGAAGGGAGAGAAAACTGTATTACGTGTGGACCTCAAATCCGTATATGATTCCATGCCTATTTTTTCACACATAAAAATGGAGCCATCACCTAGTACCTGGGGTATCTCTGAAGAGTCTTCTGAAAAGGGAAATGCCCTAAACAAAGCAAATGCTAGCTCTGCTTATGCCTGCACACCTGTGTATCTTCAAATCGTAAAACATAAAGCTATGGCAAAAACAGCAGATGTGAAAAACAGTATGCATACCAAACGGGTAAAATTGAAAGCAAAGAAGCTACCTGTTTCCCAGCTGTGTCATACTATAGGATGTAGGACCAGAAGAAACAAAAAGGAACAGACATGTAACATGAAGAAGCAGAAGAGGGAGTTCCGGCAAGATAAAACTGTAACAGATTTATTTCTGAGCACTATTTGTGATTCTGGATCTGGTCCATCTCAAATTAAACAGTTTACAGAAGTAAAAAGGGAGAAAGACAGGCCAAGAAAGCCCCTTTACACTCCTCCCCAGCGAAAGCTAGAGAAATCACTAAGCCAAAGAAAAATGTCATCTTCAGAGTCCACTGATATTAAGAATACTATATCAAGAAATATCAAAACACTGAAACAATACATTAGAGCGCAAAAAGAAAATCGCCAAACTCTTTTACTAGACATTCTCCCTCAATGTAGAGATCAGTTAGTGATTGGCCAACAAGTGACGAAGGAGCTTGACCCCGTGAAAATAGGAGTAACGTTGGAAAGAGAGGTATACCCTGGTCTATCTTCCCAGAAGAGGGATATTGATTACCCTAGGTTCGATGCCCCAAGAGTTAGAAAACTTACAGGATGTGAATTCCTTGTTGCACAAAGAGTGAAGGAAGAAGACATAGACATGGTTGAACGTTTGGTTTCAATTCCATCGGGGAGACAAGTATCAGAGAAAACCGATGCTTCATTAAGTTCAAAAGGACAGAATATATTTCTCACAGAGTTGAATGCTTCTCAACAGAAGACTTGCAAGGAGCAAGAATTGCCAAAACAAGGAAGTGTTTCAGTGACAAATCTGGGGTCTGTTGCCTACCCCATTATGGAACCTTCTCGTTTGGAAAACACAGGAAAGGTAGCTGAGGAAGAGATGTACACCAGCAAAAAAAATATTTCACATCTATTGGGAAGAGAAGATATAGAAGAAACTGATATCTTCCAAGGCTCAAAAGGACAGAAGTTTCTTTACACCAATCTGGTGGCCCAGCAAAATATATCTGCAGTGCGGAAAGGAGAGGTGGAGCCAGATGACATTCCTGAAAGTACTGTGGATTCTGTATCTTGCCCAAATAGGGATAATCATTTCCAGATAACACAGGTGGTAAATACAAGGAAGGAAGATGTAAGCATTCCTATAAATTTATATGTAAATCCATGGAGAAAAGAGCAATCACAGGTAACTGATAGTCCATTGAGATTAAATGAAAAGAAAATGATTTTTTCTGAAAAACTGAAGGCGAAGCAACTACATAGGTCTATGCAGAATAAAGAAAATATTCTGGAATCCATTTCTTCACGCATAGTGCATCGACTCCATAATAATAAGCTAAAGAAAAATGTCTCAGCGAAAGGAAGGAGTTCAAAAGTTTTGAGTTCAGTGGTAGATGAAGCATCAAATAAAGCAGATACTCCAGTAGACCAACCTCCATGCTCAGAAGGAGTTGACTTGCACAACAGGAGAAGAAAAGAACCTCAAAAAGAAAGTACATGCAAGGCTCTTCCCACATCTGTTTCTTATTCCTTGACAGATGTCCTTCAGATGAAATTGCCGTGTGTAAAGGAAGTATTAAAGGCTCCAATGTACCACACTTCAAATACAGAAGGAATTGGCTTGCCTGTTGAGGGAAAAGAAGAAAAGCAACCAGAATGTATACACCAGATTTCTCCAAAACCTGCTTCTCACTCTTTGAGGGACATATTTCAGAGCAAGATGCCATGTAAAGAGAAGGCATCAAAAGAAGTAGTTAGCACCATGGATTACATTCCAAGTACAGAACAAATTGGCTCGTTCATTACAAGACAAGACAGCAAAGTGCGGATAGGTAAAGGTAAACCATGTATGAAACTGACAAGCTTGTGTGCTTCCTTACCATCTCTACCACACACTGATGTGAATTCAAGAATAAAAGTAGGGCAAGGTAAGTCTGGAATACTAAAGAGCTGCCTTCTACCTCTAAAGTCCCAGGTATCATCAAGTGTCAGGAAAACACTATTTGCAAAGTCAATTAATAGAGATAGTTTAAGCCGTGTAATAGAATCAAAACATTTGCCACAGGGAAAAAAGGAAGATGGAGAAAATATAGTATATGTGAAAGACATCATGGGCCTCAAATGTGTCACTTTTAAAGGAAAGAAAACATCTTTTAAATATATACTGCATGGAAAAGAGCCACAGTGGAATAACAAAGAACAAGAGGAAATGATGCAAAAAGATAAAAGTGATCTAGACATGGTTCAGAATAAACACCATGCTTCCTTTCCTTCTTCACCACACCTGGAACGGATGCCTGGAATAAAGGAGGTCCTCATGCGAGGAATCGCAGGATTTTGTCTTCCATCACTGACACTCAAGGAATTATCTGATGCAATGGGAGTACGTGAGGAGCCAACTGATGATATTTTAAGCAGTATAAAAAAAGCAAAATATATGCCACGGAGAGATAGAGTAGAAATGGCTTTGGAAGAAATAATGCAACCCAAAAGAATAGCTTTGAAAGTGAAACAGTCTCCAATCACACAGGAATTACAGTTGAACATCAAAGAAAATGAGAAAAACATTCAGGAACATAAAGATAATCAAGTTGGGATTCGGAACACATCTTGTATTTCCGTCTCTTTTCCATCTTACTCAGAAGTGGACATAAGAATAACAGGGGAAGAAACCAGGCTAATAAAAAGAAGGTCCTCTTTTCTACAACCAGAACTCCAGGAGTCATCAGATATAGAAAAAATAGCATACAAAGAGTCTGTTTATGGTGATATCTCAAGCAGCATAAATAAAGCCAAAGAATATATAATGCAGGAAGAAGAGGAGAGAGTAAAAAAGGAAGAAGTCATACCTTTCAGGGAAAAGAAATCACCAATTTCACAGGAAACCCAGCTGGATATTGAAGAGCAAGAGACAAAGGTACAAAAAATTAAAGATGAGCCAAATGTCCTTGTGAGCAATACCAGCCCTTGCATAATTGCTCCTTCTCATTTAAAGTTGGGTACAAGAATTCAAACAGCAGACTCTCTAACTGAAGTTGCAAGATACTGTATTCCAGAACTATCACGCCAGAAATCATCAGATGCAGTGAAAAAAGCAAATAAAGAGTCCATTGATGACCATGCCGCAAGTGATGTACAAGAAGCAAAAGACTATGTGCCACAGAAAGAAGAGGGTGATGTAGAGATATCAGCTGAGAGAGACGTGATGCATCCAAAAGATAAAGATTTAAAAAGAAAGCAAGCACTTTCACAGGACATACCACCGGATCTTAAAGAGCAGGTGAACGTGGATCTGGAAAGTGAAGAGCAGGGGAGAATGGAGGGAGGAGGTAAAGGTGAACGGGAAGTGGTTCTGCCCACACACGGGGCTTCTGAATCTTCTCTAAGTCACCATGAATTGGACACAAGAATAGAAGGAGAGGAAGACAGCCAAGGAATAACAAGACCTGCTGTTTCACAACTACTGTTACAGAAATCATTTGAGGCAGGGAAAACAGCATATACAAAGTCAACTGGGGATGATATCTCAAAGGATCTAAGAGTAGTGCAAGAGTATGAGCCAGAGAAAGGAGAAGATGGAAGAAAAATAGTAAATATGAAATATCTAATGTATCCTAAAGGCACAACTTCCAAGGAAAAGGTATTACTACCCCCACATGTACTCTATACCTCTGGGAGCTGTGGCTCCCAAATTGTAGAAGTACAGACGAACATGAAGGAAAAATTAGGAAACCGACAGGAAAGAAGCAAACTAGATAAGCTTCTGACAAGAACTTCTCTACTTCCATTTAAGTTAAACAAAGGTATAGGAGGCAAGGAAGAGAAAGAAGGAGTAACAAGACCCTCTCTTCCACCCTCATGGCACAAGGAATCATCACATGCCGAGGAATTAAAATATACAGTACCACCTTTGAATGGCATCGCAAGCAGTTCAAAAAGAACAGAATACATGACACAGACAGAAGAGGAGAAAGCAAATACTTTTGAGGAAGACATAATGCACCCCAGGTACATAGCTTTGAGGGCAAAGAAATCACCCCTTTTCCTTATACTCAAAACAAAGAAACTGCAAGTCAACATCAAAGAACAAGGGGAAGTGGGGCAAGAAGATAACGAGGACACTGTTGTGCTTCTGAGCAGAATTCATCCTTTCATCACTTCTTCAACTCATCTTAAGTGGGACACAATAAAAGATGAGGAGGGTGAGCCAGGAATAATAAGAAATGATGTGCCACATCTTGAGCTCCAAGAATCATTGCCTTCAGGGCGAGTGGCACCTACAGAGTCATCTGATAGCCATGTGATAAAAGAAGAACAACACCCACGACAGGAAGAAAGGAACAGAGTACAAACAGAAGCCACAGATGGCTCAATGCGGCCCAGTGGCACAGATTGTAAGGCAAAGATATCACCACCTCCTCCTGTGTTCAGGGTTACTGAGCACAGTGCTTTGAACAACAGAAAGGAACCACAGTGGAGCATGATGGAGAAAGTAGAACAAGAGCAGCAAAGAACAGGTGACCCTGATGTGGCTCGGACAAAAACTCCTCCTTCCACACCTTCCCCACCTCACCACCGTTTGGACACAAGAACCAAAGAAAACAAGGACTCACTTGCAATGATAGGATGCTCTCCTTCACAATTGCTGTGCCCTGAGTCATCAGATGCAGGAAAAACCAGACATGCAGATTCCAATGAGGGCATTGGCTCATTCGATGTAACAATAAAAATTAATCAGCCTATGCCATATACAAAGGTAAAGAACAGAGTAAACATAAAAGATGGGGAAGGTAGAAGATTCCCAAAAATAATCACTTTGAGAGCAGAGATATCCTCACCTCTACATCTATCCAGTAGAAAGAGACTACCTTTGTATATTAAAGAGCAAGGGAAAGAAGTGCAAGAAGGCAAAAGTGAACCAGAAATGGTTCTGAAGGAAGCCTGTGCCTCCTTGCCTTCTCCATCTTGCCTGAAATGGGACGGGCAAATGAATGAAAAGGAAGACACATTAGAAAAAACACACTTCACTTTTCCACCATCAAAGATTCAGGATCCATCCAATTCAGGCAAAGAAGCATATACTAAGTCATTTTATGGTGAGTTAAAAGAGAAGGATAGACTCAAAATAGATATTGAAGACAAAATGGTCCCAAGATGTATGGCTCTGAAGGCAAAGGAAGTACCCCTTTCACATATACTAGATACCAAAAAATTGCAGTGGAAAATGAAAGAGCAAGAGAGAAAGATGCAGAAAAAGAAAAATGACCTCGTTGAAAATCTGGGAAACATCTGTACTTCTTTACTGACCCTACCATATCTTAAATTTGGCAAAACAGAAGGAGAGGGGTACATGATAAGAATTACAAATGTGCCTCTCCCACAACTACAGTCCAAGGAATCACTAGATGCAGTGAAAACAGCATATGCAGAAACAACTGATGGAGAACTTTCAAATGATGTAAAAGAATTAAAAGAACACACGTTACAGAAAGAAGTGAGAGATGGAGAGAAAAACGTGGAGATGAATAGTACAGTGGCTCCCAGTGATAGGCATTTAAAAGAAAAGAGATCACCTATTTTACTTAGATACAATCTAAGTGACCATCCGTGGAAAACTAAAGACCAAGAGGGAATGGCTCAGGAAGGTCAGCGTGAGCCAGGTGGTACAATACCAACTAAGACTTGTACTTGTACTTGTAGATCTTCCCCACTTCACCTTTACAAGAATCCCAGATGTGAGAAAAAGAGAATGGCCATATTAACAAGATCCTCTCTTTCCCCAGTCAACTTCCAGGAATCATCAGATTCTGAAGATGTGGAAAGTGTAGAGCCAACTGCTAGAGATATTTTAATCAGTCCACAAAAAGGAAAAGATCAGATGCCCCAGAACAAGGAGGGGGGTGAAGTAGAAACAGTAAACCTCGTGTTCCCCAAACATCAAGAAAAGAAGATACAAGGAAGTAAAAATGAACCAGGTGTGGTTCTGGCCAACACTTCCTCTCCATCTTCGTCTCTCCCTCTCCTCCAATTGGATAAAGAAATACAGGTAGATGATGAAATGTTAGTAGCTACAAGGTCTGTTGTGCAGAGAGTATCAAATGCCAGAGAAATAGTACATACAGAAGCAATCGGTGGTGATGTCTTGCAAGATAGTCAAAATGCGAAACAATGTATGCCTCAGGAAGAGGAGCAGGACAGAGAAAAAACAAATATGAAAAGTATGGCGCATATCACAGATATAATCTTGAAGTCAAAGAAATCACCTCCTTCACGTATGCTCCATAGAACAGAATTGCATCTAATCATTGGAGGGCAAGAACCAAAGAAACATGAAGGTCAAGGTAAACCACCCTGTACAGTGCTCAGAAAAATTTATGTTTCCAGACATTCAGCTAACCCTACATTAGATAAAGGTACACAAGTAAATGAAAAAATGCTTGGAATTAGAAGACCCTATCTACTTCCATGCGTGCTTTCAGCATTATCAGGTGCAGGGGCAATTCGTGATGTAAGAGAAAGAAAACAACATATGTCACAGAAAGAAAAAAAGTATGAAGTGAAAACAGTTGATATGAGGATTAGGATGCATCACAAAGAGGCCAGGATTTCATCAATTTCCCGTATCTTTAACACAAAGGAATTTGTGTTGAATATTAAAGAACAAAAGGAAAATATGTGCAAAGGTGAAGATGAGCTACCTATAGTTCTGACAAGGACTTTTCTTTCCATCCCATCAGCACCTGCCCTTTATCTAGACTCAGGGAACAAAATAGACAAAGATGTACCAGGAGCTACAGGATCCTCTCCTCTCCAGCAAAATCTCCAGGAATCATCAGATACCCAGAAAACAGCAATTACAGAGGTAGTTGCTGGTGATAGTGAAATCGTTGTGAAGAAAGTCAAACACTCTGTGCCACAAGAAGAGACAGTGCAACAGTGGACATCCAACTTCATGGTCAGTGTACAGCGAAGGAATGAACCTCCACGAGTCAAATCTGAAGGAGACTTGAGTCTGTTAGTTTTAAATTCACAGCATGAGGACATTTATTTAACAGGATTTGGTACCATAAGTGGGAAAAGGCTGGAATATTTCTTTACAGGGCAAGAGGCTCGACCAGAAAAATACAAAACAGAAACTTTTACTACGTTTCTTTCCTACCCCACAAAGGATCCAGCTAAGATGGCCAACCTGAAGAAAGAAACTGAAATAATGGATGATTTAAACCATAAAAGGAGTCCTAAGAGTTTAGTTTCACCACCAAGGAAAATATCCAAGGAAATATATGTCACATTTGGTACCCCTGTACGTGCAAAAGGATTTTCTGTTTCAGAGCAAGATGCCCCCCAACAAAAAACGTTATCCAAGGCATCTCCAGGATCTGGAAATTCATACACATCTGATAAGCCAGAGAAAGAGGTACAAAATCATGATAAAATGAGCAAAATGCCCTCTTCCAAAGCATTAGCCCTACAGACAAAGGGATTGCTTGAGAAAATGAATATCACAGAGTCAGATACTCCCCCAATTATAGAAGAACAAGAGATTGTTGTGAAAAAGCAAGTGGTGTTACAGTCTGAAAGGGGACATAAGACCTGCCTGGATTCCAGCCTTTGTCTTAAACTCCCACTTAAAGATGGAAGGCAGAAGACGCAATTGGAAACAGATGTATGCAAGCAAACTATGGTGTACCCCAGAATACAAATACTACCAGGAACACATGTGGATATTACAGTGTTTGATACCCTCGGAGGGAAAAAAGAGCAGGCATTGCTGGTGCCAGAACAAAAGGAATGCATTCTAGAATCATGTCAGAAGCCTCTTCCCTTCCACTGGACTTTTCCAGCTCAATCTGAAGATCTGGAAGGAAAAAATAAAATGGACACCAGTGCTATTATAAATCTGGAGCAAAAAACATTAGAACTGGAAGAAGGGGAATTAAAAATAGACACAAACATAGCTATCTGTCTGGAAAAGGACAAAACAGAAATGCACAAACACATCATTGTCAGTCTAGAGGAGAACTTAAAAAGGGACACAAATAATGTTGTAAATGGGAACACTCCATCTCCAAAGGCAGAGGAGTCTCAAATTAACACTCAGGTGATCACTCGTATAGGAAACAGCTGCCCAATCAAGCAAAAACATAAAAAGGACCTAGAAGTCCCTGGTGCAAAACAAAATATTCAGCCACGAAAAATGTTTCAAAAACATATTCTGGATTCATTTTATGCCTACATTCCTCTTTCTATCAAGTTTGAAGGCCGGAAAGGCAGATTAACAATAGCAGATTTGAAGAGAGAACTGAGCCCCAAATATTTAACTATGAAAACCCCAAATCACCCAATTTCACAGATTCTTAATAACACAGGACGTGGTATTCCAAGCAATAGAAAGAAATTAGAGTATGACTTCAGCGGACCAAAGAAAACAGTTTTGTGGCGTGAAGATACTTCAGGAATATGTATCAGAAGTCTTTCTATTTCCACGGTGAATTCATCTCAGACTGAAGAAACAGCAGAATCTGAGACAAACCTAGAAAGAGAAAAGATACTCTGTCTTTCTGAATTCCAACAGAAATCACCAAGCACTGGTGACGTTAAGAGGAACAGCTCAAGCATTGTAAAAGAAGGGTGTCCTCCCTTCCCCCCACTGTCAAAATCAGAAACAAACCTCAGCCATGAAGCAAAGGAAAACATTTTGATTTCACAAACAAAAGAAGAAAACGTTGTTCCAGGGCCTGATAGCTCAAGGATCATAAAGGAGCCCTACTTGCTTATGACTGAGAAAGAAGAAAAGGCACCAAAACCCATTCTGACGCCCACAGAGTGTCCACTCATGTCTGATGATCCAAAGGACAGTGTAGAAACCCACATGGAAAGTACCCTAAGCATGAATATTTCCCTCCCAGGAGTAGAAGAAACACAACATGGGGCTGAGCTACTCGATATCATGGGGTGTGCCTCGCCACCAGAGCAGGGGGATCAGAGTGAACCTATCCAGGACACAACGACACCAAAGGTCCAGCAACAAAAAACTTTTCCAGGAAGTGGGCCTGTACCATCCCAAGTTAAAAGTAATGAAATAAAAGTAGTGGCAGAAAGGACAAGTGCTGAAAGTTTACTTCCTCTTTATGAAGCAGTTAAAAATATCTTGGAATCCCAGATAAAAAACATGATTCAGGACAAAATTTGTGAGGATATACTGGAAAAAATAAAAGCTCATAAGCCTGATGCTTGGAAGTCACCATCTTTTGCAGGAAGTTCAGATACAACATCCACAACAAAACCTCCCAAATTGCAGCCAAAACTCATTTTGGAACGTCTTCTTCCCAAAGAAAACAATAAGCTCACTAATCATTTAGAGTCAAAAGCGTTTGAAATAAAACTGAATCTGATACCAGAGATAGCAAAAAAATCTTTCCACAACTTCAACTTTTATCTAAAACAGTCTATTTCAGAACATAACAGTTGGAGGCTATATCCAAGACAAAAAATGTGCTTTTTGTCTCTAGAAGGGATTGATGCTACAGAACCTAATTTAAATCAGAAATACCCCAAGGATTCACCTCCTGTCCGCTGTATGAAGACATTGATTGTCAATGTTTCAAGTGACGGCAAAGAGATCATTGCAAACCGAAAGAGTATTAGAAAGCTAGAAAGTGTAGCATCTTCAGCGACTTCTGCTAATGAGATGCCATTGACTCCTATTCTTCCAAACTACTCAGCAGAAGAAAAAGACAAACTTTTCGTACACTTTTCTATAAAAACATTAGAGATTCAAATGACAGCCTTTCCCAGAATTGTAAGAGAATCCTACACAATGGCCAATGCTCAGAATACAAAGAAACCTTTATCTAAATTTGTTAATTCTGGTACCAAAGTACCAAAACGAAAAAACAAAATTTTGTTACTTTTCGAGGAAAAATCTCTTCATCAAATAGATCTTAATTTGCAATACAAATACCTTCATTTTCTCCTGGGGCTTCCAGTCAAAAGTATGTTCCCTAAACCAAATGCACTTCCCAAACATATCCTGAAGTTAAACACAGTTGCAATTTGTAAAAATAGAGATTACAGGGGAGAAAGCGGTGGTGGTCTTTGCATTGACACAGAACCGTTAGTACAGCACATCTCTTCCAAAAAGCAAAGTCCCCATGAAAACTCATCATTGATGAAAAAATTCCTCAAGCCAACCCATGTGTGCGCTTCTAACGCTGATCAACAGGCCACAGCTCAGAAAGATAGTACAGTTCTTTCAGAGTTAAAGTCTCATGTGACTCCAGAAAAAGATAAACAATGTCATGGGTGGTTTCAAGAAACAAATACGTATAAATATTTTGATCCAAAGACTCAGGAAAGTGCTCCCCATTTAGTTGATTCCCATTCAATTCCGATTTCTGAAGATTCTGCTGACAGTCAGACAAATATTGAGAGTCTAGCCAACTTGGAGGCATGCTCAGCTCTTGAAGTATATGGGAGCAAAGAATGTATGTTCTTAGAAGCAAACCCATATTTAAGTCAGGAATCCCAAAACATTCTGTTTGAATTACAGAAAGGCATTCCTTTGGAAAATCTCTACAAGATGAGAAAAAGCAAAACTAATTTGAAACCATTTTACAGGGAATATTCAGGTTCCCATCATGGTGTCAGAGGCTGTAGAAAACATTCCTCAATTGTGACACCTTCTTATGAATCCCACAAAAGCAGGAAATACGGGTCATCTGACACAACGCCATTTCCTGACTGGTTGTGCTATGGTTCATTAAATACTGTAGACATTCCATCTAGCTCATCTTCTGTTGCGTTCAGTGAAGGGAAGTCTTCATGGTCTGCAGGGCACAGAACCACCTACTCTTTAGCTCCCTTAACAGAATCAAATATCAAATTACATCTTGCAAAAAGCCAAGGCAAACCTTACAGTCATCTTGAAAGCAAAGAAAGAAAGAAGGCAAAGTTGGATTTATTTCGAAAGAACAACCTTCATTGGGACTGTGATTACAGTTATACACAGAATAAAGAGAAATGCACAAGAAAGAAAAAAGTATGTAATTATGAGTCAGAAAGATTGAATCATTATGCAAGCAAACCTAAGTTACCATCAAAGCCTCATCGAGAGGATGTCTACTTCCATTCTGAAAGCAAACAAAACCAGCCGTTTTTTTATGCCTGTATGCCAGCAGATTCGCTGGAGATTATGCCTCAAACCATTCGCTGGACTATTCCCCCAAGAACTTTAAAGAAGACAAACTTCAGAGTTCCTCTGGTGGCAAAGATTTCAAGTTCGTGCAATATATGGACTTCATCCAAAAAGCTCTTGGGGTCTCTCTTGGAGTCCTTCAGTCCGGTTCATCCAAATGGGTATAACCATATCTAGATTCATCTGAAGTGGAAAGCTGGTTGTTATTGTGGTGTTCTGTGAAAAATAAAATCAGATAAAGTCAAACGATCTTTTCATGAAGTGTCTTCTAAACCGATAATGTTTTATTTCTTTGGTAGATTTGCACAACTGTTCTGGACGGATGGGGTGGAAAAGCAGATGACTTTGGGCTTGATCCCACCATGCAGTGGGGTCTCCTTTTAGTTTATGCTGCCTTCCTCATAATCGCACAGGAGAGGACGCTCTCTTCCTATCCCACACCAGTGACTGAGGATGAGTTGAAGGACATGGAGCCTATAAATGAGATTGGGAGAGAATGACCAGAAAGTTGGGACTGCACAGAGGGAGAGAGTTTTTTAAATAGCAGTGAGGGTTCAGTAATGTCAGATGTCACGAAATACAGGAGTAAATGCTGATTTTGCGAAGCCAGATTCCTGTGATGACTTTGTCCTCCTTCTGGACCTCAGCAGCAGCTCATTGACCTACATGTGATCACCATCTGCCATCACGAGGGGGGCGGGCATCAAATCATACTGGGCTCTCGCTCCGGAGCATTGCCACTGTGCAGGAACATCCTCCGGGAGGGGCAGGAAGCGATTCTGCAGCACTACCAGGGGAAGGGAGACTACCTCCCCGTGTACCTGTACTACCTGCCTTCCTACCACTGCCTGCACACACACTTCACCGCCCTGGGCTTCACGTCCCCTGGCTCAGGGGCACAGCAGGCTCACCTGATGGTGGAGGTGACTGAGAACCTGGACTGTAATGCCAACAGCAGACCTTACCTTTGCCCTTGGGGCTGATGACCCCTGCTTGAACTCTTGCAGGAGGTCCAGAAAACCCAGGTCAACCCAGGGGCTGGGGGGGAGAACACTACAGATCGGTGGCATTGGTGGGGGTGGGGCAGCAAGAATTTTAGCAACAAGTGAATATTTTAAAAATGTATTTTGTACCGGCTTATTCCTAGTATGTGAATAAAGTACGGGTCTCATTCAGAAAATAAATTTGGGAGGGGGGGCTCATAAATATTCCATAATGCCAATCATTTTATAATTAAATGACAAGACAGATGATAGTTTTTCATATCACCATTACATTAATGCCAGGAATAGCAATGCCTCCTTTATTATAAATGCTACTTGATCTTTTTAAAACATATATTTACTATACTTGGAATATTTGGGCATGATTAATAGAATAAACAATTAGAAAGCATTCCATTTTTTTTTTACTAAGCAAAGTACATAGTTTTATACAATTTACACACAAGTTTTAATGTTAGCAATAGAAATAATGAAATTATTTCACCTGTTGATATTTAATAATAAAAAGGACTTTAACTCTGAAGACATGCCCTACAACCATACAGTAGATTTTGTCATCAATATGAGAGTCTTGGTATCTGATATGAGTTATGTCCGTGGGGTTTGACAATCAGATGGAATATATCAGTACTTATTATAGAAAATTTTGAGCATGCACACACACACACACACGCAAGAAAACAAAATAGTATGATGTACTTCTAGGTACCCTTCACCTAGCCCTCAAACTTTAACCTGGAGCCAAACCTGCCTTATCTACTTCTCGTCCACTTCTCCGTGAGTATTTTGACACAAATCACAGACATATAATTTTATCTATGAATATTTTCTATATCTCTACAAGGTAACTATTTTGTAACATAACCATCTCATATCTTAAAAGCTAACACTGATGTCTTCATATCAAATATTCAGTCAGAAGATTTTCAATTATTTCATGATGTCATTTCCTAAGTTGGTTTGAATTGAGATATAAAGAAAGTCACACTTTGTGCTTGGTCTTTTAAGTCTTTTTTTTTTTCTTTAAAGCTTATTTATTTATTTTGAGAGAGAGGGAGAGAGAGAGAGAGAGCACACAAGCAGGGGAGGTGAAGAGAGACAGGAAGAGACAGAATCCCAAGCAGGCTCTGTGCAACGCAGGGCTTGATCTCATGAATCGTGAGATCATGACCTGGGGTCGAAATCAAGGGTCAGACGCTTAACCAACTGAGCCTACCCAGGTGATTCTCTTTTATTTTTATTTATTTTTTAATTTAATTTTTTAATTTTTTAAAATTTATGTCCAAATTAGTTAGCATATATGCAACAATGATTTCAGGAGTAGATTCCTTAGTGCCTTAGGTTTTTGCTTGCTTTCTCCTCTAGGATTTTGATGGCTTCCTGTCTTACATTGAGGTCTTTCATCCATTTTGAGTTTATTTTTGTGTATGGTGTAAGAAAGTGGTCCAGGTTCATTCTTCTGCATGTCACTGTCCAGTTTTCCCAACACCACTTGCTGAAGAGACTGTCTTTATTCCATTGGATATTCTTTCCTGCTTTGTCAAAGATTAGTTGGCCATACGTTTGTGGGCCCATTTCTGGGTTCTCTATTCTGTTCCATTGATCTGAGTGTCTGTTCTTGTGCCAGTACCATACTGTCTTGATGATTACAGCTTTGTAATCTGGGAATTGAAGTCTGGGATTGTGATACCTCCTGCTTTGGTTTTCTTTTTCAACATTGCTTTGGCTATTCAGGGTCTTTTCTGGTTCCATACAAATTTAGGATTATTTGTTCTAGCTCTGTGAAGAATACTGGTGTTACTTTGATAGGAATTGCATTGAATATATAGATTGCTTTGGGTAGTATCAACATTTTAACAATATTTGTTCTTCTATCCAGGAGCATGGAATCTTTTTCCATTTTTTTGTGTCTTCTTCAATTTCTTTCCTAAGCTTTCTATAGTTTTCAGTGTATAAATTTTTCACCTCTTTGGTTAGATTTATTCCTAGGTATTTTATGGTTTTTGGTGCAACTGTAAATGGGATCGATTCCTTGATTTCTCTGTCACTTCATTGTTGGTGTATAGGAATGCAACCGATTTCTGTGCATTGATTTTATATCCTGCAACTTTGCTGAATTCATGAATCAGTTCTAGCAGTTTTTTGGTGGAATCTTTAGGGTTTTCCATATAGAGTATCATGTCATCTGCGAAGAGTGAAAGTTTGACCTCCTCCTGGCTGATTTGGATGTCTTTTATTTCTTTGTATTGTCTGATTGCAGAGGTTAAGACTTCCAATACTGTGTTAAATAACAGTGGTGAGAGTAGACATCCCCGTCTTGTTCCTGACCTTAGGGGGAAAGCTCTCAGTTTTTCCCCATTGAGGAGGATATTAGTGTGGGTTGTTCATATACGGCTTTTATGATCTCAAGGTATGCTCCTTCTATCCTTACTTTCTTGAGGGTTTTTATCAAGAAAAGATGCTATATTTTGTCAAATGCTCTCTCTGCATCTATTGAGAGGATCATACGGTTCTTGTCCTTTCTTTTATTGATGTGATGAATCACGTTAATTGTTTTGTGGATACTGAACCAGCCCTGAATCCCAGGTATAAATGCCACTTGGTCATGGTGAATAATTTTTTTAATGTATTGTTGGATCCAGTTGGCTAATATCTTGTTGAGGATCTTTGCATCCATGTTCATCAGGGAAATTGGTCTATAGTTCTCCTTTCTAGTGGGGTCTCTGTCTGGTTTTGAAATCAAGGTAATGCTGGCTTCATAGAAAGAGTTTGGAAGTTTTCCTTCCTTTTCTATTTTTTGGAACAGTTTCAAGAGAATGGGTGTTAACTCTTCCTTAAATGTTTGGTAGAATTCCCCTGGAAAGCCATCTGGCCCTGCACTCTTGTTTTTTGGGAGGTTTTTGATTACTAATTCAATTTCCTTACTGGTTATGGGTCTGTTCAAATTTTTTATTTCTTCCTGTTTCAGTTTTGATAGTGTATATGTTTCTAGGAATTTGTCCATTTCTTCCAGATTACCCATTTTATTGGCATATAATTGCTCATAATATTCTCTTATTATTATTTTTATATCTGTTGTATTGGTTGTGATCTCTCCTCTTTCATTCTTGATTTTATTTATTTGGGTCCTTTCCTTTTTCTTTTTGATCAAATTGGCTAGTGGTTTATCAATTTTGTTAATTCTTTCAAAGAACCAGCTTCTGGTTTCATTGATCTGTTCTACTGTTTTTTTTGGTTTCAATAGCATTAATTTCTGCTCTAATCTTTTTAATTTCCTGTATTCTTCTGGTTTTGGGTTTTATTTGCTGTTGTTTTTCCAGCTCCTTAATGCATAAGGTTAGGTTGTGTATCTGAGATCTTTCTCCCTTCTTTAGGAAGGCCTGGATTGCTATATACTTTCCTCTTATGACTGCCTTTGCTGTGTCCCAGAGGTTTTGGGTTGTGGTGTTATCATGTTCATTGACTTCCATATACTTTTTAATTTCCTCTTTAACTGCTTGGTTAGCCCATTCATTCTTAAATAGGATGTTCTTCAGTCTCCAAGTATTTGTTACTTTTCCAAATTTTTTCTTGTGGTTGATTTCAAGTTTCATAGTGTTGTGGTCTGAAAATATGCACGGTATGATCTCGATCATTTTATACTTACTTAGGGCTGATTTGTGTCCTAGTATATGGTATATTCTGGAGAACGTTCCATGTGCACTGGAGAAGAATGTATATTCTGCTGCTTTAGGATGAAATGTTCTGAATATATCTGTTAAGTCCATTTGATCCAGTGTGTCATTCAAAGCCATTGTTTCCTTGTTGATTTTTTGATTAGATGATCTGTCCATTGTTGTGAGTGGGGTGTTAAAGTCTCCTACTATTATGGTATTACTATCGATGAGTTTCTTTATGTTTGTGATTAATTGATTTATATATTTGGGTGTTCCACATTTGGTGCATAAATGTTTACAGTTGTTAGGTCTTCTTGGTGGGTAGACCCCTTGATTATGATATAATGCCCTTCTGCATCTCTTGATACAGTCTTTATTTTAAAGTCTAGATTGTCTGATATAAGTATAGCTATTCCGGCTTTCTTTTGTTGACCATTAGCATGATAGATGGTTCTCCATCCCCTTATTTTCAATCTGAAGATGTCTTTAGGTCTAAAGTGGGTCTCTTGTAAACAGCATATAGATGGATCTTGTTTTCTTATCCATTCTGTTACCCTCTGTCTTTTGATTGGAGCATTGAGTCCATTGACATTTAGAGTGAGTACTGAAAGATATGAATTTATTGCCATTATGATGCTTGTAGAGTTGGAGTTTCTGATGGTGTTCTCTGGTACTTTCTAATCCTTGTTGCTTTTGATATATATATATATATTATACATAATATATATATCCTTGTATTTTGAATGACAGCCTTGCTGGATAAAGAATTCTTGGCTGCATATTTTTCTGATTCAGCACATTGAATATATCATGTCACTCCTTTCTGGCCTGCCAAGTTTCTGTGGATAGGTCTGTTGCAAAGCTGATCTGTCTTCTCTTGTAGGTTAGGGACTTTTTTTCCCTTGATGCTTTCATGATTCTCTCCTTGTCTGAGTATTTTGTGAATTTGACTATGATATGCCTTGCTGATGGTCGGTTTTTGTTGAATCTAATGGGGGTCCTCTGTGCTTCCTGGATTTTGATGTCTGTGTCTTTCCTCAGGTTAGGAAAGTTTTCCACTATGATTTGCTCACATAACCCTCTACCCCTATTTCTCTCTCTTCCTTTTCTGGGACCCCTATGATTCTGATGTTGTTCCTTTTTAATGAGTCACTGATTTCTCTAAGTCTTAAATCATGCTTTTGTGCCTCAATCTCCCCCTTTTTTTCTGCTTCATTATTCTCTATAAGTTTGTCCTCTATATCGCTGGTTCTCTGTTCTGCCTCATCCATCCTTGCCACCGCTGCATCCATCCGTGATTGCAGCTCAGTTACAACATTTTTAATTTCATTCTGGCTATTTGTTACTTCTTTTATCTCTGAAGAAAGGGATTCTAATCTGTTTTCAACTCCAACTAGTATTATTATTATCGTGATTCTAAATTCTGGTTCAGACATCTTGCTTGTATCTCTGTTGGTTAACTCCCTGGCTGTCGTTTGCTCATGCTCTTTCTTTTTGGGTGAATTCCTTTGTTTTGTCATTTTGAAGGGAGAAAAGGAATTAGTGAGGTAGAAAAATTGAAATTAAAAAAAAAATTAAAAATTAAACACACACACAAATCAAATAGATGATGCTAGATCCTAGGTGTGTTTGGTCTGGGTGTTGAAAGTGGTTTGACAGATTAGAGAAAAAAAAGGGGGGGGGGCAGAAAAAATAAAAGGGAATCGTTTGAGAATTTGAAAAAATGAATACACCGAAGTAGACTAAAATGAGATGATGGGGGTAAAATAGAATTTGAAAAAAATACAGAAAAGTAAAGAATATAGTAGAAAAAATGAAAGAAAAATATTTTTAATAAAAATTAAAAATAAATACGAATATTTTCTTTTTCTGTATTCAAGAAAAAACAAAAGCAATGAAAAAGAGAAAAAAGATTAAAAAAAGAAAGAAAAAAGAAAAAAAGGAAATCATTTGAAAATTTGAAAAAGTGAATACACTGTAGTAGACTAAAATAAAATGATGGAAGTAAAATAGAATTTGAAAAAAATTACACAAAAGTAAAAAATATAGTAATAAAAATTAAAGAAAATATTTTTAATAAAAATTGAAAATAAAAATGAATTTTTTTCCTCTTTCTGTATTCAAGAAAAAGAAAAGTGTAAAAGAGAAAAAAAAGAAAGAAAATTGAATAGATGAACCTGCTAACAGATTGAAGTAGGACTGAAGTCACTTCGTTTTCCCCTAGAAGTCAGTCTATGTAGCGCTTTATAGTCCATAAACTGAGCCAGTGGTGAGACTTGTTCTTGAAGATCGAAGTTGGCCCAGTTGGGCGGGGCTCAGTGTAACGGTTCCGCTTTCCACTAGATGGCGCTGCTAGCCTCCTGGGGTGGATTATTGCGGTGCTCATAGGTGCGTATGCGCATGGGTGGGAGTGGTGAAAAATGGTGCCACCCAGACACGCAACTGTTCTCCCAGGTCAGCAATCTCACACCCGTCCTCTGTCTTCAGCTCTCATCCACTCCCCGTTTTTTCACTCTCTGTCACCAAGCCCCAGGCAGTACCTCTCTCCCGAATTTGTCTCAGATGCGGCCTTACTTCTGAAGGACTGCGGCTTTGGCCCGTTCTGCCCCTCTGCGGGAGGGTCTCACCGAGCAATGGCCGAATGAGCAATGGCCGAGTGTCGGCTGCACCCAGGAACACCCGCTGGACCCTGCTGTTGCCGTTGCCCTGAGACTGCGGCCAGGTGCCAGCCAGCCCCAGAAAAAGTTCGCGAGATAGTGTAGCAGCAGCATTTTGGGGATTATGGAAAATCGCAACACACATCTGGCACCAGGCTTCCCCCTCAACGACCTTGCCCCAGCACCAGCAAATGTGGCTGCCTTCCGGGGTCTGCTGGGACCAGGTGGCTTCAACAGTCTCTACCAAACGTCCTTCCAGCAGCGGAACCGCTTTTCTCCACGTGGCCCAAGAACCTCCCGGATCCCACTCTGCTCCTGGGGATTCGCCCTTCCCAGCAGAACACCTCCAGGTATCGAGCTGTGGAGTTGCAGTCTTTGTGCTCCCCTTGTTTACAGTCTTAATGGAATTTAAACCCTCTCCTTTCTCCCTTTTTAGTTTAGTCCCTGAGGCTGTTTCCAATTTTCCACTTTCCCTCCAGCTACTTTTGGGGAGGGATGCTTTCCCGTATGCTCCCCCCTCCCCAGTCTTGGTCCTCTCTCCGCCCACAAAAGCGGTTCCCTACCTTCTGCGGCTTCTTGCTCCCCAAATTCACCTCTCTGCGCCGTGTACCTGCTGAATTCTGTAGTTCAGGTAGTGCAGATTGTTGTGTTAATCCTCTAATCAGTTTTCTAGATGTGTAGGATGGTTTAGTGTTAGTCTGGCTGTATTTCATGGACGCGAGACACACAAAAAACTTCCACGGTATTCCACCATCTTGTCTCCTCCCCCAGGTGTTTCTCTTTTAAATCTTTATTAATCCATAGGCTTTTCCTTCCATTGTTTTTTTTTTTTCCTTACAGTTTCTCAGATTGAAAAAACCAGGTTGTTTTTTAGTTTCCCATGATCTGTGTTTTGCAGATAGTGTCCCCGCTGGCAGATTGAAATGATTAGCTGGATTCCTAATTGTTCCTTAAAAAGGTCTTCAAATAAGACATCCAGATGGCCAACAGACACATGAAAACATGCTGAACGTCATTTCTCATCAGGGAAATACAAACCAAAACCACACTGAGATACCACCTCACGCCGGTCAGAATGGCTAAAATGAACAAATCAGGAGACTATAGACGCTGGAGAGGATGTGGAGAAACGGGAACCCTCTTGCACTGTTGGTGGGAATGCAAACTGGTGCAGCCGCTCTGGAAAACAGTGTGGAGTTTCCTCAAAAAATGAAAAATAGACCTACCTTATGACCCAGCAGTAGCACTGTTAGGAATTTACCCAAGGGATACGGGAGTACTGATGCATAGGGGCATTTGTACCCCAATGTTTATAGCAGCACTCTCAACAACAGCCAAATTATGGAAAGAGCCTAAATGTCCATCAACTGATGAATGGGTAAAGAAGATGTGGTTTATATATACAATGGAATACTACTTGGCAATGAGAAAGAATGAAATCTGGCCATTTGTAGCAACGTGGATGAAACTGGAGAGTGTTGCACTGAGTGAAATAAATCAGGCAGAGAAAGACAGATACCATGTCTTCACTCATATGTGGATACTGAGAAACTTAACAGAAGACCAGGGGGGAGGGGAAGGGAAAAAAAAAAAGTTACAGAGAGGGAATGAGGCAAACCATAAGAGACTCTTAAATACTGAGAACAAACTGAGGGTTGATGGGGGCTGGGGGAGAGGGGAAAGTGGGTGATGAGCATTGAGGAGGGCATCTGTTGGGAGGAGCATTGGGTGTTGTATGGAAACCAATTTGACAATAAATTATATATATATATATATATATATATGTAAAATAATAGAATTATAAATTTAAAAAAAGTCTTCAAATAGATTACACAGTCTGCAATATTTTATTTTTTAAATTATTTTTTTGATGTTTATTCATTTTTTGAAAGAGACAGAGCACAAGCAGGAGAGGGGCAGAGAGAGAGGGGGACACAGAATCTGAAGCAGGGTCCAGGCTCTGAGCTGTCAGCACAGAGCCCAACGTGGGGCTTGAACTCATGAACCACGAGATCAGGACCTGAGCCGAAGTTGGATGCTTAACCGACTGAGCCACCCAGGCGCCCCCATGTGCAGCATTTTTAAATAAAGCATATCGTTTCAGAAGACTGGCTGTCACTTGTGGCAATTCAAATTTGAAGCTGTTAGAGCTAGCTACAGAGCTCTCTATAGTTAAATATTACATAGACCCGTTATATAGTTAGAGCTATTAGAGCTGAAATGGCGAAATTTCCTACCATAAATGATAAGGACAGATTGAGTGACTAGTTCTTACATCATGAAAACATTTTGCATCCTGAGACATCAAATGTCTAATTGTTAATAGAGAAATATTGTACATTTCTGAATGTAAAGGTAGGTAGAAAAGGGCGTATTTAGAGTAGGAGAAAAATCAGCACAAAGTTCAAATTTTGGAAAGCTGATCAAACCCAAACCATCATGAATCCCAAAAAGTGACCTTTTTGTTAACTGCCTAATATCTTCTTCCAGTATTTTTTTTGGCTGCACACTGTTTGATCACGTCTTCAAAAAAACCCCAATTTTGTAATAATTTTTCATATAGAGATCAAAAGTAAACCAATCTTCTAGTGGTTGATGAAGATTTATTATTTATTACTGACAATTAAAAAATGCTGGCACTTTTGCTGACTGAATGGCCATTTTGCATACCATTTCACCTGGAACCACAAGACTTCATTAGAACATGATACATCAAATCAGTAAGATGTAGGCCAACAAGCTAAGATGCACAAAATCTGTTACTTTACACACACATGACCTTGCTGTCTGCTGGACTGGTATAGGTTTGTAACACAGCAACAAGTGGGTAAACTCTGTCATGTGATCGCCATCAAAAAAGTAAGTATACTAAATATATCCTGTGTGCTCTGCTTTTTTGAGTATATTCTTGCCAGAAAAGACTATCCTTTTGGATGAGGTGTTGTAGAGAAGGATTTATCAGCTTAGACTTGACACAGCTGATGGATGGAAAATTTTCTCCAGACCAGTTTTTTATACCTCCCTCCCATGTCCTGTTTGTCCTCTGTCATGGACGTTCCTCCTGCCCTGGGTGCTGTCGGAAGTTTTCATATGATCTAGCCCCGGACCTTACCCCTGACCTCATGTCCCAACCTGGGATGTGTCCTTCACAGTGGGCAGAAGGATTCCTGGAACCAGTGGCAGGGCGCCTGGGTGGCTTCCGTTTGTTAAGCGTTCGACTCCTGGTTTCTGTTCAGGTCGTGATCTCACGGTTTGTGAGTTCAAGCCCCGAATTGGGCTCTGTATTAGTGGCCTGAAGCCTGTTTGGGATTCTCTCTCTCCCTCTCTGCCCCTCTTCCCCAAATAAATAAATTAATTAAAAAAAAAAAGTGAATGCCAATCACAAACATTTAGCCCACTGAACCCAAACTACAGGCAACCTAACTCCACTTCCCCTGAGATAGATCCCAAAAAAGGTTTGCAGCCTCTCTGATCTCACCAAATATGAAGTCAAATATGACAGATGGTAAGTCAAACTAGAAAGATAATATTTCTAACTAATTACAATTAAAATATCTCATTTATGAATCCTTGGGGGCCCTCCAGCTTAAACTTCTTTAGCTTTTATGGTACCTCTGCTTATGCAAATCAGACAACATTAATTTATTAATTTCCATATTCTAGCATCAAACATTTATTCAGTGTCTGCCCGTGAGCCAGGCCCTGTCCTGGGTACTGAAACCTGGACTTTGGAAGGTCCCCGTTACAGATCGAGAAGAGACCGTCTTTGCAGAGCCCTGTAACAGGCTCCCACATGCACACATACAGCTTAGTGGTGTCTCATTTCTCCAAGACACATGCATATGTTCCTGTATCTTTGCTGGAGAAAACCAAAGCAGTTCTGATGTCACAGTTATTTGGCCTGAGCCATCTATCAAGAATTACCCATTTGGAGTGGATGTTGGCAAAACGATGAACACCCAAGCCAAGTCTTCTGGTGACCCACATGGTCTGGTTTCTTTCAGATACACAAGACTCTGGGGGAGCTGAGACTCGTGTATTTCCTTTTGGCTTTAAATACCCGAGTTATAACAGATGCTGATGGTGCATTGACATGCCACTACAACTGGGGGGAAAAACTTAAGCTCAAGTTTTAAAGGGAATGAGGGATCTTGAGAGGACAGGGCGGAAGAAGGGTTTTTCATAAGCTATCCTGTGCAAGATTTAGACTTAGTTCTGAGAAGTTCCTAGTCCTACTGCACACCTACATCCCTCAAGGGCCTTGGCCCATTACTCGGAAGAACTAGAGGAAACAACAGGAATTCATCCTTAAGTCAGAGGTTCCCAAACTTTCTCAGTGCCCTCAGTGTCTCTGATTGTAAACCTAGACCAAAACAAATAGCCAATAATTCTTCATATTAAGTAGCTTAGGTTCAAACAACTTAATTATTATTCATATCTTAAAAACTTAGCAATTGTTTGAAAAAACAATATAAGTTTACATTTTTTTAATATTTATTTTTTGAGAGAGAGAGAGAGTGCACACAAGTGGGGGAGAGAGAGAGAGAGAGAGAGAGAGAATGCCAAGCAGGTTCTGTGATGTCGGTGCAGAGCCTGATGCGGGGGCTCAAACCCGCTAACCGTGAGATCCCAACTTGAGCCAAAATCAAGAGTCGGACACTTAACCAACTCAGGCAGCCATGTGCCCCAAAACAATATAAGTTTAAAAATGTTTTATTTTAGAGGTGCCCGGGTGGCTCAGGCTTCAGTTAAGTGTCCGGCTTCAGTTCAGATCATGATCTCATGGTTCCTGGGTTCCAGCCCCACATCAGACTCTGTGCTGACAGTACAGAGCCTGCTTGGGATTCCCTCTCTTCCTCTCTCTCTGCTCCTCTCCTACTCATGTTTGCTTGCTCTCTCTGTCTCTCTCTCTCTCTCTCCAAATAAATAAATAAACTTTAAAAAATGTTTTATTTTATTTTTAAATAACCACAATTACTTGCCAAGGGGATGTGTGCCTACTGGGCACTGAACAACTTTTCAATCTTTAGAATCAGATTGGAAATGCCACACTGATTTTTGTGCAGTGTTTTCTTTTAAGTCAGCAAGAGCTAGAAAATCAGCTTCACAATACATCGAGGAACGGAGAGGAATGTAGCACCATCTGATAATGTAACTGTGCACCACCTTGAGCTAGTAGTTCACACAGTGTCCAACAGGTGTCGCCATGTTTCCCTCACGACAAAAATATTTCATGCGGCCACAGGGCACATGGTTGGAACTGCCACCTCAAGTTTGTTGCAAGGCTCTATTTTTCTAGTTTGTTCAAAAGCAGGTCTCCAAGAATAATAGGACAATGAGGGCAGTGTGAGTGGGGCGAAGGAACAGAGTCATGAGACACTAAAGCTGGATGGATTCATTTCTTTCTCCAAGCAGATAACCGTACATGCACATAGTGGCTCCAATTTGTGTCATCTTACTTTTTCGGCAAGAAAACTCTGGTGGGCCTTAGAACATTCCATAATCCATTCACTCCCACCTCTCCTTGCTATTTCATACCTTTACTTCTCTCCTCAAACCTCTAATACCTCCTACTCCATCCTCACAAGCAGGTGACCTTGCTTCATACTTCACTGAGAAGAGAAGAGAGACCTTTCACTGACTCTCTTCCCATCTGTACCTGCCATGGATGGACGGTCCTCGCTGCCATTTCAAGCCAGTGCCTCTGCACATTAGATCCCAGTCCTCATCTACTCAAGGAATCATTTTAACATTCTCCCCTCTCTGTACTACATCATCACTTTTTCTCTCTCTACTGGATCATTCCCAATAGCATATATGCTATTATTTCTTCATCAAAAAAAAAATACTAACAGATAAAAGTCCCCAAGTTATCCTTTAACCTCTCTTCTGCTGCCAGCTACTTCCCCATCTAGTTTTTTCTCCTTGTAAGAAAAATCCTCAAAGAATTCTTCACTCACTTTCCCATTCCTCTTTTCCATTGTCTTATAAATCCACACCAATCCTTTTCCCCACCACCCCCAACACCTAAACTTTTCTTACAAAAGCCACGAGTAACCTCTACACAGTGAAATGTAATATTTTAAATCTAAATCAAAAAGCATCTTCAATTAGCAATATCTGACCCAGGTGAGCTCTCCCTGTTTCTTCAAGCAGTTTTCTTCTCTTGGCTTCCATGATACCACAGACTTTTGGTTTTCTCCTTGCCTCACTGGCTTCTACTTCTCAGTTGCATCTGCTGGTTCTTCCTCATTTCCCTGATCTCTTAACGTACTTGGTTTCCTTCCCATTCCCACCATGTCTTGGAAGAACATCTATATGTTTGATTACTCCAAACTTACATCACCAACTCAAATATCTCTCCTAAACTCTAGGCGTAGATCTCTAATTGCCCTCTCAGTTTCTCCACTTGTTTGAGTAGTAGATGTTTCAAACTCAATATAACCAAAACCGAAGTACTGATCTTCATGCACAAACTTGTTCTGTCCATAGCCTTCCCCATCTCAGTTGATGTCACTCTATTCTTCTAGTCGTTCAGATAAAAACCTAGGGTTCATGTCTCTGGTTCCAGATAAGATGCTATAACACCTGCCACCCCGTTTCTTCCTTTGGCTGTAGATAAAAACTCTGGGCAAAACATATAAAATAAATATGAGAAGGCTCTGAAAGGTAGACAGAATAATGCAAATTAGCCAAGGACTTCAGGACATAAAAAAGGGGGGGGAGGTGAGTTCCCTGTTTTATATTTCTGCTTATGTATCCTCTTCTGGGGACTAGAGAATGTCAGAACCCAGAAACAAGGAGCAGACAAAATAAAGACCTTAAGAAGAGACTTCTTCCTGTAAACAAAGGACCAGGAGAGGGGAAGCTGAGCAGGACAGAACCCTTTGGATAGTACCCATCCTACTCCTCACAAATACCACAAAAACCCTATACCCACTCCACTCTCTGTGGAGTACGATGGTCAGCACTGGTGCTGTGAGCCCCGGACTTCCTTCCTGTCCTCTGGTAATGGGGTGTCACACCTTCCCCTTCCTACCAGTTAGGGGTAAGTTTTCCATGGAGACTGGGTGGCATCTTGGCTTTCATGGCACCTTGCAATAATGAGGTGGTGCTTCTCTCAAGCAGAAAGTGGGGAAATGATTACTTAGAGAAAGGAGCAAGAGAAAAGAATTCCTTACCTTTGCATATGAAGTACTGGGGAGACTCTCAAGCAACCTAGGCATGAAACAGACCAGAATCAAACAGCAAAGGTTTTAGAAGTGAATTACAGTGTGAAATGCTAACTAGGATGCAGATTGGCCTCTAAATAGCACAAAAATGGGGCAGACCAGTATAATGCAGCAAAAGCTTTGAAGACTAAGTTGACATTTCCACAAAAATGTAAGGGGGGGGGGAAGCAAAAATGGGCCAGGATGTATGTTCTAAAGCCAAATAGGGTAACTACCTGCCAACATAGAAGAGTTAAAGAACTGGGTTCTCACAATATCCAAAAAGTCCAGAGCACAATCAAATACTATTCACCACATCAAGAACCAGAAACATCTCATCTCAGTGAAAAAAGAATCTGCCCAAGACTTTAAAGTATTCATCCCCAAAATGCTTCAATAAGCAATTAGAAACAAATGGAAAAAATGAAGTCTCAGAAAAGAAATAGAAGATATAAAGAGCCAATTGAAATTTTCTAAGCTGGAAAATTAAATGAAATTAGCAAATGCATTGAATGCCCTCAATAGCAGAATGGAAATGATATACAGAACAATCAGTGAACTTGAAGGTAGGTCAGAAATCTGAGAATTCCCAAAGGAATTCATGCCAAGATACATCACCATAAAAATTTTGAAAACGAAAGACAAAAACATTGAAAGCATTCAATTCAGAGAGAGATGAAACATTTCCTTTGGGGAAGAACAATTAGAATAGCAGTGTATTTCTCATCAGAAACCGTAGAGCCTGAAGGTAATGGCACCACATTGCCTAAGAAGTGAAGAAAAAAAGAGCTTTTAATAGAGAAGTCTATATTTAACAATGTTTTTTTTAGAAATGAAGGTGAAATACATTCTCAGGTAAAGGAAAATGAAAATAATTTGTCACCAGTAAACCTTCCCTAAAATAATTGCCAAAGGAAATTCTCCAAACAGAAAGGAAATGATAACAGAAGAGAACTTGGAACATTGGAATGAACAAAGAACAACAGAAGAGATGAGTATATGAGAAATCTAAGAGACTAGCCTTTGATGGTTGAAAGCAAGATGTGATTCTTACAAGTGGATTTTAAAAGGGGGATTTGTAAAGGGACCTAAATGGCAAGCATTCTATATTCCACTGTTAACTACTATTTAAATATGTTTGTGAAGTTCCAGGAAGACTCCCGAATGACCAATGCATGAAACCAACCAGCATGAACACCAAAAATGTTTTAGAAGTGAACTATGATGTTGCAAACACCCAGAATCAGATCCTGAAGTCTGTGTGTGTGTGTGTTTAAAAATTATATATACAATGGTATATTTTTAAATTATATATGTGTCTATGCATACACAAACACACACATATATGATATATTCAAAGTCATCTTCAGAGAAATCAAAATTGATTACCAAATATCTTGCAGGCAATTCCCCAGGGGAATGCAGGAAAAGGGAAACCGGAACAAAACACAGAGGGAATAAACATTTAAAAAATATAATAAAATGGTAGACTTCCATCCTAACATATTATTTCAGCCATAAAAAAGAATGAAATCTTATCATTTGTTACAACACAAATGGATCTTGAGGGCATCATGCTAAGGAAATTAAGTCCAACAGAAAAAGACATTGAATGGTCTTACTTATATGTGGAATCTTTTTTTTTTTTTCAACGTTTATTTATTTTTGGGACAGAGAGAGAGACAGAGCATGAACGGGGGAGGGGCAGAGAGAGAGGGAGACACAGAATCGGAAACAGGCTCCAGGCTCTGAGCCATCAGCCCAGAGCCTGACGCGGGGCTCGAACTCACGGACCGCGAGATCGTGACCTGGCTGAAGTCGGACGCTTAACCGACTGCGCCACCCAGGCGCCCCATGTGGAATCTTTTTTTAAAGTGTTTTCATTTATTTTGAGAAAGACAGAGAGCGAGTGGGTGGGCGGTGGGGAGAAGAGAGAGAGAGAGGCGGGGGGGGGGGGGTGGAGAGACCCCCAAGCAGGCTCTGAGCCTCATGCGGGGCTTGAACTCATGAGATCATGACCTGACCTGAAACCAAGGGTCAGATGCTTAACCGACTGAGCCACCCAGGTGCCCCTATATGTAGAATCTAAAAACAAACCCCCATCCCCCACAAAAGGAGCTCATATTGGTGGTCATCTGAGGCATGAGGTGGACATGGGCAACATGGGAGGAGGGAGTCAAATGAAATCCCACAGGGGGAGGGAGATGCCAGGACATGAACTGTGTTCTGCAACACCCAGTAATTCCTCTATGCGATTTGCCATGCCATTTCTTCTAGAATTCACTACCACCAAAGGTACATCCCTATATTTTCCCCAATTTCATTTTAAGATGTGTATAAATTTCATAGTTAAGATATTTGCTGGTTTTCTTAAAACACTATCAAATATCTATTCCCAATCCCTCCTGCACAACATATAAACAATTCCATGGCTTTTCTAGCAACTCAGATACGCTCCCAAAACACCCAGAAAAGCATAACACCACATCTCAGCCGGTTCATTAGTAGATTTAGAACAAGCACATCATCATAGGATTACAAGGATTATTACAAAATAAGCCATATCACCTCTCCCTGCTGACAAAAATAGACTGGAACTCTGGAAAGGAAAGCTTGCCCTTCGTCCAAGAGTCTCAACTGATTGTGAACTAACGCATGGTGCATTTACCGGGCCTCAGCATTCCTCTGTGTTCATTCTAAGGTAACATGTCATGAATTCTTCAAAACTCAGCTGTTGCTGGCATATCGCTTTCCAAAGGGAGTAAATAAGTTGCAACATACATTCTAAACACCAAATAATACTGCCCTGATGGACAAAGCAAAGCCATGGACCATATCGTGAGTGGCCATTTCATTAGGGAAGTTCTGTTCGCACACAAGCCAGGGAGAGCTCAGCAGCCAACACTTACGAAGCACCAGGGACACTTGATACACATCGGATCATGTACTTTTCACACAGACCTCGTAGTACGACTCTTCCCATTGTACAGATGTGGAAACTGAGGCCCAAAGTATCAATAACGTGCCCAAAGTTACCAAGGAAGGGACAGAGAATATACAATTCACAACATTTTTAAAGATCAGGTTTGAGATTTCAAAGGTGGCTACTTCAGGCTGGGGAGGCATTCATTTGCGTCTGGTTAGAAAAGTTCGGGGAGCTCTGGCCTTCTCTCTGCCTCTCCCTGAACCCCATCCCCCGACCTCTACACTCGTGTTTTTCCAAAGCTGCTGTTCCTCCCAGGCCAGCTGGAGCGAACAGGAAAGTGGAGAAGCATGGAGTTGACAGCCAGGAGATGTGGGGTTGGGCCCAGTTCTGTTACTATCTGCAGAACCCCCATGGGCTTTCCTTTATAAAATAAGCCAGATTTGTGATCTTCCCTGTCTCTGTCCAAGAGCCCTCTCCAACCCAAAAAAAAGATACTTGACTTTTTAGTTAGGATAATGTCAGCTGTCTCCTTTCGGTCTAATATTCCATGATTTGCCGTGAATTCTCACGAAGCTTTGCTTGGCAGCTCATACCAGCCCAAGTGATTTCTCTCTTCTCTGAATGCAGGGCTCATCATTTGCCAGATAGAGTGCTGTCCTGACATTATTCTTGCCCCAGGACCTGAGAAGAATTCAGAAGGAGACCCAAATACCATTTGTCTAAATATATAAAAGTTATAAATCAAACTAACAAGCTGTTATAAAAAATATGTTCTATCCTTCTGCTGTGACAAATAAATCTTCATAATACCCTGGAAGCCCCGGCTCAAATTTAGAATTCTCAGACTTCTTAGAGATCTGCTCTGGAAAGTGACAGTGCAGGGAGGGTGACGCTTGGTCTAGGACGCTGGCCCCCAGCCCACCCCCCTTCCTTCTCAACCTGGCTCCATGCCCACAAAGAGCATCATGCTTGTGGGTGTGGACACATCAACACACATATACAAGCTTCATCAACCATTCCCAACACACACACACACACACACACACACACACACACACACAGACCTGTCCCTTGCCCCACCACTGAGTCCTGCCTTCTGTGATCATTCCCTGTGGAACAGACTTGGAAAAAAACATGTTCAGGCCCCAGGAGTTGGCTCAGGTCTGTTTGGACGAGATATTATACAGTCCCAGGAACCCAGAGCACAGTCCAGAAGGAAGTGGGTGGGCATGACCCTTACTCCCCACCCTCCTCCTCCTCCCAGTACACACACTGGGCACTCCCTGCCTGGAAGGTGGGCTCTGCATGGAACAAAGTTGGGGGCTCTAAGACCTGGATGCAGAGCACGGGACCCTCCCATGGGCATCTAAGGGTGGTACTAACTTTGTGACATTGCTTTTATCTGTTCTTTTATCTCCCTTATTGTCTTCTTGTTAGATAAGATTTTCAGACAGCTTTGCTTCCTGTGGGTCCCAGACTTTTCCTATCATTTAGGTAAGGTAATTGGATCTCTTACTTCCAGCCTATTGACAGGGTTTTCTTTGCACAATACTTTTTCTGTTCTGAGAGTCTTTATTGGGCATTTATGCAGAATTCTAGAAATCTAAGCAATCAACCATTTGGAGTTAACCACATAGCTCTAGAGTCCTGGCTCAAAAGCATTTCTTCTACACTTCATGTTTCTCCATCTTAAAGTCAGGTTTTTTTTTTTAATGTTTATTTATTTTTGAGAGAGAGAGACAGACAGAGCATGAGCAGGGGAGGGGCAGAGAGAGAGGGAGACACAGAATCAGAAGCAGCCTCCAGGCTCCAAGCTGTCAGCACAGAGCCCGACGTGGGGCTCGAACTCATGGACTGTGAGACCGTGACTGAGCCGAAGTCAGACGCTCAACCGCAGAGCCACCCAGGTGCCCCATAAAGTCAATTTTCTAATTTATTTGTCATTTATGGTAACTAGCTTTCTCTAGTATATTCATCACATGGACTATGACTGTCATGGCCTCGAAACCATGCGTGTCCCCATATGTGTTTCTGTTGCCACCTGGTTAAATGCTACTTTGGCTGGATATGGATTCTTGGGTTGCAACCTTTTTTTAGCCGCAATTCATAAGCACTATCTGTTTCCTAGCCTGAAGTGATGACAGAGGAGACATTCAGTACTATTCTAAGTCTTTTTCTTCAGTAGGTTTATTTTTTAGTTTGGAAGCTTTTCAGTTTTGTCGTTAGCCTTGGAGTTCAGAGATTTTCCAGGATATGGCTGTGTCTAGGTCCTCGGTCTTCTCTGGAGTAGCACGGCCCTCTCAATTCACAATCTGGGTCTCTCTCTCATTTAAGGGTATCAATGTATAGTCTATTTTTTTTAAATTTTGTAATGTTAATTTATTTTTGAGACAGACAGAGACAGAGTATGAGTGGTGGTGGGGGGGTGGGTGTGGCAGAGAGAGAGGGAGACACAGAATCCAAAGCAGGATCCAGGCCCTGTGCTGTCAGCACAGAGCCCCATGTGGGGCTCAAACTCATGGACCACGAGATCATGACCTGAGCAAAAGTCAGACACTCAACCAACTGAGTCACCCAGGAGCCCCAATGTATAGTCTATTATTGCCCTGCTATTTGTTTTTTGTCTCTTCTGGGGCACCTGTTATCTGCACAGAAGGGTTTTGAGATGTGTTCTTCCACATTTCTCATCCTTCCCTTCATGCTTTATATTTGTTTTTGAGATTATCTTCCACTTGATCTCCTGGGCCACAAATTTGTGTCTTAGCAATGAATAACCTCTCCTTCAATGCATCCATTGATATATTTTTTTTTGTAAAGGAATGGTTATTTTTATTTGGACTTTATAACATTTTAATTAAAGGATCACACATAAACATGCACAGATTATAAGTGTCCGACTGAAACATTTTTGCAAGAACACTCTCATTTAACCATCATCCAAAACAAGATATAGGAAGCTGCCAGCACCTCATCGAGATATAGAAAGGGGTCTTCATGACCCCTTCCAGAAATTACCACCCCTACATAGAATCAGTCTTCTGACTTTCATCACTATAGATTTGTTTTGGCTTCTTTTGAACTTTATACAAATGGAGTCATAGAATATGTACTTTTTTAAAAAAAGCAATCTCTACACACAACGTGGGACTTGAACTCACTACTCCAAGAGCAAGAGCTGTGTGGTCTACCTACTGAGCCAGCCAGGACCCCCATAGAATATGTACTTTTTGTGGGAGGCTTCTCTTGTTCAACATGTTGTTGTGACCTTCATCCATTTAGAACTGGGTGGTTTACTCTCATTGTTGTATAATATTCCATTGTCTGAAGGCACCCCAATTTATTTATCCATTCTACTACTGATAGACAAACAGGTTGTTTGCATTTGTTGGCTATTTCACTCCTGTGAAATATGCTGTTATATGCATTTGTGGAGGGGTACATATTTGTGCACGTCTGTAGCGCATACTCAGGAATGGAGTTGTGGGCGCAAAGGGTACACGTAGGCTCAGCTTCCCTAGATACTGCTAAGCGATTGTTCAAAGTAGTTGTACCAGTTCATCCTCCCACAACAGTTATGAGAAATCCAGTTGCTTCACAGCACTGCTAGCCTTTATATGATCATGTTTGTCCCATTTTACCCTCCCGATGGTTTATGTGAGATATTATGACTTTAACTTGCATTTCCACAATTGTTGTTTGCTTAATAAACTGGTATCCAGTAAACTTACTAAATTCAGTTATTAATTCTAATACTCTGCCTGTAAATTCTTTTGTTCCCCGCCCCCCACATACACAACCATATCTGTAAATAATGGTAGTTTTATTTCCTCCTTTCAACGCTATATATTTTTTATTTATTCTTGCTAGAACTCCTAGTGCAATGATGATAGGAGTGGTGATAGCTGGTCTCATTGCCTCATTTTCAATAGCAGAAGGAAAGCCTTCAGTATTTTACTGGGAAGTGTGATGGGTGCTGGAGGCTTTTTGTAGACTCTTTCATTGGGATGAAGAAGCGTCATTCTATTCCTAGTTTCTGATAGTGTGTTTAAATCACGAACAGGTGTTACGTGTTATCAAATGTGCTTTTCTACATCTATGAGATGATCATACAACTTTTCTCCTCCCCACCCCCGCTCCGTTACTGTAATTTTGAGTATTAAACCACCCTTACATTCCTGGAATAAAACCCATTCGACATAATGTACGCTCTTGTCATGCATACCTTGATATGTTATCATTTCTTTTCCTTCAATACACTACTGATTTTTTTAAATTTGAAAACAGCATTTTTTTGGTTTTGTTTCTTAGTTCCGCCGTGAATCTGTATGCTATATTCGAATCTCTCTGAATGTTCTTTTTATGCACTTGTGTCAGCATTACCATCTGTGCCCTTTTAGAAATAGCTCTCTGTCACTAGGCGCTGCGGGCTCAGTGTGTTCTGCTGGTTCTTCCCATCTTCGGCTGCTGCACCCATAGCATTTTCTTTTGCTCCCCTGTGGCTCTGGTCATCCCTGGGGACTCCGATCCAGCGCCCGATGTGCCCTGAGCAACAGTTCTGTACATAGTGGGAAGTGGAGTAGCTTCGTCCCCGGTGGCAACTTGGCCATTCCCTGCTGAGATGGAGAAGTCTATTGTCTCCTACTCTTCTCAGCTACAAGGCCAAGGCTCTCCAGCCTGGGAATTTGGGAGGGTTCAGCCCAGCTCTGCTCTTCCTCTGCAGGTCCCCAGCGGCAGAAGCATGAGCAGGTAATCCTATGAAAAGTCATCTTCCCCTCTCAGATCTGTAGATCTGCACCAGCCACGCTTTTTCCATGAGCCCGTTTATCTAGACCATCTCGCACTCTCCCTGCTAGTCCTCAGGCTCTCTTGTAGACCAGTGAGGGGGGAAGCTAGCAAGGTCCCTCCCCCTCTGCACCCTGGCAGGTCCCAAGTCCTCTTCAGCATATCAAGGCAAACCATGGAGTCTGGATGCCCAGCAGCTACTTTGCTCAAGAGACGTAGTTGGTGGGGCACCTGGGTGGCTCAGTAAGTTAAGCGTCAGACTCTCGGTTTTGGCTCAGGTCGTGATCTCACAGTTCGTGAGTTCAAGTCCCTCATCAGGCTCCGTGCTGTCAGTGCAGAGTGGGATTCTCTCTCTCTTCCTCTCTTGCTGGTCCTCCCCCACTTCTCTCTCTCTCTCTCTCTCTCTTTCTCTGTCAAAATAAGTGGACTTAAAAAAAAAGAAGTGGTTGGAAGAGGAAGGTGGCAGGGCTGCATGTAGGTCGCCACCTTCCCAGAAAGCCCCCTACCAGCACTTTTTTATTTTTTATTTTTTTATTTATTTATTTTTTTTTTAAATTTTTTTTTTCAACATTTATTTATTTTTGGGACAGAGAGAGACAGAGCATGAACGGGGGAGGGGCAGAGAGAGAGGGAGACACAGAATCAGAAACAGGCTCCAGGCTCTGAGCCATCAGCCCAGAGCCCGACGCGGGGCTCGAACTCACGGACCGCGAGATCGTGACCTGGCTGAAGTCGGACGCTTAACCGACTGCGCCACCCAGGCGCCCCTACCAGCACTTTTTTAATGAACCTACTAGATCTTGAAGGATTTGCATGAATCACTCCCCCAAATACCGTTCTCTATTCATGTACCATAAACAATATATGGTAGTGTTTTCTTTCACACCCTCGCAATTATCACATACCCATCAAATCTCTTAAAATTTTTCCATATTAAAAAAAATTTTTAAACGTTAAAAAAAATATTTATTTTTGAGAGAGAATGAGGGGGGTGGGGCGGCACAGAGAGAGAGGGAGACAGTTTCCGAAGCAGGCTCTGAGCTGCCAGCAGAGAGACCATGTGGGGCTTGAACACACAAACCGCGAGATCATGACCTGAGCTGAAGTCAGACACTCAACCGACTGAGCCACTCAGGCACCCCTTAAATTTTTTCTATCTAATGAATGTTAAATGGTATCTCATTGTTGTTCCTTAAATAGCTTTACTGAGGTATAGTTGAAGACACTAAACTACATAATCTTAAAGTGTAACATTTTCTAAGTTTGACCTATTTATGCACCACAGGCCATCCTCACAAACAAGGTAATGAATATATGCGTCACTACCTAAGTTCCCTTGTGCTCCCATCTAGAACCCCACCGTGCCCTCCTCAGCCACCCGCCCCCATTCTCTGCAGGGAACCAGTGATCTGCTCCCTGGCACTATAGATTAGTCTGGGTTTTGTAGAATTTTATGTAAATGGCATAATTATTCATCCATGATGTGGCAGGTATCAATCACTCACTCCTGCTTATTGCTAAGCTGTACTCTGTTGTATGGATATACCATAATTTGTTTATCCATACCTATTTCTGGGTACAAAGTTATGTTCATTTTTTGGTTACCATGAATAAAATTGAGCATTCATGTAAAAATCTTTGTATTGACATATTTTTTTTTTAATTTCACTTATAGAAACACCTGAGAGAATGGCTGGGTCTTACGTCAGCCCTATTTTAACTTTTTAAGAAACTACCAAATTATTCTCTGAAGTAATTGTACCCTTTACATTCACACCAGCAATGTATGAGAATTCCAGTTCTCCCACAGCCTCAGCAACACTTGGTAGTATCAATCTTTTCTATTTCAGCTGTTATAATACATGCTTAGTGGTATTCCTTGGTTTGAGTTTATAGTTAATTAGTGACCAATGATTTTGAGCAAATTCTCATGTGCTTATTTGCTATCAGTATATCTTCTTTGGTAAACTGTATTCAAATCTTTTGTGCACTTTTTACTTTGTTTTCTTATTGAGTTTCGAGAGTTGCATTTTTTAGAATATTTTATAGGAGTGGATATAAGTCTTTTATCAGATGTTTGCTTTGCTCATATGTTCTTTCATCCAAGGCTTGTATTTAATTATTTTACAGTGTCTTACAAAGAAGTGAATACCACTAGTCCCACCACTTAGAATTTTAACTTAACCTTTTATCATAATTGTTCCCAGGTTTTATTCAAGATAGAAATACAACTAAAGGTCTTTTTCTTAAAAAAAAAAAAAGTTTATTTATGTATTTTAGAGAGAGAGAAAGAGAGAGAGAGAGAATCCCAAGCAGCCTCCTCTGCACTGTCAACACAGAGCCCAATGAGGGGCTCGAACCCGCAAACTGTGAGATCATGACCTGAGCCAAAATCAAGGGTCTAGCGCTTAATCGACTGAGCCACCCAGGAGCCCCAGTTAAGGTCTCTTTGCACAGATATAGTATGGCAGTCTCGGGCTTTCTGCCTCTGAGCTCCAAATCAGTCCTTTCTTGAGTGCTGTGAAAATATATGTGGGTCCTTTATAAATCTTTCCTTCTGCAGCTGGAACGGTACTGAGCTTTGTCAGTAGAGAAGGCAGGAGGAAAGAGTTGTGCCTCCGAGTTCGGACGTGCCCAGCAGCTGTGTGCACCTCCCTGGGGCCCAGCCTGCCGCTTCCCCAGGGCTCTGCATACAGTGCACACACTGGAGCTCACAGCGAACACTCAGGTGGTTTCGTAGCTCCGCCCTTCCCTGCAAACAGCTTTCTGTGGCACTGCCCGGGGCAGATGTCCAACAATATGCCCAGCACAACAACACCGGGGCCACTTTCCTGCCATCTAGCCACAGCCACCTGTGTCTTCTCATGAAAAGCTCGACCTCAGTGCCATCGGTGCGTGTGGGCGAGCAGCGTGGGAGGGAGTTTTATCTCAGCCCTCGGTGTCTGGGCAGCTCCTTCCCTTTGCCATTTCTACGTTGTTCAGAGTCGTCTTCTTCCTAGCCAATGCCTATTGTCCCACTCCCCTGTTACAGTTCTTAATTCCGTACGTTTAGCTTCCCTGTTAAAGTGCTATGTGGTTTCTTTCTCTTTATTGCACCCAAGCCCAACTAGGTACCAGCAAATGTCCTTTTCAACAAGAATCTTAAATTTTTCTTTTTCTTTTCTGTTTCTAATATTTATTTATTTTTGACAGAGAGAGAGCATGAGCAGGGGAGGGGCAGAGAGAGAGAGAGAGAGAGAGAGACACAGAACTCGAAGCGGGTTCCAGACTCTACGCTGTCAGCACAAAGCCCAACACGGGGCTCAAACTCACAAACTGTGAGAACATGACCTGAGCTGAAGTCGGACGCTCAACCGACTGAGCCACCCAGAAGCCCCTGTATTTTTCTAATAAGGTATCAAGTTAATTAATATTGCTGGTGTAGCTGCTTTTACATCTGGATATCTGGTAGGAATTTATATGTTCTATGCTTGTATTTCCAATCCCGTCGGTGCCAAGGGGGATGATTCTGACCAGGAAGAGCTGACGTGGAGAAGTGACGGTACTCTTGGGGACTCGGCCTCCCAACTCCTCTGAGTTGTGTGTCACTGTGGCCAATGGTGATGCCCAATGGGCAAAGGGACACAGTCCCACTTCAATGCCCAACCTAGTGGTGTTGGACTTGTGGTTTCCCTGGTGTGACCACCAAGCACACCCCCTTTGAAAACCACTGATGACTTGCTCTGGGGCTCTGACTGAAGCTGCTCACCCGACTCATGGAGACCTTATGGCTCTCCAGCCTGAAATTCCCATCAGGGCGTGTGTAAACTCAGACTCTGTGACTAACAGGGTGGGAAAGACCCAACAAGCCTTGCTCGAGCAGCGGCATCCAGCCACCCTGGCTCCAGCAGCATCTTAACCTTGTCTTGATGGCTGCCAGCCCTCCGAGGGAAATGTTATCCCCCACTTCTGGAAGCAGGCCTCTGGCTCCATAGGGCTCTCAACTCACAAAGGGGCACAATTGTGGAACAGGCAACATATTCCTTCAATTCATTTAATGAATGAATATATGGGGGAGAGAGAGAGAGACCCAGCTCACTGGATATCTCTGGAAGTGCCAGGGTACCAGTTTCTTCCTCTGGAAATTGGCAGTTAAAAGGAAAGAATTGGGGCACCTGGGTAGCTCAGCTGGTTAAGCGCCTAACTCTTGATCTTAGCTCAGGTCTTGATCTCACAGTTCCTGGGATCAAGCCCCACATCAGGCTGTGTGCTGACAGTGCAGAGCCTGCTTGAGGTTCCCCCTCACTCCCCCTCTCTCTGCCTCTCTCCCCTCCACAAGATGAATAAATAAACTTTAAAAAAAAAGAAGGAAAAGAATTAAGCACTCATTTTGCCTTTTAGGATAATCCCTAGTTGAAGAGAGAAAGTTCTTATTTACAGAGGAGTTCCAGCTAATAATTATGTAAGGAATGACAGAAGGAGAAAAACATCACTTTGTCACCCCTAACGAAATAATTGAGTCATGCAACAATCATCAAAGGATAATAACACTTGACCAATAGTTGGTGGAAAGATATAATGGAGGGATCAGGCTGTCACCACCCAAACTCTTTGATCAATCTTAGCATCACTAAAAATAGAAACCAGGTGCCTCCTGATGTAATTCAATATGAAGAACACAGCACCAACTGTAACATATTCTTCTTGGAAAAAAAAAAAAAAAGTTAAACCTGAATCTAGTCAAGTCTCTAGGGTGAGCTAGAAGAAATACAGGGGATAGATAATAAAGTTAAGTAAAATCACAAGGAAGCAGAGAAACAAATCAGAATGTGGGACATTCTATGGGACGACTGATCGAGCTTATTGAACAAGCCAGTGGCAGGACAAAGCGTGGAGAGGAACTCTGTTTGATTAAAAGAGACTTAAGAAAGCACAACAACCAAGCGTAATGAGTGGACCTTGATTCAATCCTAGTTTGAATACACCATCTGTACAAATATTTTTGAGACAACCGGGAGAAACTGACCATGGTCTGATTAGATGATGATTCTGAAGAATTATTGCTAATTCTGTCAAATGTGATAAATGACATTATGGTTAAGGAAAGTAAGGTTCTTATATTTATATGTTTGTTTGTTTGTTTGTTTGTTTGTTTATTTATTTAATCCAAGTTAGCATATAGTGCAACAATGACTTCAAGAGTAGATTCCTTAATGCTCCTTACCTGTTTAGCCCACCCCTCTCCCCACACCCCCTCCAGCAACTCTGTTTGTTTTCTATATTTAAGAGTCTCTTATATTTTGTCTCCCTCCCTGTTTTTATATTATTTTTGCTTCCCTGCCTTTATGTTCATCTGTTTTGTATCTTAAATTTCTCATATGAATGAAGTCATATGATTTTTGTCTTTCTCTGACTAATTTCACTTAGCATAATACCCTCCAGTTCCATCCATATAGTTGCAAGTGGCAAGATTTCATTCTTTTTGATGGCCGAGTAACACTCCATTATATATATATATATATATATATATATATATATATATATATACCACATCTTCTTTATCCATTCATCCATTAATGGACATTTGGGCTCTTTCCATACTTTGGCTATTGTTGATAGTGCTGCTATAAACATGGGGTGCATGTGTCCCTTCGAAACAGCACACCTGTATCCTGTGGATAAATGCCTAATAGTGCAATTGCTGGGTTGTAGGGTAGTTCTCTTTTTAATTTTTTGAGGTACCTTCATACTGTTTTCCAGAGTGGCTGCACCAGTTTGCATTCCCGTCAGCAGTGCAAAAGAGATCCTCTTTCTCCGCATCCTTGCCAACATCTGTTGTTGCCTGAGTTGTTAATGTTAGCCATTCTGACAGGTGTGAGGTGGTATCTCATTGTAGTTTTAATTTGTATTTCCCTGATGATGAGTGATGTGGAGCATTTTTTCATGTGTCCATTGGCCATCTGGATGTCTTCTTTGGAGAAGTGTCTATTCATGTCTTTTGCCCATTTCTTCACTGGATTATTTGTTTTTCAGGTGTTGAGTTTGATAAGTTCTCTATAGATTTTGGATCCTAACCCTTTGTCTGATATGTCATTTGCAAGTATCTTCTCCCATTCCATTGGTTGCCTTTTAGTTTTGCTGATTGTTTCCTTCGCTGTGCAGAAGATTTTATCTTGATGAGGTCCCATTAGTTCATTTTTGCTTTTGTTTCCCTTGCTTCCAGAGCCGTGTTGAGTATGAAGTTGCTGCGGTTGAGGTCAAAGAGGTTTTTGCCTGCTTTCTCCTGGAGGATTTTGATGGCTTCCTGTCTTATGCTTAGGTCTTTCATCCACTTTGAGTTTATTTTTGTGTATGGTATAAGAAAGTGGTCCAGGTTCATTCTTCATGTTGCTGTCAGTTTTCCCAGCACCATTTGTTGAAGAGACTGTCTCTATTCCATTGGATATCCTTTCCTGCTTTGTCAAAGATTATTTGGCCATACGTTTGTGGGTCCATTTCTGGGTTCTCCATTCTGTCCCATTGATCTGAGTGTCTGTTTTTGTACCAGTACCATACTGTCTTGATGATTATAGCTTTGTAATACATCTGGAGGTCTGGGATTCTGTTGCCTCCACCTTTGGTTTTCTTTTTCAGGATTACTTTGGCTATTCGGGGTCTTTTCTGGCTCCATACAAATTTTAGGATTGTTTGTTCCAGCTCTGTGAAGAATGCTGGTGTTATTTTGATAGGGATTGCAAGGAAGGTAAGGTTCATATATATTCTGATATATCTGGGAGGGAAATGACACAATGTCTAGGATTTTCTTGAAAATAACAAAGAAAAAGAAAATAGAAATGAAACGGTGAAACAGATGTGGGAAAATCTTGATAACTTGAATCTGGAGGAACAGTATATAGGGATTCATTGCACTAGTCTCTGCAATTTTGTGCATATTTTATAATACAATGATTCAAAGCCTTTTAGGCAATCGATTAAGCAATATAACAGAATAGAAATTAGAAACTTTGAAAATGAATAACAAGGGAACCAGATATCAAAATTGGGGGGGAGGTGTGGAAAAAATCTTCACAGGAAAACTTGTAGCCTTAAATGTTTATATCAGGAAAAAAATAAAGAGTGAGAAAAATAAATAAGCATTTCAATTAAAAACTTAGGAAAAGGCATTCTTCTGCATCTCACCCAGATGGAGTAATGGGAGCTGGACTTACCCTTCTGCCTGAAACAACAGACACTGGACAGCATACAGGACAGAGCAACTCCCCAAATACTGAGCATCAGGCCACAAGAGAAGTAATCCCGGATAGACAGCAAACAAAGAGGTGCTCAGTATGCTTAGCCCAGCTCACTTCCCGCATCAAACTGCCAGGCCGTAGGGAAGAGAGGGGAAACCAGGTGGAACACTACCTGCGCGCCTCACCGATCTCCATGAGGTGAAGAGATGGGAGTCACCAGAGGAGACAAGGCAGCTAAAGCTCAAAGAACAGAGTCACAGAGAGAAGAGAGAGCTGCATGGAGCTGGCAGGGGACAAATAGACAAAGGGCCCACATCCATCCTCACAGAGCAAGTAAAGAGGGGTGAATTTGGAGCCGAGGGGCAGAAAGTCCATGATCTGCACAAGGTATCTGTTGAAAGGGACCTTTATTTGCATCTCTCTCTTGAACAGTGACTAGAAACAAATAGGATAAAAGGTAAAGTTAAAACTCTAAGTGGTGCGACTTTGGGTGTGTGTTATTTCAGCTTTGTAACTTTCTGTATATTTCAAGTGAAGCAAAGAAGTCTTTGAAAAAGGGATTGATCTATTAAGCTTGAAAAAAGCTGAGCTGGTAGTTCAATCCCCCTACATCTAAAGAAACTGATCTCCATCAACTTTTTACATTTGTATGACCTGATATCTGTTGGAGAAGTAAGATGTTGTTCCCATGGTTCGCTCACCGATCATTTATTCATTAAACATTTAATGAACATCTCCATTCCTGTAACCGTACCAGGTACAGGCTCTCTACCCTGAAGTTCCTCACAGCCCAGTCTTTGTACAAGATGCAAACCTCAGACAGTTAAACTGGACCATAAGGGAAGAGAATGTAAGTGCAGTATTTGCTGGGAAGGCGTTCTAGAAGTCTTCCTGGCACAGGGACGTCTGAACTGTGCTGAAAGAGATAATATGAATTATCCAGGTAAAGAGAGGCTTGAATGATTTTTCAGAGGCAGCAGTTGTTTGAAAAAAAATAGAAAGTCTAGCTCAATTTTCACCTAGAAAATAATTAAACCAAGAGAGTGGAAAAAAATTGATCCTACATAAGAAATGTCTGGAAGAAAGAGCTAAATAAAATAATAATTTTGATGGAGTTAAGGCATTTATTAACGATCTCTGGTCCTACAGCTCTCATAATGCCAACAGAACTTTACAAAAGGTTGTATTTGGGGCACAGTCCATTTCTGGCTATCTGCGATGTTAACGGTTTGAAGTGGTTCAGGTAACTCAGCATGCATTTCAGACTAGAAGCAAAGTATTCTGGGACAGGGGACACAGATCTCTTTCATGAAATATGCACTTTATCACATTCATCTCCTCAGTGAAAGTAATATGGCATTTGGCTGTTCTCCCCTGTTTATCCTGGGTTTTTCCAAGAGATACTGCAAGGGAAGATTGCTGTTTTCCATGGATGTGTAACTGAATATTTCTGATCTTATTGTCTATTTGTTAAGTCATGCTGCAAACCTTTCCCTTGGGAGAAGGCACTGTGTTGTTGTTCCAATACCTGAAGTGATTCATATGTCTGGAACGAAAAGATGATCCCATACTGGTGCCACTGATAATGCCATCGTTATTGCTGTGCTGGGCAGAGAACCAAGCCTGTAACTAAATCAGCTGATCTTTGACACATGTGTAAAGCACTTAAGCTACCGTGCAATTCAGGGTTTCAGCTTGCACTGACTTGACGATTGAATTCTGATTTCCACTCAGGGTTTTCTATTAACATTGTGAGACGGGATTGGAAAAGATTGACTTGTGACATGCTTTCCACAAAACAGAGATGAACCCCACCCTAGTTGTGGCAGTTACAGTCCCTTAACTAATGTTAAATCTTGAGGACTTTTGTTGCCGTTTACTTTTTTAAATTAGTAATTGAATTTTTTAGGGTAGTTTTAGGTTCATAGCAGAATTGAGGGGCAAGGACATGGATTCTCACATACCCCCTGTCTCCATACATGCGCTGACTCCCCTACATCAACATCCCCATGGAGTGGTACATTTGTTACAACTAATGAACCCACATCAACACATCACTGTCACCCAAAGTCCATAGTTTATGTTAGGGTTCACTCTTGGTGTTGTACATCCTATGGGTCTCGACCAATGTACCCATCATTGTAGTATCGTACAGAATAGTCTCACTGTCCTAAAAATCCTCTGTACTCAGCCTTTTCATCTCTACCTCTCCTGCAAACCCTCAAAACCATTGATTTTTATTTTTACTGTCTCCACAGTTTTGCCTTTTCGATAATGTCATATAGTTGGAATCATACAGTAGATAGTCTTTTCCGATGGGCTTCTTTTACTTAGTAATATACATTCAAGCTTCCTCCGTGATTTTTCATGGCTTGGGTATAGTTCATTTCTTTTTGTTGCTGAACAATATTTCATTGCCTGGATGTACCGCAGTTAATTTGTCCATTCACTTACTTAGGGGCATTTTCGTTGCTTCCAAGTTTCAGCAATTATGAGTTTATGTGTAAAGCCGCACTATGCGTGTGCAGGTTTTGTGTGACATGTTTTCAGCTCCTTTGGGTAAATACCAGGGGGTACAACTGATGGATCCCGTGGTAAGAAGATGTTTTGTAAGAGACGCCAAACTGTCTTTCAAAGCGGCTGGACCATCTTGTGTCCCAAGTTCCTGCTGCTCTACGGTCTCCCCAGTGTGTGGTGTTACCACCGTCCTAGATCTGGGCCATTCTCATAGACGTGTAGTAATGTCTCGTGTGTAGCGATACCCATAGTTGTTCTACTCATCATTTCCCTGATGACAGATGGTGTGGAACATCTTTTCATATGCTCGCTTGCTATCTATAGATCTTCTTTGGTGAGGTGGCTGTTTAAGGTCTGTGGCTCATTCTTAATCAGGTTGTATTTTGGTTGTTAAGAGTTTTTTTAAAAACATTTTGAATACCAGTCCTTTATCGTGGCCTGTTTTATTTTTTGACCTATATTTGTCTTTTGCAGAGCAGATGTGTTTAATTTTAGGGAAGTCCAGCTTACCAATTATTTCCTTCATGTTTGAAATTTGTTTTTTTGACTCATTGTTTTCCATTTCACTCTGCTAAAGATTGCTGTCCCCTAAGCATCCTGCTACCTGGAAGAGGTGACTAATTGGAACTTCCCTCCTGTTCTTTCCCCTGGCATCGATGCCAATGCCTTTTCTATAGATCCCACCGAATTGCTATTAGCATTAAACAAAGTAATGTTTTTGAACAGATTTTGGAAACTGAAAGCAGCTGTACACGTCAGGTGGCATTACCAGTCTCTTGATAGCACACGCACGGTCTCTTGCACATGCAAACACTTGCATGTTAAAAAAGAGACTGATTTCTCCTTACAGTTGATGCTAGTTAATTTCAGGATACTAGTTAAAAAGAGACAAATTTCTCATTACAGTTGATGCTAGTTAATTTCAGGATACTAGTTAAAAAGAGACAAATTTCTCATTACAATGGACAGTATTCTTTGGAATCTAAGAGATAAGAAGCAGCAAACATCATTTTTAATTCCAGAAGTTGTCAACCTTCACTATCTTAGGGAGAGTGTGGGTCTATTTCAGTGCCTTTGTCTCTGCAAGCACCAAGAATTATTTTGTGATTTTGCACGATTTCCCCAATTTATGTTGATCTCGTGCTCCAGGTTTCTCTCTCCATTTACTTTGACATAACTAAATAACACTGCAGTGTACTTGGAATAATTGAAAGCAACAAAAGAAAACAGAGAGAAATGGAGTGGGAGGGGGAAAGGGGAGAGAAGGAGGAGGGGGAGAGAGGGAAAGGGGAGGAAGAGGGGAGGAGGGAGGGAGGGGAGGAGAGGGAGAGAGGAGGAGGGAGTTTTCTTGCTGCAGATGTAGTCAACAACTATAGAAAGGAAGGTATCATTATTGGCAACTGTCATAACCAGGTGGTTTGTGATATGTCACCTCTATCCCGTCATCATGGGAGTTTTGTTGAAGGTCAGAGCCAGTATTTCGGGGAAGTTGGGACAGTTTGAATCTCGTTTAAGTGACTATGAGTGTTTGGGAACTGTGGCCCCCTGTGTGTTTTTCCTTTAACAACATCTCCATTTCCAATATTTATACTCCTCATATACACGAGTATGTGTGCGTGTTCCCTGTGTCCATTCTCCCTTCGTCACACATGTCCCCTTAAGTGCATTAATGCTTTCTCTGCTTTCCAGAGTCCAAATCCACAAGTACCTGGGGTTCAAGTCCTTAGACATAATGCTCCTACCAGTCAACAAAAAGGAATAGACAAAGTGAACACATTGGGGGAAAAGATTAAACTTCTTTCTGTTTCATATGAAATACTGACGCTGAAGAAGGACAAAAGTAAAACTTACAGCACACTACAGAGACAAGGGCATTGATGACATCCAGCAGGTGATGGTCATCCATTCGAACAATATTTATGGCTCGCCTCAATAAGAAAAATTTAATGCCCTGTGACCTTACAACTCATAAGTGAAAAAAGCAACTTTTACAACAGTGCTGAAAACTCACATGGCATTGCCAGATATGGGTTGTAAAGATAAAAGAAACTTTATCGAAGTATCACTAATTACAATACACTTAAATAAACCATGACAGGAGAAAAAAAACTTCTTTAATGGCTTATCTTTCCTATAGAAATAGGATGATATAGGGTCGCCTGGGTGGCTCAGTCGGTCAAGCATTCGGCTCTTGACTTTGGCTCAGGTCATGATCCCACGGTGGTGAGGTCAAGCCCTGCATAGGGCTCCACACTGAGCATGGCTCCTGCTTAAAATTCTGTCCCTGTCTCTGCCCTTTCCCCACAAGCACGTGTGCACTCTCTCTCTGTCTTCTCAAAAAAAAAAAAAAAAAGGATTATAAATTATTATCAAATAAAGTAATCAAAAGTAGGGAGTCAGAATTTTAGGAAATAATATTTTTAAAGTGTTACAGAAAGTTAACTGATATAATGTTTAAAATACTATTAAGTAATAATTATATTGTCATAATAATTATGTTATATAGTTATACTGTTTATTTGGTAATATATTATTAATATATTATTTTAAAACTACTTTGCTTTTTTTCAGCTTTTAAAATTTTATTTTTGATGGCTTCTCATTTTAAATAAATATTAACTTTTGTATCAAATTCTGTGTTTGCAATTTTAACTTTTTTTTCTTAAAGAGGACACTCCTTATAGGTTTGTATAAACTTCAAGTTCCCCAAACCAGGATTTACTCCGCACCCAGATCTCATGTCCCATCAGCCCAAGGACATATCTTTTGTCCGTCGTATGCATCAAAACCCCAAAGCCTTTGGATTCTGGGGCCTACACCCAAATCTGATATACCCCAGGCTTGCGGTGGCATGAATTCATTCACTTACTAATGTGGCTTTAATTCCCTCTGTGATGGTATCTAGGGCCTTCCTTCCCATCAAGGTTGGGCATGCATTTTTAATGCATATTTGAAAACAGCCTTTCTTCTTGGGGCACCTGGGTGGCTTGGTCGGTTGAGTGTCCAACTTCGGCTCAGGTCATGATCTCGTGGTCCGTGAGTTCGAGCCCCGCGTCGGGCTCTGTGCTGACAGCTTAGAGCCTGGAACCTGCTTCGGATTCTGTGTCTCTCTCTCTGCTCCTCCCTCACTTGTGCTCTGTCTCTCTCAAAAAAAAAATAAACATAAAAAATATTTTTAAAAAATAAAGCATATTTGAAAACACTTGATCCAGTGTCTTATGTGTTCAGAACAGGAAGGAATGTCTTGTATCAGCTTTGTCAGCTGCGTGGCTGGAAGTGAACACTTATTTTCTTCTGTAACTTAATTGATGCTCACATATCATAGGGTCCAAATTCCTCTTGAATAAACTAATGACAACGCCTACACAGGTCCTGTAATTTCCAATATGCTTTGTCTCACTTGACCTGTACAAGAACCTGGGGCATGTTAGAGGTGCCATCGTCCCAAACAGACGAAGGAAGCAGAGAGCCTGGAGATGTGGCTTCTCTGAGATGACGCAGCTGGAGCCTGGGAGGGCGAGGTTCCCAGGCAGCTGCCCATTCCTCTCTCGCCGCTTTCCACCTGGATCGCTACTGAAATAACTCGGTCTAATTCCCCCAATCCATGACCGCGCAGCCGCAGACCAAAACACGTGTTTCTCAAGCTGAGTCTGCCCTGGAATGGGGGGAAGGAATGAAAGGAATTCCCCCAGTATGGCACATCCCAGAATAGTCCCACCAGGTAAACATTCTTTCCTAATAGAAATCCGCTGGGGTGAAAAATTAGTACCTTCCCCAACGCGAGTCAACTGCTGTTGCTAAAATCAGAGCATGATGCGTTACCACTAAGCCCCTCTAAAAAGTGCCGTTTCCAAGCAGCTGATGGCTTGTGGAAAGGACAGATGGCACCGGAGGCATCCGCCTCTGGGGGAGGGCTCGAGGGCTGGTCGCGGTCACGGCTGCTTCATGGGTCTGGCCGGAGCCCTGGAACCCAGGGATCATCTCTCACCCTGAGTCTGGAAGCTGAGTAACTGAGGGGAGGTTTTTCCATACTGACAGTTTCGCTTGGTTCCATAAGCCATCATTTATTAAATTTTGGATTAGGAGGAATGTCAGAATCTCTTATCAAACCTGTTTCCCAGGCACAACGTGTCTCCCTGTAATTAATATCACAGGCTTCTTGCTCGGCTCCGCGGCCTTCTCGGCTGTGTTGCTGACATGAAGCCTGGCAATTACAGTTGTGATTTATACGCGGCTGCAGTTGAAGAGGCTTCTAAAATACAATTTCTTTGAGGGGAAATCTGTTTTAGGAACTGGCTTTGGGGGGGGCGCCTGGGTGGCTCAGTCGATTAAGCATTCGACCCCTGATTTCGGCTCAGGTCATGATCTCACAGTTTTGTGGGTTCAAGCCTGGTGCTGGGCTCTGTGCGCTGACCTCGAGGAACCTGCTTGGAATTCTCTCTCTCTGCCCCTCCCTCACACTGTCTCTCTCAAAAAAAAAAAAAAAAAAAAAGGAACTGGCTTGGGGAAAACAGAGGGGTGCCTGGGAGAGGTTCAGTTGGTTAAGTATTCGACTTCCACTCAGGTCATGATCTCATGGCTTGTGGGTTCGAGCCCCGCATCCGGCTCTGGGCTGACAGCTCAGAGCCTGGAACCTGCTTCAGATTCTGTGCCTCCCTCTCTCTCTGCCCCTCCCCCCACTCAAGCTCTCTCTTTCTCGCTCAAAAATAAATATTAAAAAGTATATTAAAAATAATTGAACATTTAAAAAATTAAAAGAAAATACAAAGAAATAAAAAAGAGAAACAAACGACTATGTACCTCTCTTCTCCGAAATGCATGTAAGGCCATCGAGGCCACTCATGGGTTTGCAGTCAGAGCGACTCCACAAGGCAGATACTTTAGCAGAGCTGTGCCTTCAAATGTGGTTGAGAACAGCCTCAGGTGCTGGGGAGCAGGTATGCACTTTTTTAAGATGAAATGACTATCGCATCACTTGCCGTTTCCAAATGTATTGGATTCTTTCACTCATCCTCTTTCCCCTTCACCGGTAATGTTTGTCATTACTTAAAAGGCATTTAAAATGAAACAGAAGTAAATTCTTCTACGTCCACAAGCCCGGTGAAACAAGTGTTGCTGGAATGGATTTTGAACACCTGCTTCAAAATTTCTGACGGTGGTCTCGCTTTGGCACAAGGAAGCCACTGTCTTCGTGTCCCAGCCAAACCACAAGAAGAGTCCTGTTAATGTCCTGCCACACAGGCTTTCTGCGTCTGATGCTTCCGCACTGCTGCGTGGTCTAAATCCTTCCATCCCCCGGCAGCCTCGGTGGACCTTTTCCCCTGGCCTCTCAGGGCAGCTCTGAATCACTCCACAGAGAGGGTTATGGACTCAGAGCCACTGTGCTACCAGACAAAACGAGGGGCCAGAAATTATAGAATTACATTTCCCTTTGACCAGACATTTTCTGCGTTGCACACTGAAAATCCCACACATTCTTGGGTGTTGGTTAGCAGTGTGTTCAGGGAACATCTAGTTCTGCAATGAAACCCCATCTCTCTGGAAGGGAGTCTCGCCGCCGTCTCCCCTGTAAGTGAGTATGGTGGGCATATCTTATATTTGTCTGGTCAGCAACCCTTCCTCTGCAGAATGTTGGCGAAGGGCATGTGCAAAGCAGCTGTGCCTGGTGCCTAGAAGGTCATCAATAAATAAATGTCTTGTATTAAATTGTATGCCATTGCAGCAGCCCACGGCAGGCAGTGATGAAATCGCTGATCAGGGTATTTTCTGGGAGCACATGCCCGCTGAAGGAGAGGCATGGGACTAGTGAAGAAATGCACGTCATCTGGAGGTTTCCAGTTGGAGGGGAATGACTCTGTTCCCTCTGGACGCAATAGCCAGTGAGACTTAGGCCGTCCTCTGTTGTAGAGAAAAGGTGTCCTATTTGAAACTGTATTTCTGGAAATAAGAAAGTATGTACATGCAGGGTGGCCAGGAAGGGGAAGAGGGCCATCTATAACTCTTGTTTGTTACAGGGCCAGCATCCATGATTTTGTGAGACGCTTCTCACATCATCCATCCCTAACTATAGGGAGAGCTTATGAGCAGGTTAGATCGATCAGAACTTTCCCCCAGATCTCGAAGCTCAGCCGCAGCAAAGGCTGGGATGTGACTGCCGTTGGAAGCCCCCAACAGCACTATTTGTGGAGAAGGCCCCCGAATCCCTGCTGCTGAAATCTCTGGGGCCAAAGCAGCCCTGGGTCCTTATTTCTCAAGCCCCAAACTCAGTATTTGCATTTGATTCAGTGAGTGAATCCTTCCAAGGAACCCTGCTCATTCAACCCTCTGCTGCAATGGCATGTAATTAACACAAGACATTTATTTATTGATGACCTTCTAGGCACCAGGCCCTGCGCCAGGTTCTTCACATAGAAAATTCCATCACCTTCTGCAGTTGTGGGAGGCCTCTCTCAGACACACCTGCAGCTGCTGGTTCCTGCATCCGGGCTGAGGTGCTGGTGTGGGAAGAGCCCAGAAGCCCTCTGAACCTGGAATGGAATCATTCTGAGCTGTGTGTTCTACATCATCTCCCAGCCTTTCCCCTCGGGCCAAAGCTTTGATTGCCCACCGCAGCAGCCGGCTTCATGGAACACCTTTTGCTGGCTGCCACCCTTTCCCTGAGTTATTCTTCCTCCCCCGCCACCCCCCCACCCCCGTCCCAAATCCTTTCTCTCAAATCCTTGTCTCTAGGTCTGTTCCTGGGAGAAACCCGAGGAAGCCAGAGGGTGTGATGTTAGATCTATCAGACAGTCTGCAAATGCTAACCGACCCCATTTTTATAGGCGAGGCCACTGGGGCTGAGGAGGCAGGGATCACTGGCCTGGTAGATGGGTGTGTGGAGGATGGAAATTAGAATCTGCCCTGTGGCTCCTGGCTGGCTCAGTCAAGAGTGTGACTCTTGATCTCGGGGTCATGAGTTCGAGCCCCACATTGGGGGTAGAGTTTCCTTAGAACAAAAAAACGTGCCTTGAGAATTTACCCTGCAACTCCAGCCCCCCACCGAGGCAAGGGGTTCTCAGCCTTGGCACTGGTGACATTTTGGGCAGGATTGCTCCTTGCTGTGAAGGGCTGTCCCGCGTGACACACAATGTTTGGCACCACCCGTGGCCTCTACGCACGCCAGGAGCACCTGCCCTAGTTGTGACAAGCAAGAAGTCTCCAAATTGTCACACATCCCTGGGGGAGGGAGGGTTCCTCCATGGTGAGGACCACTTGGCTGAGAGAGTCAGCTTCAGCTGGAGAAACGCTGTGAGAGATCTGGGGTCTACACCGTTGGAGAAAAGCGAGTGACAGCACACTCATGGCCTGTTTATTGACCCTGCGTAAACCTTTGGTCCAATCGCGCGCATTCTGACTCCAGATCTGGCCCACTTTCCATCATGCTGGCTCCCTGAGATCAATTGTTCCACTGCTCTGCTTGTTAGAAAGTTCTTTCCTATTGAGACCAAATGCGTTTGCCCGGCTCTTACTTCATCTGTGTGTCCTGCAGAGCCACGCCCAAAGCCTAATCCCCCGTCACGGGCTGACATCTCAGCTCTGTGAAAATCACTCATGTGTCCTCTGCCCTATAGATCGGCACCGACCGTGTGCCAGGGGACAGCTGTGGACTCGGGCTTCAAACCTCTAGGCTCTTTCTCAACCTTTGAGCAGGAATTTCCAGGGGCCTAGAGTCTCTGTGTTTCAAAGCTTCCAGGTAATTCTGATGTAGACAGTATTTAGGGATAGTCCAGTATTTACAAACCTTGGACCTAACTCATTCCAGCTCTGGGGAATAGAATTCTGATTTGTTTCTTTAAAAAATTTTTTTTTTCATGTTTACCTATTATTATTTTTTTGAGAGAGAGAGAGAGAGAGAGAGAGAGAGAGAGAGAAGGAATCCTAAACAGGCTCCACACTGTCAGCATGGAGCCTGACACAGGGCTCCATCCCATGAACTGTGAGATCATGACCTGAGCCTAGATCAAGAGTCAGAAACCCAAGAGTCAGAAACTCAACCAACTAAACGGCTCAGGTGCCCCCTGATTTGTTTCTTTTTAAATTTTTTGTTAATGTTTATTTTATTTTTGAGAGAGAGAGACAGAGTGTGAGTGGGGGAGGGGCAGAGAGAGAGAGAGAGAGACAGAATGTGAAGCAGGCTTCAGGCTCTGAGCTGTCAGCACGAAGCCTGATGGGGAGCTTGAATCCATGAACCGTGAAATCATGACCTGAGCTGAAGTTGGATGCTTAACTGACTGAGCTAGGCAGGCATCCCCTCTCCTGTGATTTTTTTTTAATGTTTTTATTTATTTTTGAGAGAGAGAGACAGCATGAGTGGGGGAAAGGCAGAGTGAGAGGGAGACACAGAATCCAAAGCAGGCTCCAGGCTCTGAGCTGTCAGCACAGAGCCTGATGTGGGCCTCGAACTCACAAACCATGAGATCATGACCAGAGCTGAAGTCAGATGCTCAACCGACTGAGCCACCCAGGTGCCCCTGCAATTTGTTTTTTAAAGCAGTGATGCAGTCGATGGTTTTTGAAAAAAGTATGAAAAGAAACTCTTAAAATAATAGGTTATTCCATACAAGGTCAAAGATGTACCGGTTTCTGTCCAGTTTCATTGTCAGTAAAACAGCTTTTATAAAGTTTATACAAAAAGAGCCTAGAAGTTGATATAAAAATTGTTATATCAGGCTTACTTCTCCAAATAGTGGGATTAAAAGAGATTTTAAAATATTTCTTCTTTGCCCTTTTCGTCATGTTAAAGCTTATCAAACGAGTATCTGTGTGCATACATATATATACATACACGTACATGTATTCATATGTATTCCAATCAGTTTTTAAATGTTACTCACATAATTGTAAAGATGACCACCGTTTTGCTATTTGTCATACACAGGGGTGCTGACTCTTGGTGGAAACAAGTTACAGAAGGGCCGGGCACAGAGACCTGGACCACTCCAGGAATACGAAAGCATTGGAATGACTGATCTGGGCTAGACTCCAGGTCACCTCCCTCGTTTCAGGGAGTGGGGAAGCACACCTAGCGGTCATGGGACCACAGCACATCCAGATGAAGACCTGAGTTAAAGAAAAAGTGATAGCAGGGAAGAGAGTACCAAGCCTGGGTGAAAAAATAAACATAGGCTATTGTGTCCACTCAAGCCAAACCACCGTTCATTCAGCTCGCCGGCTAAACGTAACCCCTCATAAATTGCAAGCGCTTGTTTGATTCCCATTTGCCCAAGGGTTTGATTTACATGCCCTATATTCTATTTTAAGGGTTTGAGGCTTCCCAAATGAGCACACGATTTTCCTCTTTCCTTTGTAACTGCCCCCTTCTTTTTCAACGCAATAAATTGCAATGGTTTGCATTCTTCTTGGAAGAGTTTTTCCTGGTTTCCCCTGGGGCCCCACTAAATACCCCAAATGCAATGTTAAGGCGTTTAACTCACCTCCCTTCTAGTTAGATGTTCTGTCTTCTCTTGGTAGAGTCCTATGTTGTTTCTGGCTGCTGGAAGCAGGGTCCGGGACAGTTCACTCCTCAGCCACAGACAGGACTTTGGCTAATGAGCACAAAGAAAGTTTGCAGGTCTGTACAAAACCCCACCTACCCAATCCTCACTTCTTTTTAAAGTGAAATATGTCTACATTTCAAACTACATCACAGCAACTGGATACCATAGAGGACAGCCTTTGTTCTGCTGGAGGCATTTTCTGGATCTTTTGAGGGTGATTCCATTTCATGTTGCAAGGAGTGTGCGTGTGTGTGTGTGTGTGTGTGTGTAGCACAGGGGGAGAGAGAGAGAGAGATTCAGAGATAGAGATGTGTCTGCGTGCTGGTGGGTCATGCTACCCTAAATAACTTGGGCTTCCACTGGCTGGCTTTTGTTCATAAAATGCTAATCCTTTCAGGTGCACATCTATATAAAACATTGGGGATTAAAGGGTGCACAGAAATCTCAAATCTCTTCTGCTACATAAGGTAATGTTTAAACTAACAGTTTGAAATGATTCTGAGGGTACTAACAAGAAGTCATTTTAAAAACTTCCCAAATCTTTATTAGATAACTAACACACGATATATACCACATGCTACATCTGACTAATAACACTTGGTAGATTCCTGTAGTTATTTTCTAGAATAACTACAATGCACGGTGCGTTACTTTCAGTGCAGAGATGTCTGGGAAAAAATTCTCATGCGAACTACAATGATGGGGGAGGGAGCCATTTCCTCCCAAAAGGAAAAGTACAGCTGCCATTTGGAAATAATTCTCCCTCGCTTGCATGCAAAATGGGGAGATGTCTTACATTTAATGCACAGAGTCCCATGGTGCTGGGTGAGGGTGGTTTGTGTGGAGTGTTGGATTTATCGCATGACCACGCTCTGGCTTCGGACAAAACGGTTGCTGTTGTATGTGAGACGCTCTGCGTGCCTTACCTCTGTTAATTACCACAGCCTCCAGAAGAGGTAGGTATCCCCATCATGCACAGGGCAGAGCCAAGATTCAGATGCGGGCGCCTCACCACGGTGCCAGGCTTCCTCCCTGAAGACGCTGTGTGTACTGATAAACAACCGGGCAGTATCTTTTAGGGGTAGGTTGAAAGGAATGAACAAGTAAGCACCCACAAGAGAAAGAACTTCTGCTCTGACGCACAGCCCGGTAGAGCACTGTGGCTGGCGTGGGGAGTTGGGAGATTTGGGGCAAATATTTGGTTATTCGATTGCAGAGCCAAGGAGCATGTTAAATTACTTTCACAGGAATCTCATTTGTCTGAAGCCCTGTGGCACACTGATGCGAGGCACACACAGCCTGTCCCGGGTGTGCGATGCAATGCCATTTGCTTCGGGGGGCTGTGCTTTCTTGCATTTTGTCTGCTCGCTGGAGTAAGCCGGTGCCCCCAGCTGGGACGACAGGACAGGGTAGCTCGGGTGTGCAGAGAGGAACTCAGGATGGTCAACGCAGATGAGGCTGACCGTTCACGTTTTGTGCAAAGGACTCGAAAGTGTCACTGTGACAGCTGAGCGTTATGAGTGATTTCAGGGCAGAGGGGGCAGGGAAACCCAAGCCGAGCCCGCCTGGTGGGGAAGCCCGTAGATAGATTCTGCTGCACGACGGCCTGGGTTTGACTCTCGGATCTGCCCCTGCTCTCGGGCTGCCTCTCAATCCGGCTGTGCCTGGCCTGCTCGCATCTGAGAAGAGGCATAATAATAGCATCTACTTCACAGACTATTGCCAGGACTGGAAGAATCAATGCACTGCACCAGAGCGGGGCTTGGAACCAGTACACGTCCTGCAGTTACTATTTTGATGCCCATCAGTGATCGCAACAGCCCGCTCTCCTTTTCTAAACCTGGTAGTTTTCCTCTCCGGGCTCATCACTTTCACCCTCTTGCTTCTCACCTCGGCCCTAGGAAGCAGGCAGATACTATCATTGCTGATGAGGAAACGGCAGGCAGGGGGTTAGGTGGGCTGCCAAGCGCCCCAGCGGGGAGCCAGGTCAGGCGCCTGGCTCGGGCCCCCAGCGCTTTCTAGATCTGGCGATAAAGCCTCCGCTGAGAAGGGAGCAGCCCTGGGTTTGGTTCAAATCCTGCCTTCTCATCCGTGATGTCATTGAGCCCTCAACCCACACGGTACCCGTGACGGTACGATGCGCTGCTAGATCAGATTTTCTTCGTGAAGATTCGGTTCCAAAAGCTATTAGAGATGTGGTTTAGAACCCAGCCACGTCGTGCCTGTCCGGCTACGCTCGCTCTGTGTTTGCGTTTCTTGATGCACGGAACAGGTGCGGGGTGATGTTTGAACGGTCCCCCTCTCCTTTGCTCTGCGAAACCAGGATGGCAGCGCCTTGGGGCAGCTGCTTTGCCGACGGGGGGAGCTAAAGCTGAAAAGCAGGGGTTCTTTGCGGCTCAGCAGATGCTAAGGCGATAAGCTGCACCTTTTAGAGCCTCTGGGAGGCTCAGCCAGCCTGGGCTGAGCGCGCGGGGGGCCTGTCCGCTTCTCTGGTCTCCAGCAGCTGCGGTCATGGACGCGTGTCTGAGCTCCGAGCAGCGGCCCCAGCACCTGCAGGAAGGACCATGCACCCCGGATGGCTGCTCCGCGCCGGAGGGGGCTCCCCGGGAGGAAGACACCGGTGGCCCTCCAGGAGGTAACCTCCTTCCAGACCGCAGCACCTTCTCAGCTGTCTCCTTGGCCACGGCATTTTCCAGCTAACTTCCGTGACAAGAGTTCCCGTTTCCTATTAACTCTAGATGGTTCCTATAGTGAAGCGTGGTAGAAAAGTGCCTTAACGCGAGCAGAGGCATAGCATTAAAAGCAATCCTTGTTTTTGTTTATTATGCACTTATCAAAGTCCACAAATTTGTTTTGGCGTTTCTGTAAATCTCAAATGGTTATGTTTTTTGTTAATAAGAACTTTTATTTATTTATTAATATTTTTAAATGTTTATTTATTTTTGAGACAGAGAGAGACAGAGCATGAGTGAGGGAGGGGCAGAGAGAGAGGGAGACACAGAACCCGAAGCAGGCTCCAGGCTCTGAGCTGTCAGCCCAGAGCCCGACGCAGGGGCTCGAACCCATCAACTGTGAGATCATGACCTGAGCCAAAGTCAGACGCTCAACCGACTGAGCCACCCAGGAGCCCCTAGAACTTTTAAAAAGAAACAAAATCTTGACTCGCTTCGGCTTTTCACCAGAATGTTCTCCCCGGCAACTGTATCATACGTGGGTTGCATTTCTGCACAGAGGGACTCAGTAGTAATAAATGGTAGACGTAATGATGAATGTCAGAAAAGCCAAGATACAGCATTTCAAACCTTTATAACCATTTAACATGGTAAAATTATGTTCCAGCTCAACTAAATCAGGACTGTTTATTTTTGCTAAACTAGTTTACAGAGAAAGGCATTTGTATCTCTAAATCCTGATCTAACACTCTCAGACTAGCATCAATACAATAAGTGAAAATGTTTAATGTGCAACAAACACAAAGTATCTTTGTAGGACGTGGAAGGGTCTTATGGGACAATATTTGTATGCTCGCGTTACTGTCCAAGGTTGATTGGGAAAACAGGACTTATCAGCTCATTAGCCTATGAACCGGTGAGCCGTTCCCAATCAGCCCATTGACTTTTCCTGCGGTCAGTGAAAAGTAAGTCCCCAGCTGGTGAGACGCAGGAGGAAGGGAAGGAGCTGTCTGAGTCACAGTGGCAGAGGGAAGCCTGCAGGAGCTGGCATGAGTCCCTGCTGGTCTGGCTGCTCCGAGTCACCTACTCCGGTGACGAAACCTCAGAGGAAAAAGGAGTTGCCCTGGACTGGCTCCTTGTACCGACTGGCCTGTACCAGCTCCCGAATTTCAGGGATTTTTTTGAGGGTGGTTGTTAAACATGGCCATTACTGAAATGTAAGTTATGAAAACTTACCACTCAATAGATCAGATAAAAGCCAAGGGTATATTTAAAGGCTAAGGTAATAAATACAACTCATCATGACCTATTTTGTTACATTATAAGATGATTAAGATTATCTATGCACTTGAGGTTATTGGTGTCCATCGCTCTGCGTGGTGGAAATACCCCGCCATGGTCAGCAGGTGCACAGTTTTCCCCAGGGCGTCTGCTGAAGGCTGGAAATGGCCATGGTGGGAGCATCGACACCATGGTAATCATCAGACCCTAAAGTCGGTGCTTCCTCCCCTCACCCCACACCGACTGTTAAGCATTTACCGGCAAACCACGGTCTAGTCCTCTGCCTCTTCATCGTCTCTGCAAAGCCCAGTCAGCCTCCGGTTCCCTGGGAGAAGCTAGGGCCTCTTTGGTCATTCACAGATAACGGGTTGGTGGTGTTAGATGTCAGGAGCTTCCCATAACAAGAGGCGGGTGAAGGCCACAAGTCTCCTTCCCCCACTACCAGGGTGCGGGACAGGAAAGGATGACGTCTCACGACTGACTTGGCCACTATGTATTAGCAGGTTCTTGCTCGGTGAAGCCCAGGTCTCTGGAAAGCTCACCTTTAGGTCAGGGCGCAGAATTCTCCCCCGGGGGCTGGAGCCCACGCTCCATCAGAACCGGGGGCCAAGAGCAGTGCTCCCGGAAGGGCTGTGGTTGCCCGTCATGCTAGTCTACAAACCAGTCCCCGTGCTCCGCTGGGCTCGGAGACCATTTCTCAGTCCGCTGCACGCTGACCCTTTTTGGTAAAATACCACAAAAATTAATTGCTAGAAAAACAAAATGAAAACACATGCGAAGACAAAACGCCAGCCCTGTTTTGGGGGGTTTTGTCAGTTTGCTTACAATTGGATTCAACAGGCGTGGTCACACGGTTGTAAACATTTGGAAGAGCTGACTCCAAATGTCTGTGGTCTTCTGTGAGCCTGTTCCAGTGAGCAGACCAGCAGCACAGATCTGCCCCGGTGCACGCGCTAATCAGGGACACCCCAAATCGCCTCTGTCCCCGCCTGCCTGCCTCGGAGGGTGCGCTCCTCACTGGGTTTCTCCAAAGACCCTTGACCCTTCACCTTGTATTCGCGCCCTGCCCCCACCTCCTCCTCTTTCGCCTCGAGTGCAGATTTCTGATGAGAGCAGCTCAAATGTGAACCGACCGCCCCGGTCAGCTCCTTTCCAAAGCCCATCTTCCACCTGTGGTGACAAATGTCCCAGGCGAGCCTCAGGGAGCAAAGGCAGGTTTCGTGGGGGTCTCCCCCCACCCCGGCTCCTTGCTGCTAACTCCTGCCCACCGCTGGCACCAGCAGCTTCCGTTCTGCTGTGCGTGTGCTTGGCATCCCCACTCCTGACATTTTCGTGCGCTGCTCTTTTTATTCTGGAACTCTGCAAAATCTGCAAGACCTGTGCTTCCATGACGTCAGCCGCGATCAGGTGCTCTTTTCCGCTCATTTTATGTGATATTCGAGAGCTGCTCATGAGTTTAATGGGTATTTAAAGCAATAGTAACTTAATAGCCAGGGTTCATCTGACAACCACCCCAGGACCGTGGAGCTGGCTCGTCTTCGGGTGACCCGTACCTTTTGCAGAGGAGTCGTAGGAAGGATTTAAGGAACACGCTCCAGCCAACACGCGGGAATGTTACTTCACTTCGAGACCTAAAAATAGTCGGGTCTGTGTTTGCCTAGGTCCTCATGCAGACAGCTCGTCCGTGCCATTCTGCTGGTTGGCTACAGAGGGCCTCAGAACAGAGGGGTGGAGGGGAGCCACGCCTCTCTGTCCTCCGCTCCATGGAGGAGAGGACCCAGGGCATCCTCTGGCATCTCGTCGTGTCACAAACATGTCACGTCCGAACTCGGTGTCCCTATCACCCCAGATCATTCGGGTTTGTGCCAGTTTAAAGCCACGGTCATTGCCAGCATCAACCCCCCTGTCTGTGGGAAAACTGCCCAATCTGTTCCCGACTTACCAGCTCTGCTTAGTGTGTATTTGTGCTGGATCCACAAATCACGGAACCCATTTTATTTTCTGCCCCACAGGCTCTAACAAGATAGAAGCATCCCTTCACAGCCTCCAGCAGTTCGTTCCTACAGACTATGAGAGCTACACTCAGGAGCACTATCTGTTTGCAGGCACGAAGATTGTCATCCAGGAGTCGATAGAGAGCTACGGCGCGGTGGTGTGGCCGGGGGTGAGACAGCCGTCACCTTCGGGATGGCGGGGTTTCTGGGGGCGACAATGACAATCCCATACGTCAGGGTCGCCTGGGACAATGTGCCAAGTGCTTTTGCATTCTGTGCTTCCCCAGTGGAGGGTCGCTTTGGGCCCCCAGGGGCGCGGGGGTGCGCCGGGACTCCGCAAAGGCACAGCATCTCCTGCAGGAGTCATCACTTCCCTCCAAGCCGTGTTTCTTGAAACAGTATTTTCTACATGAAGATAGGCTTGAGCATGTCAGGAAGATGAAAAATTCATATGAACGTTGAGGGAAAAAACCCCAAACAATCAGAGCCCAGGGCTGGCTTCCCTTCCAGGCCATGGGTGTTCCAGGGGAAGCGTGTGGAGGCCGGGCTCCCTGTCCTTTCTGCAGCAGCCTGCGAGGGCGGCATGGAAATGGGGCAGATGCTGTGCATTTCGAGTCAGGAGCCCCGCTAGTTCCTGCTGTGTGGTTGTGGATGCCCACTTCCCTCCCTGATCTTCCTTCTGCACTGGGCACGCTGGGCGGAGTAAGGGGCACGCTGGGCGGAGTAGGGGGCACACTGGGCGGTGTACTGGGCATGCTGGGAGGTGCACTAGGCATGCTGGGCGGAGTAAAGGGCACACTGGGCGGAGTAAGGGGCACACTGGGCGGTGTACTGGGCATGCTGGGAGGTGCACTGGGCATGCTGGGCAGAGTATGGGGCACACTGGGCAGTGTACTGGGCATGCTGGGAGGTGCACTGGGCATGCTGGGCGGAGTATGGGGCACACTGGGCAGTGTACTGGGCATGCTGGGAGGTGCACTGGGCACAATGGGTGGTGCACGATCACTCTGGGAGGGTCCTGAGTACTCACTGAAGTAATTGCTAAGGCGACATTGTTTTCACCTGACAGCCGGGGAGCTGAGGGCTCAGAAATGTCGACCCGCTGGGGGAAGCTGTGCCACCGGGGCTCGGGACAGCGGCCCTCCAATGCCAGCTGGTTGTGCTCCGAGAGGCTCCGGATCCAAGCTGCTCTGTAGTTACTGGGGGATGGCACGGGGGTCTGGGTTCAAAGGCAGACCCGCATGCTGAGCTTTGTGGGTGGAGGCGCCATGGGGCTCCCTGGGGAGGGCGTCCTGGGTCCTGGGGGGGCAGGTGAGGGGGGCCCAGGAGGGTGGTCCTGCAGCTGCTCTCCCCCCAGATAAGGAAGCTCGGTGTTCATCCCCTGTGCATGGGAGCCCGATGTGCTTCCCGCGAAGCTTTGGCTTCATAACACGTTTGAAAACCGCCGACTCCCCGCAGCTTCCTGGTGTAATGGATGCGGCGAATGGACAGCTTGGGGGGGCGGGGACAGGGGAGCGGGGGGTTCGGGAGATCGGGGCTGGAGGAACATCTGCCCCCGGGGACTGTTTCATTCTCAGTAAGGCCTCCACCTTTCACACACAAGCCTGGCCTCTCTTGGCACCTGGGTTTCCTGAAAGCTGGGAAAGCAGGCTTTATGGGAGGTGGGAGACGCCTTGTGTGACGCCCAGTGCAGCTCTCTGCCCGAGAATCCACATTTTGGAGTTTGCTAGCAGGAGTGGGAAGGGGGGTGTTCACCACACAGAGGTTCATCAAGGTGGGTCTCCGGATGGCACCCACAGGGGTCAGCTCCCAGGGCAGGGCACGGAGGGAAGCCTGCAGCCGCCTCTTCAGAGAACCCCTCCACAGCACGCCCTTGTGATGGCTCTGGGTGACACGTCCTCACGTCCTCCCTGCACCACAAATCATTATCTGTCTTCAGCCGGAGAGCTCCCTTCCCGAGTCCAGAACTCTGTGCCGTGTACCTGCGATGGTGCTGTTCCACCTGCCACTCCGCGCTGGATGCCCCCCCACCCCACCCGTGCTCCCTCATCCTTCAGCACTGAGGTCACCTCTCACTGGACCCCTGGGTCCCTGGAGGGGGCCTCCTTTACACCCCTCACCTGTCTTAGGATCTGTTTACATGCCCCTCCCCCAGCCCTGCCGAGTCCCTAGAGAGGAGACACGGAGAGTCACATCTGTCTGTGCGTGTGACTATTCACTATGAACAGATGGGGGGGATGAGAGGGAGCAGCCTGTGGGGTAGGTTTCTGGGGCCCCTGCCCCGGCCACGGCGAGGGGCGCGTCTCACACGGTCCGGCCGCCCCCACTCCAACCGGGCCCCAAACGAAAGGGGCGTCATAACGAGCCCAGAGCAGCCACAGGAAGAAGAGAGCTAACGCTGCACAAACTGGAGTTCAACTTGCTTCTTCATCCCAGGATTCACGTTCCTAACTCGGGGGACTTCCTCTGCGGAAGCTTCCTGATCTCTGGAGTCCGTGGTGTTGCTAACCGAGACCCCTCAGAGTAAACACCTCACCCGTCCATGCAGACCCAATACCCTTTATCTCTTCGTAGAAAGGTGGGGAGAAGGTGGAGGCAGAAGAGAATGAAGGAAGAGGGAAAGGACGTCTGAGCTGCCGTGTAAAAAGTCACATGCTTTCTAGCGTCTCGTTGCTGCGACTCGAGGTGTGGCCGTGGACCCTCAGGGCCGCCAGGGCCCCGAGGCTTGCAGACATGCAGTCTGGACGTGGGCACCCCGGCCGGGCCCCAGGTGGCTGTGGCTCACACCGCAGCCGGACAAGCCCTGTTCTGGTGTCTGTCTCTTAGACGCCCGCTTACGGAATGAACACCTGCCCCGCCATCCAGAGCGGCGGACGAAGCCCCGAGCAGCCTGAACTCGCTGAGCCTGAGGCCGCTCACTATACAGCAGTTGTTCCTGAGTGGACGGCCCGGCCAGACCCGAGCGGTTCTGGAGGCTTCGTCTCCTGGACTTGAGAGCTGAGCTGATCTGCCCATTGCTGGACACGGACTGATCCAGGGTCTTCTGAGAGAGGCAATCGAGAAAGTCTGTTTCCAGTTCCTGTGACGCCTGTTGTGCCTTTCAGGTTCCGGAGGTCCAGATACGGCATCGAATGTAGATTTCAATCCTTACGAACCCCTTCATAAACTGAAACTATTAATAACATCTCTTTGGGTATTTCGCAGGGGTAGGGAGGGGAGGGGGTCGCTACTGGTTTTCAACGCTCTGATGTTCAGGTGACAACTGTATTCTTTTAGGCTACGGCTTTGTGTCAGTACTTGGAAGAACATTCAGAGGAACTGAATCTTCAAGACGCTAAAATTCTTGAAATTGGTGCTGGACCAGGCCTTGTTTCCATTGTGGCCAGTATTTTAGGTTTGTCTGTTTATTGCTCACTTTGTTTCAGAAAGACCCTCACTTTGGCAGCAGTGATAGTGAGGGCCCCTGTCCGGCCAGCTGCGATTCAGGTGCCGGGTCATGATTTCACTCACTGAGTCCCCCAAAATGTCACGAGCGAGGAGTGACAGCTGTTAGCCCAGAGAAAAGATAACTGCATCTGAGAGAGGTTCGTTACCTCGCCCAGTCCACCGATTACCAGGTGATGAAGTTCAGATCCTGGAGGTATGACTCTCCAGCCCCTGTTGGGAACATGTCTCCTGTTTCTCGCCGGAAATGTTGTAACTAACCCTTTGAAGAGACACAAGCGAGTTAATCCAAGGCGTATAATCCAAGACTTATACCCCAAATGCGGGTTGTGAGTTCCTGAGCACTGAGCAGGGGGTGGGCACAAGTGCAGCATAATTCTGCCGACGCCTTTACAGTTCTCCTGTTCAAGCCAACCTGGGAAACGTGGCGGTCCGTTGTGGGGACTCCTGTCACTAGCTTGAAGATGCCTAACAGTTAACTTAACAAGTTTAGGTTGGGGAGAGTCATACAAAACAAAAAGAAAACTGGGTGCTGAATACTTCATATAAAAGAAAACAGAAATCTTCAGATAAAGAGAATTGTAGAAGGAAAAGCACTATGAATTCTTCTATTAAGCAGCTCATTATCCTGAAATCTCCCAACACCGCACCACTGTTTCTTAAAACGTGCTAACATTGTTCTATTTCAGTGGTGATTTTGCCCCACAAACGTCTAGAGATGTTTCTGATCGCCACGAGTCGGGCTTAGAGACCCGGGTGCTGCCAAAGGTCGCAAAGTGCTCAGCGCAGACCCCCCACAGGCAAGAGTTACCGGCGGGACTGGGTCAACTACGTCCAGTCCGCATGTCAATGGGGACAAAGCTGAGAAGCCCGGTTACATTTCTTGTGTTCTCCCTGAGTGTATGTGTCGGCTGTGGCTGCCTGAACGTTTCTAGGTGATTCCTACAATTTTTCTCTTTGTCTCTTAGGAGCGCAAGTCACGGCAACGGATCTGCCCGACGTCCTAGGAAACCTTCAGTACAATCTCTTGAAGAACACGTTAAAACGTACAGCGCATCTGCCCGAAGTGAGAGAACTGGTTTGGGGGGAAAGTCTGGAGCAACGCTTCCCCAGGTCATCGTTTCATTACGACTACATCCTGGCCTCGGACGTGGTTTATCACCACTACTTCCTGGACAAGCTGCTCGCCACCATGGCGCACCTCTGCCAGCCGGGGACGGTGCTGCTTTGGGCGAACAAATTCAGGTTCAGCACCGACTACGAATTTTTAGATAAATTCAAGCAAGTTTTTGATACAACGCTCTTGGCTGAATTTCCAGAGGCATCGGTCAAAATTTTCCAAGGAATACTAAAATGGGATTAGACAGAATGCCTTTCAAAACATTAGTGTGTCTGTTGAGTGGTGTTAGAAATTGGACTGTCAGTAAAAGAGCTTTTATAAGACTGAGAAGCTAGTGCATAAAAACGACCTGTATGCTTAGAATAATGGTGTAGCAGCTTTCTAAAAGAACCTATTTAAGATGAACTGGTTAATCTAAATATCTACAAAGGATAATATGAAAACGTAAAAGTACCTTTGTTGGCTTCCAAAAGGGCTCAATTGTTTAATACACTTCATACGAATACATTAGTTAAGGAGTGGATTTCCCCCTTGTTATTTCTCCTGTGAATCTGTCAATGCACTTTGGTCACGTGCCTTTTGAAACTGAGCTTGACAGGGTCCTTCTAACAATTTTGAAGAATCTACTTATACAATTTCAGCTGCAGTGAAGGGAGAGGATCTTGAGTGACAGTGAACTTAGGTTTAACATTAATTAAAAGTGAAAAATACTGGATTGTGGAAAGGGATATTATCTTAGGAACTTCATAAGATAATTTACTTTACAAATATCCTGCTCCTGTGCCAATTAATTGCCTGCAACCATTTCAAGTTAGATTTCTGGATTGTCTGCTTTTATCCCCCCTCAACTTTGATTGATGATTAAAATTCCTAGAAGGGGCGCCTGGGTGGCTCAGCCAGTTAAGCGTCCGACTTCTGCTCAGGTCATGATCTCACCGTCCATGAGCTCGAGCCCCACGTTGGGCCCTGTGCTGACAGCTCGGGGCCTGAAGCCTGCTTTGGATTCTGTGTCTCCCTCTCTCTCTGCCCCTCCCCCACTCCTGCTCTGTCTCTCTCACTCTCAAAAATGAATGTTAAAAAAAAATTAAAAAAATAAAATTCCTAGAAAAGTAGGAAAGAATGGGATTTTTGTTTGTTCTGATAAAGGAAGGCTATGAAAAATCTAAAACAAACATCACGACTATAAAATGTTAAAAGCTTCTTCTCTGAGATGGGGGAAAATGAAAAATTCAGCTACCACCATTTCTCAGCATTATACTGGAGGTTTAAGCCAATGTAAAAAAGGAGAGGAATAAAACACACACATTTAGAATGGAAGAAAGAAAAGGGACCCTATTCGTGGGTGATATGATGGTTGATAGAGGCCAGGGGCAGCAAACATTTCTCTGTAAAGGCCAGCTAATAAATATCTTCAGGCTACATACCATATCTACGGAATATACACATATATATTTTACAACCATTTAGAAAAATTCAAGACTCACTCCTGGCTTGTGGACCCTGTGAAAAACAGGCTATGGATTAAACTTGAGTAGGCCATGGTTTGCTGGCCCTGGAACGACAGATAATCTACAGTGGAACAATTGGAATTTATAAGAGTTTAGGAGGGGCACCTGGGTGGCTCAGTCGGTTAAGCGTCTGACTTTGGCTCAGGTCATGATCTCACAGTTCCTGAGTTCCAGCCCCACGGACAGCTCAGAGCCTGGAGCCTGCTTTGGATTCTGTATCTCCCACTCTCTCTGCCCCTTCCCCTGCTTGTGCTGTCTCTCTCTCTCTCTCTCTCTAAAATAAAATTAAAAAAAAAAAAAGTTCAGCAAGGTTGCCAAATGCTAACATATAAAAGCCCCATGGTATTATAGCGATGGGACCTGACCCCTGTGTCTCTTCTTAGACTTCTAAGTGGATTTCTTTCACATTTCCAGGACAAAGGGATATGATGATCATATCCCTTACTTTATTATTTTCTAAATGCTCATTTTATTATTATTAAAATATGCTTATTATTATTAAAATATGCTTATTTTATTATTTTCTAAATGGATACAAGTCTGCCTTTTCAGAAAAGCCAGACTGATTACAATTATAAAGACTCTTTGTCTTCAAACTCTCCTAGGAAAATTTAAATATACTGAAGGTAGACGAACCATACACTTTAATCACGTGCAGCTCATTGTACAACGACTACAGCTCAGTAATGTTCTTCACTCAGTAGATGAAAGAATCATGGGGGCACCTGGGTGGCTCAGTCGGTAAGCGTCCGACTTCAGCTCAGGTCATGATGTCACGGTTTGTGAGTTCGAGCCCTGCATCAGGCTCTGTGCTGACAGCTCAGAGCCTGGGGCCTGCTTTAGATTCTGTGTCTCCCTCTCTCTCTGCTCCTCCCCCACTCACACTCTGTCTCTCTCTCAAAAGTAAATAAACATTAAAAAAAAAAAATAAAAAAAAAAAAAGAAAGAATCATGAATCTGCATCCCCACGTGGATTTCAACTCCTGGCAAACCTTGTTCATCTTCACTTCTGTGTTAATTTGAAGCAAATAGCAGATCTCCTTTCTTCTATATATTTGGTTCATATATATATATATATATATATATACACACACATACACACACACACGTATATATACATATACATGTACTTCTATATATACATGAATATATATACACGTATATATGACACACAACCACAGGACTTTATCACATCCAAAAATATATTCGATGTAATATAAAATTTTATACTAAATAATTTAGTACTGTATATTCACATGTTGAAAAATCCAGTGTTCCAATTTCCAGTTGTTTGCTAAATGCCATGACCTCTACTTTTAGAGTTTGTTTGAAGCGGGACCCAGCCAAGGTCCACAAATTTGATTCACTGACTGGCATGTACCTGAAGTCTCTTTCAACCTGTGGCTTGAACCTCTTGCTTTTTTTCCTCGTGCCACGTATCTGCTGAGGAATCTGAGCTGTGTGTCCCGTAGCATCTCTACCCCCCCCCCCCCCCCGCATGATGCTGACAGCACCACCAAGGTATCCCTTCCATACGTCCCTCTATCCGGTTCCTCGTGTAAATTGTGCATTTAAATGGCTCCGGTGTGGAACCATCCGGGCCAAGTGCAGCTTGGATCGAACTCCAGCCGAGTCCTACTCATGAGTGAAAAGAGAGGATCGCTGCCTGGATGCTACTGAGTTTTGAGGTAGCTCAGTACACGGAATCATTGAGATATAGGCGAGGGACTTTAAAAATCACACGTAAAAGGAGAACTGTGGAAGAGAGGTCCAGTCACTTGATATTCTAGCCACATCTTGGATAGGGCTTGGCATGGTCAAGATTCTAGAATCACTTCCCTTTCAGGACTGGAAATGCAGGTGGTCCTAACTGCATCATGGAAACTGACATCTGTCCTTCCTTGCTTCTGGAACTGAAATTCTTCACGTGTGACCCTCGAGCGGACACGGCTTGTGTAAATTATACATTTGCTGGTTAATTCTTTGGAATCCTCTCAGAAAAGCAGGGGTTCTAAAGGAAACTAAAACGATACTTTGCAAGAGCGTGCAGGGGGTTCGTGCCGCATGGCGCAGGGGACCGTGTCTGCTCCTGCCTGCTGTCTGTGGGCTCTCGGGAAGGCTTCTCCTGCCTGTGACACCCTCCACCCCCCGGCCCTTTACCTTGGAGCTGTACGCCCACTGCCCTCTTCGTTCCTGGCTCCCTCGTTCACTTATCACTAATGTGGTTTTCTCCTCCGGTTAATTATGTTCAGACCAATGAAGGCCGCGCTTATTCTTTACTTTCTTATTCCTTAAGAAATTCTCTCTGTTCAAGAGGATTTTTGAAGATTGGGGAAATGAAAAGGATTTCATTTCCTTCCTCTCCATCTCTCTATGCATGCTTCTCTTAGATCCTGCAGAGAAAGACAAAAATGCATCTTTTAATCCTGGACCATTGAGAGTATGAAACGATGCAGAGGAAGACTCAAGTTAATTCAGATTCAATGGATTTTGAGTTGAAACAGACACACTGAATACACCAGCTGAATTTTCTAGATGAGACCCATGGGGGTCAAGTGATGTGGCTCGTCAGTGCCTGAGCCAGGACCAGAGAGCAGAGACCCAGGCTGGGATTCCAGCCATTACGTCTGGATGTCTCACTGTCACAGGGGAGAAGCAGGAGAGGGACCAGGAGGGAGGGAGAGGACCGGGCCATGCTCTTCCAGGGCAAAGAGAAGTTATCTGAGGAAGCCGCTACTACAGGAGGGGTGAGAAACCCCATGATGGCAAAGCTCCTGCCAGTGACAACTGGGAACAGTCCCTTAGCATTGGGAAGGGGCCACAGACCTAGTATTGAGCACGTGCTCTGTATTTTTGAGAGTGCGAGTGGGGGAGGTGCAGCAAGGGGGACAGAGGATCTGAAGTGGGCTCTGTGCTAACAGCAGAGAACCCAGTGTGGGGCTTGAACTCACGAACCATGAGATCATGATCTGAGCCGAAGTCGGAGGCTCAATTGACTGAGTTCCCCCCCCCCCCCCCGGCCCCTCCTTCTCTGTTTCTTTAGAAAGTACCTCTTTCAGTTGCCTTCGGTGGCTGTGGAGCAAAAATTGGCCACCATTATCAGAAAGGGGAAACAGAAATAGTGTACCTGGCTTTGTTTTTTTAATTTACTTTGATAGAGAAAGAAAGAGAGATTGCGGAGGGGCAGAGAGAGAGAGGGAGAGCGAGAATCCCAATCTTCACTGTCAGTGCAGAGCCCAACCCCATAAACTGTGAGGTCATCAAGAGTCAGGTGCTCAACCCACTGAGCCACCCAGGCGCCCCCATCCCTGGCTTTTTAAAGTACTATTTTCCTCCTATATTAACCAAATCACAAAGAAACAAGAATGACTTTACTGAGGACACTTTCTTCTAGAGCTTATGTGGGTGCAGCTGTCACCATGGAGACAGTGTGATTGGGACAGAAAGCAGAGGCTGACAAGACAGCTTTGTAGGGCTGCCCCCCCCCCGCCCTGGCCCCATCATGGTCATGGCCTCTCACCCAGGTTTCACCCTCAGAGCTGGTCTATGAATCACACAGTTCAAAGCAGATCCTGCCAGTCTGTGGATGTCTAACTTCCACAGCAAACTAACCAATCTTCATTGCAAAATTCTATCATCTGTGGAAGACGTTAGCTCCAACAGAAGACATACGTAGTAATTAGATACAGAAGTTTTTGTTCCAACTGAGAACTAGTAGGGCTTATTGAGCCTTATAAAAAAAACCCCAAAAACAAAACTTACCCGAAAAAATCCATGCTTTATTGCGTACTATTAAAAAACTCTGTTATTTTGCTACCTCCCCCTGAAAACACGTAACTCACTTGTTTGCTTTTCAGTACCAAAGGGAGGCCAGCAACTCACAGCATCACACACACACACATACACACACACACACAGCCAGTAACCGGCCTGTTGGGAGGGCCCGGCCGCCTCCTGTACCTGGAGCTCCACATTGTGTTTGAAGATTAGGATAGCGAAAATCCACCATGGGCTGAATTCTTCTTCCACATTAAAAAATATAGCAAAAAGACCCAAACCTGAGGGATCAAGTGAGAAATCCGAAAGCTCTGGAACGATGGCATTTTATGTAAAAATAAGTCACATTTGAAGGATCCTAGAATTGTATCTTCACATAACTCAGCAGGTAGTACTTCAACATACCACCCGGGGTGTCTGGGTGGCTCAGTCGGTTAAGCAGTTAAGCATTCAACTTCTGCTCAGGTCAGGATCTCGCGATTGGTGGGTTCAAGCCCTTGCGTCGGGTTCGAGCCCTTGCGTCGGGCTCGGTGCTGACGGCTCTGAGCCTGGAGCCTGCTTCAGATTCTGTCTCCCTCGCTCTCTCTCAAAAAGAAATGAACATTAAATTAAAAAAATCAAAACGTACCACCAGAAAGTTTCTCACCTTAATGTTAAAATTGGATTCTAAAAAAAAGTGTGAGTTCCTTGAAAATGGGGGACCATTTTGTCAGTGAAAAAGCACTTGAAGATTTTCTCCGTTACTAATGAGAAAACTGGCAAAAATTGAGGCAACTTTTTTCAGAACTGTGGAATTGACCACATGCATGTCGCGACCCGAGGCGTGTTTGCTCAGAGGTGGCCGGACGTCAGTCAGAACAGCATACCCTGTGACGTGTCCAACTGCCCCGTTCCCATCGCGTCTCCAGCTGCATGGTCGCCTGGAACACCGGCAGCCTGGCAGTCACCTGAGGGGGCCGAATAGGGTTGGGAGCTCCTTCAAAGCTTGTAATGCTTATTCCCCAGAGAACCCCGTGTGCAAGCCTATCTGAATGTAACGGGGCTCCGATCTCAGGCCCAGAAGCCTTTTCCCAAGGGGGGGGCCGTCTGGATAATTACAGGCAACTGTGTGATTTTTGTGGCTGCCTGAGATGGCGAACAGCTGGGGCTAATCAAAAGGCTTAGGAGGAAAAGCTGGTAAAGGAGACGTCACACGGGCCTCGAGACCTGGGTATGTAGAGGACCCTGCGCATTCTAGGGCTGTGCGCATCCTCACGAAAGACCTGAGAAGGACCCAAGCTTCCACCTGTGGCTGCCCCGCCCCCCTGGCTCTGCGCATGCAGGCAGCACTTAACTAGGAACTGCAAAACCTGGGTTTGAAAACGGATTCTCTAATAACCAGTCAGTCAGTCAGTCACCCTACCCTTTCTGAGCCTCTCCGTCTCCTCACGGACTGTATGGACACACGGGAACCCGCAGGAGTGAGCATGAAAGCACGTGTGTTGGCGAGAATATGCATGTGGCTGTTCACTGATGGGACTTTGAATTCTAGATGGCGCAGAAATCGTGTGGAAGATGTTTGCAAGCATAATTGTATTTTTCCTAAAGGCTCTGTTTTTATCAGATAAAGGGGTCAACTGCCCCAAACCAGTTATGAGTGACCAGACAGGATGAACTCGGAGGCCTTTTGCAGTAGTAAATTCTAAAGGAACAAGATTTAAACCATAACCACAAACACAAACACGTTTGCTTAAGTGAGTAGAGGCTTTTCAATATCGTCTACGTGTGTCTTTTTATTTTATGGAGAGAGGATGGATGAGAGAAGTATGGTAGCCAGAAAGATAAAAAGCCAAAAATCATACACAAAAATTAGTCACATAATAAGAACTGGCAATATATTCAAATAATTGCAAGCCTATAGGAAATATAAATTACCTCACGCTGAATTTTTCTGTCTATTGATCTAATATATTGTTTTAACCCCAAATTTTATTTATGAAAAATTAAGACCAACTTTAAGAAGCTTCAATATTCACTTTTATTATTTATAAAAAAAACCAAGGTATCAGAATGCATATGGTATATACTGTGATCTTGGTTTTGCACATGTATTCACGTGTTTACATTATTTCAACTTTAACAAACATACCATATGTGTATCTTTACAATACCTGATAAAGATTTAGCAGTCTGGCACTTATACATGTATTATTAGTTCATTCTGATGCTCTCTGCACGTCAAAAGGATGTTAAAAATGACTGACCCGAAATAACTCCAAGATGAAGACTGATTTAGTGAGAAGCAGTTATGCTCCAGCAATTGCCACACACTCATTTGTGCCGGTTTTTTTCCCCTTAATCAAATGTAAACCTTTACCAAAAGAAAAAAAAAAGAAAAAGAAACAGAAAAAAAAAAAAAGAAAAAAAAATCTGGAAATGAAGTTCTGCTATTTTTTTAGTCCAATAAATAATTTTAGCTACGCTTAATGTAGCTTTTTAAGGCCTTCATACAATTGAAAAAAATTAAAGTTGAGCATGTTAAAACCCTGTTCGTTTATAAAATAAAAAATAGAATTTTACAGGTTTGCAGTTAAAAGTCACTGTTCAAAACCTATCATGCAAGTGATATCTGCAACCCAACCGAAAGTCCTTGGTGCTGGCAGTCAGGGCACAGCCCGGTGCCAGCCATGTGAGGCATTAAAAAAACACCATGATGTCAGAGGTCTAGATTTCCATGTATTAAGCCACACGCCAGCAAATTCTCTGATAAATACACATCATTTTAATAATCAGTATTTGATAGCGGATGAAAACATGCATTAGACTAAAAATGCCACAAATTTGTTTTTATATCCATTCACTATAAAACTTTCTTTTTTAAAATTTAAAGTCTTGGTTCCTATTTTAGAATACACAATAATCAGGAGGATACATGATGGGAAGCCAGTTTTCAGTAAAAGATGCACAATGGGTCCATCCAAGTAACTTCATCAGCTAGAACAGAACACAAAAATTTATTATTAAAGAACAGATTTTTCAAGCTCAATATACAGGGTAAATTCTGCATTAAATATTTAATGATAATAAAGTAGCACACAGAACTTTCCTTCCATCCCAACCCAACCACCCACCACCCTTCCTACCAATTGTTCTTCCTTACCATCAACTAACCTACTCATTTTACTACCAACCAACCTAAACGGGTGATTATGACCATTTCGCCCAACCTTCCTTCTTTCCTGTCTTTCTACTAGCCTTTCTTTCTTCAATCCTGACATACTTGTTCCCTTCCTTCCTACCAACCTAGCTGCCTTTCATTCTCTGTCTGACTGGAAGTCAAACACTGTTCTAGACCTCGGGAAAACAGCACTGAACAAACTCACTTCTCACTTTCAGGAAAGTTCTGTTCTGTTCAGGAAAACCAGAGAGTGCCAAAGCAAATCCATGAGGAGATGAATAAGCGAGTCCATAACTAAGAGGTACATGTCAGGTATACAATGGTGACATAACAGAGGGGCTGGGAAGTGAGATGGTCACAAGTGGGATCTCCGGGGAGATGACATTTAAGAGGAAACCTGACGAAGAGACCTACTCTGCCAGTCGGGGAAAGAGCTCTCCACACAGCTGGACGAGCTGGGTCCCATGGTGGGAAGGGCCGAGGCTGCTTCGGCCAGGCAGAGGCGGCTCTCGAGATGGGAGCAGAGCCATTCCAGGGAAGTGTGATGAGATGTGGCTGGGGAGGAAGGCAGGAGCCACATCACATGGGCCTTATGGGCCACGGGGAGGAGTCTGGATTTTATCCTACATGCGCCGGGGCTTCACCAGGAGGTGTCAAAAGCCATCTTTCCCAGCAGCAGTGTGGAGGGCGGGCAGTACAGGAACAGAGTGGAGGGGACACAAGTTATGAAACACCCCCTGGTGTCAATGTCTGGGTGAGTCACGGGCTTTACGGATGTGAGAGCTCACAAATTATAGTTGATGTGATAAGAATCACACTACACACCTTATGGTGAGTTGCAGAAAGATTTCTCTTAACCTACTGAAACATCTGAAGAACTGAGTTAAAATGTCTTACAATTTGGACTGGTGAAGGTATGCCAGAAAAAGGTCTAAGAGTAAAGATAACCTATAGTTTCCTCTAATTATAAAAAATTTCCCTAGGAACCTACTGATTAGTTTTACATTCAAAGAATACCTCGGGTACGGAGACCAGAGCCTTGGCCACATTTGGCATGACCAAGCTGCCCAACCCCATATATCCTTCAGGAACAAACCAGGCCCAGAGACAGGATGAGGCTACAGTGATTTCTCTGGAATTCAGTAAACTTTATACTTGACAATTAACTTGTACAGAAAGAACAGCATTTCTTACCTCCTGTTTCTAATATCAACCACATAATTTCTCTGCATATAATACAGAATGTGGTAAAATCACAAAATGGCCTATCACTTCAAATGAAGAATATTCAAATATAAACTCTAAAAATTCAACCATTTTAGAACTGAGCCAACATGTATTGAAAAGCAATTCTGTTTGTTTTCTTCATAAAGAAAACTGTCTTCTGACTATACATCTAAAATTCATAATGCACTTTGCCTACGTTGTAAACATCTGAGGCTAAGTACAGCCCTTCTGTCCTTTCTGGACAGGAGTTTTAAAAATTTAATAATAATGGGGCCCCTGGGTGGCTCAGTCAGGTAAGCATTCAACTTCAGCTCAGGTCATGATCTCGAGGTCTGGGAGTTCGAGCCCCCCATCAGGCTCTGTGCTGACAACTCAGAGCCTGGAGCCTGCTTCAGATTCTATGTCTCCCTCTCTCTCTGCCCGTCCCCCGCTCACGTTCTGTCTCTCAAAAATGAATAAACATTTTAAAAAAATTAAAATTTAATAAGAAAAGTTTAAAAAACTTAAATAGCTTACTGGCGGTGTCTCATGCTTTCATTTTATAGTTCGCATTACATTAATTGGAGTAGCAATCTGTCATGATAAAGTCAGTATCGTTAAATCACTACCATAAGGCTCTATCTTGTCACTATGCAATACGGAGGGGACACTTAACAGTGACGATTTTATATCACTTACTTGAATACAATTTTTCCAGTTTTCTTTTGTTGGTTTTTCTTCCACAAGTTTAGTTGCAAATTTAAGGCCTCTCCCATACATTTTATTTACTAATGCATGCTTGTATGCAAATGTTAAAACCTATAAGGTAAAACAAGATAAAGCTTATCTATGAAATATTTACACTGTATGGCTTATAACTTCAATAAGGAAAAGACGAAGGCCTTAACAGAAGTGTAGCTTTTAAAATGAACATTTTCCATCAAGCAAATTTCAAAAATGTTTTGAAAGAATAAAAGTTAAATATGCCACAAAACAGGTAACTTGTGTTGGGGAGAAAAATGAAGCTCTGATGAATCACTAGTTCTTGGCATCCATACCAAAACACCTCTTTATGCAAAGGGGAGCTGACAGAAGTGATCACAAAAACGCGAGTAAGGAGGGAAGTACAGAACTATGAAATCTCGTTATAAATTACCAAAACTGCAAAAGGGGATAAAAGTAAAAAAAAAAAAAAGTGTTCTATTATACAAACACGTTCTTACGCTGTCAATTCCTTGTGTATACGTTGGTGCCTTTAATTACTGCATCTGTCAAATATACCTATAACCATTTATTTACGTTTTTGGTGTCCACCTTCAGAATATGGAGAATGACCTCAAAGAAAGCAATCCTATCACATTTATTTGTGTTCTAGAGCCAAGCAAGGTGTTCAACCTTTACAAAGGTGCTAAACAGACAGGTAATACAGTGCCTGGCCCCTGATACAGCAGTACTGCGGCAGATACGGAGATACGGGATTATTCGTAATGGTTTTATTACGAGGCTCGTCAAGTTTTTATCCACCAGGCTCTTATCTTTTTCCAGCAGCAAGCACAGCACTGGGTGGGGAGCAGGCGTGCAATAGGTGTGTGTTCGGAATAAGAGCAAGTATCACGGAGGCCCTTCCGTGTACTGAGTACTCATTCAGCAGGTTTCAGAAACTTGCCGAGGGTCACACAGATAAAAATGGAAGAAGTGGGATTTGCACTCCAGGGCCTGATTTCAGATCCAAATTCTCACGCTCTGCTGTGACACTGGCTCCTGCAGTTTCCTGCCTAGGACTCCGTTTCCACGGCAGGAGCACAACTGACTGTGCTGTGGTGAAAACTTTTCTCCTATCTCAGAGGTCTGTACTACACATGATCACAGTGCATCTAGAAAACAAGCATCTGTCTAGTAAAACACAAACAAGGGCTTGTGCTGGGTCAGGAGATTTCCACTGATTTCATTTAGTTTATTTTTATCTCCAGAAGAAAGGAAGACTGACAGCAACTTGGGAGTTATATAATCCCTACCGTGAGAACTCTAGTAGAGGGCTAAAAGAGATTTAAAATGTTTTTATAACCCACATCCAAAAAGTTCATCAATGTGACTTTTTCTGAACTGGATTTTAAAGTTGATGAGCTATAGGGGCGCCTGGGTGGCGCAGTCGGTTAAGCGTCCGACTTCAGCCAGGTCACGATCTCGCGGTCCGTGAGTTCGAGCCCCGCGTCAGGCTCTGGGCTGATGGCTCAGAGCCTGGAGCCTGCTTCCGATTCTGTGTCTCCCTCTCTCTCTGCCCCTCCCCCGTTCATGCTCTGTCTCTCGCTGTCCCAAAAATAAATAAACGTTAAAAAAAAAAAAATAATAAAGTTGATGAGCTATAAATCCAGGTGATAATTATTTAAAAGCCAAAGAGGTTTTGAGAAAAATGACATGTAAAGTAACCAGCAACCCCCCTCCACCCCCGGCAAATCAGCACATAGACAGATGCGGGAAGGCACAAACACGACCTCGAAATGCTCTTAATTCTAGCTTCGTAAGTAACTGCCTCCACCAAAAGGCTGCTATGCAGACAGAGAAGAAAATGGTAGAATGGTTTAAAACAGGCAAGACAAATGAGGTCTCACTAAACACAGAGTCTTCTTCAGAGCCCAGCTTAGCCACATTCCATGTATTGTCTTCCTCTTCTGGCCAGGCAGCTGGGGAACAGCAAAGAGGAGGCAATGGGGCCCAAGAAAGGTTTGTGAAGCAACCCCCAAGAACTGCGCCCAAACAAGAGGCAGACAGGTTACCTTATTGTCAAAAAGATCAGTCCATTTTGTAGTTTCCCAAAAAGTTTCCGTCAAAGAATCCAGAGTGCTCTCTCCTTCCTCCTCTCTTCCTTCCGTATCACCTGAAACGGCCCCATCTTGATCTTGTGCGTGAAGCAGGTGGTCAGCTAGGGCACATCCTTTTCTACAAAGGGCATCCACGAGGGTAGATTTTTGTTTGTCCATATCACTGTGTTCCAAACCAAAAAATAACTCACAGATCAGTAAATCATTTTTTAAAAGTACAGACTTATCTGAAACTGAATTCATGTGTTCTCTGCCTCAGATTTACAACGCAGAGATATTGTACAGCCGTGTATTTACATCTGCATTATCCATCAAATAAAAGTCCTTATTTCTAACAAACATCAAATGAGCTACTGCATTACACATACAGATTGAGTCACGACAGCTGTATCTGGCTGAAACAGAGGCCATAAACCAACAGAAATGAAGGACAGTTCAGTTCTAAGTTCTGTCAGCTAAGGAACTCTTCTATAGATTTCTTATAAATAGCAATCATTACAGATTTCTGTACAGACACACACACAAGTTCTTTCAGAAGTAGACTTTCATTTATAAACAGAGCAAACACTATATGACGCTTACCCTGGACGTGCACTTTTATATACAGAACTCATCTGCAGTCAGAATAATTCTATGAGTAAGATACTAGTTAGTAATCATCCCCATTTTGCCAAGGAGGAAGCTGAGGCACAGAGTTCTGTTCAAGGTCCTACAGTTAGGCAGTAACAGACGCAGAACCTGAAGCTACTTCTGGACAGCCTGCTCTTAGTCGCGATGGTAACATGGTCCTGCTGCAGGGCGGGAGCCGTGTCCTTCTGATGTATTTCAAGTGCCCAGACAATGCTTGGCAGAGACCAGAAACTCAATAAATCATCGCTGAATGAAATACAGTAACAACCTACACTCCAGGGGACAGTGTGAGTCTTTAGGATACTTGCTGATCTGGGCATTTTGTCCAACTCATGTCCTGCACGTGTGAGGGCAATGAGGATTACAAGCGCTGGGTGCGTGTCCCCGAGGCACTCAGACACTGGTGAACAAACTGTGTAAGAGTGAGAATGATTCTGAAGGACCCGGAGTGGAATGTGCAACATATGAAATCTGCAGGCACTCTAAAATCAACAGGAATTATAGCGTGAAAGACAATTAAGATAAGAAGCCAAAACAACCTGTTACAACCCAACAAAGTCACCCTCCTTAATACATCTGCAAAGTAGATAAAACTTTGCCAAAAAAGGTGCCTAAGACTTTCAGCCAAGAGTTGCAAAGCTTAAAAGAACCAACTTTCACTCTCTCTGTGGAAATGCGCCTGGGAACTGCTTGGTTACTCCAGACTCAGGAACAAAAAGATCTAGGAGCTGTAGGGCACGGACGCAGCTTCTCCTCTACCGGGTGCCCGGCCAGCCGCCGTCTGAAATGTCTTGCCACCAGCACCGCATTTATGCTTTTACAGCAGCTGAGGAGTGGGACACAATCACCGTCCCCGTCTTGTGCCGGAGAAAGGGGGCCTTGGAACAGAAGTGGATCGGCAAGGCAGGTTTGATCGTTCACGGCAGTCCTGGCTGGACCCAGCTGCCCCGGGAAGGGCTGGAAGGAGGCAGAATTTCAGGGGTGGCACAGGTGTGCTGTACTTGCCAGGCCTGGATTAAGTTACCCACAAGACCCCTATTTCAGTGTTCTCTGATCCAGTAACCTGAATCCCACATATCTAGAATATTCATTCCCCACCCTCATCTAATTTAGAACTGACCACGTACTTTCATCCACGAGGCTTTCTCCACTCACAAGGAAGTCAGCTCTGCTTCCCATGGGCTTTCACACTTTAAAGTATTCATTGTAACTGTCAATCTTACCCCACCTAGCAACTGCATCTTCTGTATCAGAGCGCACGCTTTCTAAGAGCGTCCTGTTCATTTTTTCACGTTCCTCTCAGTGGTGCTTTACTGCAGTGTCTGCTCCACAAACATCTTTGAATCAAATCTAGTTAGGGTACCGATCAAAGTGGCGATAGCCATATTTTAGGAGGAGCTTCAATCAGATACTTTAATGGCCTAAATAAATTAAGTTTAACCGAAACTTGATACCGGATCACCTGCGAAAAGCTCGTATCATTTTTAAGACCACAAAATGGCTATCGCAATTTCTGACACACGCGTGACCACAGTAAAAACAGTTTTGCATGGAAATGAGAAATGAATGCTGGGCTGCTGCTCCTGCTCGCCGGCTGCTGCTACAGGAAATGGAAGAAATGCGGCCCGCTCCTGAGGCCCTCGCCCCAGAACAAGGAGCCCCAGGCCTGGACGAGGCCCTCTGCTCAGAGTGGCGTGTCTGAGCCCATCGTGGTTTGGCCAAAGCAAGGGCCACGGCAAATACCTTAATTATAAGCATGGACAAACCGATCTAAGGTTGCCAAAGACTAACCAGCTTCTCTTAATTTTCACGTCTGACGCCTCCTTTCTAGTTTTATCCCAGCAGGTGTCAAAGTCACTACAGCTACAATCTTTAAAGCCAGGATCCTATCAGACTGTTACTTTTTGACAGTTACTGGAATCAGCACCTGAGATAAAAACTGTGAGAAAAAAGGGACTAACAAGATTGAAAACACAACTACTCTGGGTCTTGTGAGCTCACTTTAATCGCGAATTAAGAGCTTCCTCCATGGACAGTAAGATTTAGGAAAGACAGGCCAAAGTATGAGCAGGGATAAACGGACCTTAATATTTACTGAAATTTCAAAATGAGCCCACGCGTGTTATTTCCTACACACACAAATCTGAAGAGATACTATTTTCCCAAACTAAGAAACAACAGATGCTAGGAAGGATGGGGGCAGCTGATAACAGATATCGCAGTGAGGTCAAGGCAGCCTCAAAGGGGCCACTGTCTCTGGCAATGAGCTTCTCACAGGTGATCAAGCCCAGACGACTCCTGAAAGAGGGTTAACATGGAGTGGAATTCAGGTAGTAGGGTGCAGTGTAGACTACTCCAGCGGGAAGCCAGGGGCCCCATGGGGGACAGAAGACATTGGGATATGGCTGTGGGCTGAGATGTGGATGCCTGAGGACCAGGACAAGGGGCTTGTCAGCAGACGGCAGTTATGAAGGAGATGGAGGGGAGGGGTCGGGCCGAGAGACAAAGGTCAGTGGCGTGGGAATCTTCTCACGACGAGTGGGAATGCAAGGGGCTGCTTATCAAGACATGAAGGGGCCCAGGCCAGGGCAGAGCAGGTGTGATCAGCTCTCCCACTTCCGGCTCCGGCACCCGAGGCTGGCCACGCAGTCTCTGAGCCTGTCTGCTCTTCTGCAGATACGGGGTAAAAACACTCCTACTTGGTATGTCTTTTAGAAGATTAAGTTTAAATAAGGTCACGTATTTAACATACCCCAAAGATTTCCCTGTACATACCCGGCACTTCAGAAATGGACAAAACAGCACCCTTTGAGACTGTTCCCTTAGAAGGTGGGAAAGGGTGCGCACAATGCCAACAACCTAACCTGAATAAATCTTATTCTGCTTAAAAACTGTAACATTCATAAGAGCTACAGCATTAGTACTGCCAACAGTTCTAGCAATTTAGAACGTAGCGTAATGCCAAGAGTTCCGGCAGTTCAGAATCAGGAACTTCATGTAGAAAGAAGGATTCTGCCCAGCAGACGGAATCCTGAAGAAGAATCGCAGCACTTCCTGGGCGGACTCAACACTTCTGGTTCATTCGTCACAACAGCTGTAAGAGGAGGCGGTGTTTCTCCCCTTGCAGGTAATGACCCTCGGGTGAACATGAACCAAAGTGACAGAGAGGAAAGTGGTACAAGAGAGTTCAGGGAAGGCAGAGGTGAGGCTGAGGGACCCTCACACAACACATGGGGGCCACATGCTCACCCACCACAGAGCGGTGCCTCGCACTGGGTTTTATTAAAGCTAAACCTCCCTTTCCCTTTACCGCACAGAATACTCTAAAGCCGGTTCCTAACTCAAGTGGCTATGATGGTTTCAATCTAACTTTATTTCTATTTGGGTTACCAGGCATTACATACTAAACCTGGGCTTTTCACACTATTGGTCAATGAGCAGTTTAGAAACTGATTTTGCAGGGTGTTAGGTGTTTGCCTCTGCACATGTCACATTCACACTGATTCCCAAATGGGAGGACCGCTAGGTCACAGCTACTCAAATCTCTCCAGATCAGCAGCACCAAAAGGTAGAGAAGGCAAAGTCCTTTTCTTTTGCTTAAATCTCCAACAACTGGAAAGAATTCTTACAAACTATCGACGGGTGGATATTCAAATACTGATAATTCTAGGGACACAACAATTCTCAGAAAAGAATATTCTCCATAATTTTAAAAAGTAACTAAGAAATGAGATGCAAGAAAGATTATTTACTGGTTAGGTACTTTTTTATAGTAGCTGCATCGGGCCTGGGGTCAGTCTTCATCGCAATATAAACTGCGAGGGCCGTCTGGTCTATGTGAGAAATGACAGCATTTGCAGCCTCAACAATTTCATTAAGTCTTTTCATTCGTTCCTAGGGAGGAAGAAAAAGAAGAAATCAGAAAAGAAATGGTGTCAGCGAGTCCATCCAAGTCCCTTCACTTCCGTCTCAAATGCAAGGGTGGCGGCTCCAGAGTCAGGGGCCGAGCCCTCTGCTGGCAGCAGAGGGTGTGTGCTGCCTCATAGTGTGGGGGCTGCAGTGTCAGCATCTCTAGAAAAGACCTCATTCACATTCCTCACTGATGTTAAATGGTGCAAATAAGGGAGGTAAAAGGTGGTCATAGAAATGTAAACAGCTTTCTACCCAGGCAACTCCTTTTCTGGGCCTCTTAGAAACATGACCTGCTATGTTACTCTAGCCGCACACCACACGGAAAGAGAAGTAAAACAAAACAAAACAAAACAAACCCAAAAAGACCCCCCAAAAAACAAACGGGCTGATGTACAAATTCTTCCTAACTTATTACTAAAACCATGAAGGTGAGAATAAACGAGAATGTACCCAACAGTCTAACTATACGGTCGCCATGGTGCTCCAGGTGCTCTCAGCGGTCTTCTCTTTTGCTAGTCTCAGAGGTCTCCCTTCAACACCTTCAAGTTCACTCTGCACCCTTGACAATTTCTGATTGGCCACGAGCACCTTCCTACCGGCCATCATTACCAGCGAGAGCTGGTCCGTGTTAAGATAGCTTGGAACTATGGCCAATTTTAAAAGTGAGCAAAGTTCATGAAAAGCAGGAATTCTTTTGCTGACAGTGTTTAGATCTGCAGCAGGCCAGGACCACTGCTCCTGAGGTGAATGTCAGAAAAGTGATCCTTAGGATATCTTTATCTATTCCTCCTCCCACTGATGAAAACTGTGAGCGGGAGTCTTAGGCTGACCTCACAGGAATGAGTACGTTCTGTAATTACCTTCAAGAAAATAGTCAATACAACATTCAATTTGAGGAAACAAGTTTTCATTTGGCAGAAGCACAAAACAAATAGAAAACTGCATTTTCACTAAACATACAAACTGTATCTCATGTTACAAATAAAATAAAATACTCCTATTAAGATTGAACACGTCCAACCTTTTCAGCATCCAACTGATGAAGTCTTGCAACGTACAGAGGAAGATAATTAGGATATGTTTCTTTCAATTCATTATAAATGTCACTAGAATCCAGCCTATGTATATAAGAGAGAGAGAAACATTTCTTTTACAAAGAAAACAATTTGTCTTCTCTATTATTTAACATTATTTTGAAGTCCCAATCCATAACATAAGGAAGGCATCACTGACAAGAATTATCATTATTTGCCGGGAGTATAAATAAAAAACAAAAATAAATAAAAAACAAATATAAAAAACCCCAGAGAAGCAAATCAAATTGAAAATTATTTCAATTAAGAGTTCAATAAGAGGGGCGCCTGGGTGGCTCAGTTAATTAAGCGTCCAATTCTTGATTCTGGCTCAGGTCATGATCTTGCAATTTGTGAGTTAGAGCTCCACATCACAATTGTGCTGACAGAGGAGACACTTTGGGGAATATGGCTCTGCACCTATGACCTATGACCTTTAAGAATGATCCAGGGTCACCTGGGTGGCTCAGTGGGTTAAGCGTCTGACTCTTGATTTCGGGGAAGGGCAGAGAGGGAGAGAGAGACGGTGAGAGAGTAATCCTAAGCAGGCTCCATGCTGTCAGCGCATAGCCCAACCTGGGGCTCAATCCCATGAACTATGAGATCATGACCTGAGCTGAAGTTGGACGCTTAACTGACTGAGACACCCAGATGCTCTTAATGGATTATTTTAAAACACTGTATGTATAAAAATGTCCGGCACAGCATTATGGAGAAAAGCTATAAATGTACATGCCAAAGTATATGCCAAATAGAGTATTTAAGTAGGTTACATTTCATCAACAGGACCACCTCCTACATGGTCATTAAAAATGGTATTTTAAAGGACTATCAAATGACCCAAGAAATGCTCATCATCAAACAGTCACTGGAAAACTAGGACACAACATCATTCATACTGCTACATGTGTAAATACAGAGAAAATAATGATAGGACAACAACCACCCCTGGAGAGTAGGCAAAAAAGTGATTTTTATTTTCTTCACACATCCTAATAAAATTCTCTTCTGAGAGCAAATCAAAATTAAGTGATTAAAATAAAAGCACGTCTAACCCTTCCACCCACTGTTAACATTCCTGAATATGGCCTATGAACCTGTACGTGACACTGTCGTAACCAGAAAAATAAGTAAACAGAGGATCAAAATCCATTAAAAACTTACTTTGTCATCCACTGAATTTTAAGATCTCGTAATGCTTCAGTAAACTCTTCTTTCAAGTCCTTCTCTTTTTCTGACTCTTTTTCTTTATCTTTGCCGCCATTCTTAGTCTTTGTTGGCGGAGATATTAGGTAGTAATGAACAGGGATCACATCCTATGAATGTGGAAAGAGTCTCAGATTAACATGCTTCATTTTACATAATTACAATCATTTCAGTACCTGAATATCACATAACACAGGCTGCACTGAGTTGTACTACATTATATTCCAGATCCTAAGGGCCACAATACATAAACATTTCCAATCTGTGGGGCTCCTGGGTGGCTCAGTTGGTTAAGCATCACAACTCTTGGTTTCGGCTTAGGTCATGGTCTCACGGTTCGTGGGACTGCACCCCACGTTGGGCTCTGTGCTCAGTGTGGAGCCTGCTTGGGATTCTCTCCCCCACCCCCCGCCCTTTCCCCACTTGCTCTCTCTCTCTCCCTCAAAAAAACTCAAAAACAAAATCCAATCTGTGACCAAAGGAATTTTCTCTCAAACTTTAAAGTACTGTCGCTTCTAAATCTCCTCTAAAATAAAGGAGGTAAAGGACACTTGGCTGGTTCAGTCTGTGGAGCATGCAACTCTTGATCTTGGGGTTGTGAGTTCGAGCCCCATGCTGGGTGCACAGATTACTTAAAAATCTTTAAAAAAATAAAGGAGGTAAAAACAAACTTTCCTCCATTTGAGTGTTTTTGTATTCTTAGTTTTACCTAACAGACTAATTACAAAAAGTACTAATTATGAAAGTCTACTGACCTTTCACATCTTATACCTGAGAAGGGAAGGAAATACTTAGAATTTTAAAAAAGACCCTCTTTTCTAAGAAAATTTAAAGAAAAATTTTTTCATTCAATCGACAGGACTTATTGAGGCCCTGTGAGGCTCTACAAGGTGAAGAACAAAGCAGACAAGGCCCTTCCTTGCCCTTGGGGAACACATCCCAGTGGGGCAAGACAGACAACATACAAGTAATGAATAGTTTCGGCTAATCCCACATGATAGGAAGAAAATGAAACAGAATGCAGGGACAGAGAGCAGCTGCTCAGTACCGTGGGGGAACAGCACAGACACAGTGGTGCTGGAACAGGGACTACCCCGTCTAAGTCAACCCACATGACCTAAATGGAAGAGCCTCAATGAACCTAACCGACCCAAACGAGGAGAGGGAGAAGAGTCTGAAGACAGAAGAGGAGGACGTATAAAAACCCGAGCTTGTGGACACGGCAAGAGCAAATGGGCAGCAACCATAGTAAGTGGGGCTGATGGAATATGGCACAAAAATACAGATTTTATTCTAAATGCAAGAGGAAGCCTACAGGACAGCTGTAGGCAAGGTAGTGGCATGATTAAAGACTTCTTTCTGCTCTTTGTTTAATGACTTTGGATCCGACACAGATGAAAAATGTTGGTTTGTTTTTAATAGCTCTTCATACTATTTGGAGAATGGATGATAGATGGCCGAAGTCAAGAAGGAGGGAGACAAGTTAGGGAGCAAAGCTAGAATTCCCAGCACCGCCCTGATGTGAAGAAGAGGCTGTAGAAGAGGAAGAAGCGGATGGATTAGAAATCCATGATGCAGAATTGACAGTGGTGTTGATGGGGTTGCAAGTTGGGGACAAATAAGACTGAGCAGGGCTGAGGGAGGGGAAGAGGAAGCCCAGGCCTTGAGCCAAAGCATTCTACGGTTTCAAAGATGCTTGGGAGTGAGGGAGACGGGCCCCAGAGGGGCTGTGAGGACAAGCGGGCAGAGAGGAGTGGTCAACCAGGGCCTGTAGCGGGGGCGGGGCCTGCCACAGAACCCCGAAGAACCAAACGGCAGCAGTGGCTGCTACCACGGCAAGAGATGACAAGAGAGTAGTTGTTTCCATGGACAGCGGGGGATAAGGGCTGCCTGGGAGAGATGCAGACAGAGTGGGAAGTAAATAGGCACAGACGGTTCGAGAAGCTTCGCTTGGAAGAGAGCAGAGAAATGTAATTCTAATTACATCTATTTTCCTCTATTCTATGAAAGCACAGAAGTCTTTACTGATGGAAACTAATGCATTATCTGGGAAATCAAACCCCATATTACACTGGCTAATCTGTTTCTGGCACAATAACCAGGTGCCCTTAATTAAGTCATTATTTATTAGGTCAACTTCTCCAACTCTATCTTCAGGTTTATATTAAAAACGCTGCTAAATTCAAACCTTTTATTTGTTTTAATTAACAAAGTTTCTAAAACTGAAAAAATTATGTTATCAAGAAGACTTTTACTCCCCTAATCACAGTAATCTCAGAAAAAAACTTTACACGGGTTAAGTCAAAGAAAATAGTATTGCAAGCCCCCACGTTCCCCCAAATAGGATTTTCAGGTGTAAATACAACACGGATATCCCCACGTTAGCAATTCTCACAATTAAATTTTATAAGCAACTACTGCTGCAGTTCTGACAGCATTCGGACGTCAAACGGGAGCCACACTTCAACAGGACCCGTCTGAAGCCCGCTAGGACCACTGGGAGGACGGAACCACACACATCCATCTGCAGCCATCTCAGGGCCCCGCTCGGAGGCCGGGAGCCAGCACTGGCGAGCCAAGGTCGCGTGTGCAGAGTGAGATGGGGGAAAAGAAGCAGGGGTTCTGCTTGGGCCAGCTCCTTAGGACCCTGCTACCCATCCTTCCCCCCCTCCTCCTGAGGTCGCCTTCCTAAGTGGGCACTGCCCGGGCAAAGCTGAGTTCAAGCATCTGCAAAATCTGAGTTGTTAATTAACCATCAGGTTCTTCTGGGAAAGGATCACTCACTCAGTGTCATCCGTGCAGCACAGACAATCCACTGAAGAGTTAAGGGGCAGAGACAGCCTCGAACGCTGACCCTCTGACTACAGTCCTATTCTCTTTGGAACCCACTGCACTAGAATGTGGACACTTGCCTGCAGGAGGCAACCTTGTTGGCCGTGTTGACTCTACTCTAACGTGAGCCTCCCTTAGATCCCCTCCTCCTTGCCTGATTAGGGACAGGGGCAACTGTCAGGATGGGAAGGAGTCTCTGCTGTGAGGCAATTCCTCCTCTGAAGCTCAAAGGTAAGGCATTTGCTATTACATTTTAGTACAGAAGAGAGAAAACAGAATTGAATTTAAAATGAGCAACCCATTAACTTAATGTACGATTAACAACGAACTCTAACAAAGATCTATAAATAGGAAGAAATGGGGTACCATGGCAACCATAAACTATCAGTAAAAGCACGAGACAGAGAATTTATGATGAATGACCTTGAAGTGGGGGGAAACCAAGCTTTTGTGATCAGCATTTTAATTATTAAATATTAAATATGTCAAATTAGCTATTTTAAGTGTTAATAAAATCCTATAAAATATTTTGGGACAGTAATTTTTTATTACTAAAAATTATGAACATGGCAGGTTTAATTCCTAATCAACAGAAAAATTGAGTTATTTTTTGTTTTATCATGTTTACTTGTTCTTTTTGTCAATATTTTTTTAACTCACTTCTCAAGGACTTAGTACAGGGCCAGTTTAATAGAAATCATTTTGTGCCATTAAATCTTGAGAAATCTTGATTATGATTTAAAAAGGTAGGCAAGATGAATCTTCAGAGCAGAAATGCTGAAGTTCTCTATAGTTGATACTTAACACAATTTTTTTTTAAAAAAACATCCATTTCAGCTATTCACCAAGTACTTTGACAGTGTCTGAAATGAACCATTTCCTTTAGAAAGTCCAATCGACCCGCAAAACCAATAATTATTCTTTGGGCAACATAACTGCCATTTAAATTTTGGTTCAAAAATTATAATTTTCTTCTTAGATTATTAATGGCTAAACTCAAAACTTTAATGCCTTCACACAAACTAGCTATTTTAAAATCACTATCATATTTGAATGCTATTTATCATCTGTTGAAAGTAACCATATTCTTTCATACGACAATGAACTTAAAAAAGGTAACCTAGATTTTCAAATCAAAAGTCACTGAAATACAGAGGAACTATACACTGAGGGCTATGCACCAAAAGCTAGCTGGTATTTTGTTCAGGCAGTAAATTAACATATACATCTTTTTGGTAATGGGACTATAAAACTATAATAATGATTATTTTTAAAATAAGAGCTTCACACGTATTTGCCCTGAAGACAGGGAGAAATGGGAAGAGGCAACTCTAGCTGCCATATCCGTTATATAAAGCTTTCCTAACCAAGTAATAATAACCTTCTTACTCATTTAATGGTTTCCTTACACAACCGAATCCAAACAAAATCCACCAAAACTCCCAGAAGAGCAACCAAAATATACAATAGAAAAAAATCCCAGCTATGCCTCTGTGATAAGCACCTTCTATTTTTAATGGGCTTCTAGAAGACCTTTTTCTCATTTTTTGAAGTAGTGGCTCTCAAGCCATTTTCAGGACGACCCAAAGATAAACAATCTATAGATAAAAAGAAACTCATTTTAGGAGTCTGATGAACGGCACTTCTTACTTTATTCTGTTTTCATTTTGAAGCTGGCTACGTCATTAAATGAATGTACATGGCCCACAGATGGGTCAAGATCTCAGCTAGAAATACTGGTCTACAGTGAAGTAGATAGTCCTCTATCCGGAAAGATGATTCCCAGTGGGGCGTTTTGTTTGGACAGTGTTTACCATTGCATAATAACATATACATTTCATAAGTCTTTTTAAATGAAAGAATTGTACCTGTTCTAAAATGGTGATTCTGTTTCACATCACTATGAATTAAGAAACAGTGTTATCTTTTGTCTTAAAATACAAATTCTCCGTGCAATGCTTCCTGCCTGAACATGAGAAATCATGAAAATGCTGACTGAGGCCAGTAGGTCTTCAGCAGAGAGCTCACTGAACACCTACATCCCTTTCTCTAAGTACACCCCAAGTTGAATTCTGCCTTTTTTGAGTTCAATTTGGCTCCAGCAGTCAATCGGACATTGTCTAATAAGTTGCAGGGAAGTCGATCAGTCACACACGAGTTATGGTCTTAAACCTGCTCGTGCTCTTAGCATAAGTTTTAATTTTGGGTTGATGGTCCGTATTTCCATTCCTCCTGCCCACTGCTCTGTGTCTGTTCTTCTAGAACTAAGACGACACCAGAGCAGGGAATACATTTTTTTTTTTCCAAATACCTTAATATTTTAATGATCAAATCTAATTTAAGAATGTTTTTAGACTTTAAAAATAATTGTTTTGGCTTATATAACTACAAAAAACAATTATATTCATTTCTCTGTAGGATTTTAGATATGCAAATTTCAAATATGACCATTTGGTATCATATCTGTAGTTAAGAAATGAATAGCACTAATTTTTTTTCTACACACATATAAAACAAGGGTCTTCCAGCAACTGATGGCAGGAAAGAAAACTTCAGGAAAGTAGTATGTCAACACTGATAAGCTAAAAGCACTATGCCGCAGAACTTAAAGAAAGGAAACTAAGGGACAGATTTTTTTTAAAAAAGATTACAGTAGTGACAGAAAAAAAGTTTAATTAATACGCAAATAAGGCTTTAAGACATCTTTTTTAAGAACTGACAATCAGTACCTTTTTAAATTTTCCTTGTCGTTTTGCTGCAGACTGCCCCTGGGAGTTAGAACGACATTCTGTAAGAAAACATGCACAGTCTACACAGGATGGAGACACCACCTCGGTCTAATTGTCTTCCGGTTTACGTCTCACCTGCATGTGTCACAGTGCTTAGAAGGGTCAGGTCTACGATCACAAAGGCAGGCTTTTCAAGAAAGCAACACTGCCACTCTCATTTTAATAAAAACGCACTCCAATACGTTACTCCTAAGGGCAAATGTTTTTCAACTCTGTATTCAAAAAATTGAGGACAGCAAAATCCATTAGTTATCAAAACACTCTTGAAAAACATTAAATTTAGTGGACGGTCCAGAGTCTGATTTCAAGGACATCACAATCACACACGCCCAGGCATCCTCATTCAAGGTGACCATGAAAGGCAGAAGTGTAACAGCAGTCACCTTCCCAACTACCACACCGGCAAGCAACGCGACTAGGGAGGTAAGAGTATAAACAATGTGCTACGAGTATATGAACTCTGCACCTTTAGGTTTTTGCTCTCTTTCAGAACCATCGACCCCTCAAGTAATTACCTCGTAAGTAGTAAATACAGTTAATCCCACACTTTTATCATTTAATTTCACAACTGCCTCTGAAAGAATGTAGCCAGGAAGTACTATATCTCTCTGAACTGCTAAAAGTGCATTTTTAATAACAATGGTTTTCCAAGGAAGCAGATGTCTGAGAAGAGTTATCTGGGTGAGCATCCCAGTCTCCCCATCTGGGGAGCCCCACAGTGGAAACAGCCCTGCTGTCCAGGAAGCGAGGCCCACAAGAAAAGACTGCGCTAGGACTTCTTAAATCTGCATCTATGAATTCCAATGTCAGTGACTACTGATTCTCTTCAAATGACACTCAAGTGTATACATAAAAAAGTACAGTTGACCCTTGAACGACGGGGGGCTGGGGGCACCAACCCCCCACCAGTCAAAAACCCTTGTATAACTTCTGACTCCCCCCAGAACTTAACTACGAACAGCCTCCTGTTGACTGGAAGCCTTAATGATAACAGAAACAAGTAACATATCATTTTGTGTATATTCTTACATTAACGTAAGCTAGAGAAAAGAAAATGTTACTGGGAAAATCATAAGGAAGAGAAAATACGTCTACAGGATTGAACTGTATTTAGTAACGTAACAAAACAAAACACCCACAGAGAATTTGACCCTTGCAGTTCAAACCTGTGTTGTTCATGGGTCAACTGCAGTATCCACTGAAATGAGACTCAAGAAATATCAGGGCAAACGAGTTTTTCAAAGCACAAAATTCCTGAATTATGCTTCTGTGACAGTGATAAGTGACCTTTGGTTCAACAGTGGCAAGAAGTTTAAGTATACTTGTTAAGATGCGTGAGATCTATTCATTTTGGTAACGGCATTTATAGACTCCAGTGTCAGGTGGTAGGCTACTATTAAAGAACTAATGCTAGGGAGAAAAGCAAAACTGTAAGAATGACAACTTTCACTGGCACTGAGCTAACATGATGACAGAAGGTGACAGACCCATATAGATAATAAATTTGTAATGAAAACAGATGGAAAAGTTAAAACAGGTACCTATCAAATTGTAACATTTATCTCTAAAATGTAACAACCAGAAGTATGTCTTTAATAACATAATTTTGAAACTATAAAGGCAATGCCAAAAGAAGTATCTTGTAATTATCTACACAATTACGCAAAATTCCAAGAAAGAAAGGTGTGTACTAGTGAAAAAAAAATACTGTTCATTAGAAATAATCATTCTGTTTTCTCAAAGTAACCCTAGAAGATCTGACTTATTTCTAGATCCACAATATTATGTCAGTTAAGATCATATAAAATGTTCTAATTTTAAACGTCCCATTCACTTAAGCCAAGTTTAACCTACATGAGTCACAGGAAATTCAAGTGTATTAGCCATGCAACGTAGGGTCAGTTCTGAACCCGAGTACTTAGGCTTAGGAAAAAGAATACTAAGTATTTTAAAATATAATCAAGTATTAATTGACTTTTCCAGTAATTTGGGAAAAAAACTACCAATCCCCCCCCCCCCCCCCCACCAAGGAGATCTTCTCTTTTTTCTCTTTTACCCATTCTAAAGTGTGGGATTAATTCCCATCTTTCAAAGAAATGGAAATTTTGGAATAGGTAATTTCAGTATTAAAAAAAATGGATACTTACAGCTTTCTTTCCAAGTTCAGTCTTTGATAACGTTAAGGATCCTGCAAGGTAGCATCCAGGTCCTGCCCCTTTAGGTATCCTAATACAAAAGTTTAAAAGAGAAAAAAAAGGAACTAAAGAAAAAGTCTCACAAAGGTAATCGGAGTAAACCATCAAAACAACTGTAATCTGAAATAATTCCCGTAGCTCAGATTTCAAAAATCAAAGGGAGAAATCATCTTAGTCTAAAACAGTATGTGACAATATACTGTAAATTGAGCCCAATGTAATGAACTCACATAAAAACAGTACAGTATTTAGGACAGACATTAACTGTAAGCAACGCTGCCACTTACTTGTCATCGGGTAAGGAAGTAACAAAGAATGGTTGATTATATTTGGGTGGTAATGTCAAATTACTTGATTTCTTCTTTCCTAGAAGTGCAAGGCTATGATTTTCATGAATATCTAAGCTCAAGGTATTAGACAACCTATGAGAAACAATAAATGGAAGATCTTTAAGACGTTCCAAATCACTGATCTGCTCATGACGGATCTGTAGTCGAATTGTATAATCTCCTTTTTCCAGTTTCAAAGAATACTAAAAAAGACAAAGAACATTGGGAAAAGTACGGGTTAGCCAAGTAAATGGAACTCAGAGTAAGAGAATAAGCAGGAACAATCAGCACACACAGAGCATGCACACACTTGCCTGCACACCAGGGCTGAGAGCACCATGTGAACGGTCCACGGCCATGTGCAGACTAAAGGGTAAGGGAGCTGCGGGCGGGAATGCCTCCCAAGCCCTCACTTTGCCACAACAACAGGCTATGCTCATTCTCTCAGCTACACCAGTGTCTGCTCAAGACTGACGAGAGCCATGATTTTCTAGTTTGTGAGTCTTTAGAACATGGATAAAACGCCACCAAACCTAGCAAAACTGAGGTGCTGTATAATATCTAAGACCAATAATGCGCACGTGTGTGCGTACACAGCGGGTCGTCTTTATCTTACAGCCAGAACGCCGCACCTCTTTATCCCAAACAGGGAGAACAGGGAGCCAGCAGAGATCGAGGAGTACAAATCCACTACGTTTCACCCAGTCAGCCTGTTCAGGAGCGTGGAACGCCATATCCTGCATCGGCACTTTCTCTCGAGGAGATTGTAAACAATAAAGTAATGGCACCGTGTAACCCAGTCTGCACTGAGGAGGTGGGGGGAGCTGGGATTGCTTTGAGAAAAAGGAAATCATTTCCTGACTAGTGAATTGAAAAAAACCTGCGCAAATTATTTTCATTATCTGGCATAAGATTATAGATGTTACAGGAAATACCTCATTTCTTGGTAACGATATTTTAATCGGATGAAATTTCTACAAACTGTTTGAATAAAAGATTTTTTCCCCTTGAGACAATCGTACCAAGCACAGTGCTTGGCATATAGTAAGTGCTGAGTAAACAGCCATGTCAGGAAGAAATGAATGTCAAAGTTCTAGTAAACTGAAGACACTGCTGTAGTGCTTTTCACCAAGTTCAGACCTGGGATCATTTCAAGATGCTCATATGACCTTAGATGATCCGCTTTCAGCCTTCAGATGGGTGGAAGCAGTGGGAAGGAAGGAGAAATACTTAAAATAAAAAGCTATGCCGGTCAGCGTCTGCAGGCATCACCTGTGCCCTCCTCTACCCCAAAACTTGAATCAGCTGACTTTACATGGCTGAGAGGTTGTCACAGTCTATTTTATACAAGACAACTAACTGAGCTTCGATTGGTATGTCGAAGAAGTAAATACAAAACTATATGATTAAAAAAAAAAACAAAACAGAAAAAAATTACCATAAACAAGAAATCAGACATTCATTATCTCAGGAAACAGCCTCTGTTAATTCTAAAAATCACTACTGATTTCATACCTGATGTGGATAGGCATCTCCCGAGCCCATTTGTCTTTTGTTCTGGTCAAATATAATCCACAGTTGGCTGTCAAATTCTGATTCATACAATAGTTCACAAAGTAGTGGGCAGCTTGGAGTTACTTCCCCACTCTTGGGCTACAAAAAAAAAAACGAATGATTACTTGACATGATTTACGTGATTTCTGATGTAGATCTGCAAAACTGTTATTGATGAGATTTTTACATTAAAAGTATTAAAAACAGGGCGCCTGGGTGGCTCAGTCGGTTAAGCGTCCGACTTCGGCTCAGGTCATGATCTCAGTTTGTGAGCTCGAGCCCCGCGTTGGGCTCTGTGCTGACAGCTCGGAGCCTGGAGCCTGTTTCGGATTCTGTGTCTCCCTCTCTCTCTGCCCCTCTTCTGTGCTCTCTCTCTCAAAAATAAATAGACAATAAAAAAAAAAAAGTAAAAAAAAAAGTATTAAAAACATTTCCTTTTGGTAACCGATTTTTAAAATGCAGAACATCCAATATTTTGGCAGTAATAAAAAATATTTCTCCTTTACGAGTTTTTAAAAATACAAACCCAGCGATTTGTATGCATTAATGAATATAATATGTATCCTCCAGGACCTCTAATTACTTGATAAAACTGAAATTTGACAATTCACCGAAATCAATCATCTCCTAAACACTAAAACCAAATTGATATTATGTTCCAATAAGCATTCTGCTGAAATCTTACTGGTCCTACATAAATTCTCAGATCCCACATTTACACTAGTCTCAACTACCTTTTTTTTTTTTTTTCAACGTTTATTTTTTTTATTTTTGGGACAGAGAGAGACAGAGCATGAACGGGGGAGGGGCAGAGAGAGAGGGAGACACAGAATTGGAAACAGGCTCCAGGCTCTGAGCCATCAGCCCAGAGCCTGACGTGGGGCTCGAACTCACGGACCGCGAGATCGTGACCTGGCTGAAGTCGGACGCTTAACCGACTGCGCCACCCAGGCGCCCTCAACTACCTTTTACTACTCATTCAACCCAAGAGTTATTCCGACTTCTCATGGTTTTAATGTATGCTTCAGAGAAAGCAGTCAGGCCATCTGCCATAATCAGAAGGCATCTGGCATTGATGAGACGTCTAACCACTGAACAGTTATCAGTGATTACAAACACTAAGGTTCAAAGGCAAAGTTACCACTAAATTAGAGTTTATGACTTCAGACCCAAATGGGACTTAGATCGTTACAAATCATTACTTTCCAAAGAATAATTCCAAATTAACCACAGTTAATTACTTGACTCTTTGATACACACACGCACACACACACACTCAATCCCTTGTCCTTCCATTTTTGACTTTATGATTGATGAACAAAACCCAGAAGTTCATTTTAAGGTTATACTTCATTATATAAACACTTACTTGATGAAAGTTATAGGTCAGGATCATCTCATAAAGCTGACGATTATTTGGCAAAACATCTCTTGATCCTAAAGGTTTTGTTTTTGCACTCAGTGGTCTGTAATTAGACAAATGTATAACTGATTTAAGAGTTCATTCACTGAGACCAATGAAACTATAATCAACAAAATCTATGACGTGTCACAGTAAGTGACAATGAACATTCCTAAACTCTGTATATCTTATTATATTTTCAGTATATTTTATAGTATTTTAATATAGTATTCACGTAGAGAATTCTCCACTGACTGAACCAGAGCAATACATACTTTAAATCTTGTGAGGTTACAAAAACATTTTCAAATGTCAACACATAGTCAACACGTAACCAGATCCCAGTATTGGGGCAACTGCTAACACTGTCGAAGTAGAGACAGGTTTTGACTCGCACCCTCCTGTCCAAACTGCAGATGGCAACGCACACATCACAGGCTGGGTCCTGTAGGGGCCACACCCAGAGCTTTACTTCCATGTTATTTAAGGCTGGAAGCTACTGCTGGGGCTGCCTCCTTGAGGGCTGCCAGGATTCCTAGGCTGGAAAGTCAGAAAGTGCATTTGTATTTCCAGCACTCAGATGATTTAAGAAGATGAGTCCTTTCAAAGAGTGTAAGAGATGTCCCCACTCCCCACCACACCGATGCTCAACATCTGTAGCCCTAAAACATTTAAAGATACCGCAGTGTCTGGACCCAGCTCTTCAAGGTTATGCAGGGAGCCAGATCTTCATACTTCAAGGAGGACTGAACATCAAAACGATTGATTCCTTCTGACGCATGCTACAAAGGATATTTATCAAGTTAGATTCTCAAACTTTGTTGATAATAAACCATACTTTTAAACATTTGGACCTAAAATAGACATGTCTAACGCAAAGTTTGTAAACACCTATGAATAAAGACTACCGTTATTTCCAGAACCATAGGTAATCTGCACGTTAACATTTAAACCCAACCAGTGAGATTATTTTTCCCTAATGCAAATAAGTGACGTTAAAAATGATGGAAACATGGAACTTACAATGTTTAACTGAGGAGCAGTACACACTATTCCATGGAAAGAAATGGTGTAATCGATATTGACATCACTGAGACTTGCCCACCAACGAGCAATGCAAAACTCAATTGCTTTCCCACCCTGTGAAGAAAGATGAAAATCAGAGATGTATAATTCCCTTCTCTCACTTTCCTTCAAAGTACACAATATAAATAGTAGGTGTTTTAAAGCAATTCTAGCTTTCAAACTTTTCCTATTTGTACAGCTATGTGTGGAGTTAGACGATTATGGTTGCAGAGATAGAGTACAGGCATTTAAATACACAGTTATTTACTCAGAATCCTACAGTGCTTGTCATAAAAGATCTGAGGCAGCTTTTCAGAGCACATGAAATAAAACAATGATGAAAACAAACTGGAATAAAAACTTAGGGCCAAAGGAAAAGTTATAAGAACAATGATAAGAGGGGTATTTCAGCTTTGCAAGGCCTATTCAATACCCACAGTTGAGTTGCAGGCTCAGAGCTGCCTGGCAATCAAAGCAAAATGAAACTACGGTCATTTACATCTTTCTCTTAGAAAAATTAAAAGCAAAAACTATTTGAAGCACTGAGTTTTAAATTAGGTTTTCTAGTACTCGGTGCATTAGAAAGTTTAAAGATGGGTCACAGGACACTAACACATACAAGAAAAAGTAATCAGAAACATAAGATCCAGGAAAGATGATACAACTAACTGAAAACACTACGGAAACAGGTCTGAGAAAGAACGCCGGCTCCTGCAGAGGACAAACGACACCACGCAGGAGGGGCCCTGCCACGCAGCAGCCCTGCGGGTGGGAAGCGGCAACAGCTTCACCTCTACAGCAAAACAGCCTCATGGATTCTTAACTAACGGGGCATTAATAATGCAACAAGTAGAAAACATGAAGAAAAACATAAATGAGGAAATGATCTGTGTGACGAGGAAAACAATCCACTTCGGGGTCCGTGTCGTAAGGCATCAGAACCTAGCAGACCAGCACTTTTCTTCACTAAGTTATCGAAGAGTTCAAACAATATTTACCTCCTGCTTGGTCTCCACTAACCCACCAAGACTACCCACCTTCCTACTTTACTTATTCAGCATCAATAAAATATGCAGTCCCAATATGCTCTATACAAACTATAAAACCAAATTCAAATACTTAGGTTTGGCCCACAACAAAAATAAAAAAAGACATCATTTTAGGATTTCAAACTATTAATTGAAACTTACTAAGACAGGAAAAGCTTCAGTCAACGTCCCTTTTTCCGGAAGGGAACAGAACTTATAGAATTCATGACTTCGATACGCCCTCTGCTTCACCAGCTGCACTGCGTGGAGAACAAACTTGGCCGACACCTCAGAAGAGCACGAACACACAGTCACCTCTAGAGTCAGATGGGGGGGAAGCAAAGCTTTAAACTGATAGGATTTAAAAAAAGACATACAAGTATTTTAATAACGCCAACTTTTTAGAAAACGACATACTGTCAATAAAATAATATACTCAAAGGAAATGCGCGGATTTTCTCAAAAACAAAGAATCAACAGAATGAATAAAGATAAAAGGGTAGAAGACTCGACTACGGAAAAGAAACAGAACAGCATTAAAATGAGCAGCCGCCATGCTGCAAACTCCAAACACCACGGAACAGCAAGCTATCCACAGATGGACACGATTACACAAAACCCTGCTCCCCTCTGTTGCTTTGAGGAAAGTTGCTTTAGCTGAGGACCAATCAATTCCTGATAAAGGATTTTAATTTTGGAAACCTCTACTTGTTACCATACCTAAAGTCCATTAGTATCTATTTCTTCAACTTCACTGACAACTTTTCCTAGTCTCTCCCTCCCGTCTGCTTCTAGAAAGTATGACTGTCAGAACTGCATGTGCTTAGCTTTATTCTGAGGCTGAGCTGGAGGCAAAGCCACAATCCCTGTGAGGCAGAATCAGCATCTTATCTAATGAACACCCACTCTAATACAGGAAACTTAGAGCAAGGCTTAGTCTCTGGTTCCCAAGGTCAAGTGGGCACAGAGCTCTGTGAACCTAATCAATTGCTAAGAACACAAAACCTAGTGTTAGGACAATATTTCTAATTATTTGAAATAGGAATCATCTGTTGTACATTTCTGGGTTTTGTTGTTTTTTGCCCCCCCACCACCTCCCACCCCATTTTACCGAGATACAGTGTATTTGTTATTGACAAATGACATTGTGTGTAAGTTCAGGGTGTACACTGTGGGGATTTGATACACACACATATATTGTAAAATGGCTATCACAATAAGGCTAGTTAATACATCCATCACTTCACACACTTACCAATTTGTTTTGTGGTTGTGAAAATATTTCAAACCTGACTTTTAGCAAATTTCAAATACATAATAAAGAACAGTTCACCACAGTTACTGTGTTAGACATTAGATTCCTTGAACTTATTCACCTTGTAAGTGAAAGTCTGTACCCTTGACCGCCATCTTCCCGTTTCCTTGCCCTCCCCCAGCACACTGCTGATCTAAGACTGCTATATGCTCTGAGCTACTTCCATTCTGGATCATCCAATAAATTCCTATAAAAATAACCCTGTTTTCAATAGCAACCTGAACAAATCATAATTAGAGCATTATAATTACAGGCATTAACCGTTAAAAAGATATCAGATTCAATACTAATCAACCATAGATTTTTCCTTTAGTATTATTAGTGTACATTTTATCAGAGCTCAGTATTAGACAATTCCATGGGCCCTATATGGGCGGTAGCCCAGAGTTCTCAACCATACAGCTCTGACTCTAATCATTAAGAGACAAAGTATTATACTAAACTAAGTTAAAAAGGGGCGCCTGGGTGGCTCAGTCAGTTGAGTGTCTGACTTCAGCTCAGGTCATGATCCCACAGTTCGCGGGTTCAAGCCCCGCGTTGGGCTCTGTGCTGACAGCTCAGAGCCTGGAGACTCCTTCCGATTGTGTGTCTCTCTCTCTCTGCCCCTCCCCTGCTCGTGCTCTGTCCCTGTCTCTTCAAAGAATAAAAAATGTTAAACTAAGCTAAAAATTTGAATATTAAAACATCTTAAAATAGCCTAGATGATTTGATGTATGAATCAATGCAAAATAGTACAAGATCTTATTAATGTTTTAAATCTAACAGCAAATCTAGAGTGTCAGAGGTAGTACTGTCAGGAGAAAGGCCCATACTAGAGATACACAAACTTTCTGTGGTCCAATCCCAGAAAGGATAGAACGTACATAAAGGTAAGTGGTCAGGACGGACTCAAATGTTACTTACCAGCCCATGTTGCACCCTCAGGAACCTCAATAAAATGCCTTCGAATTTGACCAGGTTTAAAATGTATATCTGTCAAGGCCAGATCATAATGTGATGATTCGTTTACTCTGAAAATAAAAATAAACAGCTAAATGTGACACTGTCACAAAAATGTCTTTATATTATAAGCCCACCGGTACTCTAGATTTTAACATTAGAAATAAACACAGTTCATTGGAAATAAACACAGGGATTTAAAAGCTGGTTACAAAACAGTTCGCACAGTATTCTCATTTTTGCAACGTGTTAGTAGTGATAAGCTCTGGATAGCCCAGGATAGTGATTTTTCTCCTATTTACTTGTCTGCTACAATCTGTCTGCAAGACACACATACATGGATCCTTCATTCACAGGATTTCCCAATTACTAGAATCTAAACTATCGTGAGTCCTAAATATTAAAATCAAACGTAATGTTTTGTGTCACTGATACGGTCTTTTTTTTTAAGTTTATTTATTTATTTTTGAAAGAGTGTGTGAGCGGGGGAGGGGCAGAGAGGGAAAAAGAATCCCAAGCAGGTTCTAGGCTGTCAGCGCAGAGCCTGATGAAGGGTTAGATTTCACAAACCATGAGATCATGACCTGAGTGGAAATCAAGAGTCAGACGCTTAACTGACTAAGCCACTCAGGTGCCTCGTCACCGATACTATCTTATAGCTCTGAGACTGGTATTAAACCTCTTTATATAGCTTCAAAATACGCCATGCTATAATGACACAGTAAAGAAGAAAAGTACTTTCACAGCATTTTTGTAAGAAATCAATGACACATAAAAGTCAAATATGTAATTACCCACTATTGAAACCTAAAGAGTATGCTAAGGATAAACTGTAGTCAGTGTGACAAACATTTAATGAGTGCCTACTATACCTATGGGGTCCTGTTGTTAGGAGCTTCAAATACAACACTGAATAAAATATTTTCCTTTGCCCTAGTCAGTCTGGAGGAGACAGAAAACTACCAAAAACGTTTAACATAATATGCTTGGGGTAGATAGGAAGTGTTAGCAGTAAAGAAAGAAAAGGTACTTGGTTCGTGGAAAAGCTTCCTGAAGGAGATGATGTCTCAGCAAATTCCTGAATCTTCTATATTATTTTGTCTAACTTCCTACTGGACTTCCAGGGAAAATCTGAGAATTTAAGTGTTCTGTAATTTCTCCATGTGTATGTCACTTTTTATCTCCAGAATCTCATCCTAGGTTTCTTACAGGCTGAGACCTAGGGCATATTTAATATTTACCAGTGTAACTAACTCAGTAGAAACCATTAACTGAGAACTTCCCGTTGTTTCCAGAATTCCCATCTCGATCTCGTACTTCATCTACTAAACAATTTGTTTTGTTCCGAATATACTATGTAATGGGCTCCACACAGGAACTCGTAGGATACAGTCCCTGTGTCTTCAGCGGGCTCACAGTCCAATGGGGTAAACTAACATTGACCATAATGGCTAAAGCCTGTACTGCAGGCAAGTAAAAAGTGCCATGAGGCAGCCAGAAGGGACTGCCTGCGCCTGGGGATGACCAGGAACATGCCAGTCTGAGGAAACCTGGGCGACGGCACCAGTGAGTGGAAACGTGCAGCTGGGTGGATGGGGTGATAGGAAATGCTGGTTTTGAAGGATCGGTGTTTGCTGTTTTAAACAGCATTGATGCTTGGGAATGCCACCAATGTATCTTAAACAGGAAGCGGTACGATCAGATCAGAGTTCCTCGGTTCTGGGGTGAAAGACAAGATGGGAAGGGAAGAGTCTGGAAACAGTAGGTGAAGGGACGAAACAATACCACCAACCGCAGACGGATCAGACGGGGCACAGTGCTGGGGCAGGGCACGTGAGACGTCCCCAGGTATTCTCACAGTCAACAAGCGATGCAAAGACTATGTGCCACCCTGAACTTCGAGCAAGAAGCAGAACTAAAGCCCAGTTACCTGATTCTGGTCTATCAATCCTTTAAAAGTTCACACTATTGCCATAAATAGCCACGAAAAAGTTCCATGTAACAACAGCTGCGGTAACTCGTTACTTACTTGGCCGCTACCACTGCAGTGATTGGAACTCGGAACAGAGGACCTGCGTTAGGGGAGGCTATGTCATAGCCACACACCTAGAAAAAAAGAGGAAGTTTCAGTATCCATAAACCTTTACAAGAGAAAAAAAGGTAAAATCTATTCACAGAGTAAAGTAATCTAATATTAAAATTTAAAAGCCTTAAGCACGAGCGGACACCACTTTTCTGATGTCGGGTCACATAATTAATGGCAAAATAACAAATGCATGCATACCCACCCTTAACTAATTCAGACCAATGGGAACACAGACTGCCACATAAGGTACTTTTACACATTTTAAAGAGTATTTAGAAAGTAAAATGGAGATGTACCAATACCTCTGTATAATGCAATCCTTCTCTTAAGCCCCTGGGATCCACACGTATGTTTATGTGTCTACACTGATTCATGAGTTCCAAATGGCTGGGACACTGAACCCAAGATGAATTTGAAGTTAAAGCTAAATGAAGCTGAAGGGATATTTTTTCAGAGTTTTCTAGCATTAAAAAGACCAAAAATTAAAGATTAGTACTTTTTTCCTTTTCTTCCCTTTTCAAAAGTTCTACCTTCTCTTAAAACCTAACAAATGAGTTTAGTCAATTGTAAAAATGCACTAGGACATGGGCTTCTAAAACACAGCTTAAATAACAGCCACAGGATCTTCCTAGGCTGTAGTGTACCTGTGATCCGTTCACGTTTTACCCGCGTGGCCACAGCCTCACGACAGGGTGTTTTCATGACTATGTGCCATCTGACCCAAAGGAAGATGCCAAGGATACAGTGGTGACCATTCTGTTCCTACCTCCAAGAGCTGTGGTTCTGGCTAGCTGCTTCTGCCACCCACTCTCTGACCGAACCTCTCTGTCTTACACCCAAGCAGTCAAAGTGGCAAAGAAAAGGAACCTGATGCTTTCTTGTCCACAATTTAATAAAACTCTGGGTCACTGAAGGCCTAGGCTACTGTTTTCCTCTGTAGTCACCAGACTCACTGAATTGCCATGATATCAGGACCCTACCTGCAATCGCATCTCCCTAAACTATGTAAGATTTAAGATAATAATATTGGCAATTCATGTTTTCTCTTTAGAACGTTAACCCAAATGGCCTTTCTCTCGTACGATACTATTCATTCAAACCACAAATGTGAGCACCTCAGCTTACTGTCCATTACTTACCGGTATTTTCCGGAAATACAGGTTCAATGCCAACGCCATGATCTGAAGGTGCGGCCACCTGAACGGGATCTCGGAGGTAGATGCCTCGGTTATTTCCAACAGTAACAGTGAAACCTAATTTATTAGCAAATGACGTATTCTGAACGAGGTAGTCATAGGCTTTATCAACCTAATTAAAAAAAAAAAAAGTAAAATATCAATGGTTGGGTCAAGAAAATATTAACAAATCACCAACTTGATTTCGGTTGTAGCAAAGTACAGGCAAAAAGTTAGTCTGTACATTCGCCTAAGAGGACAAGTCTACCTTTTCAGACACAACACCAGTTCAACCACCCCCGCAACCCCACTCCACTCTCTGGACTCACATCACTATTCCCAAGTGACCAAAGTTAGGGACTCCTCCATACGCCGTTATAGTGACAGCTTCTGCCCTCGACCTCTTCGCTTTGAATTTCTACCCTGTGTGTCCTACATCTACTGTATTTCTCTTACTGCAACAAATCTGTCTTAGCTACAAAATCTGCTTCATACCCTGTTTGCTTACCAGTTCGGAAACTATTACGATCAGGTAACGTAGAATTAGATCAACTCAATCACTGTTATTATATGAAATAGTATCCAGTAACAGCTAAGACTGCATCTTGATTAGCAATCCATTTTTCACACACACAACACTACCTGAATAATACCATGTCCTTGGGCAAATACTTCTATATTGTCAGCCTTCACGGCAGTGTTTTCGAGAGCCCTTCTGACTGAATGAACCGTGTAGTTAACATTATTAGCTTTCAGACCTGAAATGACAAAGCAAAAGCAAGAAAAGGAGTATTAGAGAGTCTGCTACTTGAAATCTCTTTCCCTCACCAGCAGCAATAACACACACATTTCTCGGCTTTAACGTGCCCATTTCTTAATCTTTTTTAAAAACCTGAACTACAACAGTCTGACTCAAGCTGCTGGCATCACGCACAGATGTCATTCAACAAAAATCACTTGATGCCCATTATGCTGTGGCATTAGTGCCCTCTCTGCAGAGGAGATGCCAAAGGCATTCAGGTGACACTTTCATTAAAACACTGCTGGTCCAATGCTCGCCAGCAGTACCAACACTCACCAGCCTCCCTGTGTGTTACAAACGCCAAGGGAGCTTAAAACAAACAAGCGAGAAAAGATGCTGAGGCCTCACTACAGCTCAATTACTTCAGCATCTTTGAGACTGGATCCCAGGCACTGATACTAACAGCCTCCCGGGTGATGCCAGGAGTAGCCAGCTGGGAAGGACTGTTCTGTGAGAAGGACACGGAGGTCACCAATTTGTCAGCCTTGTGTTGAAGATTGTTGTTAGAGATAAAAGGTGAGTAATATAGCATTCCTTTTTTTTCCCCTAATGTTTATTTATTTTGCAGAGACAGAGAGAGAGAGAGAGATACAGACACAGAGCATGAGCAGCGGAGAGGCAGAGACAGAAAGATAACAGAATCTGAAGCAGGCTCCAGGCTCTGAGCTGTCAGCACAGTGCCGGACACAGGACTCGCACTCACAAACCGCAAGAGCATGACCTGAGCCGGAGTTGGACGCTTAACCAAGCCACCTAGGAACCCCAAGTAATATAGCATTCCTGCCCACCGCAGAGCTCATCAAGCATGTGTGCGCTTATCATACTGTAGGAGATGAGAACGTGGAAAGATGCTGCTGTCAGAGCAAATCAAGAAAGTGGCCAATTTTGTCAGTGAGAATCCAAAAGAAGGTGAAGTTCTATCAGGCGAAGGAAGATGTGAGTTGAATCTTACCAGAATGCACAAGAGTCTGTAAGGCCAAAACATGGCACAAAGGAGTTCTGGGCAGAGAGAATAATACGTGCAAGGACCGGAAGCATGGAGCAAACTTAAATACCTGATGTGGTTGAAAGGGGCTAGAAATGAGGGCAGAGGGTCCTTGGACTTCATGAGAGGAGCACTCCTGAAGTGGAATCTTTGCAACAACCCGGTGACCATAACTGAGTCCAAGTCAATGCCAATGCCACCCAATTAATCCTGTGAGCCTCTGAACACCACCCCAGGAACTCCTACCACCCTTCCCACTTTACTTATCTCCACGGCAATATTCATTACCTTTTAACACATAAGATAAACTACTGGTAATTCTGTTTATAGTCTGTCTCCCACAGCTGTAATATAAACTCCACAGGGGCAAGTACTTTTGAGCCATAATAATGCTCAATAGTCATTAACAGCCAATAAATATATTTGTTGAATGAACAAATGCACATTTAAATAATTATAATCACATAATTTTTCTCCACCTTAAACTTTACTTTGGGCCAGAACATTACCAATTCTACACAATTTCTCACCACGAGAACTTCAGAAAACACAAACATCTGTCTGCAAAAAGGTAAATTTGCTCAATTATTTTTTATGGCTAATACCTGACTTCATATTAGGCTATACACTTCAGATTCACCATCACTTTACTGGAATTTAGAAACAGTACCAAGTCAGACCGAGCAGAGCACTAAGCAACGTCCTTACCAGAAAGTATCAGGGCGATGCCTCCACACGCATTAGGAGAAGACATGGATGTCCCATTCATTAGCTGAGTTCCTCTCAATGTCCAGTTAGGGACAGAAGCAATGGCTCCTCCTGGTGCACTGATACTCACTCCTAGGGCCCCATCGGCACTGAATGAAAAGCCATTAAAGTTTGCTTATGATGGTTGAGGACTCGATAAACATGGGCATTCATAAAAATGCCAGTGGTCAAATAAATCTAGAGTACAATACCACGGATAATTTGTAGTATCAGAATCAATCGGAAAAAAATAACCAGCACAGCTATTTCTCCATTGTATAGCAATTATTTTCCCTATAAATGAACAAAATCTGTGTGTGTGTCCGTGTGTATCTGGGGTTATGTGTAAAAGATATCAGGTATATTTACAGAGGGAAAATAAATGTCATTGCTCAGATTCCTTAATGAATGTATTTTATTGTATGCAATAAGTGGAAGCTTTGCCTTTGTCTAAAATTTAATACATCATTGTCCAAAAGAAATATGTGGGACACATGGGGCATTTAAAACTTTCCAAAAGCCCCACTTAAAAAAAGCTAATGTGGGGCACCTGGGAGGCTCAGTTGGTTGAGCGTCTGACTTCACCTCAGGTCACGATCTCATGGTTCAGAAGTTCGAACCCTGTGTCGGGCTCTGTGCTGACAGCTCAGAGCCTGCTTTGGATTCCGTGTCTCCCTCTCTCTTTGCTCTTCCCCCACTCACATCCGTCTCTCAAAAATAAACAAACATTAAAAAAAATTTTTTTTAAAAGCTAACAAGAAAACTGGTAAAATTCCTTTTAATAATGTATTTTATTTAAACCAATGTATCCAAAATATAATTTCAGTATGTAATTGGTAGAAAAAAATGAGTTAATTTATATTCTTTTTTGAACTAAGTCTTGAATATCTGACACACACCCTTCCAGCACATCTCAATACAGACTAACCTCGTGGGACTCGTGGCTGTCACCCTGGACAGCTCAAGTCAACACGGCCACCTTGTTTAGGGCTTTGACTGCACAAGATCTAATGAGATAAAGTCCACAGAGCTCATCGCACAGTCAGCAAACACAAGCTTTGCCCTGTGCCCCAAGCAAAGGAATAACATGACACACTCCTGTGGCCTCCCTGGAAGAGTGGCCATAAATTCCCCATAAATTGTTGGCCTCTCCCTCCTACCACCCTTCCTCCCACTGACTGAACTATTTTTATTCCTGGCTAGGAATACTAGTGCAATTTGGTTTCAAATTTATACAGAGCTGAAAGCAATGCAAATAAGATCCTCCTCCTGAAATAGGCCAGTGCTCCCCACCCCCGCCCCCTTTAGTGAATACCTTAAAACAAGTACCGCCAGGTAAATAAATATCTGTTGACCTGGAAAGATTTTCATATGGTATTACTGAGTAACAAAGGTTATGGAGGTGCCTGAATCATGTGATCTCGCATTTATGTACAGGAGGAGAGTAACTAAAAGAATGTCCTTGAAAATGTCCCCATGTGATCTGCACCATCTATATTGTCTATCGATACTCACAACGAGCATGTGGCATTTCACAACTGGAAAAAAGAACTAGGAAAAGTCATGAATTCTAACTACTTCCTGCTTCTCTGTAGTCATTTCCCACTACTCTGTTAAAGTGGCTAATCATAAAACATTTAGTAAGTATTCCAAAAAGGGTTCCATGATATGTAAATACAGTTTTCATTAAAAAAAGTAAAATTTTGGGGCTCCTGGCTGACTTACTGGGTATAGAGCGTGCAACTCAATCTCAGGGCTGTGAGTTCAAGCCTCGTGTTGGGTATGGAGTCTACTTTAAAAACATTCTTTTTTTTTTTTAATTAAAAAAAATTTTTCAACATTTGTTAATTTTTGAGAGATGAAGAGAGACAGAGCATGAGTGGGGGAGGGGCAAGAGAGAGGAGATGCAGAATCCAAAGCAGGCTCCAGGCTCTGTGCTGTTAGCACAGAGCCTGATGCAGGGCTTGAACCCACGGACCGCAAGATCATGACCCAAGCCAAAGTCGGGCACTTAACTGACTGAGCCACCTAGGCGCCCATATAAATATTCTTTATATAAACCTTACATATTCCTTACCAAAAAAAAAACTTTACATAAACATTATGTAAGTATCCTTAAATAGTGATGATGTTCTTCTAAAATACAATAGGCAATACAAATTCAAAACATGCTTATGTAGACTTTGTTTGGTAATGTGTCTTTTAATAAATATGCCATATTTGGGGCACTGGGGTGGCTCAGTCAGTTAAGCGTCTAAATCTTGATCTCAGCTCAGGTCATGATCTCACAGTTCATGGGATAGAGCTCTGTGGCAGGGCTCTGTGCTGACAGCATGGAGTCTGTTTGGGATTCTTGGTACCCCCCCCAACTTGCACACGTGCTCTAAAAATAAACTTAAAAAAATTTGTTAAGAAAAACCAAATGTGCCATACTTGCAAATACCAGGAAGTCAAGTAAATTCTGTATGTCTAACAACCTTTCCTGACAAAGAAGATTTTTCAAATAGTACACAGAATGTGCTTCATTCAGTGATGATGAGTCAATGTTTTAGACTTCATATCCTAATAATTAAATCTAATAGTTAAACCATGTATTTGAAGTACGATTCCATGTTTACAGCACAGTAAAAACATGAAACAAATTATTTCAATTCCTAGAATAACTGGGTTTGTGAACCAGTATCTCCCTAATCCAAGTTTCCCCCATAATTGACTAACTCTTTAATTATTCTATAGTTCTATGGGCAAATAAGACTAACAACAAAGTCTGTTTAAACATTTTCTAATACTTTGTGTGTTATACTGACTATAAAACATTTCAAAATCACCTGTAGAAGAGAGTTAGTAAATTTAGTAACACTTTTGTTAACTGAATGTAAAACACATAAACCTTTGCCAACTGTATCCCCAGTTGCTCTTGTGCAGTGATGCAGCGTTTAGGCCAGTTAGGTGGGCTGATGTGGGCAGTCTACAGTGATGGCACAGGCAAAGCTTGCTGATCCCCATGGAGATCTACAGCCCGACTGCTTTCAATGACCGTTACAGTCAACCATTGAAATAAGCTTATTTTTAAAGAAGAAATTATTGAGAAAAGACTACGAAGATCCCTGAACTCAGAGGATTTGAATCTAGCATTACGGCATTTGACCAGGTTCCAACCAATTTTTCTAATCTTACACTCAGAACAGGTATGTCATACAGCTAACGATGAAATAATTATAATTTGTTCCTTGAATGATGTTTCCCTGAAATGAGACTGTTTATCAAAATGATAATCTTGAAAAAGTAAAAACCCAGAGAACTGGTAAAGTTATCAAAACTCTGTTCCTCCCCACCATGTAGTTCAACAAAACATATGTAACAGACCGTGTACCACTCTCAACCCACCTGGGGCCTCTAGAAGACCACGTGTACTGATTGGCCGGTAATTTCTCTCTCAGGGAATACTCAGCAACCATCATGTCGGGAGAAACATAAGCACCAACACCTACGGGATGAATTTCATCGTTAACAAAAGGACACAAAATTAGATCTTCATTCCAAATCCACTGTTCACTCGCTTATGTGTCACTTATGTGTTCACTCGCTTCATTCCAAATCACTGTTACTCACTTGGGTAAATCCCTTAGTCACCCTGTACCTAGTGTTTGCTCATAAATGGAAAGAAAGAAAATCTCATAAGCAAGGAAAGTTTACTATGTACCAGATGTTAAACGAGGTGCTTTGGTTTTGACTATAAAAATATCTACCAGGGTTACTGTGTGAATCAAATATAATAATGTACCTAAAACTGTGTGTATGTATAAGATAGAAAGATAAATGTGTTATAAACTATAACTTTAGGAAAGTAAGGGAATTAGTTGGTCTTCATTTTTAAATGACCACTGCATCCAATATTCTTACCCATAAAGTTCGCAGTACCCCCTCCCCCGAAACGGCTATAAAAACAAGCAAACAGCAGAGACATTAACATGTTTCGGTGTTTCAGATAAACGTGTAAAGGCAGACTAGTCACAAAGACTCTAAATTCATAGACCTATAGGGATCAAACTCAGTTTCCTCATTCTAGAAATCTGGAAACAGGGCCTTGAGAGGGCTGAAAAAAATTTACTAAGCTCACAGGGACTGGTGGAGAAAGACTTACAATCCAGGTCCACCAGCTCCTAATTCTTCTTTATAGCAAACACAGACACAGAGTAGAAGACTGGATAAAATAGGTGAGTTAACAGGATTTAGGTTAACAATGCAGACACACACAAAACTGTAATCACTTTGTAAAATTTAGTTTACAAATTTCTAGTGAATCTGGGGATAAGAACATGACAAAATACTGAGTATTGTGGGAGAATAGTGTATTTTGATCTGTAGGTACCTTTCAGACCTATTTGGTTTCATTTTATTTAAAATATCTCGAGAACTAAAATACAAAGGAAAGATCACTGGTAGGTACTGTTGTCTCAACACAGGATTTAACAGAATTACTGAACCAAGAAGTTTTAAATCATACAAAATAAGCTATACCTTGAGATTTAAAAAAAAAAAATTTTTAAAGGACTAGTTTCTAAACTTTGATACCCAGATGTTACTATGTATCGATAACATCTACAGTAATTGTATGCCTTTAGTAACAACTATAATATGTATCTATTCAAGCAGTTATTGATGTATACACCAGAAAAATTATTTGGGACCAAACAGTTTCTACTGTCATGCATCCAATTACAAATGCTAAGAGGTATAAGCCTTATAGTGCTCTCAATGTGAAAGTAAAGAAAATAATTCCAGATATCACTTACTACCTATTTGTTCTCTCGTTTCATCCTCCTCATTCATGCCTCACATTAAAAAAAAACAAAACAAAACGGGGAGGGTGTTATGTTCTGTGGGTGTTTTCACACAGGTTGGCAGCTACAGCTAATTTTACCACTTTAATATTATGAGCACAACTCATTTTGATTTCCCTTAATTCTTCTTGTTGACAGGCATTTTTTCCCCTCCAAGGACAGCGAAACAAACAACTGAGTGCATCACATCCGACAGACCAAGTAGCGGGAAGGAAGTCACATTCATGGAATAAATGTGTTTCAACTGCTCTTATTAATAAAGCTCCCTTTCTCAACATCTGACTATTCCTGTATGTCCCACAAGAAATGAAAAGGAGGAAACTACACTAAAATTAGCCGCCATACACCGTAAATAAAAAGTGAAGCAAGCATCTGTGTTTACGTTGTTCACTCAGTCTGGAAAACCCTTCCCTTGCTCATTTCTGCTCACTGAAATCCTCGCTGCCACACTTCAGAAAGCCTCACCTAAATTCTCAAATCAGAAGCAACTGCACTTCTGTGAGCCCCGGCTGTGCCTGTACTTTCCATAAGCCACTCACTGCAGTTGCCTTCGAACCAGCGGGTCTGGCTACACCTGTGCTTCCTGAGGGCACCCGAGGGAGGTTCCCGGTGTCTTGCATGCAGTAGAGATGCGATTAACATCACATTCACTGAGGGGTTTGCTGGCTTGTTCTTAAGCCCAGCTCTGAAACGGGAAACTAACCTATCACACTCGATGTAGTTCCACCGGGACAACCGACGGTAGAAAGGCACGGACCGTTATTTCCAGCACTGGAAACGTAAATTATGTTATGCTTCCACACTGCTTCACTGATGACTTCACAAATTCTCCTGAGAGAGAGAGAGAGAGAGAGAGAGAGAGAGAGAGAGAGACACAATTCCTTTGGACATAGAAAACTGTCCCACTTTTCAAAAAAATGTCTTAGTATACTGTGAAGATGTTTTCAAATATGGCGTACATAGAAACCAAACTAGAATATGGGTTCCAAGTAGTAGAACTCAAACAGTGGCTACAAGAAGGCGTGCATGAAAATCACTCGGGGGACGTTCTCAAACTGTACGTGCTTAGCCTTATTCCCACTGTTTATAACACCCCACGCTGTTCGAATGCAGGGCAAGTAACCCGTGGCACACCCAGCCCCAGAACGCCGGAACATGACATGGCCAGTCCAAGCGGCACACCCCAGCTGGGTCTCAGCGTAAGGAAGGAGTCGTGAGACCGCGGTAAACGGGGAAGAGTGCTAGACATGATGGTGAATAGATGGAGGGACAATAAACCCAAAGGACCAAAAGCAAACACTTGAAATACATACAGGCAGGGATTGGATCAGACGGTGGGGCAACAGGCAGCTGGACTCCCACCTCCCCTTAAAATGATCTGGTCAGAAGTGACTCCTCAGGGGATTCCTATGCAGATCTATGAGGAGTGGCAAAGATGAAAGGGAACCGGGCAAGAGGAAAAACTTAAGAGTAAGATTTAAAATAAAGAATCTGGCGAGAACTTGACAGCAAACAAGAAGCAAACTGGTATTAAATAAAAGAAACGAAGTTAGACAGTTGGGGAAATGCAGGAAATGGAAAAAAGGCGTAGGGCCAAGACGCAATAATCACGGGGTACGAGGGGAAGAGTATCAGGGAAAGGTGGCTTTAATAGGATGAAGGTCAAACAAAGGAAGAGAGAAAGAAACACACTTAGGTGACAACGGTACTGAAGCAAGAGAAGAAGGCAAGATTACATTCAGGAAAGAAATGAGCACGACAGGGTGACTGTTACGGCGGTGGGGCGGGGAGGGACGTGTCGCAAGAAATCTAATGCCGGTTATCTGAGAAAATTACGTTGCTTGAGGACAGCAAACCAGGCTCGGTAAAATTTTCCTTTTGGTAGGGCTTTATGAAAGAGCTTCAGACACTGGGTGACACGCAGATATCGATGGGCTGGTGATGGGAATGGGGGAGAGGTGATGACTAGGTAAGTAAACACTTTAAATAATTTCAAAGTTATTACCCTGGGGGGAAAAAAAGGTGAGGTAACAGACCAAGGCTGAGCCACTGGATTTGGCAGCAGGAAGACACCAATGCACAGAAAAGCAGGAAGACCCGGGACACGTGTCAAAATGTGCTGAGGAGCCTCGGAAGTGGTGAATACACACCATTAACCAAGTTTTGCTGGAGGAGTGAGGGAAAGCAATGTGAAATGAAGAGATCCATCTGTTTCAAAGGCAGCAGATTCTAGAGCGTGCCTGTGGAGTGGTATTAATCCAGGAAAGGAGAGGGATGTTACGGGAGTTTTTAAGGAGAGGGGAGATGGGAACCACACAGCAAGTGCTTGAGGGACTTCTGACCCCGGGCACTTCATTTACTACAAGAAGGGAAGGCAGAGGGGCTGGGGTCAGGGTAGGCTGCAGGAAGGACAGGAGTCCCCTCTCAGGGCTTTTATCGTCTCTGGGAAAGGAAGAGGTGAGAACATCAGCCGAGGGAAGAAAGGAAGGGTCGCTGAAGGTCTCTGAAGAGAATAGACGGTGTCAACGGCCATGCAGGCCATGTAAGAGTACATGCAGATGATCAAAGGTGACGCTGAGCGACCGAGATGCACGGTCTACATTCCGTCCGGTAAGCACACTGTTTGGGAACTCGGAAATGCAGCAGTGGACGGGTGGGCCGGCGGGTCTCGGCGGCTGGGAGGGAATGACCACATCACACACAGGACCACGGGAACGGGGGCCGGGAGCCCACGAGACCCGCCCTTATTACTGAGCCAGGGGACTGCCCGGTTTCATCTGTGGCGTGCCACCCAGGCACAGAAACATCTAATGCTCGTCGGCTCGAGCCTGTGGCTCATGAGCGCCTGAGAACACTCACCCAGAATTTGGCCAGTGAGTAGCTTCTCCATAGCTGTAGTTGACAAGATCACACTTATGATTGATGACTTCTATCATCTATTAAAAAGATGAAGAGTCTAGTTGAGGCAGCAATTTACAGAAAGACTGACCAGTAAAATAAAGGCATGGACTCCCAGTTTCTTAACCAATCATATTCTACTTCCACTTCCGTTCTACTTTGAAGCTGAAAAACTTAAAGGGTAGGTGGAGACACAGTATAGTAAGTAGTCAATAAAAACACAACTAGCAGGTGCAGAATGGAATGGTTCTGACTGAATTCTAAAATCACTGAAGTTCAAGTAAAATCTAATCCATACGTTAAAATGAAACGCAGACTATGAGTTCAATTCTTCCTAGACCAATGGAGCAAGCTGGTGAAAAGGTCTGTTTGGGGTTTTTAAAGTATCTCAAAATAGTGTGTCAGGGGGCTTAATGGAAATGAAAAGTAAAACATAAATAATATTTTCATATTTTCCAAAAAATTTTATCAAGTGATTTTTAATAAAAATAATTTAAAACTGAAATAAGCATTTTTGCTTCTTAAAACCAAGTCCTATATACCAAATACAGTCTAGTGTATTCCTAGTGAACTAGGAACTATGAAGAACACTTCATAAGACTAAAAATATCCAAGACTATCCATCGTTAATCTTCTAAATCAACACCTCACAAACACTCACAGCTCTTATGAGGCCCGTGCCTGTTTCCATTGTGCTTAGTCTTGTATCGCCAATCTTGATTGAAAGAATTTGAGCACCGGGAGCTACACCACTCCGTTCAGGTTCTTCAGGAAAATGCCCAGCAGCTATACTAGCTACGTGTGTCCCATGAGCTCCTACAGGCAGCAAGAGGGGAAGATGACAAAATATTTTCATGGGTTCCAAGTTTTAAGCATTCGATTTATGTATTAAGCATAAAATAAAATAATCTAATAAAAATACTCTCATTTTAACATCTAATTGTATACTATCATCTTAAGTCTCTCCTCAATAATTTATAAAAAAGTGAAACCTTGAATTACTCTGCTACCCTGGATTCTATCCTGTCCATTGAGAACAAGATCCAAGTCTCAAAGGTGAGAAAGTATCTGCAATACATACAGCTGACAAAGAGCTTAAATCCATATTATCTTTCAGATCCGAGAGAAAAATGGGTAAAACACTTGAAAAGCATTTCACAAAAGATGATAACCAAATGTCAAATAAATATACGAAAAGATGTTCAACTTCATGAGTCATCTGGAAAGTGCAGTTCAAAGCCACAATCAGAGGGCACGTGGGTGGCTCAGTCAGTTGAGGGTCCAACTTCGGCTTAGGTCATGATCTCGTGGTTCGTGAGGTAGAGCCCCACATCAGGCTTGCTGCTGTTAGCAAAGAGCCCACTTTGGATCCTCTGCTCCTCTCCCTTCTCTTTCAACTCTTCCCCCACTCACACCCTTTTTCTCAAAAATTAAAAAAAATAAACCTTTAAAAAAAAAAAAGCCACAATGAGATATACCTCGGCATACCTTTCAGAATGGCTAAAACTTTATGGCTGACAACAGCCACACACTACTGGCAGGATATAGACCAGCATTACAGAAAGCTGAACACAGGAATACCCTACAATCCAGGAATTCTACTTCCAGCTATACACCCAACACAAATGCGTGCACATGTACACTAAAAGATACGTGCAAAAACATTCACGGTGGCATTGCTTGCAAAATTCAAAACCTGAAATAACCCCAAGATCCATCAATGGTAAATGGATACAGTATATTAATGAATTGAATATCACACAGCAATAAATATTAAACTATTTTTAAAGTTTATTTATTAATTTTGAGAGAGACAGTGCAAGCAGGGCGGTGGGGAAGAGAAAGGGGGACAATCTCAAGCAGTTCTGCACTGCCAGTGCAGAGTTCAACGTGGCTCGAACCCATGGAACTGTTAGATCATGACCTGAACCAAAATCAAGAGTCAGATGCTCAACCGACTGAGCTACCAGGTGCCCCATTATCAACTACTTCTAAACACTACGAGATGAAGCACACAAAAATAAGGTTGCTCTAAAGAAACCACATACGAAAGGATATATACTGAATAATCTCATTTATATAAACGGAAACACATTATGTTAGACTGAACTACGTGAAAGTGCCACTATTTAATCATTTCTGACCTATAAAAACAGCAATAATGGATGGTTCAATCTAATGCGGTGATAAAAAAAAAAATCAGGACCATGGTTAACTCTAAGAGGATGTGTGTTTAGGAACAGACATGATGGGCTTCGACAATGTTTTATTTCTTGATGTGTTTACGCAGAAGTGTCCCCTTTGTGGACCCAATATTACCCATTCTTCCTTTCTCATTTTTCCCAATTGAAAATAGGGAAGCTTGGGGCATCTGGGTGGCTCAGTCGGTTAAGCATCCTACATTTGATTTTGGCTCATGATCTCACAGTTGTGAGACTCAATCCTGCGTTGGGCTCTGTGCTGGGATGGAGCCTGCTTGAGATTTTCTCTCTCCCCCTCTCTCTCTCCCTCCATTCCCCTCCCCCACTCTCACATGCACTCTCTCAAAAAAAAAAAAAAGGGGAAGCTAGATTTTAATGTAATCCCCCCCCGCCCCTGATCTCCCCAAAAACACCTGACATCACCACTTACAAGTCAGAGCATCTAAATGTCACAGGAGGCTGACTACACCACATGTGCACAAGAATGTGGAGCTGTTGAGCCCTCGCACCCCGCTGGTGGAATATAAAAGGGCACAGCTACTGTTTCTTAAAAGGTTAAACATATTTACCATACCCAACTGGTTTGTCTAGATACCAGTCCAAATTAAACAAAAACATATTTGCACAGAGACCTACACACCAGTGTTGGAAAAATCTGAGTGTCCACCAGCAGGTGAGTGGGTAACTAAGTCCTGGTGTATCCACACAATGAGCCACTACTCAGTGATAAGGAATTAGCTATTTATAACCATAATATGGGTAGATTTCATATCGGAACTATTTCTATAAAATTCCAGAAAACACAAAGTATCTGCACTGACAAAGAGTTCAGTGGCTATATGGGGCGGGTGCATCAGGCTGGATTAGGAAGAAAGACAAGTAGACTGGGAGGGGTGATAGATATGTCCATTACCTTGACAGTGGCGATGGCTTCCTAGGTGTACATGTCTATTAAAACTTATCAAATTGTGTATGTATGTGCAGTTTATTGTACTTCAACTATAATTTGATAATACTGTGAGAGGGGGGTAAGAAAGGGTTAAAGCTATCCTGGCTCCCTTCCCAGAAGTAACCACTATGTAGAAGCTGGTGTAGATTCTTCCCATCTGTATTTTTATCATACAAACACATACACCCATGAACACTGTGTGGTATTATTTGGCATGTTTTACAATTTCACACAAATGTTTTATCAATATATTTTTATTTAAAATTTATATATTTGAGATTTATGAATACTGGTATATGTAGATTTATTCATTTTGCTATATAATAGTCCCCAACAATACACAGTTTTAAACAAACTTTTTTGTCCATGGGTATATGGATAGTTTCCCACTTCTTTGAAATTACACAGAGTGCCACATGAGGATCTTTATACCCGACTCTGTACTTGGTGAACTGCTCAAGAGTCAGCAACACAGAAGTAAAATTCCTTCCAAAAGAATTTTCATAAGATGAATTATGTTGGGTGTTTTTTTTGTGGCTGGACTACACCTGTATTCTTGGAATAGATCCTACATGGTTACAACTTTAAAGAAAACAACACCTTGCCAGGGAATCAAATCCCATTTATTATCATACACCTAGTTCTTTAGGTGGAATCTCTAAGTTAAATTCTCTATAAGGCTTCTTCTTGGCTACAGAAATTTATCACCTTACCACGTTACAAGTTTATCTCTAGTTACCAAATCGGAAACAAAATACCTCCACTGGTCACAATGGACAGCAGGTTTCCATCGTCATATATGTTAACAGAGTAATTTAACATCTCAGCTGTGCCAAAAGAACCATATTCTTGGGCTTCTTTGTAGTTTCTCAACACGGTAGATTTACTCAAGTCCCCATCTTCATTCGAATCAATGCAGGCTCTGTAAATTGAGAATAGTGAAACTCATCTATTTTCTCGGCTTTCCAAAAATAATGTGGTATGGTCTATTAGGTACCTTCTTACTGCCCTGTTTTATGACAACAAACACAGTAACTGCCAGGTTTAGAGTCCTCAGTCTCAGAGTCATCAGTAACGATTAAGTAAGAAGCTTAAAGGAACCAGCCCTTAAATGAAGCCATGGATAAAAGGCTTTAGGAACACTGTCCATCACAAAAGTCCAGGGAGAAAACCATTTAACTACTTAAGAAACTTCACCAAAGCCTGGCCTAGAGTTTCAGACTAATTCAGGATGATCACGACTTACAGCCTAGGCCTTACTCTCTTCTTTTAGAATTGGCTTAATGAATCCAATGGTGTATGCAGGTTTCTTGACACTAGATGAACGACAAACTGCCTCAACCCCTCCCCACAGTTGTAACAGCCTCAGGCAAACATTTACTTTTTACAAACAGCATTTTCTACATAGTTTTATGGTTGTCCTGTCTGCTCTTTCCCCATTTTATTACCTCTGTAGTTTTTACAATATGTATTCCAAATACTACAAAATAGTCTGATTAAAACTAAATAAATCTAAAATAAAAGTCATAAGTGGAATGCACATCATTTAAGGTCAGTATTATGTTTTTAGCTATTAGGCCTTTGTGTGCATTTTCTAGATAAGAAGAATTGTGTTTTAACAAGCTAGAGTCAATCACAATTGCTACAATGAATTAATGGAAGCCCACTAGTACAGACAGGACATTTATTATAAATATTAAGGCATATATTTCATTAACAAATTTTGACAATTTAGACAGAAGGATCTCTGAAACTGTTTGTTTTTATGTATACCCAATCAGTGTGCGGCTAAAATGATTTATGGCATTTCAAAAAAAGACATACAGTAGAGCAAGACAGAGGAGACTGAACACTAATGGAAATGAGCAAGCAGGAAACAAGTAGCATGTCAAATGGAATCTGGACTGAGGTCAACAGGTAAAACGTATGCCACCAAATCCTATTTGCTAAAACAGTAACACCTGGGGTTCTTAAAAGTTACAGATGTAACTGGCCAGTTCTCCATCCCGGCAATCATCTCGGAAGTCCTGCCCCATTTTCATCCAGCCCATGAAACATTCTACATCCCTGGAAGTCTCTCCATCTCCTCTGGACCTTTTCCTGGACCTTTAACCCCTGCCCCTTCCCTGTCTGCTAACTTGAGCTGATCCTTCAATAAAATCTTTCTTGATGCTTCCTGGACGGGCTCAGATGTTCTCACACTGGCTTTCACAGAGTCTAGAGTCCACGGAATAGCTTCTTTAGAGTCTACCTGGCACGAAGAAAAGTACTCAAATATTTGCCCAATGATGAAAGAATGAATGAATCAACATCTTTGACAACATTCTCATAGCAAATACAGTGACACATTCCAAAAATCAGTTTCTTGTAACCACCGTCAACATGCAGTGACTCAACACTTCAAGCACCATATCAAAATATCAACATAAAACTGAGCGACTCCCCTAAGTAATTCCACAGAGGCCAAGTATGCATATTGGTGCAGGGTATAACTTTCTGAAGGTGGTTGGCTCAGTTCAAGGAACAGGTGTTAGCATACCAGAAAGGGAACATGGAGATGAGGTTCACGGATAGGATTAGAGTACTTGTGGAAGATGGGGGGCAGGAAAGGGGGCATGGGTTAAAAATTCCTGGACATTTTTAATACATTTCTTCATCCTATCCTCTATGAAAAAAGTCCACAGCTTTCATCCAACTCAAAGGAAACCTGAGAAAACAAGGTCAAAAACCACTGAAAAGAAACCAACTAACAGTTCTTTCCTTCAAGTAATCTTCTGTAAACAGTTTTCTCAACAGAGAGTGACTGAGTTTGACCCTGTACATCCTGACGAATACTTAAGAGTATGGTTCTATTGGGTTCCCTGCTAAGGGTAGTGATATGGGTTCAACAGTGGAAGCGTGGCAGGAGGAGGGCAGATTTGACAGTCTGTAGAAACAAAAACCAAGGCACTTAAGGTCACTTTACCTCCCCTCAAAAGTGGCCGGCATTTTTGAAATGACAGTGCCAAGAATCGCCTTAGGTAATTTGGGGTCTCTAAGATTCTCCTCAAAAAATTCTGTGTCTAACCCTGAGATGGGGCAGGGAATTGAAGCCCTACACGGTATACAGTACGATGCAATCAGAAAAATTATTTCCAGTAGCACCTGAAACCACAATTCTGCTGCATTTTTCATTAATTATAACATTTTCTAAAGTGTTACTCCAGTGACTTCAGATTTTATTTCCTCTAAGTTTCATTTCCAACGCAAAAATTCTAAAAGCTGTCTTAGAATAATGTCGGCAAACCGTTGCATGGATCCCTTCCTTTGTCAACTGCCTTAAGGACCTTGGAAACATATTTTCCTCAGGACAAGGTTGGCAGTGTTTTCAGTACATGCAGGAAACATTGGAACTGAACCACCTATTGTCCCACTACCCCATCCCTGCTAATATTAGAATATTTCCTTAAGTCCCTGTCCAATATTTCCCACATACGCTCAGTTCTGTATCTAGTATTCTCTTGCAGTTACTTTCCAAACTGCCTAGCTCTGGTCAGGAACATTTCTATGTCTACCAATGATTAACCTACTATTATCTGGTTAAGTTACTGTCTGGTTAATGAAACAAGCTTCTTTAAAACACACAAGGGACAGGTTTAGCACCTAAAATACCAAGAAGTTCAAAGAGCTTATCCAAAACTACCCGAAAGCCAATTCGGCTCTCCAACAGTTTTGCTTAGGGATATTAATGTCATTTAAACCAATTCTCTGGACGGTTCTGAGGATTTAATGTTCTTCAGAGTAGATAAAAACAGCTTTAAGTGAAGATCTATATAATACATGACGTTTACCTCCAGGCTTCACCATCATGCCACACCAAGCAGTCATACACAGGGCCAGGATCACTATATTTTTTCTCAAAAGAATTTAGCAATTCCACTTGACTTTGAAGTTCCTCCTTGATTAGTTTATTTGCCTAATCAATAAGAACATATATTAATATTAGTACATTTTGTGCTCTTGAAACACAACATATTAACATGTAACCAAAGACACCGTGTGACCAACAGGAAAGCCATTTTACTCTGGAAAAATGTAAGAAATTTTTTTTATATCTATGCAACTTGTAGTTCAATTTAATGATGCAGATATTAATTAATATATTGAATACTTTTAAAATAATACTTCTTTTAGTCAATCTCTCATTTATTTATTCCATCCGCTTTGGGAAAGACACAGTGTTCCATGTTGATGGTATCATTTGACCAAGACTTATGTTAGTCACGTATCTATAATCTGCACAACTAATTTCCAAAATTAACTCTAAAATTGCTATAAAATAGGTTATCTATTGACCTTTAGATTTTTTTTTAATCAGGACTGTTTCCATTGAAATCTGTTTAAGAATCCAAATAAATAAGAGAAACCACAAATTACCTTCTGTCTTTTAGAACATGCTAAACACATACTATATTCCTGACCTTGTACAGATAAGCTATTTAACCATTCTGATCCATCACCATGAGAACTGTCACACGCCAACTATTTTTGTTTAAACTACGTACTACATTAGACTGCTCTACATTCACCTGAACAGTCCTACTGAATTAAAATGTAATTTCCATATGTTCCAAAAATCTGGTTACGCTTCATTTTTAGTTATTCAATATATTCAACATTTACTCCTCCTTAAAGAAAAAAAACAATTATACAGACATTGTTGGTAAACAAAATCAAATGGATAATTAAATCTAGATCCCTCCTTTTATAAAGTTGACTTGATATGCGTACTGCCTGAAGTACAACACTTAATGTGACTAGTAAGAGGCTGAAGGACAAACAGTGACCTAACAGAAAATAATGCAGCTAAAGAGGGTGAATTACCCAATTAAAGGGGATGCTGTACACATATTAAGTAAATGCAAGTTAAATGTGTACATAGATCTATTGAGGGCAGTAGTCCTCGCCCCTAACTGCACATTAATTAAAGCTCCAGGGAGCTTTAAAAAATGCCAGCCTTCCTCCAAGGCTTTGATTTAATTCCTCTCTAGGGCACAAAGCTCTTCATGTGATTCTAATCTGCAGCCAGGACTGACAACCACCAATACCATTCCACTTTTGATTAAGAAAAGGTACATGTATGCATTAAAAGAAAGATTCAGAAGGATAAACATCAGGTTGTTGGTACCATCCCTGGGGAGTGGCACTTTGGAAGCTCTTATTACTTTACACACCCGTGTTATCCAAAAGTTTCTGCAACTAGCACGTATTGTTTTCCTTATAAACCAAGACATTATCTTCATTTTATTAACTGATTAAAAGAAATGTAACAGCTATTTAACGATGTGAAATAATGGAGGCTCTCATATCCTTCTTGCGGGAATATGAACTGGAACTACCCCTTTACGACCCACCAAAGACATGCATGCGGCTACTACCCCTCTATGACCCACCAAAGACATGCACGCGAGAATGTTCAAAACAGCATCTTCCACAAGAGCCAAGAACTGAAAACAAAGTATTGATCTGCAGAATGCACGCATGAATTGTGGCGCATCCATCATAAGCAAGAGAAGTGAACAAACTCCTTCCACACTCACACATGGATGAATGTCGCAAACATAACACTGACTGAAAGTAGTGACGTGTAAAAGGACACACTGTATGATTCCATTCTGCAAATTTAAAACAGGCAATGGTGGTTGCTTTTGGAGGAGGAAGGGAGCAATGATTAGGAAGAGGTATGGAAGGGAGTGTTCAGTTTGTGGTAATTCATGAGAAGTTGTGAAAAATGTGTAAATTGATTTCAGAATAAAAGAAAAATTACTAAAATTAAACAATTTAAAACTTGTGGAAAAAAGTCTGCCGATTCTCTGAGAACTGAAATATGGTTCTGTGGTAATGTGTAAATAAAAGCCACTGGCACCAACTTGAGAAGGGCAATTGTTGGCAACATCAAATTCTTCTTGTTTTCTACAGGCTTCTGCAAGGGCCACCCTGTGAACAGGATCCCAGATTTTTTCCTTCCGTTCTTTCTGCAAGACAGAAAAGTTACCTTACAACGAGGTTGAAAAATATCCAGGTAAACCTAGCCAGTCATTTATATATGGACCTAATTGTTATCGGTTGTGATGGTACACAATTTTCACACAGAGGCTAAAAAAACCATTTAGCATCAAGTTGATAAAGCAATGGGTCAATTACTAAAACTATTCACTACATGTGGGTTTTAAGAGAACACATTTACCACGGCACAACCAAATGTATTTTGATAACATCGTATGTCCCAATTTCAGCCCATCCAAGGATTAATAACAGCATGTCAGGTAAAAAAGCTGAATTCCCAGGCATTTACAATAAAAGCAAATACTACACGCTGGCCCTTAGGGAACTGAGGACTGCTTTAAGCCGTGCAGGCGGAGCACAAGAGTAAGACTGGCCGCAAGAGGGACATGCAGGCTTCCTAGACTTCCTCCCTTCCTGGCTTGTTTTTTTCCTGTCTTGGATTTGACAGGGTTCTTTGTTACTGAAATTGGTCTCACCTTCATCTCTGCTGTCTTTAACCCATAGTGCCACCCAGTGGAGGTCTGCTAGTTAAAAAAAAAAAATCCTTTCCAGTAAAACAATCAACTCCACTGAGCTAAGGAGGGGGTTGATATTAACTTACTCTATATTTGCATGTTAATTTGCATCTTATTGATACAACTGATAATAAATTTAAGATAGTGCATAATACTGTTATGTGTATTTCAGCCTGAAATTTTAAAATAAATTAGTATCCAGTAAGTTATATGCATTTTTTGTAACTTTATTTTTTGCAGAACGATGAGAATCAAATAAGTAAAGGTTATATATGCAACATGCTGAGTAGTTCTTATGGTTCACAGACCCCCTGGAGAAGCAAATAACAATGCTATGATGAGATGAAACGTTCCATAGGTCTTACCCATCAGGCTCATTTTCAAGGATCACATCTTCTTTTGCAGTTGCAACTCTGAACCTGTATCAGCTACCAGTATTATAGCAATCTAATAAAGTGGTACTTGCAAATATGGGAGCCATGTGTTGCTACTTAGATTTAAATTTTAAAATATTACATAAAATTAAATTTTCCTACTAGTCACATTTCAAGTTCTCAACAGCTACTTGTGGCCAGTGGCTGCCATGATGGACAGATACTGAACAGTTCCATCATCACAGAAAGATTTACTCAGTAGCTCCGTTTTAAAGCAGATTCCTCCTTCAATTTGCAATTCTTATTTCTCTAATGACAGACTTGTGTTTTCCACGCTTTAGCTGCTTTGGTCTGAGCAACCCTTTTCTTAGTACTGAATGATGACTAACTGGGATCAAGAAGCCTAGTTAAACGGTTAAGAAAAATGGGACAAATTATCATAGAAGCTACAGGACCAGGAATAAATAAGTCGGCCAGGACTTTAAATCAACTTTAAACAGACTTTAGCCTTTTGGAGATTAAAAAAAAAAAAAAGTCCTTCAAAACTCCAATGAAAGCTATATTCAAACTCCCAGAAAAACACAAATATACAAAAACTTGAATTTCAATGTATTCACAACATTCTCTAAACTTAGCCATGTATCCAAGATTAAGAATGGTGACTTTAAATGGGTAACATTCCACTGACCAGAACCTTTAAGCAGTCATTGTCTGAAAGGCTCCCGGTCTCCACAATAATTAAGAGTTAACAGGATCTTATGAAAAATTTTTTTCTTCAGTAGGAAAAAAATTTGAGGAAGAAGTCATTGATTCTAGACTGGACATTACCTGTATCCTTTCCTTGAGCGCCTTTGGATAGAAGTCATAGCCATTTTTAATGCCAATATGATATTTGCCTGAGGGATTTATCCAGCTCACAGGAATCTATAGAAAAAGAGCAAATTGTTGACTCACTAAATGCTTCCCAATTCCAATGATTTACTACTGGAGAGAAAGGTTATTTCACTTCTATCCTAATGGCTCAACTTGGATAAGCAAGGTTGTGTATTAGAGCAATATTTCTCATATTCTAAGATGCCACTTAATATCTCTCTGGAGTTTTTCTCATTCATAAGTAATATGTTTCACTCAGGATATCTTTCTTTTTCTTTCTAGAGAGAAAGCAGGGGCAAGGAAGAGGGGCAGAGGAAGAGAGAGAGAATCCTAAGCAGGCTCCATGCTCAGCCCAGAGCTCCACACAGGGCTCAATCCCACCACTGTGAGATCATGACCTGACCTGAAATCAAGAGTTGGGCACCTAACCCACTGAGCCACCCAGGCGCCCCAAGATACCTTTGAATTACAGTGTTTCATGGTCTATAAAGTGCTTTCAACATAAGCTACCTCATTAAACTGCTACAATCTTTAGTTCTCAAGCATCAAGGAAACCTCACCTCTCCCTCCCTTCTCAGACCTACTTACTGCCCAACTAGGGGCAAAGAGAAGCAGTTAACAGACCCTCTCCATGCTTAGATTTCCTGTTAAGAACTGCATTCTCTACAATCAACAGGGATAATGCATAGATACTTAAAACGAGCTCTTTAAGAAAAAAGTTATATAAGATTACATTAATTATATATAACATCTTATAATAATCTTTCTAAATATCTCAAAGTATTTAAAAAGAACACTTAAAGCCTCTAATTAACAGAATGATGTAAACAGCATGCCCAGTGTACAAATGGAAAAAGCAAAGAAACAAAAAGAAATCACACTGCTTGCCCAAACCACAGGAAGGCTGAAAAGAAAGCTAGAATCTAGCTCTATCATGGAGACCAAAACATCCAGTGTAAAGATAAACCTGGCTGTGAATCCAAACTCTACCACTAACCAGAGTGGACCCACAGGTTCCTACTTCCTGGTGTGTAAAAGGAAAAAAATAAATAATCTCCACCTTATGATTTGCAAAAATACACTGAACATCAACCAACTTCAAATGTCAATCAAGAAAATGTGGAATGTTCACTCTCTTTGTAATCACAGGACCCCCGGTCATCAAAAACAGCTTTCAAATGTGTATAAAACATGAGGTTGAACTATCAACCACCCAGAGTTGGTTGACTCATGAGTTCTCACTCGGGTAGTTATCTGTAACTGGCTCACCCCTGGTCCCTCATCAAGTTAGTCCCCAGGAAAGAAACTTTTGGATGAAATTTTCTCACGACTGAATAGAGGAAAAAACCCACCATTCACAGCACTTTAAAGATCGACTTTTTAAAAGCCCGCATATGTCAGTAAACATTTCTGAATCGAAGAGATGTCTGGAGTATATGATGGCATATAAACTGGTGCTTTTCATTCACAATTTACCAATCTCTTTTAGAGAACAGGAATTCTTAACTCTTAATGTTCCTGCAGCAGCCCTTGACATCACAACAATACAGTGTTGCAACAACAAAAAAGTAAGTAATCCCTGGCTGGCAAATTCAAACACTATTTCATCACAGGTGTCCCACTACACAGGTCTTGTAACCCTAGGCTAGTGGCAACTTCTCGTACAAGGAGATTATAAAAGGCCGTGAAATGCCGAAGGATTAAACGGAGTGACTGACTGAAATAACAGCAAGATCAACAGGTGCGAACATGTATTTAACCACAATTACTTACAATATATGTAACGCAATAAAAATAAGACATAATTTATATTTAATCATAAATGAGACCAAAATCTGCAGTGTCCACACAACCAGATACTTTTCAAATCACTACTATGTATTTTCCTCACAGTAAAGGCAGACTGGTTATTTATTAAAAATTCAACTACAAAAATCATAAATGTTATAATCACAGTTCTGCTATCTAGAGTTAACCAAATTTGAGTAAAGCTAACTTTATCCTATGAAGCAATTATGGAGTATGTCATTTTGCCTATTTGAGTATTTTATACACATGAACTTATTTTCGGTCTCTTTTAAGAATCCGAGCTTTATATTTTGACCACTTAAGTGGTTTCTTTAAAATGGTTTTATTTCATGGTAACTACTGTAGAACTAGAGACCTGCTCGCATGGAGTCAGGCGGCCAGCAGGGGGTGCTCTCATGCACTACCACTCATGGAGGGGGACCTCGCGGGTGCACAGACTTTCCCATCCAGGCAGGAGGCAGTTTACTGCAAGGGGCGCTTCGTGTCCACCAGGCCTCCTGCCTTCGCCTCTTTCCTCTATATGAAATAGCAGTCCTCTCCTTTGTTCTGGGGACTTGTCTACGATTTTGCCAAAGGCTGCTCATTCCGGATTGCAGTTCTCTGCTATTCTGGAATAAACCCACTTTTGCTGGTAAATAACTGGCAGTTTTATTTTTAAGGTTAACACTGCAATGGAATAAGATCATTTTCATAAGAGAAACAGAATCTCTTTGATTACTAATTACACCTCTTTTCCCTGACTCTTTTAAGGGGATGCCTAATGAATTGAACATTTCCTTAACAAGCCAAATGTCATCATAAGTGTTAATGTCCCATTTTTTTTTTTTTTTATTTTTAACTTCAAACTCTATGTCAGCCTTGTCAGCCTCACGGTCCTGCCAGCTATCACTGCATCTAAATATGGTGCCACATTTGGCCAAGTGATTCACTAGGCCTGGACTTTTTTACATATATATATATATATATATATATATATATATATATGAATAAATATTGATGATTTAAAGACTGACTTCAAGTTAAATGTGGTAAATTTTAAAAAGCACTGTGCTCCCTTCCAAATGGCTACTAAAGTTAGAATAAGGAAAATGAGGAAAAAAACATCCAAAGGACACAGAGAATTGGAAATGAGACTTTGAAGCTGTATCACCCCACTGTGAAGGTTGCAAAGTAAAAGGCAACACTGAAAATTTGTGGGGAGATTATGGCAACTGGTCTTCAGATGGAAAAACAGATACAGCCTAAAATCAATACCAGCTGAATTCTAGAATAGGAAAAGAAACATGGCAAAAGTTTTTAGAAAATAATAGAGGAGAATACCTTCTTGATCTTGGGGTCAGGAAGGACATGCAAAGGTCATTAAGACATGAAAAACCCTAATCAAAAAGGCAAAGACTAATATCCAAATACATTAAATTTAACGACTTCTAGCTCTCAAAGGACACCGCCCAGAAAGTGAACACAGACATACAGAATGGGAGAAGACACCTGACCCACAGTCCATCACAGGACAGGTTCTCAGAATACATACGAAATTCTGCAAATTAGTAAGAAACACGACAACTCACTGGGGGAGAGAGGGCAAATGGACTCGAACACGTACTTTCCAAGAGAGGAAATCCTCATGTCTAATCAATATATAAAAAGGAGTTCAATCTTATTAGTAATTAGAGAATATGAATTAAAACCACAACATGATACACCTAGATTCCCCACATATTTGCAAAGATTTTAGCCTAAAAATACCAACTGTTACCAGTGTAGCTATCAAATTTCTTGCACACTGCTAGTAGAAATGCAGGTTAGTGCAAATACTTGGAAAATCTGTTTGACATCACCTAGTTAAGTTGTAGCTCTAAGACTCAGCAATTCTAGGTATGCATCCTGGAGATGTTATCTACACACATGTGCAAAAGATACATACACAATGAATGTTGTCTGAAGAGCTGTTAGTGACTCCCAAACTGGAAACAACAGCTCATCCTCAGTGGAGTGGACAGAACTGGTATATACAAACCTCGGTATCTCGAACAGCAATGAAGTTAAACAACTCGTTACTACATGCAACATCCTGGCTTGAGTGGCAAGAATCTTGCAAACAACTGATATAAAATGATACACAAATGAGGTCATTCATATAAAGTCCACAAACAGGCAAAACCAACAATATATTTCATGTATCCACACAGAGGTGGTAAAACTATAAAGCAAAGCACAGAAATGATCATCACAAAAGTCCAAGTAGATTGTGATCTGGGAGAATGCAGGAAGCTTCTGAGGTATGGTCATATTCTTTGTCCCATCTGGGTAGCAGATAAAGTGGCATCCACTTCAGTATTCATCAAGCTGTACGTATGTGTTTTATGCACTTTCCTTTATACCTGTACATTTCATCATAAAAGATTTTAAGCTTCTGTTCACTTTTTTGCTTCTACTTGCTCATAGGAGTGTCACTTTCCAAAGTAACTGACCACTAGTTTCTCAAGAAGGCCTAGGAATGGCCTCCTTAGAGAAAGAGATTATTGGAATGTTCAAAGCACTTAACCAGTAGTTCATCTCAAACAGGGAAAGCAAGACATTAACTGTCAACAGTTTATGGGCGATTTCGAAGAAGCTGAAATACAGCTATTTAATTCATCTTAAGGCATGGTCAAGTCAAAGAAACCTGAACACTTCGCTGTGTTGCTAAGAACTGTGTGCTAAAGAGCTCTGAGAGATCCGAGCTAGCCAGAATACCAGCGACTAGTAACACTATTCTTTCTGATGCCCACTGCAAAGTATCTGAACACCTGCACTTCCTTGAAAGAAAACAAGCTGAACGTGAATGTGGGTATGTTCTGTGTTCAGATAAAGAGCTAACACCAAGAAGACTGGTGGAAAGCCTGTATGAGGAACAATCAGACACCTGCTGCACATCCCATGTGCTGCCCAAACCTGACCAGCCAGTCAACTGGACGTTGAACCAGAGAGACATGGAAATGTCAGCTTTCTTGAGGGATTCACAGAGCAGAGCGGAGAGGTGAGACATACTTAAGAGTCTGCAAGAGATCTCTCCAGGCACCTTTCCAGGCATGAGCCCCTGAGAGGCTTCTCTCCCTCTCCCCCAAACCCCAGGCCGAATTGGCCAAGTCCTCTTGGAGGTAAATGAGCATATCTCAATGGGAAAAAGTGTGCCATATACTGCCACTTTGGAGTCTGTCACAATAGCATCACTGAGACCCACACCCCAAGGCCCTGCAAAGGCAGAGAGCACCTTTGTCCCCTTTAGGTGCCTTGTTAACCAAGAGACAGCCAGGGTAGCTAGACAGCTGGGGGAAAGCTCTCAGGTAGAAAGTAGAGCACAAGGAAGGGGGAGAGGTAGAGGGAGCAGGAGAAGAGGAGGAAGAGAAAGGGAAGAGGGAGGAGGGAACAGGAGGGGTGAAGAAAAAGGAAGAGAAAGGGGAAAGGAGAATGGGAGGAAGAGGAAGGTGAGTAAAGAGAGGATGAAGAAACTAGAAAAGAAATTTAGACAATATTCCCCCATAAAATGTTGTATACCTGACAGGAAGATATGCTCTGAGTGAACATGAACAGACTTGCATTTAAAAATAATAGGCAAAAATTAACAATATTCAATGTGAGAGTTAGCAAAGAATACTAAGAAATCTCAGAAATCTCTCAGGAAGGAAAAAAACAAACACAAGCAATGAGGGTGGAAAAACATAAGAAAACTGGAAGATCAACTCAAGAGGTCCAATGTCCAATTAACAGGATTCCAGATAAAAGAACAGCAAAAACAGTGGAAGGAAGAACCCCAGAGACAATACCAGGAAACTTCTCAGAAACGAACGACCTGGAAAGTGAACTCTCTTCTTCCACACTGCTAATTCCACAGATAAAAATTCAAGAATTAAGAAGGGTATGTTACTTAAAACCCTGAAGAAAATGTAACATCAAAGACTTCCCTCTCGGAGAGTGGGAATCAGTGGTGAAAGGGGAGACGCAGGGCACCACACTCGGCTTCTCCTGTTAGAAGCTGTGGACAAGCATTTGTCCTTTTAAATTCTGAAGACACATTGAATACAAAAAAAATTAAGTTAAAACCTCCTGCTATATTGATGGGCAGAGAATACTTAACAGTAGAGCTAAAGAAGCAGGTCATCAGGTTGGGAAAAGATCTAAGTAGTAATCTGTCGATTTTCTGATCTTATTTCCTACCATATACATGGTACATCCACTTCTGCCTTTGAGCACGAGTGGTGTTATCAGTCCATGTGGTTTAAATCATGGGCTATTACAGTTATTTAAAATAAACAACTGAGTGGGTGCCTGGGTGGCTCAGTCGGTTAAGCGTCCGACTCTTGAATTCAGCTCAGGTCATGATCTCACAGTTCATGGGTTCGAGCCCCACGTCGGGCTCCACAATGTACGGAGCCTGCTTGGGATTCTCTCTCTCTGCCCCTCCCCGGCTCACACTCACTCTCTCTCTCTCTCTCATAAACTTATAAAACAACAACAACAACAATTGAGGACAAAACTTTACAGGATTCTAAATCTTTGGAACCTACTAGAAGCATTCCCTAATTTCCCAAAGAATGTAACTCACAGGAATCCCAATGTGTCTTCTCGGAAATATAGTCTAAATAACAACACAGACTTGGGGAAGGCAGGCAAAACCTCAGAATAATGCAGATGTGCAGAAATTCCTTTCCCTCTAGTTTACAATCTCCCTCCCTCCCTCCTTTCTCTTTCTCTCTTTCTCTCTTTCTTTCTTTCTTTCGGCAGATGGTGTCTTACCTCAGGCACCATAAGAAAATACCATAGAATACTGGGTAGCTCAAACACCAGAAATTTATTTTCTTAGTTCTGAAGGCTGGGGGCATGGGATTAGAGTGCCAGAATGGTCAGGTTCTGGGGAGACTCTTCCTAACTTGCAGGCACAGCCTTCTCACTGTATTCTCACACGGTAGAGAGAGAGAGAGAGAGAGAGAGAGAACAGACTAATCCTGTCATGAGGGGCTCGCTCCCATGAGCTCATTTACCCCTAACACCATCTCCAAATACTATCAAATTGGGTGTCAGGGCTTCAACATGTGACTTTTGGGGTCATACAAGCCATTCAGTCCTGGATGTTAATGCCTGCTGTGTGCCTATGGTAGCAGATTCTCAAGAAGACCCATGCCCTTGTATAGTCCTCTCCCCTTGGTAAAGGCAGGGCCTGTGACTAGCACTCCTGTGACTGTATTATGGTTAAGTAATATAGCAAAGGTGAAGGCATTGTGCAGATACAATTAAGGTCTGTAATCAGGTGACTGATTTAATAAAAAAGGAGACTGCCCTGGTGAGCCTACCTAATCAGGTAGGCTCCTTAAAACAGAGACAGGGGCCATCCCAATGGTCAGAGAGATTCTCCTGCTGGCCTGGAAGAAGCAAACTGTGGTGAGCTCAACAGCTGCAAGAAAAATATATTCTTCCAACAAGAAGAATGAAGTTGGAAGAGGATCCTGAGCCTCAGATGAAACCACAGTTCCAACCAATACCTGAGTACAGTCTTGTGAGACACTGACCAGAGAACCACAGAAAGCAGTGCTGACCCGTGGAAACAGTAATATAATAAATGCAGGAATGTATGTAGCTTTAAGCAGCTGAATTTGTGTTAACTCACTACATAGCACAACAACCTTATCCAGAAGAGGATGCCTAAACATAATTCAGAGAGACGGTAAAAGATGGCCAGAGTTAAATACAGTTCTTTAAACATATAAATAAGCACAAATTCATTTTCCAAACTAATTCTGCTTATTGGTTTAAAACACCAAACCACAAATTCTTGACATCTATAAGCTCATTAGCTAACATCTCATGAATTGCTTTATGTTAGCAATCTAATCATTTTTCATGTTAGCTCACCTTTCTACCAAGCACATAGAGTTAACACAAAGCCAGTCACTTAAGTCCACAATGATTAAATCCTAAATATTTCCTGTTCAAGTTCTCAGAAGGAACAGGAAACAAGGCAAAACTATAACCTGGTCACTTTTCCTATCTTTCTATCCAAAACTTAAAAATTTTTAGAATTTGGCAACCACAATGAAAAATATATCCTAATTCTAAGCCCACTGTCACACAACAAATGACTTCTTCTAAGATGACCCCTGGTCCTCATGCTCTCATAAAATTCCCTTCCCCTGTAAGTGTGTGCTGGGTTTCATGGCTCATTTCCAATGAAAACAAAATGGCAGAAGCAATGGAATGTGAATCCCAAGATTAATATGTAAAAAGACCATGGCCTCCATCTTGGGTACTCTCCTGGACTACTCACCCAGGGGGAAGACAGCTACATGGCGTATAGCAGTCCCGTGGAGAGGACCCTAAGCCTGCCAATAACCACTTGAGTGAGCTTGCAACAGACTCCCCTTCCCCACTCAGGCTGAGCCTTCAGATGAAACTGCAGCCCTGGCCAAGCTCAGGAGAGATCTTAAACAAGAGGCACCCAGCTAAGTCAAACCCAGATTACTGACATGCAGAAATTGTGAGATGATAAATGTTTGTTGTTTTAAAGCATGAAGTTTTGGGGGTAATCTGTTAAACAGCAACAGGTAACTAGTAACCTACCAGTAAACATAAGCTAAAAACACTAAATGCTTTGAGGCAACAGTACAAAAAAAGGAAAGAAAAATTCAATTAAAAGATTAAAGCTCTAACCTTGAGCACTCTTCCTGAAAGACCAATAATCTCACCATCTTTGGGCTCTACTACTGTAGCAGTATTCACATCACCACTTCCTGTTGTATCAATGATATCGATGATTTTTGGTTTTCCATCAGTTGTGACCTGAAAATGAAGGGATAATTGAAATATGAATTATAGATTTAGTTTCTTAATCATTATAAAAAGCAATGCCAACCCCCATATATGTGTGCACACATGTACACATACATAAAATACCCTATAAAATCTGCATTCATTTAAAAAAGAAACTTGAGTTGTTTTAAGCCAAAAGCTGGAGAGATACTTACAAAAAAATTACTCATGAAAAACAAAGAATCCTTCAAGTGATTTTACACAGTCAGTTAATAAATACTTACTAAGCATTTACCACAGGCCACTCGTTTAGGTGTTGGGGACACACACACAGTAATGATCTATACCTAGAAGTCCCTGGTCTCACAGATCTTCTGTTCTACTCAATTAACATGTCAGATACCTAACGCCAGATGGTGATAATTATGATGGAGAAAAATTAAGGAGAAGGAGGAGGTAGCGTGGGGTTTTCAGTAACTAGGTTGGTTAAGAAAGATCTCACTGAGAAGGTAACATCTGAGAAAATAACTGAAGAAGGTTAAGCTCTGGGCCCGACGAGCACATGTTTTCAGGGGAAAACATGTAATGACATTTCATTACAGGATGCCCACCGGCATTCAAACTTCGTTAAGTCCAAAGTTCAAACTTAACATTCGAACTTCCTTCCCTCCAGGCTCTGCCATCTCAGGAATCGGCACATACCCATTGCTCAAACCAGAGAGTTCAACGTCCTTCTCAGATTCCTTTCTCTGGTTTGCTGCCCACATCAAATCTGTCAGGAAGTCATCTTCATTCCACCTCTAAAATACAGTTCGAGTCCATCTTCTCTGGATTTTCGCCACCGCTATCCCAACCCTCTCCCCACCACCACCTCTTGCCTTGGTGACACTGATGCTCTGTGCAGGTCTCCCGGGTGCATTCGTGGGCCGCACCAGAAGCAAGAGGACAAGCTGTGCGATGGCAGCCGCCAGCTCCCATGCAGCCCCCCGCCATAGAGCTCCCGCACTCAGCACAAAAGCATCTGAGCGACCCGTTCCACCGCGGCCCTGGACCACCGTAACCGCACTGGCCTCCTCTCAGTTCCTGCCACGTGCCAACCTTTCCCTGCCCCACGACTCTGTGCACACAGTCCTTCCGCTTGGGATCCTCTGTCTGTCCCTTCAGCTGTTCCATAGAAATCCCCATCTCATCTTTCGGCCTTCTACTAAAATGTCCCCTCTTCAGAAGGCCTCCGTGATGACCTCTTCTGTGGGCAGTCACCACCCTAAACCTGAGCCTTACTCCTCCTCACTGGGCCTTGTTTCCCTCACAGAATTTGTAATTCTACAGTTAGCTGATTCCTCATCTATTTCCACTATTAGAAAGTAAGTTCCCTAAGGGCAAGGACTAGGTCTATTTTATTCACCAAATTCTCCCAAACCTAGCAGTGCCTGGTTGGTGCTCAATACAGATTTAATTACTGAATGATCTGACACAAACTGCTCAGCATTAAGACTGATTTTTCTAAGGCCTGGTTTCTTGGCCAGTTCACAAATTTTCTTTGGGGCCATGCAGACTACTACAGGTGACAGCAGTCCTGTATTTCCACACTGCTTTCGTTGGAAAAATCACTTCTTGGCTTGCTTTGCAAAGGGAATCTGTAGCATTCAAGATAGAGGTACTGAGTTACCAGCAGGGAATCCTCAGGCATGGAGACACAAAGAGGACCGAAAAAAGACAATCCCCCGGGGCGCCTGGGTAGTTCAGTCGGTTAAGCGGCCAACTTCGGCTCAGGTCATGATCTCGAGGTCCGTGAGTTCGAGCCCCGCATCGGGCTCTGGGCTGACAGCTCAGAGCCTGGAGCCTGTTTTGGATTCTGTGTCTCCCTCTCTCTCTGACCCTCCCCTGCTCATGCTCTGTCTCTGTCTCAAAAATAAATAAATGTTAAAAAAAAAAAAAAGAAAATTAAAAAAAAAAAAAAAACAACCCCCTGCTTATCCTCAAGGAGGGGGGCGGAGAAAAAAGGGAACACAAAAAAAATGCCAAGAGCATCAGAGAAGCACAAGGTCTTCCAACTCCTTTCCACCCAGAGAATTCACATTCACACTCTTTAAGATCAAGCTAAGTGTCCCTCTGTGTGTCTTTCCAGGCACTTCTCCCACTGTAGTGTCCTCAAAGCCCTGTAGGTAAGGGTTACCAAGGGAGGAGAGGGAAAGTTACCACGTAGAGGAAACAAAGGCACAAGTTTTTCTTTATGAGGCAGAAGCAAAGAGGTTCTTGGCGGGCCCCAAATCTTCTTCCAACGACATTGCTATAGAACCACCTGGGGCCATAAAGGCCTCCCAGGTACAGCTGCCTTTTTTTAATTTTTTAACGGAAACTTTAAGCTGGATACTTATTTCTTGGAAATTGTCTATACTAGTAACAAAATAACTAATATACTCAGGAGGCTCAAAATCAGTTTAAAAAAATGACTTTGGAAGTCAAACCAAATTCTGATAAGATCATGATAAAATTAACTGATTAAATCCGCTACTGGCTTTGAAGGGATTGGCTAAGCATCTTTGGAAATAAAATAAATGAAGGAAAATATAAGAAAATCAACCAAAATACAAAATGGAAATACTCCCTTATAAAATTAAAACTAGCTAAATCACGTAAGAAAGTAATCGATTTCAAAATGTATTCCAAATAAGTCTGTAACTTGAAAGCTAAGCCATAGCACTAGGAACACAATCACCTATCTTTATCTTCTCAATGAGCAAACAACTTCAGTGACTTGAGATCAAGAATCACAAGAGATCACTAACAAGCCAGACAACAGATCCCTCTCATTAGAAACCTCATTATCACTGTGTGAGCAAAGGAAGAAAACCTAATGGGATTTGGTGACTTATTTACCATCTACTATTGCCACCAGCTTTACTTATTAGTCTGTCTCTTTCATTACAACTTCTTACATATGCACTTTTCTATCCCTGTACTTCTTTCTCCACTAGGTAAAGGAAACCATGCCACTGGAGACGACAAGACACAAGAGGGAGTTTGGGGTTAGGGAGGAGAGGTGTTAAAAAAAGGCAAACCGGCTGAGGATTTTGCAATGGGGCTTTGGGAGAAGTAGGACAGTGAACTGCTACCATCAGAATGAATTCCCTCATCTTTGCAGGGGGAGGAGGAGGATGTTATGAGCAGAGCTAGGGTAGTACGCCGTGTGCACTGGGGTGGGGGACTGAGAAAGGCCTCGGGGGCTATGCTGGACAAACAAAACAGAAATTGCCCAAAGGTTTCCCCCACGTCAAGACTCTAAGTCACTTTGTGTCTCCACTGAATTGATTATGGTGAGGAAGCTGGTGAGGGCTGGGAGCTCCCGTCATTAAACACGAGGATCAGAAGAAAGCGGGAAAGGGGAGTTGCAAATCATCCTGAACAAAACAAGGTGAATGTAGAAGCATTTACTTGAAAATATTCTTTTAAGCAAGGGAAGATATTTCATAAACAAGTACTATTAAATGACTTATTCTGAGGACGTAATGATGAATGAATCAGACAGGCTCCGCTTTCAGAAAGCTTACAATCCAGTTGGAAAACAGATTAGTAAAGAGATAACTGCAACACAGGACAATAAATAAAAAAGGTAAGGACAGTGTGTACGAAAGCATGTAAGAATATAAAACCCAGCTTGGAGGAATTAGGGAAGACTAACCGCGAGAAAGGTAATAAAAATTTAAACCAACTGCATAGCATCCAACATTTGTAACCAATTATGTATCTATGATTTACTTTATTACTTCAGGAAATGTAAAAACAAAGATTTTTATAGGACCACTTGTAACCTTCCCCAAGCCATTTTTTTCTCCATGAGGAAATTATGCACGCTGTGCACACATTTTTTTTTTTCTCATTCAACAAAAATAATGTGATAGGCACGTCTCCTACAAAATGCATTTGGACATATGCTGTCAAAGAATTTTAACTTATGCAGGAAAAAAGGTTACGTAAACAGAAATACTAAAATGAAACATTTTAAGCGCTACAGGGGGGCGGGGAGGGGGGGATATGAACACATTGCTAGGAAAGCAAAAAGAAAAAAAGCACCCAAATAACTGTTGGTAAGGATGGGCCTTATTCATCCTGAAGCCTCGGGTCAAACACAATGCTGGGCACACACGTGTAGATATATGCTGGGGTCTTAATTCAGCCAGTAGAGGTCCCAAAAGCTAATAGGGTCAAGACCCAGGTGGGTCTTAAAGGATTAAGCAAGTTACAGGTGAGGGTGGAAGGCTTGCGGGCAGATTAACTCATGTGTTGAGGAAAGGCCTGAAACACGGGGGTGAGTGGAAAGGGTGGAATGTTCTGGATGGAAGCATAGGGCAAACAGTGAGAAGCAAAGCACCACGAGGAGGTCAAGCTGCACGGAGAAGCGCCACATAAAATTCAAATTCCGGAATTTTTAGGCAAAGGCAACTAGAATGCCAAAATTAAGTGCTTTGTTTTGTATTACACAAGGGTGTTACAGTAGCAGTTTCTTATTTTTTCTAAGGAAAATAATCTGGCATTGTAAAGGGTGGAGCCAAGAGAAGACTGGTGGCAGGAGACCAACTGGCCACTGTGTATTCTTTCCAGGTCAGTGCAAGTCCCATCTCGGCCTCAAAGCCAGCTCTCACTGGCCCCTGATCAATCCTGGTGACGCCTGCAGGAGGACGGCTTTTAACTCACCCTTGGGGACCTGCCAGGTGCCTGGATATTCGATGAGGAAAGATGTAATCATTTATGCACTTATTACTCCTTTCATGCTGTCTGCCCTCTACTTTTTTTTTTTGAAGTTTATTTATTTTGAGAGAGAGAGAGAGAATGTGCAGGGGAGGGGCAGAGAGGGAGAGAGAATCCCAAACAGGCTCTGCACTGTCAGCGCAGAGTCCCATGAGGGGCTCGATCCCACGAACTGTGACATCGTGACCTGAACTGAAACCAAGAGTCAGACGCTTAACCGACTGAAGCATCCAGGTGCCCCCCACCCTCTGCTTTTCACAAGCCCAGACAGCTGTCACAAAAGACCACTGGGCCCACAGCAGTCACTGAAGAATGACACCCCATTGCCATCTCCAAAGGGTTTATTTGTATCTCTGGTCCTCCATGCAGACCCCACCTGGCATTCTAAATGTCCACTCCTTTTTTTCTTTCCTTCCTATTTCTATCCACTTTCTTATCTTAATGATGTATACACAGATATACAAAATAAATTGGCAAAAGCAGGGGAAAAAAACCTTGAAAATTCACTCATGTGCAAGCCACTGTACTGAATTTCTTTAACTGGTCATATTTATGTCAGTATCTCAGAGTTAAAGTTGTTGGAAGACAAGAGTTACGTTTTCATTTTATTTCAATATTTTACTGCTTGAACATTTGTTATTACATGCCAATATCTAGTGTGTATTTATACTTCACACAGTGGGTGATTTAAATCCCAACCTAAACTCCTAAAAAAAAAAAAATCAGTGTTTACTTAATACTCTGCTTGAGCATTTGAAAAAGTCACATGTAATTAATCTTCTCAATCAATGTCCACAGCAACACTGTGTTGAGAACTGCTGTTACTTTACAGAGAGTAACGGAACAAAGTGATAAGCAGACTGGGAAATTCTACAAAAGCATTTTTACTGAGACAGTACTCCTCCAAACTCTCCTGATCCTTTTATTATCCTGACAAAAGGACCAGTGAACCACTTACCCCAGCTGTTCTCCTCCCACTTATCCCTATAAAAAGTAAACATACACTAGGACAGAATGGAAACCATGACCACTCTGCAATCAAGCCTCAATGAGGTGATAGCTGTCACTGTTGCAAGGCTTCAGAGTTATTAATGCAACAACTGTATCACTAGAGCTACCAGGAGGGAACAGTATGACTCCCTATTCTGATTCACCAAAGCTTCCTGGTCCCAAAAGCCCAAGGTGTGTTGTACTCCAGAGTGCTGCTGAAGACTTAACAGGAGAAAGCAAGATTCCTAAAGGGATCCTGTACAGTCAGACTGGTTCCCCTTCCCGCCCCCTCCCCAGCACGACATCTTAACCTCCAAAATGCTTCCTCGATTATTGGAAAGTACAATAAAGGGTCCAGAGGCCAGAGGGGACTTGGGGGAGGGAGAGAATTACTAAACTTCAGAGTATAGTGAAGAAAGAAGAGTAAGATACACAGATGAAGGGTTGACCAGAGGGAGAGGATTACATCCAGATTAGATTTTTAAAAGATGGATCTTCAACAGTGATATTTTGTTTATGACTGTATTTCATTAAATGCTAAGGCGAAATCTACAGAAGCCAAACTTCAAAGACTTTAGACGGAATACTTTTAATCAAGAAACACATTAAAAAAAAATTACCTTTTGGTACAGTACTTTAAAGATTTCAAAGGTGCTTCTGGCAAAATTAAGCAATTTTTTAAAATCGTAATTAAAGTATGTTGTCTTATATTTGGAGATAAAAAAAATTAAAGAAGCCTAATTTAATAGAGCCTCAAGAGTTGGCCAAAAACAAACTAAATTGGGTTCTTAAGTAAAACAAAGACGAAGCCATGCGCTTCAATGACCCTAAACAAGTACAGTGCAGAAGATGGTTTAAAAATAGAACACATAAAACTACCAGAGGAAACTACCAGAGGAAGTTGACCGAGTTATCTTCTCGAAACCCGGCTTTGGTGATAAAGACCAACAATTCTCCCCAGAACCAAATCCCCCGAACGACAGCAATAAAAAGGTTCTGATAGGTCGTTCGCCACTGTTCTGTTTCCTCCCCGCCCCCACCCCCGACAACTAATAAAAATTGTAAAATCCCCGTTAAAAAACAGTAGGCACGGGCTGGTGCCCGAGACACTAGGGACCTGCGGAGGAAGGCAGCGCGGCGGGAAGCGGCCCCGGGGCCCGGGCCTGGCAGCACCTGGGCAGGAAGGGGCTTCCTGGGCGAAAGGCGGACCCAGGCACCCCGGCCGGCCGCGCCTGGCACGCCGCTTTTGTCTGGGCCGGGCTGACGGCCCAGCCCGAGCCCCCATGCCTCCTCCCGGTGCCGGCTCCCGCTCGGCCGCAGAGCGGGCTTCGGCCTGCCGCGCTGCGAGGCTGCGTCCCTTCCACGTCCCCCGCCGGCCCGCCGGCCAGCCGGCCGCCCGCGCCCCCGCGCCCTCCGCGGCTGCCGCACCTGCATGCCAGGAGCCCCGGGGTCCACCCCCGTGTCCAGGACGGCGATGAGCACCCCCCGCCCGTCATACTCTGGGTAGCGACAGAGGAAGGAGGCGGCCCCGGTCTCTTTCTTGGGCAGGAGGCCGTGGAAGGGGAAGGGCTCCTCGGCCGCTGCGGTGGCCATGGACGCAGGCTGCAGGACGAGGAAGAGGCAAACTGCCAGGCTGCGCGTGGACGAGCGGCGCGAGGACACCCGGGCGGCCGCGGGCCTGGGCGGGGGCGAGGGGCGGGGCCGGGCGCCGGCCAATCCCGGCCCGCCAGGGGGAGGCGGCCAATCACGTGCCGCTACGTAACCCAACGGCGCCGCTCTCAGGACCTGGGCCGGAGTGTTGCCCGGGCCGCAGAGAAGGAGGCGGAGTCTGGCTCCGGTGCTGGAGATTTCGGCTCTTAGACTTGGGGTCTTAAAGAGACCTGCACTTGGGATTTTTTTCTTTTTAGGAGAGGGCTGCGCTCCGAGGGAAGGGTCTGTGAGTCCCGGGAGAAACCCTCTCCGAGGGACAGGGAAGGAAATGAGCCGCCGGCCTGGAGTAGCGGAAACCCTTCCTAACTTCAAGTTGTGGACGAAAGTTTTCGGTCCGCTGCTGCAGGAGTCCCAGCTGCCCCGAGGAAAGGGAGCCGACTCTCGAACGCTAAACCCCCTGGAGTCGTAGGATATCGGCGATTTGCCCCGATATACATTTTTGAAGGACAGTTTTTTGATTCTGTGGTGTAGGGTTTGTGTACCCCTTTGATCGCGGCCCAGACTGGGAGGAACAGGGTGGATTAGACCCGAGCCTCTGTCAACAGGAAGTGGGTTCTTGGCCATTGAGTCGGCCTCTTAGGCAGTGACAACGTAGGAGGCCGAAGCGGGCCGCTCCTATCATCATTGCTAACCTTTGGCTTCCGAGATTTCTAAACAACATTCTTTTTGGCCCTTTAAATTGAAGTTCCTGGTTGTTCTTTAAGGTTCACTCAATTATCGAAACAATTTGCATTTTTTCAAGTTCACAGTGGCTGTCAATTGCTTCTTGCAGCCCGCACTAGGGGTTCTTTAATGATCTATGTCTATATTCACGCCTGAGTAATCTTAGACTTTTAGTTTGTGCCAAAGACTCTTGGCAATCTGGTGAAGTTTAGGGACTTTTCAGCAACGTTTTCAAACGCATAAAACGAAATATATAGGATTACAAAGAAAATTATGTTGAAATATAGTTATCAAAAGTATTAAAACCGGGACGCCTGGGTGGCTCAGTGGGCTAAGCGACCGTCCCACTCTTGATTTAGGCTCAGGTCATCATCTCATCATTGGTGACATGGAGCCTCATTGGGGCTCTGCACTGACCGTGTGGAACTTGCTTGGGATTCTCTCCTCTATCTCTGCCCTTCCCCTGCTCATGCTCTTGCTCTTTCAAAATAAATAAACATTAAATAACAGAGCTAGCACGGTATACTTGTGTTGGTGACAAAGTAACAAACAGTGACTGCTAATAACTACTCTGCGTATTGCTTACATGTGTAACCGAAGAAAACAGATTTAAGAGGCTCATGAAAATAAAGATGTATTTTTTTCCCTTTTTCTTACACAAGTTTTTGAACCCCTTGGATTCCATCATGGACCCAAGGCTGAGAATGCCTGATGGAAAGGGAAGCCAGCCCTGTGTATGTCGTTTTCCAATCCATAGGGTTTAGAAAATCTTCCATGCCCTCCCAGAAATGACTACAATGGCTGTGTGACTGTTTTAATGATTATTTGACCATTTATTCATTTCATAAGTCTTAGAGAACTGTATTCTCTTTAGTGGTGAGGAAGAAGAGAATAGTTAACACTTTCCTGCCTGTTCTCAACTGTGTATGCTACCTCTAGAAAAGAACTTCAAATTAACAGGAAAGAAGAGAAAGACAAACTCTAAGAATATAACCAATGTAGAGCATTTGGTGACAGAATGAAATAGCTCTCAGTTTAAAATGAACCATAGTCTAGTTCTGTCATTTTACAGATGAGCAAACAAAGCTGGACTGCAAAGGTTGACTGCAGTAAGCAACAAAAAGAGTGAGAAAGCTGGATTTCTGTTCTCACGGTCCTCGGTATTTTCTCTCCTATCACATTGTTCTCTACTGTACCACCCAACGACTGGATGGGGAATGAACTGTTCATTATGAGATGGCTTACTTATTAGCCTCCTGTACCAGTGTTCTTTAATTTTTTTTTCTTATGAGTCCTATAAAAATGTTTTAGAAAAATTATGTATCTTGTACAGTTTTAAGATAACATTTGAAATTTGTCATAAGCTGAAGGAATTATAAAGAATGTAATATCTAGGGTGCCTGGGTGACTCAGTTGAGTGTCTGACTTTGGCTCAGCTCATGATTTCACAGTTCGTGGGTTCGAGGCCCATGTCGGGCTCTGTGCTGACAGCTCAGAGCTGGGAGCTGCCCTGTGCTGACAGCTCAGAGTCTGTGTCTCCTTCTCTCTCTACCACTCCCCGCTCTCACTCTGTCTTTGTCTCTCTCAAAGATAAATTAACATTTAAAAAGTTAAAAAAAAAAGAATGTAATATCTGACATGCTAAAATTTTGGCATTCTTTCATGAAACTTTTTACATCACCCATTTAAATATATCCAGTTGAATGCTACTCTTTGATACTTACCAGTGTCTGTTTATAAACTATCTGGACATATTCAAAGACATATTCAAATATACATATATATTTTTTCTTAATTTTTAAAAATATTTATTTTTGAGAGAGAGACACAAACAGAGCATGAACAGGGGAGGGGAAGAGAGAGAAGGACATACAGAAAGAATCTGATGCAGGCTTTAGGCTCCCAGCTGTCAGCACGGAGCCTGAGGTGGGGCTTGAACTCATGAACCGCGAGATCATGACCTGGGCCGAAGTTGGAAGCTTAACCGACTGAGCCACCCAGGTGCCCCTCAAATGTATTTTTTTACATAAGCTCTTCACCCAAAATGGAGCTTGAACTCATGAACCTGAGATCAAGAGTTAGTTGCCAGCTTTACTGACTGAGCCAGCCAGGCACCCCCAAAACATATGTAAAATCAGTCATTTTACATCACTCTTTCTTGAAACTTTATTTCCATTCTGTACTGAGTTTTCTAATGAAATCTTTATTTATAATGCAAAATCCTATTGATCATTTATGATCTATAACAAAAATGTGTGTTAATATTTAAATTTTTTTCCTGGAAAAAAGTGTCAAAATTTTTCTTTTGGATTAAGTTACCTTTTAATTACTAGGAAGTTGATCAAAATGGTATGGATACATCTTAAGCTTTTATTACAAATTACAGAACAAAAAGAAAATGTTATTTAAAATGTAGCTTTTAGGGGCGCCTGGGTGGCGCAGTCGGTTAAGCGTCCGACTTCAGCCAGGTCACGATCTCGCGGTCCGGGAGTTCGAGCCCCGCGTCGGGCTCTGGGCTGATGGCTCAGAGCCTGGAGCCTGTTTCCGATTCTGTGTCTCCCTCTCTCTCTGCCCCTCCCCCGTTCATGCTCTGTCTCTCTCTGTCCCAAAAATAAATAAACGTTGAAAAAAAAAATTAAAAAAAAAATAAAATGTAGCTTTTAAAAAGGTGCGTGACATACATGTTATTGGGCTTTGGTTAAAGACGCTTTCACAGACAATATTTCAAACTGTCCCCTTATTTGATGCCCCACTGTCTATTTTACCTGTGGGCGCTGCCCAATAGTAAGATGCCTTTACTACTAACAAGTGAGAGACCCACATGTGACACAGGTGCAAAGGAGAGTAGGAAATACCTTCCACCACAGGCAGATAAGTTTTAAGCAGAGAAGTTTAGAAAAGAGTAGACATGACTTTTAAGTGTCTAGATATTGGTTGTGTTGAAATTATCTGACTTTGCACCACAGTTGAAAACCACTATCTCATATAACCCCTGAAATCACTTTAACTCCAAACAAAGTCATTTATTCTCTGTTGTCACATCCTTAGTATTTGCACTCTGTGTTTACGCTCTTCTTCCTTTGATTCAATGACATTCTCAGTCAAGAGGAATCTTTCAATGCTGAGTCAGTTTGCATCACTTGACAAACAGCTTGATTCTTTGGATGTGGGAAGGAAACAAGTATAGGACACTAGGAGGGAACAATGAAGATACAGATAAATCAAATAAGGGCTTAGGAATGGGAGGAGGAGGAGGAAGGGGTGGTCAGGACACAACAGGGTCAGACCAAGGCATCAATTACCCCATCTGGGGTAAAGCAACAGGCTGCACACACGAAACCCTCCCACACAACATTGTTGGGAGTAGGAAGTGCTAAGCCAGGTGTTCCTGCCGTCTACCTCCTTGCTTTCCCATCACCCGGCCCATCCAGGCTGCAAGCCAATGCAAAGGGGCCGTGAGAGGCAGTAGTTTCCCATGACTCACCTTCTTTGCAACTATTGTGGCACCACACCATTTAGAGAATATTTTTTAATCAAGTTTCCAAAACTGTGTTGAGATTTTGAAAGCATCCACCTTGTCCCAGCTGCTGGGTTTTGAAATCCTGGGCAGCATTTGCAATGACACTGCTCCTCCCAGGGGCTCAGACTTGGGGTGCCAGAAAAACATGTTAGCCTTAGCATTCCAACGAAAGGCGAATCCTAGCGATGATCCTGAATATCCTGACTTGAGCAAGAAAGGCAGAAAATAGGCTGGGAAAAGCACTTAGAAGTTAAGGGAGTGTCTCTTCGAGGACTAGTTCTGCCACTAATTAGCTTCATGACATTTAACAAGACCCCAGGGTCCTCAACTACAAATCTGAGGGTTCTATCAGAACTAAATGGGAAAATGAACCCCCCACAGTGCCAATAAATAACTGCTGTTAGTATAGTGTAGCTGGTATGCACTAGGCCTGGCTGTCTCGTTTGGCATCCTACTACCTAACGTTGGGAGTTAGAGAGTTCGATAAAGTAGACAAAGCAATTTCCCCCCCAAAGGATATGTAGTTTGCAAGAACTATTTTTGAAAATCAAGGTAGCATATAGTAGAACCTTAAAGCCTGTTTCCTTGAGATAAGGAGGTCAGTTTGTGAATTTGTGAAACACAATATAGACACAGAGAAAGAACATGAGCAGGGGAGGGTCAGAGAGGGAGAGGGAGAGAACTGTCAGTGTAAAGCCTGACTCAGGGCTTGAACTCACGAACCGTGGGATCATGACCTGAGCCGTGATCAAGAGTTGGCCGCTTAACTGAGCCACCCAGGTGCCTCTGTCTCTCTCTTTTTTAATGTTTATTTATGATTTTGAAAGAGAGAGGAGCGCATGTGAGCAGGGGAATTTTCTTTAACACGATATATTTCCAATCTTATTGATCTATTCTTTTTCCTCTAATAAGAAAACACAAATGGAGAACAGTTTATAATAATCCGTGTTTGTGTGTGTGTGTGTGTGTGTGTGTGCACGCGCGCACGCACGCGCGCGCATGCACCCACATATACTGGTGGTAGCATTTTGGGGTGTCAAACTGAGAATTCTTTGAAGTCTTCTGAAACTGACTAAAATCTGGGGGAAAAAAGATTCCCAATAAATCACAAAGCAATTTTAGCTTTTCTGGCTAGCTTTAGGGAATATAAAAGGCATCGAGAAGAAAATAAGGTGGAAGAAGAGACTTTAAGAAAATTAGTCTTTTGAGGCACCTGGGTGGCTCAGCTGGTTGGGTGTCTGACTTTGGCTCAGGTCATGATTTCATGATTCATGCATTCGAGACCCACATGCGGCTCTGTGCTGACAGTTCAGAGCCTGGAGCCTGCTTCGGATTCTGTGTCTCCCTCTCTCTCTGTGCCTACTCATGCTCTGTCTCTCTGTGTCTCTCTCAAAAATAAATAAAAAACATTAGAAAAACTTAAAAAATTAAAGTCTTTATTGAGTTCCTAAAACTTTTTTTTTAACTTTTTTTTTTTAACGTTTATTTATTTTTGGGACAGAGAGAGACAGAGCAGGAACGGGGCAGGGGCAGAGAGAGAGGGAGACACAGAATCGGAAACAGGCTCCAGGCTCTGAGCCATCAGCCCAGAGCCCGACGCGGGGCTCGAACTCCCGGACCGCGAGATCGTGACCTGGCTGAAGTCGGACGCTTAACCGACTGCGCCACCCAGGCGCTCCTGAGTTCCTAAAACTTTTAAATACATATTTGTTAGGTTGAGATAAAGATTTTAACGAAAGCACATCATATGCATAATACTTAAACACACACCACATACACATTCAAAGCCAGGAAGCAGTTATCACATGAAGACCGAAGGAAAAATTTCTTCAAGCGAGGTCTCTAAACTGGTCCAATGATCCGAATCATCCAGCGCTCCTGTTAAAAATGCAGATGACCTGGTGTCTACCTCAAACTCATTGAATCAGAATGCTTAGGGGGGAGGGGGCATTTGGGGAGGTACCCATGAGCATGTGTATTTTTAACAAAGACCCAGGCGATTCTTCTCATCACGAAAGTTTGGGAAACTCTACTTCTAGGAGATTTGCCCTATTCTGTTCTAAGATAGCTCAGCAGCACAGAGAATTAAAACTGAAAAGTTTCTTTAAGATGTTTTGTTCCACTGGGTAGGGGGCCAACTATCAATGTATTACCTCTCAGATTCAGACCCACCCTGCTCTGCCCTGCTTTGCGATAAGGGAGCTGGGCCCCGGAAGTGTGCCTCCCCTGCCGGTTGCCACCGTTCCAAGCTTTGCTGGTTGTGTATGTTTGTGGTTTCCAGGTGAAGTCCTCCCAGCTTCTTAAGAACCCACTAGGATTAGGATATTTCCCCCACTTTTGAAAATGTACTTCAAGGACCTCCACATGGCTAACAGAAAGTAGCTTCCTTTTTCCTTGACCATCAACAACACTATTCAACACAGCCAAATGCCGTGTCCCCCTTGACAGACTTTGGTTTTCAAAACACAACCTTTGGTTTTATCTTCCTGGCCTTCCTGTTTCACTATGTCTCCTTTGCTGGCTCCTCCTTTTCTCTTGACCTCTGGATTAGAGATGCCAGCCCACTTGCTCCTCAGACTTCTCTTTTCTATTTACACCGATGTCCCTTGATGAGGAAATCTTGTGGCCTGTCTCTCTATCGTCTACTCACTGAAGATTCCAAAGTCTGAGTTGCCAGCTTGGCTCTGTCTCCTAATTCCATCTGCCTGTTTGATACCTCCTTGGTTATCTAACAAAACATCAACACTTTACAAGCTCCAACACTCAGCTGCTGATCTTCCTCGGACCTGTTCTTCTCCCAGTGATCTTTGCAGTTATTGGAAACATCATGCTTCTAGTCGCTTAGGTAAGAAATCATGAAATCTTCCTTGTCTCCTCACTCTTCTTCATGCATCCAAGTCGGCAGTGAAACCTGTTGGCTTTATCTTCTAGATCCACCTAGAGTCTGATCTCTTGTCATCGCCTTCACTGCCAACTCCTTCCTTCGAGCCAACAGGATGTCTGTCTGTGTTATACAGTAGCCTCCTCTATCATGATAGGCTAGATTCTGCTATTGTCAAGATGACCTTCTGTCTTCGTCTGTGCGGGATGCTATGACAAGATAACAGAAAACCACAGACAGCGCAGCAAAGGGATGGCTTCTGTACTGGCAATGGTTTCAAAGCTGGGGCAGAGGCATCACATGTATTGGATGCTCAGAGCTCACAGAGAGGAGAATGTGTCCCTACTGCCAGTGGGACTCTCCTCTAACCTGGCAGTCTGGCCTGTCCACAGAAAATGCTTTACCCTGAGTCAGAGGCTTCACATAAAGGAAGACAGCTGTGACTGGTACCTAGTAAGTAAGTGCTTGGCAAATGGTAGTTATTATTGATGACAAAGTTAGAACTGAAACCCAGACACTGCTTTCTGCTATCACTCCATCTGGGACATCCTCAGCCATCTCATTTAGAACTGTTCCGAGGGCAGACCTGTCAACAGATATTTACAGAACGTCTACCATATGCAAATGTTGCATTAGGCACCGCGGGGAACATGACAGTCCCTGTCCTCAAGAAACTGCAGTTTCGTGTTGACCACCACATGATGTGAGGCATTGGGGCTGTGAATTAAATATACTGTTCAGCAAGGCAGAGCCCTTTTCCTTCCTTTTGTCTCAGCCATTAGAAGGTTCTTTGTGAAACAGCTCTAGGAACAAACTGAAACTGCTCTAGACAAGCTCCAGAGACTGGCTCAACCGTCTTCACAAGTTGATAAGTGCGCAGTACCTCGCTGTTGACCAGAAGCACTATGTTGGACAGCACATCCCTGGAAAGTACTCATCTTGTGTAACTGTAACTTTATATCCATTGAATAATAGCTCTGCACATCCTCCTACCTCATCAGACAACAACCATTCTGTTGCTTACCTCCGTACCTTTGACTGTTTTAGGTGCCTCATATAAAAGGACTCATGCACTCATGCAGTATTTGTCCTTCTGTGATTGACTTATTTCCGTTGGCATAACATCTTCCAGGTCCATCCATGCAAATGGCAGAATTTTCTTCGTTTTTTAAGGCTGAACTATATTCCGTTGTATGTTTATACTACATTTTCTTCATCTACTCATCTGTCAATGGACATTTTGGTTATTTCCATATCTCAGCTATTGTAAATAATGCTGCAGTGAACATGGGGTGTAGGTATCTCTTTAGGAACCTGGTGTTAATTCTTTTGGATATATACCCAGAAGTGGGATTGCTGGTTCATATGGTAGTTCTATTTTTAATTTTTTGAGGATCTCCATACTATTCTCCTTAGTGGCTGCACCATTTATCATTCCCATCGAGAATGCACACGGGTCTCACCCCCGCGCACTGTTGGTGAGAATACAAAGAGGTGCAGCCACTGTGGAAAACGGTATGGAGGTTCCTCAAGAAATTAAAAATAGAATTTCCACGTGATCCAGTAATTTCACCACTGGGTACTTCCCAAAGAATACAAAAACACTAATTTGACAAGAGATAATGCACTCCTGTCTTTACTGCAGCGCTGTTTACAATAGCCCAAATATGGAAGCATCCAAGTGCCTATCAGCACATGAATGGTTAAAGAAGAAGTGGTGTATATATACAATGGAATATTGCACAGCCGTAAAAAGAATGGAATAACCTTGCCACAACATGGGTAGATCCAGAGGGTATAGTGCTAAGTGAAATATGTCAGTCAGAGAAAGACAAGTACCATATGATTTCACGCATATGTGAAAAAACAAGTACCATATGATTTCACGCATATTCAAGAAAAAAACAAAGAAAAAGAAGGGACACCCCCCCCCCCCAGACCTAACTATAGAGAACAAACTGATGGTTACCAGAGGGGAGGAGGGGGGATGGGTGAAATAGGTGAAGAGGACTGAGTACACTTACCGTGACGAACACTGAGTGATGCACAGAATTGGTGAATGCACTTGAAACTGACATACCACTGTTCGTTAATTATACTGAAATTAAAATAATAGGGGTGCCCAGGTGGCTCAGTCAGTTAAGTGTCCTGCTCTTGATTTTGGCTCAGGTCATGATCTCATGGTCCGTGGGATCAAGTTCTGGGGTCTGTACTGATAGCATGGAACCTGCTTGGGATTCTCTCTCCCCCTCTCTCGGCCCCTCCCCTGCCTCTCTCTCTCCCCTTCTTTACTCCCTCTCTACCCCCTCCCCCAGGTCACACACACGTGCTCTCTCTCTTTTCCTCAAAATAAATAAACGTTAAAAAAAGAATAACAAAAATCTGAGAAACAGAAGAGTATCCACAGCTTCAAAGTCTCAGCATCCTTTGCCAACACTTACCTTTTTTTGTTTGTTTGTTTAATATCCCAACAGGTGTGAGGTGACACCTCATTGTGATTTTGATTTAATGAAAAGCATCCTAAATCCACTCCCCTTAAATAGAGATCAATGACCAAAATTAGATTTCTTCTTAGACCAAAATTAGACTGTCTTTAGAATTTCATATACAAACTTTTCATTTAACATTATATTATTCACATTTGCAGTTTTAAAGACTTATTTATAAACATGATTTACTTATAGTTCAATAAATATGTTGAAAGTTTTAAAACCATTCCCTATTTTTGAATATTTACATTGTTTCTAAGGTTTTGCCTTTATAAGCAATGCTATAACAAACATCCTTACAAAACCCAAGTCTTGATTGTATCTGTGATTATTTCCTTAGAAAAAGTACCAGAATTTTGGAATTTCTCACAGTACATACATTTTCACATTTCCTACTCAAGATGCGTGAAAAGATTTTTCAGATTTGAATTCTGAAAACCTGACCTTGTGGGAAAAAAGCGTTCAAGAATCAACAAGAAATGAATATGGAAGCATATTGGTTCTAATTAGGTGACTCTTCTCAAACAACCGTGGTGGCCAGCTTTTTGAAAGAATTTCAAGCCAAATGGACCAAGGTCATTTTCAGAAACTAGAATACAGCTCGGCAGGTAGAGTGGAGAACGTAGTAGAAAATAGCCACAGTGTGTCCTCACTCGATGCCTCCAAAAAAAAGAGTGTTTTCAGCAGTGGCCCATTAAGATTAATTGACTTTGTGTAAGGTGCTTAGAACTCTTCCCGGCACATAGTGAGAGATTTCTAGAAAAGTGTTTCCTGCTTTGCTTAAATGGTGGTTGTATCTACAACTAAAAATTGGCTACAGTGGAAAGAAGACTGCAAATCTACATATTATAGGAAAGCATGCTTTTGGGGTTGGAAACTATGTGTTCAGTTTTACAATTATAATTCCTTTATAATTAGCCTTAATGGGAGTAAAAATTTCTGTTGTCTTATCCATGTAAACTTTGATTCAGTATCTATTTGTGTGAAGTTTGTGAGTAGCTCCTAGAAAATATTATGTTTCAAAAGTAATTTGTTGGGGGGGGGGGGGTGTGGTGTGGGAGAGTTTTCTACTCAGCATCAGTTTTGCAATAGTGCCATCTTCTGGTAAGAGTTTGCCTTTACAAGCAGGCGTCTTGTTCACGCTCGTTCCATCCTGCCTGGTAAATTGTGATTTTGTTCCAGGGGATAGAGTGAGCCATGGTAAATCAATCTCCGGAGACTACCCACTAAAGATGCTGCTCTGATAGGTGCTAAATTATGAAAAAACATTCAGAATGCAGGAAACTAAGTGTATAAATAAACCAAGAATGTGTCTAAACTTGGAATGGTTCTTTGCTTCTGATTTGCCAATTCTCTTTTAGAAAGATATAATAGGGGGCGCCTGGGTGGCTCAGTCGGTTAAGTGCCCAACTTGGGCTCAGGTCATGATCTCACAGTTGGTGAGTTCGAGCCCCGTGTTGGGCTCTGTGCTGACAGTTCAGAGGCTGGTGCCTGCTTTGGATTCTGTGTCTCCCTCTCTCTCTGCCCCTCCCTCGCTCACACTCTGTCTCTGTCTCTTTCTCAAAAATAAATAAACATTAAAAAGTTTTTTAGAAGGATACAATAGAACTGAATAAGTCACAGAAATGGCCAGATGAAATGATTATATCCAAAAAACTCTGTCTTAAAACCTTGCACATGTGGAGGTCAGGAACGACCAAGATAGTTCTTTTGGGCCACTACGGTATCTACCGAGCTTTCATAAGAGCATTTGAAGATAGCCATTTAAGTCCATCTATAGTGACAGTGTTTAAACCTACCCCCTCACCTTTCCCCTTTTGAAGTATGAAGTTAAAATTTGCCGTAAGCTTACCCAGATTTTCACAAAAGCTTCTCCCACTTTTGGTAAAAATAATGCATTACAGCAATTTGTACCCAACATAACTATTCAGATTCAATAGTAAAGGTTACTTACTGCTAAATTCAGGTACAAGATATGTTTAGTCCCCCAGATTTCTCACTTTCCTTCACTTTCTCAGAGACACTTGTAGAATGAATGGGAGTCTCTTTGTTATAGGAAAACCCTTGAATTCCCTCTAATGTGAAAAACTCAAGGACGTTTTCACTGCGTTTGTTCTTGGATCCAGTCTCTGGGTAAACATAAGAAACTCCTTTCCTATCAAGCAGCCCCTGGTTAACATAAAATTGGCAATTTGTTAGCAGTGACAATTTATTTGTGACAAACCTCACAAATAATCAGGACAACTCACACCAAGACTCTCAGGCTGAGAATCTCCTATCTTGATGCCTCGAATTCAATGACTATAGCTACACTATTTACTCCCATTTATTCAACCTTTCACAATGTACTGAAAGCAAATTTCCCCCGTAGCTAAGGCCACCAACAGCTTACCAAACTAGTATCTAGGTGTGTGAAATCCTCTGTCGTATTGTGATACTTTTAAGCAAAAGACATATACAATTCTCAGTTATAGAAAATAATTCAGAGGTCTTTTCTGAGGTAAAAATGACACCTAAAAGACTTAACTGACCTTTCTGTTGTTGTTATTTTCTGAACTTGTGAAACAAACTTCTCAACAGAAAATAAAGCTGACTTAAAGGGCCAGCTGATCTCAGTTGAGGCACAGAAACCAAAATTGAGTCCTGAATTGATAAATGAATATTAAAAATTGATAATTATTGTTTCCTTTTAGTCCTTCTCTAAATCTAATGGCAAGCAAATCTCTTAAATCTGTCTCTCTCTGTCTCTCTCCCTCTCTGTCTCTCTGTCTCTCTGTCTCTCTCTCTCTCTCTCTCTCTCACACACACACACACACACACACACACACACACACTTGTGAAAATCGTTCATGTTATCTGAATCTCAGTTAGTCACCTCAGCTAAAAGTGGATTTGACAAACCAGATCTGGGAGCACGTAAATATAGGTTTCTCCCAGAGAAGTAGGACCTGAGCCATACTCCAAACACAGAAGAACCTACAGGCATCTCCGGTTCACCTGCTATATTTGGATTTGTGAGATCATTAGTCAGAGGTCTTACTTATCTCCTACACAAAAGTATTTCAAGGTCTGTGGGAGTTTTTTCCAGTGAAGGTTGATCAATCTTTATTACTTTCAATTTATAGCTTCCCAGATGCTCAAGTTGGCGAAGATTTTTTTTTTTTACTTTAGAAAAGCGAGTTCCTTGATTATAGTTAGTAATACTGTATTCTATACTTGAAAGTTGCTGAGAGAGTAGATCTCAAATGTTCTCACCACAAAAAAGAAATGGTAACCCTGTGATGTGATGCAGGTGTAGCTAACGCTAGGGGCACAATCATTTTGCAATAGTGTATCAAATCAACACCTTAAAACCACACAATGTTGTATGTCAACTAAAAAAAGAAAAGGAAAGCAAGTTCCTTATCTGCCATCCTTTAACCATTCTCTATGACTTTAACCATTCAATGATTTCATGTGGCTATTAAAATTAAAAACAGAGAGACTTAAAGAGATTTTCTTTGAAAGTCTCTGAGAACATCTACAGTATAGCATGATAAAATAAGAGTGACAGGTGCCTGGGAAGCTCAGTTGGTGAAGTGTCTGACTCTTGATTTCTGCTAAGGTCTCGATCTCATGGTTTGTGAGCTCAAGCCCTGCATTGGGTTCTACACTGTCAGTGTGGAGCCTGCTTGGGATTCTCTCTCTTTCCCCGCCTCTTTGCCCTTCCCCTGTTTGCTCTCTCTCTCTCTCTCTCAAAATAAATAAATAAACTTAAAATAATAAGAGTGATAAGGCACAGGGGGAAAATACTGTATGGGGTGCCTGACTGGCTTAGTTGGTTAAGTGTTCGACTTTGGCTCAGGTCATGATCTCGAGGTCTGTGAGTTCGAGTCCCACGTTGGGCTCTGTGCTGAAAGCTCAGAGCCTGGAGTCTGCTTCGGGTGATAAACATTAAAAAAATAAAATAAAGGGGCGCCTGGATGGCTCAGTTGGTTGAGCACCGACTTTGGCTCAGGTCATGATCTCAGGGCTCGTGAGTCCAAGCCCTGCATCGGGCTCTGTGCTGACAGCTCGGAGCCTGGAGCCTGCTTTGGATTCTGTGTCTCTCTCTCTCTCTGCCCCTCCCCTGCTCGTATTCTTTGTCTCGCTCTCCCTCTCAAAAATAAAAAATAAACAAATACCGTATGTGTAGAATGTTCTTTTGCATAACTGCCAAGAAAGAAAGAATGGGTGATATTTCCGGAGAAACTAGCTCCGCCCTTCAATGGAGATTGGAGGAGAAACTTTCTTCTAATACAGTAAGTAGGCTGGAAAAGTGTTATTTGTAGGGACTTTTTCTTTCCTTTTAAAAATAAGACATTCAGATGCTTGTAAAGCAGGTCCATAGGTGCCGGTTAAGGGCTAAAGCTGAGGAGAAGTAAGGAAAGTGTTTAACAAGTATGGGTGCCCGAGGGTGACTGCCTGGGTGAGGCCAGCATTGGAATGCTGTGCTGTGGTATCTGGTATCTAGCTCCCAGGGCAGAGGGAGGGGCTCAGTGTCAGAACTGGGACCAACAGTCCTTGAACCAGAAAGGGTCCCTGTGAGATTTCCATGTACTTTCTGCACGTGCTCCTTTGTAGACTGTCATCCACAGTTCCCATGTCTTTTCTGTTGTTTACAGCCCTTCACTGCTGGTTGGTTGCCTTCCTCCCTCCCAGATTTGACCATTTCACTGAATTTCCGGGGTTGTACAGGCTCCCATACTAGGTTGGGAAGTGCCTTCCATGGCAGATGGCGTGCACAGTGAAGACTCTTCTTTGCTGTTAGGCAACACCACGCTCTGTAGCAAGAGGGGCTGTGTGTTGTAAGAAGTCTTTGATGTAAGAGATTTTCTGAGCCAAGGGATTTGAGCACAATAGATACTTCATAAATATTTGTGATTGCTGGTTTCTAGGACTTACATTATCAATGCAAGCCCACCATTCTGGCTGGAGAAATGGAAGTTCTGACAAAACTGGCCAACTCTGTATTTCTAAGTCTGAAAATACCCAAGGAAACAATCTAATATCATAAATTTCCTACCAGACTGCAATTTCCCAATTGTTTATGCTGAATTCTGTTGAGCATACATATGTGACGATGTGACATCGTCTGACTGCTCAGACGATTCCCTGTGACACCCCCTCAAATGGGAAGGCATCTGTTTGGTCTCCGTTGGGAAAGCATGCTAAAAATGTCTCCACTTTGGCATTAAATCAGCTTATTGGAACAGGGTATACTCTAAAGTAGACATTTCTTCCTCTTCCTTTTTAGTAAGGTATTTCACATCTATAATCTATCTCTGGAGGATCCCAGGACTTAACACATGGCATGTTTTATTTTATTTTTATTAAATGTTTATTTTTGAGAGAGAGAGAGAGAGAGAGAGAGAGAGAATCCGAAGCAAGATCCGGGCTCTGAGCTTTCAGCACAGAGCCCGATGCAGGGCTCAAACTCACAAACTGTGAGATCGTGACCTGAGTCGAAGTTGGACACTTAACTGACTGAGCCACCCAGGTGCCCTATACGTTGCATTTTTTAAATGTGAAGGTAAGGACATATTTTTGTTAGCTTAAGATAGAAATTGTGTTAATTATCAGAGATAAGAGTGTAACTAAATATTTTAAAAAATGTATTCCCGAGATCATGAAGACACATGGATGTATTAGTTTAGCAGAAAAATCAACTCCCACCCTAAGCCAAAAATATACCACTTAACAAAGTTTACCCCAAAGGAGGATTTTCATAATTTGTTTTGTAATAAACTGAAATTTTACTTCTAAGCAATAGAGAATGATTCAAGCTCTTCATGTCTTCATAAAGTAATAAATTCACTTAGAATATATGACACTCTTTGATAAGGGAGCATTAGCAGGTCACTTTCCAATGCTTTAGTGACACAAGAGAATTTACTCCAAATTGCTATCTGCAATAGTAATGTTGGAGCTTAGTGCCAGATGAGTTATTCTGTGACAAGGACAATGTTCATAAACTAGTAACTAGTGACATCCCAGGTGTATATGGTGGATAAAATAATAGTGTTGGAGTAATGACATCTTCTTCGTGGAAGGTCTCTCTCCAAGATGGCCCTGGGAGTCTATTTTTGCTTGCTATCATGAGAAAATACTCAATGACATAGAACCGTGGCTTACATTTTATAATTTGTTGGGTGATTTCACACACTTGTGGTGTTCCTACCAGCTTTGGAGCAGTTATGATTTCTCCCATTGGGCGGATACTGCTCTTTCAATACTGGGATGAGTGTCCTATTTGCTAGAGTTGAGAGGTAGGGACCATGTGCAGCAGTAAAGGGCAGGTGCAGGGCAGGAAGCAGAATGTTATGGTAGGGGTGGGGGGTGTGTTGAGATGAGGGAAGCAATGGCTGGAGTCTGTGGGAAGAAACTTGCAGAGGGAGGCCGACTTGTCTGGTCTAGTTGTACTAGGGCACAAGCAACCCTTGTAATTTGCGGTGCCTTCAACCATTCTTGATTTCCCCAGCCACCCTGGGTGTCACAACTATGGAGAGACACCCCCGGACGTGCCTCTGTTTACTGAGGTGTGCACAAGAGGACTCTGAGTTACTTAGGACGTCATTAGATTAAAGAGAAAATGGCTTTCAAGTTAGTTGAGGGATGCAGGACCCAAAGGAATCTAAGGAAGTGTCAACCATATAAACCTCGGGAAAGGAAGAGATGCGGTGGGCCTGAGGACTGACCAGAACCAGGGACACAAATGCCACCAGGGCCATTTTTGCCAGCTCTGGACTCTGTTTTACTCAGTATGTTGGCTTCATTCTCCTCTCTTATTTCATATACTTCCTGCATTTGATGGGCACATGGCCATTGAGCTAAATGTCTCATGGTTCCACTGAGGAAAGATTATCCTTTAGTCTGTCCAGTATTAAGTTGAATGTCTTTGGATAATAATGCTGGGGGAATGGGAAGGTGGCAGTTAATTTGTATTTCTGAGTCAGACGGTCAAAATTCCCAAGGAAATCCCACTGGACAGCTCAACACACAAATGCATCCTTGCATGCATCAGCTGTGGTCTGATGGGAGGCATTCCTGAGAACATGGAACCGCCACCCTGGCCAGCTCCCTGGGAAGAGGGACATGGGTTTGCCGGACACATCACGGATTTTGAGCACAGAAGTATCAAGTCATGAGGCAGGAAGTCAATTCCTTTCATTATTGTATCTGAATGCCCTCAATTTTATTTTCACTGAATTCTAAGTTTTAATTTTTTGTTTCTTTTGTCCTTACCAAAAGCCATAGTGTATAATAGATACTTAAAAAGATTTTTGCTAAGTTGACTGGGATTTGTTTTCGTGTCAATTATGACAAGCAGCTTCATTTACAATTTTCATATACATAGTTGAGAACTCCAGAAATTTGTATTCCAAATTTCCTTTCCATATCTGTCACAAAAATTTTGTTTTGTAAGGAGCCATAGTCACTACCCCTGGCTTTTGCTTTATGTACACCAGCGAAGTGCAGAGATTAAGGAGAGTATATACCTACCTTTTTTTGAAATCCACAGTAGGTGGTTGTACCAAGTGCAAAGTGGTTAGTAGGGTGGTGCCCCACACTGGATGTCACTGTCATACAACAGGACTCATAATGAATTACATGATGGCTCTTCATATGGAACAGACTTTAGTAAAGGAAACAAGGCAGTGTCATGAAGAGAAGGCATGAGTCTCCCATTCATCTTTCTCCAATTATCCCAAGAGAGATGGACCACAGTCCACTGGACACACACCGTGGGTTTGAGGTTCAGTGCAGAGAGCATCCTAGTAGGGGTTTTATGAGGCCAGAGGAAAAGCAACCATGTCAATGAGGAACACAGCATCTGTTTGGAAGCCAAGCAGTCTGGATTTGGTTGCCAACTGGTTATAGGAGTTTTCTAGGGAAACTGGTTGCTGGTAACTCTGGGGCGAATGGAGGAACGAAGCCACCAGAATTATGGGAAGATGTGCTCAGAAACAGCTCTTCCTGCTGGAAGAAGGGGGCACTCTTGCTGCTTGTTGAAGCTGGTTCATTAACCTTAGGGTCATTTGGGGGGGTAGGGACTTTAGTGCTCCAGAGAAGAAAGATTGCTTTTACACTGAGGGGTCAGTGTGCACTGGATATTTTCCATTTACTCCTCCAAGGCTGCTTTCTGTTCTTCTTTGTCCTTCTCTGTGCTCCAGGAGACAGACCTTGTCACCCATGGGCCCCTTTCCTCTATCTTTTGGCCTTTCTCCCTGGCAGGGATGGGATGGAGAGAGGAGAGGAAGGCCAGGGTACCAACTTCCACAGCTTCTGTCTTTCTGTGAGTTGGCCTTGTCCCTCTACTGAAGGAAGAATAGAATACTCTTCTATTGTACTTATTGTCTCTGGTTTCCAGTACATGATCTCTGACCTTGCCCCTTCGACTGTGGTGATGACTACTCCTAAAATGTGACAGCATTGCCCTTGGCTGGGCCACAGTTTCTTCACTGAAATGGGACCTTGGTGGTGCATTTGTGTGTTCACCACAACGCTTATGGCTTCCACACCTGCATCCAATGTCCCCCCCCCCCCCCCGCTGCGCAGTCTTCCAATGAAACTTTAATTGGTTCTGATTTTAACTTTTTATTCATACTTAATAACCTGAACTTCTACCCTAAACCTAAACAAATTTAATGTTTATTGAAGGCCAGCTATGAGTCTGATACTATATTAGACATTTTCATAAATTATAGTCTTTTACTTTTTTCACAATAACCATGCAAGGTATATTATGAATCTCATTTTGAGGTTCCAAAAGACAGAGCTTAAGACATCATGTCTATTTGGCATGGATGCCTACACCATAACCACTATGCCACACTTCCTAAATCCTTCATGCAACAAGGCAAAAAAAACTGACTGATTAAAGTAGAAATGCGAAGGTGCTCCTGGGTGGCTCAGTCAGTTGAGTGCCGACTTTGGCTCAGGTGATGATCTCATGTTCATGAGTTCAAGCCCCATGTCGGGCTCTGTGCTGACAGCTCAGAGCCTGGAGCCTGCTTTGGATCCTGTGTCTCCCTCTCTCTCTGACTCTCCCCTGCTCTCACTCTGTCTCTGTCTGTCTCTCTCAAAAATAAACCTTAAAAATTTTTTTGAAGTAGAAGTAAGAACATAACCCACTCTATTCTTTGTCTGTTCTGTCCATGTGATAAAGATGAAGTTAGGGCCAAACAACCGTGTTAGAATCAGTCAGTTGTGAGCTACTAGTTTAAAAATGCAAATTATTTTCTTAAACTCATTTTGGGTTTTTTCCCTAGACAGTCCTCAGCTGTTGCTTCTGACTTTCTTGGCTCCATCCTTACCATCTATTCATCTGTCTTAAAATCAATTCACCATGGCTTCTGGATTTCTTGGATCCTTTTCTTCTTTCTTCATCATAACCCCCATCTGTTTGCTGTTAATTCCAACCCCTCTCCCTTCCTTGGCTTTGCTCTGCTTTTGCAGTCCTGGGTTTTCAGTCTCACATCAGCCAGTTTGACTAGCCCTCCTTCAAGCTTTGGAGGGAAAGAAGGCACCTCACGGGGGAGATGCGTTCCCCTTGGCACTGGGCTTGGTTAGTGGATGTTGTCTTTGTGCAAATAAGGTACAGCCTTGAGCTTGAATGGCACGTAGTGTGCCTGGAGGACAGGAGCTGAACAGAGTATTGGGATATTTGGGGAAAAAGCAAAGGACTTAATGTAACCAGAGCCTACAATGTGGGATTGTGGGATTGGGGTGTCAGGGCAGGCAGAAAAAGCCGTAAGTAAACCATAATTAGGGTAAAATCATTTGTAACAAAGTGCTCAAGTTGGCAAGGATATGGATCAGTAAGCGTGAATCCTAAATACATTTTGATTGTGTTGGTGAAAGTTATCTTCAGCAGCCACTGCCTGTGTTGTGGCCCCTTCCACCCACCTGTGTTTACACATGCTTTTCCCACTGCATGGAAGTTCTAGTTAATGCTAGGATTTTCTGATTCCTACACAGATAACAGGTTGATATTTTTTGAGACTTCTGCAAAGTAAACTACTCAATGTGTTAAGAGGGTATATGTAAATAAGAGCAATATGCCAAGATTCACCAGAAATGACTTGTAGTCGGTTGAATGGTGACCCCCTACAAGGTGTGTCCAAGTAGTAACCCCTTGGACCTGTGTTCTTGACCTTCTTTAGAAAAAGGTCTTTGCAAATGTAACTTAGTAAAGGATTTGGGGATGAGGTCATCCTACATACGAGGGGCCCTAAATCCAATGGCCCATAAAGAGAGGGAGATCTGACATGGGGACACAGGGGGAACACTATGTGTAGACAAAGAAAGGGACTGGAGTTATGTAGCTACAAGCCAGGGAACATGAAGGAATTCCAGAACCACCAGAAACTGGAAGGTGCAAGGAGAGAATTTCCTCCAGTCTTCAAAGGGAGTGTTGCTTTCTGACACTCGATTTTAGACTTCGGGTCTTCAGAAGTGGGGGAGAATACAGTTCTGGTATTTTCAGCCATCCAGTTTGTAGTAATTTGTTATAGCAGCTCCAGGGAAGCAATATGTAGCTTTTAATTGAATAGAGAAAGAGTCTTACCCATAATCATATGTCTCTTTAAAATAGAGTACCATTTTCAGAAGTATACGGACTTGTCATCATCATGGCCATATTCAGAAGGTATAGTCTCATGACGAAAGTCATTTTCTTGATATGGTCAACAAGTCTTTTTATAATAGTTTAATGTTTAGCCAAGCCTGGAAGCGCATTAGACACTTTGTGTCTTTGATCTCTGCAAAGATTTCAAGGTGGTAATGACATTTTTTTTCAAACGAACTACATAGTTTTGCTCAGGTTTCATCTCAGTAATTCATACAGTCTACTCAAATTTCTAGCCAACATTGATCTCCCCTTCCTAATGGCCTGTAGCCTTGCAGTTTTCGTAGAAAATATTTTGGGGTATCAATTAAATTTGATCCCACATTATGTAGCCTGGTACAGGTGAATCCTGATTGTGTAATAATAGCTACCACTTCCTGAGAATATATTTTTTTGTGTGTGCATCATATATATCATCTCTAACCCCTTCAGAAATGCTGCAAGGTAAGTATTAACCATATTTTATAAATGCGGAAGCTGCAATTCAGGGAAGGTAACTGACAACGAATACAGGGCAGACTCATAACTGGGATTTGCTCTCTTTGACTCCAAAACCTGAAGACTTCCTACTGGGTTATTCCACTTTTTCAGAAATTTCTAAAAGTCAGTAATTTGAAATTTAAACAAATTTTTTCATTTTAAAAAATTGAATGAACTTAGGTCCTCCTACAACCATTCACTTTCCCTACTGTATTTCTTTTTTTTTTTTAATATAATTTATTGTCAAGTTGGCTAACATACAGTGTATACAACGTGCTCTTGGTCTTCAGAGAAACAATATCTGCTACACACCTATTGAACCTACAGTGTATCTGTATATCAATCTACACAGCCATAAATGAATGTTCACGTATGAATTCCAATTTGATAAATTTGAATAGAGCCTTTCCAGTTGTAAGAGCAGAGTTTAGGAAAACTTGAACTCTGAATTACTGGAAGCCATCTGAGAACTTGGTAGGATTTCTGATGAGGCAGGGGCTTAAAAATGAGGTGAAAGGGATCCGAGGCTTTGGGGAACAAAATGCATATTCTTTCGCTAGATTGGATACCTAGTGGACACCTAGGGGCCCAGACTTTCTTCCTTCTGCTTCCCATTTTAAGAAGAGCTTTGTGGTTCAGGCTTCTGTCTGCAGGCTTTCCTTTCCAGTGCATTCAACAGTTGATTTTGCTGGGGGTTTCCCTGCTTTGGCCTACTGCTGAGTAGAGCAAAGCTCACAGCATTTCCCAAAAACATTGAAGCAAGCACAGAGCCCTCTAGCTATGTTTAGTGGTTGCTAACCACTAGCATCTGTGGAGAAATATGAAGCAGAAGCAATAAAAAAGTAAAAATTTTCAAGTTAATAACCCCCGCCCCCCCATTGCCCCTGGTGTTCATTGGATGCAATGAGCAAAAACTTTTGCTTATTTTTCCTTTGCTGTAAACACTTCTTCACTCTTAGGGGTGCCAAACTTCCCTTCCTTTTTTTTTCTTCCAGAATAGTGGATTTGGGTCTCACTCCTGTATAAAACAAGTCTCATGCTCTGTCATTCCTTCTAAATTGCTTGGCTTTTTTTGATGATTAAATGTCATCCTTTTAATTTTGGAGTTTTTTGATTGACCTCTAGAGGGCAGCAACTCCTTAGTACTTAATGTCATTTTCCCAGATGGGATGATGTAAGCTTCCAGTGAATCCATGTTGGCTGGTTTGCTCTGTCTTCTCTATTCAAATGTGATGTGATGTCACTGTTTTAATTCTATGCTTCCTTCCATTAACTAAAATAGTAAACATATGAATCAAAGTCAGATGTCTTTTTAAATTAAAAGAGGACAAATTTGCATGTTCAATGAAAGAAGCAGTTGATAAACTGGCTTACAGCTTAATTTAGCTCACTTCCACTTTTCTGAAAATTATGGTGAAAAATTCATTTTTTTCCACTAAATCACCCCAAAAATGGAGTGTTCTTTTTTTTAAAATAAAGTTTTTATTTAAATTCCAGTTAGTTAACATACAGAGTAATGTTAGTTTCAGGTGTACAATATAGTGATTCCACAATTCTGTAAATCACCCAGTGTTCATCACGTGTGCAGTCTTTAATCTCCACCCTCCACCCTCCATCCAAATATCCATTCTGTGTATGATTCTTTCACCCGGGATTTTCACCCTTGGCACTACTGAAATTTGGGGTGTGATAAGTGTTGTTATGGAGGTTGTCCCTTGCAATGTAGAATACTGAGGAGCAGTCCTGGCCTTTGCCCACTAGATGCCAGGACCACCTTCTTCGGTGTGACAGCCAAAAATAAATCACCTTGGTTGAGAACCTCTGGGTTAAAGTCTTCTAGTGAGGACCAGTTGGGTCACTTCCAATCTTTTATTATCACAAACCATGCAGGAATGAGCCATCTTATATGTGTTATTTCATATGTTTGCAGGATATAAATTACTAGCCATGGGATTACTGGCTGAAGTGAAAAGTACCTTTGTAAATTTGGAAATATTGCAAAATTTCCCACCATAGGGCCATGCTGTTTTAGAGATCCAGCAACAGTGGATGAGATGGTGACTATCTTTCTGTGTAACAAGCAACAACATAAAGAGACATGAAGAATCGTGACAGGGGCACTCAGATTCAGGTGTGGGGGCATATAGTGCACAGACTGGGAATGTTCTTCTCTGAGAAAGAAGGTAGGATTTTATGGACTAGAACATGGAGCTCACTCCAGCTGGTTAGTAGGAGAGTGGGGACGGGACAGAGTTCGGTCTGTGTTAAGACAAAGCTGGGGGCACACGGGAGACTCACTGGAGCTGCGAGGGATTTGTGTCTGGACCTTGAAACCCACCGTGTGCAGTCATCCAGAGAGAGCTGGTGGGGAATGGGTTGGCATAGGGGATGGACAAGGGCAGAGCTCACGTCGTCAGGGAGGTTCCCCTAACTCTCCATGCTCTGCCCTTGCTCCCCCTCCATCTGAGGTTGCCTCCCTTCTCTGCTTACCCCCCCTCCCCCCGCCAAGCATTCTGAGCAGACACCTAATTGCTTAGAATGGCCCACAAGGCCCTCTGTGACCTGCTAGGCTGTGACTCCGGGGAGAACTGAGGTGTTTCAGGAAATAGGGATGCACACAGGCTCGGTTTCTCATCCTCCCCTGGCTTCTCTCCTCTTCTATCCTTCATACACCAGGCCTGGCAAGCTGTGGGGGACTGGTTTCTGGGCCAGTCAGGGCAGAGGCGCACAAGGCTTGTCAGCAGGGATGGTGTGTGGCAATTTGATGCGTGTCTATAGTTCCGACCCTAACCTTTAATGTAGGTGGCATTGATGAATGTAGCAACTGGAAGCAAGCAAATTAATTCTGCTTCTGTAATTGTTGAGTTTCTTGGCATGTTATTCCAGCTAACAAAATACATTATATTTTCTTCGGCCTTTGACTGCTACTAAGTCACCTATATATATATATATATATATATATGTTTATTTGTAGAAAGCTTCTTACCCAGGTTCCTCTTATATTTGTCTTCTTTCGTTGTCTATGGTTTGTGATCTCTTTTATCTTTATTGTCCTTTTGTGATACACTGAACAATGGCCTACCAAAGATGTCCACCTTATACCTGAAACATGTGAGTGTTACTTTATCATGGCAAAAGGGACTTTGCAGATGTGATTAAGGATGTTGAGATGGGGATTGTCCCGGATTATTCTCATGGGTCCCGTGGAATCACAGGGCTCCTAAGAGTTGGATGAAAGAGTCAGAGAGAAGTCAGAGTCAGAGAGAAGATGATGTGACCACGGCACCAGAGGTCTGCGTGAATGCACTTTGGAGAGGAAGGGGCCACAAGCCAAGGAATACAGGCAGCTTCCAGAAGCTGGAAAAGTCAAGGAAAGGGATCCCCTGCTTAGATCTCCAGAAAAAAATCAGTCCTGCTGACACCCTGATGTTAGCCCGGTGAAACTGACTTCAGATTTCTGGCCTCCAGAATGTAAGATAACACATGTGCTGCTTTCAGTGAACATTGGTTGTAATTTGTTAAATAGCAACAGGAAACTAGTAACTACTAAAAACACCTTTCATTATCATCAATCCCAGGACCTATACTTTGGTGATCAAGAGCATAGGCTTTTGTGTTCAGAGTGAGGTTTCGTCTATTGAACAGCCGGTTCTATTGAACAAACGGTTCTATGGTTTTCAGGAACTCAAATAACCTGCAGCTGTGATATGTTTCAACCTGTTATTTCATAGTTTCTTCTTTTCTTCTTCCTTAGTCATGAAAATGGAGGTCACCTGGGTGGCTTAGTCTGTTAAGCATCTGGCTCTTCATTTCAGCTCAGGCCATGATCTCTTGGTTCATGGGTTTGGGCCTGCGTAGGGCTCTGTGCTGATAGCTTGGGATTCTCTCTGCCTCTCCCCACTCGTGTGCACGTACGCATGCATGTGCACTCTCTCTCTCTCTCTCAAAATAAATAAACTTTAAAAAAATCTGTAAAATTTTCTCTGTGCAACTGATCAGTGACATGATAGCAAGATATGTGGATATATATATATATATATGTATATACAATCTATACATACACACAGACATATACATTATATATGTTATATATGTGTGTGTGTATGTACCTGGGTGGCTCAGTTGGTTAAGCATCCAACTTTGGCTCGGGTCATGATCTCTTGGTTCAAGGGTTAAAGGGTTCGAGCTCCACAATAGCTCAGAGCCTGGAGCCTGCTTCAGATTCTGTGTCTCCCTCTCTCTCTGCCCCTCCACTGCTCACACTCTGTCTCTCAAAAACAAATATTAAAAAAATTATATATCTATACACACATATGATGTATGTGTATAACATATATAATGTATATGTCTGTGTGTATGTATAGATTATAATATGTAAATAAATGTGTGTATATGTATATAGTGTATATAGTTATCTATTCATGTATATATATTTCTGTAGAGAGAGTACATATGTATTTCTGTATGTATGTTTACATCACTGTAATTCCATCAGAACATCAGTAGGACTCTATGTTCCTATGTTGATAAAATAGTATTTATTCTCTCAGAAAGCTCTCGTAAAACTGGCAAGTTTAATTTTCTACTTAGTGATTTTTTTTCTGGAATTATTCCTCCCATTGCTTCCGGTCTTATTTGCCTCTATCCCAATGCTTGCTCCCTTTGGACTATATCCTAAGGCTATTACGGTTTTTTAAAGAGACATAGAAAGTGGCTATAACACTCAGGAAAAATAATGTTAAAATGCCAGGAAATATTAATGGGAATTGAAAATATGTTAAAAAAACATGTTTCAGGATATTGTTTTGCTTAACTTTGCTAGCAGCCCCCAATTATTCTTCATTTTTCTATAGAGGGATTATTTAATCACAATAATTGAGATTTTCATTTCCAGGGCAATTTAAAGTGTTTTGTGAAGGTTTCACATCGACTCATTATTATTAACCTCAGGGAGCAGAGACATGAAGAGAAACCATGTGTGAAGGGAGAGAGCTTTTTAATGGCAGAGAGACTTAAATACAGGAGAATATTAGCTATTCCAAAACTAAAGTGTTTAATATAAACAGCCTTGGGAGATCCATAAACACAGAAACTTGATACATAATAAGGCTCACTTGGGCTTTAAATATTAAAAGGGTAAAATTAACATGTTTAAACACCCCTCAGGTTCAAGGATGTCTTTAAATCACCTTACATGTACTTTCCCTTCTTAAAACGAATTAGCCATGTCAATACATACATGACACCCCCTTATAGTCACTACTGTGAAAGCCTCAAGGCTAATTACAGTTTCTATATCCTGCCCTTGATCTTCAAGTTCTTTTCCCCGTTCTCTACTCAAACCTCCTTTTCCTCAACCACCCTCCTGCGTAGAACACTTTATAGAGACCTCCAAATCTACTCCTAAAGCTCTCTGGGAATTTTTATGTATACTTGTAGTCAGCATCTGCAATGATTGGTTTTATCTTATCTACTAGAGCATGAACTGTTTGAAGGCAAAGGCTGGACCGTACTTTTGTGTCCATCGTCATGGGCATCGTTTGTGACACGTCGTGTTCAATACATGTATTAACAACACAAAATAAAGGAAGTCACGATGTACTTTTCCTAGCTCAATTTTTCTTTAAACATTTCCATGGTTATCTTTGAAATATTTACAAGTTAAATAGTACCAGGATTTCCATGTCACATTAGTAAGGACTAACGATGTAGCTGGCTATTTTTTGTGGAATTTCTGTGTTGGTAGGAGACTGATGGAATGTGATGCCTTTCCCAGGTGGTCCATGGTCCCAGTGGGAAGTAGACAAGGAAGGGAATTGTGTGGATGGTGTAAGACAGAAACAATCTCCCTCAAATATTCAGACAATGGAGCCTGTGAACATTCAAGCTCTTGTGGGGAGATGTTGATTAAGCATTATTTGTTTAATTTAGGTTAAATAGGCCACACAAATGGCTAATTCAAGATAAAATCCACCTTGGGTATTGTAACACCCAAATTTTTTACTTTATTTTGTTATCACAAAAATCACCTAGTCTGGTTTCTTTTCCATTAGGTAATACAACTGAAGCATTTGTTTGTTTGAGTCAAACAGGTAATTGTCTTCAGATTCCCTTTCCCGTTCAGTTAAGTTTCAGGGAATTACATTCACTTTCCATGGCTGATGGATAACAAGCCAAGTGGTCAGTTGGTAAGGGGGTAAGGGGAGAACCCTACAGCAGACATTTTAGGAGAAAAAGAAGTGGTTGAACTATTTGTGTGGAAATACTGGTGTGAGACTGGTCTTTGCACTATTGTTGGGAGCCTCATAATTACAGGGTTTTAGGAGTCCCTCTGGCTCTCCAAAGTGGTCTGAGGCTCAGGTCTGTACAGATGGTGGCCCAGGGAAAAAGCCAAGGAGAGCCAGGGCTGAAGTACTTCCTTTAGTGCAGACCATTGAAGACTGCCTTGAAAATGCACTTACCTTAGAGAGCTACTAACATCAGAGCATATTAGTACATCAGACCTCTCTGGTGGGTCGGCTAGCAGTAGGGTTGATGCAGTCACTTGGCATCCCTAGGCACCTGGAGATGAACACTTGAAGGAGAAGGGAAATTGTGAAATAAGTATTGGAAATAAGTTTTGCCTGAAAAAAAAACCCCGTTTTTTTTTTTTTTTAATTTTTAACGTTTATTTATTTTTGAGACAGAGAGAGACAGAGCATGAACAGGGGAGGGGCAGAGAGAGAGGGAGACACAGAATCTGAAATGGGCTCCAGGCTCTGAGCTGTCAGCACAGAGTCCGACGCGGGGCTCGAACTCACGGACCATGAGATCATGACCTGAGCCGAAGTCGGACGCTTAACCGACTGAGCCACCCAGGCGCCCCCAAAAAACCCTGTTTTTAAATCTTCAGAGCAACCTGCTTATACCCAGAATGGCAAAGATAGCTCTTCTGAACGAATGAGCCATAAAATATTTGCTTGAATTATCCATTTCCCATTTACATCCTTCTTACACTTATACAGCTAAATGGAATATGCAGTGAATTTATTTAAAACAAAAAAAATTGCAAGTTTTCCTTATTTTAGCCTTGAGTCATTTTGCTATTTTTTCATATAAAACATTCAATTAATTATAAAACATTTGTCCTGTGCCATTACCCTTTCAATCATGTAAACATACACAGACTCTAATTACATAATTACTGGTTGTTAAAATGTGAGGCTTGGATTTTGAAATGTTAAATGAGATCCGAAAAGTAAGATATGCAACAGTAATGGATTTGCTGTATTTCAGTTAGCACCATTAAAGCAAAATAATTTTTTAATTGCATTGCACAAACATCCCTGTTTTTTCTCTCTGAAGTTAGAACAAATAAAGCAACTGCTCCTTCTCATGATGACCTGAAGATATTTTACATCAGTGTTACTGACCTACTGAATATCACTTTGAAAATATAGAGGAAGGAAAAAAACCCAGTGAAACAATATTTTAACAAGAAAATAAAAATTAAATGGCCAGCTTGCCTATATGAATGAGTCTAGTTAACTAGCTGTTCAGTTCAGACGAATTTGAACCAGAAAGTCATCTAGACTCAAATTCTGAAACAAATTTTGTCCAAAATTAAGATTGGATCTTAAGAATTCTCTTAGCTATGATATTGTCTACTTTGAATCTTAGGTATAGCCTTTATATATTTTTTATTGAAAAAGAGTAAATATGAAAAGAAAAAGCATTTATTTACAGGCCACCCCTCAATAGCAATCATTTTGTTTCTAAAAATTCAGAGAAGTTTAATATACACAATGTGTCTTCAATGAAATGGTTTAAATCGAAGCTGAACATCTATGAGCTTCTTTGAATGGATCTGGTTTGGTTTGTAGAAGGAATTGATTTTGGCCTTTTCTGTTCTCTAAATTTCTTTCTATTTAATTACTCTATTTTGGAGAATTGTCAGCTTCATCTAGGCAATGCTTCTCAGGTTTTAATGCATGTGACTCCCTGGGCATCTTGTGAAAGTGCAGATTCTGATTTAATTGGTCTGGGTTGGGCCTGAGACTCTGAATTTCTAACAAGCTCCCAGGTGATGCTAATGCTTTGGGACTACACTTTAAGCATCAAAGCCTTGGTGAAATGTTTTAACCTTTAGTTGTCTCAGTAGTCTTGAAAACTGGCTTGCAGGGCAGAATTAAGGTCTGTCTGTAGGGACTGGCTATGAAATGCACATCATAGGGGATAATTCCCCTTGGCTGACCTTCCTATTGCCTTATTTTTATTTTTATGTTTATTTATTTAATTTAAATTTTAGTTAACATACAGTGCAATATTGGTTTCAGGAGTAAGTGATTGATCACTTACATACCACACTCAGTGCTCATCACAAGTGCCCTCCTTAGTACTCATCACCCATCTAGCCCACCCTCCACCCACCTGTCCTTCAGCAACCCTCAGTTCTCTATTGTTAAGAGTCTCTTGTTTTTTCCTTCTCTTCTCTCCCCTGTCCCCTGGTCCCATATTTTCATCTGTTTTGTTTCTTAAATTCTACAGATGAGTGAAATCATAATGATATCTGTCTTTCTCTGATTGACTTATTTCATTAGCATAATACTTCTAGTTCCATCCTTGTCATTAGAAATGGCAAGATTTCATTCTTTTTGATGGCTGACTAATATTCCATGGTATGTATATACCACATCTTATTCATCCATGCATTAGTGGGTGGAAATTTGGGCTTTCTATATGGTTTGACTATTGTTGATAATTCTGCTATAAACATTGGGGGTGCACGTGTCCCTTCAAATCAGTATTTTTGTATCCTTTGGGTAAATACCTAGTAGTACAATTATTGGATCGTAGGGTAGTTCTATTTTTAGTTTCATGAAGAACCTCCATACTCTTTCCAGAGGGACTGCACAAATTTGCATTTCCATCAACAGTGCAAGAGGGTTCCTCTTTCTCTGCATCCTCACCAACACCCCTGTTGTTTCTTGTGTTGTTAATTTTTAGCCATTCTTTTTAAATTTTTAAAAAAATTTTATTTTCAAGAGAGTGAGAGACAGAATGCGAGTGGAGGAAGAACAGAGAGAGAGGGAGACACAGAATCTGAAGCAGGCTCCAGACTCTGAGCTGTCAGCACAGATACCGATGCGGAGCTCAAACTCATGAACCACGAGTTCATGACCTGAGCCGAAGTCAGACATTTAACCGACTGAGCCACACAGGTGCCCTGATTTTAGCCATTCTTACAGGTGTGAAGTGGTATATCATCATGGTTTTGATTTGTATTTCCCTGATGATGAGTGATGTTGAGCAGTTTTTCATGTGTCTGTTGGAAAAGTGTCTATTCATATCTTCTGCCCATTTCTTAACTGGTTTATTTGGGGTTTTTTTGGGTGTTGAGTTTGATAAATTCTTTACAGATTTTGGATACTAACCTTTCATCAGATATGTTGTTTGCAAATATCTTCTCCCATTCTGTAGGCTGCCTTTCAGTTTTGTTAATTGTTTCCTTTGTTGTGCAGAAGCTTTTTATCTTGATGACATCCCAATAGTTCATGTTTGCTTTTGCTTCTCTTGCCTTTAGTGATGTGTCTAGTATGAAGTTGCTGTGGCCAAATTCAAAGAGGTTTCTGCCTGTGTTCTCCTCTAGGATTTTGATGATTTCCTGTCTCACATGTAAGTCTTTCATCCATTTTGAATTTATTTTTGTGTATGGTGTAAGAAAGTGGTTTGGTCTCATTGTTCTGCATGTCTCTGTCCAGTTTTCCCAACACCATGTGTTGAAGACATTGTCTTTTTTCCATTGGATATTCTTTCCTGCTTTGTCAAATATTACTTGACTGTATAGTTGTGGGTCCATTTCTGGGTTTTCTATCCTATTCCATTGATTTATGTGTCTGTTTTTGTGCCAGTACCACACTGTCTTGATGACTACAGCTTTGAAATACAGCTTGAAATCTGGAATTATGATGCCTCCAGTTTTGTTTTTCTTTTTCAGGATTGCTTTGGCTATTCGGGGTCTTTTGTGGTTCCATACAAATTTTAGGTTTGTTTTTACTAGCTCTGTGAAAAATGCTGGTGGTATTTTGATAGGGGTTGCATTAAATGTGTAGATTGCTTTGGGTAGTATAGACATTTTAACAATATTTTCTCTTCCAATCCATGAGCATGGAATTCTTCTCCATTTCTTTGTAGCCTTTTCAATTTCTTTCAGATGTGTTCTATAGTTTTCAGAGTATAGATCTTTCACCTCTTTATTTAGGCTTATTCTTAGGTGTATTATTGTTTTTGGTGCAATTGCAAACGGGATCAATTCCATGATTTCTTTTTCAGCTGCTTCATCATTGGCATATAGAAATGCAATAGATTTCCACACGTTGATTTTATATCCTGTGACTTTGCGGGATTCACGTATTAGTTCTAGCAATTTTTTGGTGGAGTCTTTCAGATTTTCTACATAGAGTAACATGCCATCTGCAAATAGTGAAAGTTTGACTTCTTCCTAGCTTATTTGATTGACTTTTGTTTCTTTTTGTTGTCTGATTGCTGAGGCTAAGACTTCCAGTACTATGTTAAATAGTAACGGTGAGAGTGGACATCCTTGTCTTGTTCCTGATCATAGAGGAAAGACCCTCAGTTTTTCCCCTTAAGGATGGTATTAGCTGTGGGTCTTTTGTATATGGTCTTTATGATGTTGAGGTATGTTCCACTGAGCCCTACTTTGTTGAGGGTTTTTATCAAGAATGGATGCTGTATTTTGTCAAAATGACTGCTTTAAAAGTGTTTACTATGGACATTTTTCTTAGCATTATAAACTTGAAAATCTTTGAATAAAAGCAAGTCATTCTTTTAATGAAAAAAAGTCTTCCTTAAAAAATCTTACTTTAAAAATCAAATTTCTTTCTTTTTTTAAAATTTTTATTTTTTATTTTTTAAAATTTACATCCAAATTAGTTAGCATACAGTGCAACAATGATTCCAGGAGTAGATTCCTTAGTGCCCCTTACCCATTTAGCCCATCCCCCCTCCCACAACCCCTCAAGTAACCCTCAGTTTGTTCTCCATATTTATGAGTCTCTTCTGTTTTGTCCTCCTCCCTGTTTTTATATTATTTTTGTTTCCCTTCCCTTATGTTCATCTGTTTTGTCTCTTAACGTCCTCATATGAGTGAAGTTATATGATTTTTGTCTTTCTCTGACTAATTTCACTTAGCATAATACCCTCCATCCAGTTCCATCCACATAGTTGCAAATGGCAAGATTTCATTCTTTTTGATTGCTGAGTAATACTCCATTGTATATATATATATATATATATATATATATATATATATACCATATCTTCTTTATCTATTCATCCATTGATGGACATTTGGGCTCTTTCCATAATTTGACTATTCTTTACATTTTTTTTAACGTTTTATTTATTTTTGAGACAGAGAGAGGCAGAGCATGAACAGGGGAGGGGCAGAGAGAGAGGGAGACACAGAATCTGAAACAGGCTCCAGGCTACGAGGTGTCAGCACAGAGGCTCAAACTCACGGACCGTGAGATCATGACCTGAGCTGAAGTCGGACGCTCAACCGACTGAGCCACCCAGGCGCCCCAACTTTGGCTATTCTTGGTAGTGCTGTTATAAACATGGGGATGCATGTGTCCCTTTGAAACAGCACACCTGTATCCCGTGGATAAATGCCTAGTAGTGCAAATGCTGGGTCGTAGGGTAGTTCTATTTTTATTTTTATTTATTTTTTTTTAAAGGAGATTTTATTTTATTTTTTTTAATTTTTTTTAACATTTATTTATTTTTGAGACAGAGAGAGACAGAGCATGAACAGGGGAGGGGCAGAGAGAGAGGGAGACACAGAATCTGAAACAGGCTCCAGGCTCTGAGCTGTCAGCACAGAGCCCGACGCGGGGCTCGAACTCACGGACCGTGAGATCATGACCTGAGCCGAAGTCGGACGCTTAACCGACCGAGCCACCCAGGCGCCCCTCTATTTTTAGTTTTTTTTTTTTTTTTTAATTTTTTTTCAACGTTTTTAAATTTATTTTTGGGACAGAGAGAGACAGAGCATGAACGGGGGAGGGGCAGAGAGAGAGGGAGACACAGAATCGGAAACAGGCTCCAGGCTCTGAGCCATCAGCCCAGAGCCTGACGCGGGGCTCGAACTCACGGACCGCGAGATCGTGACCTGGCTGAAGTCGGACGCTTAACCGACTGCGCCACCCAGGCGCCCCTATTTTTAGTTTTTTGAGGAACCTCCATACTGTTTTGTAGATTGGCTGCACCAGCTTGCATTCCCACCAACAGTGCAAAAGAGATCCTCTTTGCATCCTCGCCAACATCTGTCGTTGCCTGAGTTGTTAATGTTAGCCATTCTGACAGGTGTAAGGTGGTATCTCATTGTGGTTTTGATTTGTATTTCCCTGATGATGAGTGATGTGGAGCATTTTTTCATGTGTCAGTTGGTCATCTGGATGTCTTCTTTGGAGAAGTGTCTATTCATGTCTTTTGTCCATTTCTTCACTGGATTATTTGTTTTTTGGGTGTTGAGTTTGATAAGTTCTTTATAGATTTTCGATACTAACCCTTTATCTGATATGTCGTTTGCAAATATCTTCTCCTATTCTGTTGGTTGCCTTTTAGTTTTGCTGATTGTTTCCTTTGCTGTGCAGAAGCTTTTTATTTTGATGAGATCCCAGTAGTTCATTTTTGCTTTTGTTTCCCTTGCCTTGGGAGACGTGTTGAGTAAGAAGTTGCCGCAGCCAAGATCAAAGAGGTTTTTGCCTGCTTTCTCCTGAAGGATTTTGATGGCTTCCTGTCTTACATTGAGGTCTTTCATCCACTTTGAGTTTATTTTTGTGTATGGTGTAAGAAAGTGGTCCAGGTTCATTCTTCTGCATGTCGCTGTCCAGTTTTCCCAACACCACTTGCTGAAGAGACTGTCTTTATTCCATTGGATATTCTTTCCTGCTTTGTCAAAGATTAGTTGGCCACAGATTTGTGGGTCCATTTCTGGGTTCTCTATTCTGTTCCATTGATCTGAGTGTCTGTTCTTGTGTCATAAAAATCAAATTTCTAAAAATGAATCTCAGAGTTATAAAACAAAAATACTTTAAAATCTTTAAAAATCTATTTCAAAAGAGATTAAGAAGGTACTATTTGTACATCTTGAATGAAACACATTAATAGTTCCTTAAAATCCAGGAAGTAACAAGATAGAATCTTTTGTCCATGGAAACGGATTTGTGTTAGCTTCTGAATATGAACATCTATCAAAAAGTTCTATATTCAGGCCTTCAGTATTTCTGTCTCTCTCAGAGAGCGTTTTCAAATTCATTAAAAGATATGATCCTTTCTGTAGTTGTGCGAGGGAGAGTATCGTTCATTTGAACTCTCGATCTGGTCTTCCCACTCTGGTAACTGTGGTAAGCAGAAGGAGTGAGAATGGCACCTTTCCTGTATCACCAGAGAGAAATCAAACAAATTTTAAAGGTCAAACAAATTTTAAAATTTCATAAAGAGATGTGGGAAGTAAAAGTATGAGGGATTTCCCCTCAGCAGCATAAGAGTGCTTTTTGTTTAAATAACATCCAAGGACCATGTATTAATAATGGAAACTCACTTGAGCTTCTGTTTCAGCTTGGGTGTGCGGGAAGAAGGTATACGTACAGAACCACCGTGCCCTGGATTTGCTTGTTTTTATTATTCATTTATTTTGGGGACGAAATGTTTTCAATAGCAAATACACTTTTTCAGGGATATACTTTCTGATTTCGCAAATGGTTTAGACAGGTGCTTCTCAAAGTGGGGTCTCCAAACCAGCAGTATTAGCATTGCCTGGGAACTTGTTTGGTTTTTTTTCCTGAATTTTTATTTAAATTATAGTTAGTTAACATATAGTGTAGTCTTGGTTTCAGGAGTGGAACTTAGTGATTCATCACTTACATATAACATCCAGTGCTCATCCCAACCAGTGCCCTCACCTGGGAGCTTGTTAAAGATGCAAATTCTCAGATGGCACCAGATCTATTGAATCAGAAACTCTGAGGGTGGGGCCCAGCCATCTGAAGTTTAAGGAGGTCTGCAGATGATGCTGTTGGAGGTTTAAACTACATCAGTTGTTCTCAACAGGGGTGGATTTGCCCTCCACCGCCTCCTGGAGACTTTTGACAATGTCTAGAGACATTGTTGGTTGTAACAACTGAGAGAAGGAAGCTACTGCCATCTAGTGGGTAGAGGGCAGGGATGCTGCTGAGCGTCTTAACCATGCGGGGGGGGCCCCCCCTTTCCCTGCCCCCCCACCCCCACCCCCACCCCCAACAAAGAGCCCAGCAGTTCAAAATGTGGAGGCTGAGAAACTCTGGACTAAATCCTTAAGGAAATCAATAAAGAAAGTAGCTAAATTTAGTCAATAGAAAGGCAGAATGGATTAGAGAATGAGCAAAGGTGTAGAATATAGGTTCTGGTTCTGCTAATTAATAGTTGTGTGATTTCATGTAAATCTCTTAATCTCTCCAATTCTGCTGTCTCATTTATAAAATGGGAATAATCCCTGCCTATTGCATGGATTACTATGAGGATAAAATGAGATAATGTGTATGAACACACCTAGTAAACTGTAATGCTAATCAAATTTAATGGAAGGATTTTTCCAGCGGGGGGTGGGGAAGGGTGGAGGGAAAGCGTAGACTAGAGGTGGGAGGAGGGTGCTGTAAAGGGTTAGAGCATCTGATTCAGCTGTCTGAAAATAACCAGATTCCGTGTACATCAGAGTTGTGCCGATTTCTTCCTTGGTGCTTCTTACATCGTTTCCTGTAACTACTTGAGTGTAGTCGTTCTTTCAGTCACTGCAAGATACAGAAATAGCATGTTCTCTCTATGCTAGAGGTTCTCAGACTTAAGCCTGTGTCAGTCACCAGGAGATTTCCATTCCATTCCATTCCATTCCATAGAACACTTAACCCTCTTCATAAGTTTTCAAGAGTTTTCAATAGTATATTGTTGGCTATAGGTACAATCGTCACAGCTTCTTTCTTTTGTCGAACTGAAACTTTAAGCTCATTAACACTCTCAATTTCCTGGTCCCTGGCAACCTCTATGCTGTTCTCTGCTTCTATGACTTTGACCTCTTCAGAAACTTCATGTAAGTAGAATCACACAGTATTCACCTGCCTGTGACTGGCTTATATCACTCAGCACAATGTCGTCCAGGTTCATCTTTTGTTGTCATATACTGTAACATCTCCTTCTTCCTACAGATTACATGGCATCCTGATGTGCATGTGTAACACATTTGTTGTGTCCATTCATCTGATCACGGACATTTAGGTTGTTTCCACATCTTGGCTATTGTGAATACTGCAATGAATATGGGAGTTGTGGATTATCTTTTCAAGATCCCAATTTCAATATTTTTTGGACAAATACCCAGAAGTGGGATTGCTGGATCATATGGTACTCGTACTTTTCATTTTTCGAATGACCTTCCCACTGTGTTCCAGAGTGGCTGTACTGTTTTACATTCCCATCATCAGTGAACAAGGGTTCCATTTTCTCCACATCCCTACCAATGAGGCACGACCTCTACCGGGAGTTTCTTGTTAAAGCTTGTTGAAGCATAGATTGATGGGTTCCTGATCCCCAAGGTTTTTCACTCAGGAGGTCTGGTGGGGGGTGGTTGAGAAGTTACATTTCAAGGGTGTCCTGGGTGATGCTGCTGTTGGTCTGACGACCACATTTTTAAGAGCTGCTGTAGATCCCATCGCTAACCAGAGGACAAGAGAAAGTGGTTAGAGCTAATTTATAATTGTCACTGACAAGCTTTGACTTCAATGGCTTTTTTTGGCCAAGACTCTTCTGACATAAGGAATAGCTCTTATTTTCTTGGCAAGTGAAACCATCTCCCTTATTAAGTCCTTGCCTGAAAAGGCCGCTTTATTTCTCTTTCCTATTTTCGATGATGTTAACAATTTTAGCAATTTAGTATTGATAATGGCTTGTTCTCAGTTAATTGAGGCCACTTTAATTTAGCAATCATATTTAATGGTAGAGGATACATACTTGGCTTAAAGACAGGATGTTCTAATGTATTGTATATAAAGAATAGTTTTGTTATTCAGTGTTTATCTTGAATTCAGGAAATACTGTGATATCAAAAAAGCAAAAACATGAACACGGTGGGACAGGTCTGAATTGAAGCCTTTGTATTTGAAATATTTTTTACAGTATGGCACAGACTATTTGTCCGAGAGTCATTTGGGATATTTGCTTAAAGTACAGTTTCCAGGGCCCCACTCCAGAAGTGAGGGTACTTAAATATTAGTTGCTGTAGAGGGACTCTGAGGAGGGACCCTGCAGGGTTCTGCACAGAATGATGACAGCAAAATGGCCGAATAGTTTTCTACCATCTTCCCCCCACAAAGAACACTGTGAATCTCCAATGACACATCATTATCCTCTAAAGTCTATGGTGTACATTAGAGTTCACTGTTGGTGTTGTACCTTTACGGGTCTGAACAAATGTATAATGACCTGTGTCCATCACTATAGTATCATATAGAGCATTTTCACTGCCTTCAAAACCCTCTGTGTTGGTTTCATTCCTAGGTCCCCACTGTGCTGTGTAGAGTGTGACATAATACATATTTGTTGAATAAGTATCTGCTGTGCGTTAAGGTACATTTTTCATACTCATGTCTCTGAAAATCATTGAGTTTTTAACACTGAAAAGATTATTTACCTTCCCTTGGTTTTGTTACAGTTGGGGACACTGGAGTACAAAAGGTCGGTTGCTTGTTCAAGGTCCTATATCTAATTAGTGACAGAGATAGAACTAGACTGCAAACATTTTACCTCCTGTAATATTTCTTTGTCACTTCACAGACTGAACACAGGGCGGAACAAGGAGCAGTGTTATTGGTGCCTAGTTACACACTTCTGTTTTAAGTTAGACTTTTCTTTTTGTCGTGAGAAACATGAACAATTGTTTTACTAATCCATCACCTCTCCTCCTTGTTTCTAGCCTCATTGGATGCCTCATTTCCAATCCCTGAATCAAACAAATATTTTCAACCCTTCTGTACCTTTGCTTACACTGTTTCTGCTTTCTAGAATGTCCTTCCTTTCTCCTCCTCAGTCTTCAAATCGCAGCTCAGCCAAGATTTCCTGACCTCACTCAATGTATTATTTACTTTTTCCTCGGAGGTCCTGTAGCATTCCAAATATAACTGGCAAACTGCATGAGAGACACCGTCTCCCCTCAGAGCCTCCTAACTGATAATGATTGCTAAGGGTAAGTTGGGGTCTTGGAGGAGATATAGAAACTATACAGGACTCTGACTTCTTTACTTGGAATCATTCTTATGCAGAACGAGGATCACCAAGTGTACCCAGGGAACATAGATTCCCTCTTTGTATTGATATGTAGCATATTCAGCCCATGGGAGTCTTCTAGTCCTCTGGGTACAGTATTGCCTACTGAACTCTGCCCAACTAACACCTCTGGTTCAGTTCTGATTTCTAAGCTCAAAAGACCCCTTTCTCATGTTGGTGACAAACAGAATGACTTCCTGTTTCCTATGAAATTCTGCCTTTTTTGTGTTGGTGGTCTCTCTGACCACATTATAGTTCCTAAAACATAACAAAATCTCGGCAGGGCGCCTGGGTGGCTCAGTCAGTTAAGCGTCCGACTTCAGCTTAGGTCATGATCACACAGTTCATGGGTTCAAACCCCGCATTGGGCTCTGTGCTGACAGCTCGGAACCTGGAGCCCGCTTCGGATTCTGTGTCTCCCTCTCTCTCTGCCCCTCCCCCACTCACACTCTGTCTCTCTGTCTCTCAAAAATAAACAAGATCTTGCCAATTCAGTACTCCCAGCACACAGCAAGAACCACACACGTAGGGGGTGGTTATGAGCTTTCCTCACACCAGCTAGTAAGCACTCAGTAAACGCTGGTTCAATAAACATATCAGAAAATGAAGGAAAGTAACCTATAATTTTACATGGCAGTGAAATGCAAACAGACTTTACTCTAGGCAGCAAGGCCCACACAATATTGTTTTAATACCTTAGCTGAGGTAAAAAAGTTTGCCCTTCGCAAATGAAGTATATAAAACTCACAATATTTATTTGTAATAGCAATTAGCTTTTCAATGTCTTCCCGATGAATCAGCCATGGCCTACCTCAACCCAGGTTGCCTGTGTTTCCTTAGTCTTACGTTTCCTTAAATATATACTTACATGCTGTATGTTCCTTATTCCTGCACTTAAATGAAAGTAGACACAGGCATACGGTATATTTTTGTATCAGGAGTCAGGTTCTTATCAATTAGAGGGGATAGTGAGCCAGGGTCCAGGACTCACTGTACCTTTAGTGGGTGAGCATCTTGCGGTCCCTTAAGAACTTCTGAAGTATATGAAGTGTTCATTGATACATTTCCCACTAGGCCTTCGATCAATAGTAATTGGTAGTTATACAGAGTAGGTCTTTGTATTGTTAGAAGATATGTAGCTATCAGGAACAGCGTGAGCCTTTCAATCTTGCTAGAGTGACATGTATCGCTCATAAAATCTTTTTTCTGCTGTGATATTAATATGTATAGAAAACTCTCAAGTAAACATTACTGATATTAATTAATTAACTATGGCAGGCAATTATTTAAAAAAATCCATTTGCAAGGCTGAGACAACTCTCTTTTCAACCACTTTCTCGTTCTTCCAGTCAAATATTTATTGAACTCTCAAAACTTACAAAGAGCTGAGCTTGATGAAGAGAATATAACCACCACAATAGCAGCTGATCGAGGCCTTGCTACGGACCTACATGCGCTACACTGTTTCTCTGCCCTTCTATTATAGACTTCTATATATACATTTTAATATTTATTTGTTTTTAAGAGAGTGAGAGACAGAAATGGGGGGGGGATAGAGAGAGGGGGACAGATGATCTGAAGAGGGCTCTGCACTGATAGCAAAGAGCCCAATTAGGGGCTCAATCTCATGAACCATGAGATCGTGACCTAAGCCAAAGTCGGACACTCAACCAACTGAGCTACCAGGCATCCCAAGACTTGTACATTTTTAATTCTGCACAGCCTACTTGAGGAACTAAACAGCCCATGATCGACATGCTGTTTGTGAACTCCTTTAAAAGCAAATCACATATTTGACTTCCATTTCAACAAAAGCATCAACCTGTTCCTGAGGACCTAGTATCATGGGTTATGGAAGAAGGGTTGTGTATAATTTATGACCACAAGGTGTTATATAATCTGGTTAATTAAGCCATAAAGGTAAAAACACACAAATGTTATGAGGCACCCTCATAGCGCTGTATGTATAATTTTTGGAAGAATTCAAGGGAAGGAACTATGCATACAGGATCAGGTAATGCAACTGGCTGTCTTCACTGGTGTTGACTGACTCCACAGTGTGGTGCTAAGATCATAAAGCTATACCCTGGTTAAGGCTTTCTTCCAGTCAGATGAGTAAAACATGAACAAACCTCACTTTTGTTTCTAATCTGGGCTTTCGAGCGTACTTTTCATCCATGGGCCTCCGAGGCTTGTTTTAGCATTCAAACAGAAGCCGAAGACCAGAAAGAGTCCAGGTGGCAAGTGCTTGCTTCTAACTTGCAGGGGAAAAAAAAGCAACAAGAAGAGAATTTAATTTCCCTGCGAAAAACATGGAGCAGCTGTTCTTTGCAGTAAGAGTATTGGCTTCTACAGACCATTATACACAGTGTGCATTATGTGCAAGGCTGAAGTTCTGGAACCTTATAATTTGAGGTGTGTGTGTGTGTGTGTGTGTGTGTGTGTGTTTCTCCAATCAGCCTCCTTGCTGCATGACTCACCGTGGCATTGTGATGGGAGAAAGATGGAAAGATGAATCAGATGAATTAGCTCCTTTAAGAGCCTGTATTTCCACCCACTGCTCTGCCAGTTATGGCGGTCCTCCTTTCTCCAAGCTTTCCCCTCCTGGAAGGAATTCTGGCTAATTCACACCAGCAGCACATGGCACTATGGTCAAGGTAGAGTTCTGAGGAGAGCTTCTGAGCTGAGACAATCCATGTTTCCATGGAAGATAAGGGGATTTAAAAAAATCATTAATGTTTATTTTATAAGGGGGGCAGGGGGCAGAGAGGGAGAGGGAGAGGATCTGGGGTGGGCTCCATACTAATAGCAGAGAGCCCAGTGTGAGGCTCGGATTCAGAAACCACAAGATCATGACCTGAGCTGAAGTGGGACGCTTAACCAACTGAGCCACCCAGGTACCCCTAGGGGATGTTTTTGACAGAATGAAAGGATAGAATGAAAAAATGGTTCCTTGCCCCTGTGATGAAACAGGTTCAAATGTCACAGTTAAGCAAAGGGTCGAAGACTAGCTAGCATCCTAAAATCATTGTTTGCTAAAATAAGCAAACTGGATTTTTCTTTTGTTTATATATTCTCTTGCTTCATAGATATTTGGTGTATTATGCTAAATGAAAGTAAGTTTTCTCAAATCCTAATATATTCTAAATTTGCTCATTACTAAAATTTTATTCTCTGTTTAGTGTTTTCTGTTATGTTATTACATTATCCACCAGAGATCAGTGAAACCCTACTAGTTAGATAAGAAAGTTTAAATAGCTTCTATTTCCTGTAATCTTACTTTATAATAAATGATAACATTGAAGTGTGATTTCTTCTATAAACTAGTCTCAAACTCAAGTTGTTGCAGAGGAGATATATATATATATATAATATTATATGGTATATAATATTTAAGAAATGTACATGTATTTAAAGATACGAGTAGCTCCTAGACACTCATAGAATTGTTAATCTGAAGTCTGAATCACTTGCAGTTTTGGGCACAATTTTGTGTGAATATGCATTTTTCTGAGAATTGGATCCAGAACTTTCATCATTTCCCTCAAAGGATCTGTGATTCAAAAAAGATTATGAATTACTATATGAAATAAATAATGTAACTTTTATAGTTTAGGTATTGACAAATAGCATTTAAATATCTTGAGACTTACCAGATAACACTAACAGGAATTATCACAATTGAGAAAAATATGTTTCCCTGTTAATAAAATAAAAGTCTTTCTCCAAAGTCTGTGTTGCAGTAAACACTTAAATGAAAAGTATTGTGGAATATTTTCACCCTTTTACTTCTGGCAGTGTAGATACCACCATGTATTCGTGATGTGTGCTGACATTTTATAAATCAGAACTTGTCATTTTACGGCTCAATAGTTAACCTAAAATAGAGTAGGTTTGCATCCCTACATTTCAGATCTTTGAGTCCACAACTACCTACTGGATTCCTTGTTGTTTAACTACATTAATGATGGACCTCTAAAAATTTAACAGGGTGTATATGCAGTTTATCTGGTTCTGTCATTAACATGGCCAAGAACAAAAGTCTCAATTTTTTTCTTCAAAGTAAATTTTATCAATACATGAACTACGTGCTGCTTTTTTAAAAAAACTATTTTTTCCCAAGTTAGTTTCTTAGCACAGGCATTTGTAGAGTAGACTGACCAATTGTGACATTTTAAAGTGGTCATAAGGAAGTAAAATTTCTCCATTTCAAAATATTGAAAGGCTCAGACATGTCGTTTTTTTTTCAAAATGTGGGTTCCTAGTGTATTGCTGGGCACTGTATTAAGCACAGTGTATCTGGCCTAGTGAAAATTAAAGGTGTCAGAGTCCAAATAACTCACTGCAGACATAAATAAACAGAGACTTTTCTGGATGGCTCTTTAGCAGGCCAAAGGAATCAGAGACCACCTGTTTGGTTCTCTTTAACCCATTCCCGTTCTCTGATAGATTTGAAGACTCACTCTCAGGCACTTCTAGAACCAGGAAACAAGAACCCAGTGCTCTGTGTCATGGATGACCATGAATTATTGGTACCACCTAGGCAATCCTATATTTTCCAATCCTTTTTTCACAAAGTAGGGCACTCATTTTCCAGCCATTCTTAAGAGTCCTAGCCATGTGGCCATGCGGGGCCTAGACCAACACCTCCCTCCATCTTCTCTCACTGGGGCTAAAGTAAAACCAAAATGGAATACTTCAAAGGCTTACAACTCTGTTGTCTGTGAGTTGAGAGTATTGGTTATTAGAGTTGCTACATTCAAGCCCAATGAAGAAATGTCCAAATGTTACATGTATGCACACATAACTAGGGATTTAAGAACGTTGATTTGGAAAACATGTAGGCTTATTAAATTTGTGCCTCATCTCTTTCCAAACTGTGACTAAAATCACCATCTCAGGGACACGTGGTTGGCTCAATCGGTTAAGCGGCCGACTTTGGCTCAGGTCATAATCTTGCAGTTTGTGAGTTCGAGCCCCGCATCAGGCTCTGTGCTGACAGCTCAGAGCCTGGAGCCTGCTTCGGATTCTGTGTCTCCCTGCCTCTCCCCCCCACCCCACCCCCCGCCCTAGCTCGCACTCTCTCTGTCTCTCTAAAAAAATAAATAAACGTTAAAAAAAATTAAAATCACCATCTCATAAGATAAAATACAAAGTTCTCACTGTGAGAAGGACAGAAACATCTCAGACAAAAAACTGCAACAAATTTGGAGTCATTCAGAAGTGGGTTGAATCTAGTCGGGGATTGTTTTGTCCTTGGTCAAATTACTTAATCTACCTGAACTTCAGTTTCTTCATCTGTTAAACTAGAAACTGGGGGGGGGGGATGAATAGCATGGACATCAAATGGCTTTGTAAGTATCAAATTCTTACATGATCTATAGAAGAAATATAGCTCATAGCAGGCACTCAATGGGTAGTCATCACAGCTTACTTCGCACACCCATCTGGCCACAGATTTTCCCAGGATAAAGAAAAAACTCTTTGAAAACATTTATTTATAGGTCATAAATTATAATCAAAAGTGGAAAGGCAGAGCAAAGCACTAGACTAGTACTTTCAAAATACTTTAAAATATCTTTAAAAGTAACATGTAGACTGAACATAATTAAAAATACATCTTCCCAAAATCAACTTCAATTTTGTCTTGCTTGGAAAAGAAAAGTGATAATAACAGTAGAAAAAATCCACCTTTTTTGAGGTAACTAATATAAGTAATATTCTACAACTTCAGGAATTTAGTTATCTATAAACAAGTGAGTCTCTATAACCATAGCTCAACCAGTAAAGAAAAACATTTGCAGCAAATATCATTGTAAGACTTTAAAGGAAGTCCTATACATACTATGGAATTGAAATTTCATAAATATATGCCTAGAAACAAAGATAGTAGCTCCTGGTACCCCCAAAACCTAGCAAAATGCTTTTAGCATTAACTAAATTGAGTTATTTGTGGTATAATAGGAAAAGTCATAGCAAGTTAAAGTAGTTATGTAACTAATGATATAAACGTTGACATTATTCCATCTGAATTTTGTCTAGTCATGCCTAATTGACATATATTCTGATTTCTTTGATCTGTAAGAAGAAATCAGTAGGAATTGTTGGGGTTTACTGAAAATAAAAGCTCTGTTTTTGTTATTATTCAAACTTACTCCTCTTCTCTCTCCTTCTCCCTCTTCTTCTTCCTCTTCCTTCTAATCATTAATATACTAATAATCTAATACTATTCAATAAAACTTGTCTCATGCAATTAAAAATATGTACCAAAACTCTGTCTTTCTAAAATTGACAGCAATTTTAGTTGATTTTAACATAATACCCAGTATGTACTGAGTAAATGCTAGTAAACACTAGAAGTGGAACCATAGTTGTGATAATGTCTATTTTCCCTTTCAACTGATTTACCTCAATTGCCTCAGCTGAGCTAACAGGAATATGTCTTAGGGTCAGATTCACAGGTAAGTGACCAGTGCAGTTGCATGGGACCCCACACTCAGAGGAGCCCTGTGTTTGGGATATAATGCTCTGAAATTGATGTCTTGAGATTCTTAATCATTTTATCTTTGCATTTGTGGGCACATGGGAGCATGTGCCCGGGGCTGAGAGCCTGCCTCACGTGTAGTTCTGCCTCCCTTCACCCCCTCCTCCTTCCTGGGGTGGGTTCTTAGCTAACTGGTGCTTGGGCCATCCCTGCCCTGCACCACTGCCACTCAGTCTAGGCAGCAACTGAGTGGGTTGCATGGTTGGGAGGAAGGTCCCCTTTTACCATTGCCCTCTTCCTGGGTGGGGGCCAGATGTGGACACCTGGGTGGGCTGTGTCGGGCACATGCTGGGAGTCTCAGGGTCGGACCAGCCGCACCTGGTGTCTGGTCCATCCCCTTTCAGGTACTGAGTGCATTCTGGAAGGAGGTTGTAATCCCTGAAAGTAGGTGGTCTGCCGTGGGTTCCAGCAGAAGGCCTGGTGGAAAAGGGAGACTGACTGTGGATCTAGTGGAGACTGTTTTCATTGTACATTGAACCTGGCAAATTATGTGGCTGGCCCTGGTTTTATTGTCATTATTTCACACTTACTGAGTATTCCAATTACACAGAGACATATCCATATTAAACCATTAAGAAACTAAGAATATTAAAAGTATGCTTTCCAAATTTAGCTAACCATTACATAATAGATGCTGCCTGGTTAGATATTGATTCCTAATAGTAAGAGACTAACCTGAAAAAGTTAAATTTTTTTTTTAAGTTTGATGACTTACATTTCATCTCAGTTTCAAGTACTATTTAACTTTGACTAGCAAAGTATCTGAATATCTTTGCAAAGCATCATTGAACTGGAAAATACATGGGACCAGTGACCATACTCAGAGAAGAGAGGACGAACAAAAAAAAAGACAAGGAAAAAAGAAAGAGGAGAGGGAAGTGCAAAGCTCTCGGAAACTGAGGAACGAAGGAATGACGTCAGCAAGATGGCAGACTAGGAGTTTCCAGCCCTCAACTCTGCACGGAAACAGGTAACCTGCTGGATGGTAGGGACCGTCGGAGGAGAAGCAGTTTGGAAGGTGGAGAGTGACCGGAGGTGATGGCACTAATAACAGCCAGATCTACTGAGGCTTTGCTATGTGTCTGGCACCATCTAGATGTATAACATCTGTGAACCTATTTAACACTTACCAGAACTTTGTGAGAGAGATGCCATTATTACTCTAATTTTATTGTAGAGAAAACTGGGGCTCACAGAGGTTAAATGATGTGTTCTAGGCTATACAGCGCAGAGCTGGTAGAACAAGAATCTCAATCTAGGCAGTTGGTCTAGAGGTCACGCTCCTAATTGCTATTGCATGGATGAGTTGCATTTGGAGTCTGAATTTAGAGTTGGAGATTAAATTTGAGCTGCCGATGTGTAAATGGTGCCATTACAGAGAGCAGCTTGAGTAATAATAGCAACATTTTCATTTTTATTCCACTTATTGACAGAAAAATAACCAAAGGGGCCAGGGAAAGAGCATAGAGTGGAAATATCAAGGAACTTTTGGTCTAATAGTATCTTACATTGGTACATAACATTTTGTACTTTTCAAAGCATTTTCACCAGTACTATCTCATTTATTTTGCAAAATGACTTGGCAAGACAGGTATCATTGTCCCCAGTTTGCACAGATAAGAAAATTGAAGCTTGGAGAGATGAAGCGATCTCCGTGTCCAAATAGCTTATTAAATGAAGATTCTAGTCTTCCTGTCTTCTTCCCGACTTCTTTCCACTGAGGATTATTAGGGAGAAAATTGTGAAGAATGAAATATTTTCTAATCACAGCCGAAATCATTAATTATAGATAGTTTTCGTCTCACTGAAATCACTTACAAATGCCGCTGTGCCTGTCTACTTTATTAATTGAAATTACAATCAGTTGAAATAATTGAAAACTGAAATATATAAGAAGGGCACTCACAGATTTTAGACATGATTGAATCCAGTGTATTAATCATAATAGCCATCTGGACATTGGTACTCATTATGTTGTTTCTTCTTGGGGCAGATATTGCTAAACCGACTTTAAACAATTGTCTCTCAGTATATTTTATTCTTGAGTCAACATTTAAGAAACACTATTTGAGAGTGGGCTTTGGCTTTGAATTACAAAGAGGGAATAAGGGGGAGGCAGAACGGCTGACTCATCTTCCAGAATTATACATGTTGAAGAGGGCAGCACGTTCAGTACTGCTTCTGACATTTATAACGGAGGCTGAAGGGAAGGATTTGTGGGCGCTTACTGGCCGTGAGGGTCTCTCTCTTTTTCTCACTGGCTAGAGATTGGCTTTTTTGTTTGTTTCCGTGTTTCTGCCAAGGCTACACTTTTGTGGCCCTCAACCTCTCAATTAGCCTGGGTAGCACAATATTAAGAGACTGAAATGTGGTATTTGTTTTGCTGAGAGCTCTAGGAAGAACAGGATGAGGACGTTGCAAAATTGGGGATAACAGGGTGGTGGAGTTAATAATACCATGGGTTTTTTTCTTCTCTGTCAGCATGAAGTTAACACCCTAGAATCATAGATTTGAAGACTGCTTATGTGCTGTGGCTCTTAGAGAGCTGGTGAAGGTAATCAATTAGCTAATTATTTAACTAATTAATGTGCCATGCCCTGTGCAGAGCTAAGGCTGCTGTGGAAAGCAAGGAGAGACACAGGTGTTGTCCACATGAAGCTTACAACTCAATGGGAGAGAAATAAGGAAGCATCTGGTTAATGTGATCAACCACTGGTTTTCCAACCTTCTCATTATCCTGTCCAGTGAGTGGACAATGCTCAATGCATAAGATTGTAGTGTAAGGTCTGATATTGAGGCCGATATTATATGTGCCTTGACATTTGGGTTAAAGTAGGAGGGCACTGAATGGCCGACCTGCAAGTTTCCCCACCCACTCTGCTCCTGAGGATTGGATTCCCTGGCCCAATAAGTTCCTTACCATGGGGACCATAGGCGGCTGTGGTTCCCTGCCAGCCCACAGAATTATTCAACCAAGCCAATCACATCCTTCTCTAAGAGCCAGTGGTCACCCTCCCTCTGTTATTACGAAGTCTGCCTCTTGCAGCCTCTGGTTGTTTGCTGTGTCCCAGAATACAATTCCCATGAGACCCTGCAGGGCATAGTGTCTTCTTCTCTTGGGCTGTGAGTGTATGTGACTCGTAAGCTGTTGTCAGTTCCATCTGTCCAGAGCTGGGTTTTGTGCATTTGGCTATAATCCCAGGGAAGGAATCTCCACTTTCACCAGTGGAGTAAAGAGAAGGTGATCAGAACTAAGGTGCTTTCGACATTGAGTTAAGATTCAGTTTCTTATTATGTCTGCTTGTTGCTGGGAGTTGAGAAGTGAATGGCATTTTGGTAACAGCTGATATAAATGCAGACTACTCTTTGAAGTAGTTGAACACCGAACACAGAGCAATGGAAACTTCATGTACTGTCCACCTTCCCTCGAAACCTTATTTTCATGTACTCAGATATGGCTCAACAATAACGAAATTTTTTTGTCGATTAGTTTTATTAATAGGAGCTACAAACTGGTAGAAGAATTTGGAGACTTTAAAGAAGCAGAGATGGAAATTTCATATCATTTGATTCAAATGTTTGGCTTCTTTGAGAGGTTCAATTTTTCATCTGTCAGTTTTCAATCCTAACCTTGATTTAACAAGTCTTGCGGAAAATTATTCATCTTTGTGTGAGAAATCTACTGAGAATGGTTGACACGCACTTCTAATGCATGTCAGGATAAAAATGAGGAGGCTCACGCATGTAGCAATACTCTGCTTGTTTTCCTGAAGCAATCGCTCCCTGACTAAGGACAGACACCTCACTTATCATCTTATCTTAATTAACTTATATTTTCATTTCAGTCAAAAGCAAACAAATTACAGTCTGGCACCCCTAAAGATGGGTGCTCCTCAAATCAGATGCTTGCAGTTTGTTGGGCCGCGTGCCATGGCTTCCGTGATAATGGTGATCTGAAATGAACCAGGGAGATTTTTACTTAGCCAGACAAAAAGGAATCGGAAAGAAAACAGGGAATTGTATGAAAAAGTAATCAAAGCGGCCATATTGTGTCACTGAATAGAGTTGGAAAGAGCGAATCATAAATTGTAACACTACCATTTCCCTAGGACAGTAAGTGTTGGCTGAGCTTATCCTTGAGAGATACAAGGAGAACCCCTTGTTCGTCAGCACGCCTCGCTCTGCGTCCTGAACTTCTGCTTGGAGGCAGTAATTCTCTACCCTTTCCTGGCACCTTTAATTTTAGGGGGATTTGATTGCTATTTTGTTAAGGGACTGGATGGGGAGATAAGAAAGAAAAAGAGACTCTTAGAGGAGAAAAACAGGATGATAGTGAAGGCAAGGAGGCTCTCATGTCAGATTTCCCTCATTCGAACAGTCTAGAGATACCCCAGGTCAGAGAATGGAAAGAAAGAGCTGACAAGAAGGTGTGAAATTTGACAGGACATAACGGTTATAGCCTCTGCTGACTGAAAGTCTGCTGAGGGACAGGAAGTGTACTAGATATTTATATGTATACTAGAGCAATAGAGTTCTTTAAAAAAATTTTTTTTAACGTTTATTTATTTTTAAGAGAGAAAGAGATAGAGAGTAAGTGGGAGAGGGGTAGAGAGAGAGGAGACACAGAATCCGAAGCAGCCTCCATCCAGGCTCAGAGCTGTTGGCAGAGAGCCTGATGTGGGGCTTGCACTCAGGAACTGCGAGATCATGACCTGAGCCAAAGTTGGATACTTAACCGACTGAGCCATCCAGGTGCCCTTAGAGCACTAGGGTTCTTAAACTTGCTGCGTGTTGAAATCACCTGGGGAGCTTAAAAAATACTGTTACCTACGTCTTCTCCCAGAGGTTCCCATTTAAAAGGTCCAGAGTGAGGCTTGAGCATCCATAACTTTTCAGGGCTCCCCAGGTGATGCTAATGTGCAGTAGAATTTGAAAAACACTGGATTTAATCTCTCCACAACCTGAGAAGGTAGATCACAATCCACTTTAAGAGTGGCACAAGGAAGCTTCAGAAGTTAAAGACATGATCCAAAATCATGCAGCCAGTAAGTGTCAAAGCAAGGACTGGAATGGTGGTCTGCCCGACCCCAGCGGGGTGGCGGGGGGGGGGGGGGGTGCTTTTCCATGAGCGGATCTGTTGCTCTTATGGGGAATACTGGAGGGCAGGGCAGGGAGGAAAGGAGACCTGCCCTGGGTAAATGATGGAAAATTGTTACTCATTATTCATCTTTTACATACGGAAACTGCTAACATTTTACAGCCCTTTATTCCTACATTAAACTGATTTTCTCTATTTAGGGACATACAAGCTGAGGTTGGTTCTCAGAACTCCTTGACTCAGAGAAAAGCAAGGTTATATTGGAATTATGCTTCAAAGATTGAAATCAGTCCTCTTCTGTTTTATGAATGGATTGCAGTGAGTATATTTGGCATTTTATAATTTTTCTTACCACTGCCATTATCTTTTTTCTAGCTCACTTTTCAAGTGACACAGTGATTTATTGACTGTCTTTTAAAAGTTCCATTTCGCTGAACAAATGGTGAACATAAAAATCTGCCACTTGACCTAACACTGACTCAGATATTCAAAAGCTTCGTTTGATTAAAAAGAATTCACAGAAGTGGAGACCAATAAATGTCAGGTTATAAGAAAACTGAGAAAATTCCAAGATTTGTTCTTTTAAAAATCAGCAGGAGGTAATCCAAATGACATTTTCTTTCAGGGTGGCCAGAGGCTGGGTCTGATTTCTATTTGTAAATCACACATGGCTGTCTGCCATTGACTTCAATTATCTTCACCTAATGAACCAAACTCATAGCACATTTCAAGAAACAGCCTCAATAAACATATCTTCTTACTCTTCTTGCCAAAATCCGGAGCTGGTTACGCATAGGGGGACTTGAGTGTGTAAAGCAAGCATGCATTGGAAGGGGAAGCCCTAAACCCAAATTAAACTTCTATATGCTTCTGGGAATTACTTAGTTTTGAAAGTCTGATTGCTTATAAAAGGAAAAGACTGGAAAGAACCCAAATGATCCTCCATAGAGAACTGATTGAAAAAAATCAAAAAACAATGAGGGGCACCTTCGTGGCTCAGTCAGTTAAGAGGCCAGCTCTTGGTTTCGGCTCAGGTCATGGTCTCATGGTTTTATGAGTCCGAGCCCCGTGCCCAGCTCTGTGCTGATGTGAGAATTATGCCTGAGCTTCTGTCTTCCTCTCTCTTTCTGCCCCTCCCCCAGTCGCGCTGTCTCTGTCTCTCTCAAAAATAAATAAACTTAAGAAAAAGCAAAATCACAATGAAAGATCGTTACCATGCGGCCTGCATTGTGCTAATTTTTTTTTTTAGGTAGGATAATATTGTGTTATGTGAGATAATGTCCATACTATTGTAATGAATACTGAAATATGTAATGATAACATGATATCATATCTGTGATTTCATTTAAAATTCTCTAGCTAAAACAAAAACAATATCCCATTGCAAACAAACAACAAAACAAGACGAACAAGAAAACAAACCTCTAAAGGGGTAAACTAAGTATGGCAAAAATGTCGATAAATCTTTAATTCTGCATGGTGGGTATATGGGAGTTTATTATGCTGTTCTCTTTGTTTTTATGTATGTTGGAAAGTATTCAAAATAGAAATATTTTAATGCTGGTAGAATCTAAGAATTAACAACCTGCCTCTTGCCACTTGCTGAGGGATATATAATCAAGCACTTACATTCTTTGCTGCGCTCGGTACCCTTATGTAACAAGATAGATTGTTACAGATGTGGAACAAAGCCACCTAATGTAGTCCTCAGGTTTAGCCAACTAAATGTGCATGGAAATATCCCTAGGTCAGGATAAGTAGCATGACCTCATGCAAAACTGGGCTACAGCCCCCATAAATGGAGAATGTACTAGTTCCCCTTGGTCTCCAGGAATATTACTTATAGCCTTCATTGTTTAAAACTGACAAGCGGCTGTTTAACTGACACAATGCAGTTTAGACTGGTTAGGATTCTAGCAAAACTAGGTCTTTGTATTTAAATACTGTTAATAAGATTGGATCGTTCCTTTCAAAGGTCTGATAGCTGTCAGATAGGGCTTTTATCCAGGTGTGGCCCCAGGTAAATGTGAAAGAAGGTACTAGTTTCCCTCTGGAACCTTCAATCCCACGCTAAGTCCTACAGAACCCTCTGCACACTTAATCCTCATACTTATTTTCTATTCTGCCTCTTTTTGTGCAGGGTTCAATGCACATCTGGGGGACCCCATCTGGGTCTGCCTCTTTTTCTTTTTTAATGTTTATTTATTTTTGAGAGAGAGAGAGACAGAATGTGAGCAGGGGATGGGCAGAGAGGGAAAGAGACACAGAATCCGAAGCAGGCTCCAGGTTCCGAGCTGTCAGCGCACAGCCTGATGCAGGGCTCGGACTCATGAACCATGAGATCATGACCTGAACCGAAGTTGGACACTTAACCAACTGAGCCACCAAGGTGCCCGGGCGTCTACCTCTTTTTCAGGACCATGCCATAGACCCAAGGTACCCAGGACTTTGCTCCCCTCTCCTGCTTCCTTGGTCCTATAAACAGCTACTTTGAATTGGGAGCTATGTACCATCAGTGATGTAAAATAATTGGAATTTGGGGGAATTGAGTTTGAGTCCTAAATGAAACTGGGGATACTGGAAAGGAGCTTAAAGGGTTTCAGGCAGCAGTACCCCTGACTCCCAGCAGAAACAAACAAATCCTTCCTGAAGGTAATTGAAAAGAACAGCTTTAAATCCAAATGACAGCCCTGCCTTAGTTTAAAGCTAAAGTTCTCTTTTCTGCTTATTATGGATCTTTGATAAGAAATACAATTGCTGAGAAGTCTGTTTTGCTTGCTGTTTGCTACGAGCATTGTGAGGCCTTTCCTGAATGTAACCCGCTGTGTAGTAGAATGGGTTGTAAACCTTCCTAAATGTAGTCTGATATGTAATGGAATGAGTGATTGTACATAAACTAACTGGCATTTCTCGCTTCTGTAAACCTGCTTGCTTAGCACATTCCTCACCTACCCTACCCCCTTCCCCCTTCCCCCTTTTTTCCTCCCGCCACAAGTAACGGACAAAGCCTTCCCGCCAAAGGACAGACAAAGGACGCCCAATCAGAGAACAACAAATGTCCTTACTTTAAAATCAACTAATCAGACCCCTCATAATTTGAAACCTCCCCTGTGCTATTTGTCTCTGTCTATAAAAACGCTGTACCAACCCTGATCATGGCCTCTTGCGTCACCGGCGACGAGTGCACAGAGGACCAGGTTCGAACCTGCAATAAACTTGCCGCTTGGCTTTGACTTACGACTCTGGTGGACTTTTGTGGGAGGTTTCGGAACTTCGGGCATTACAGTAATAATCCTGTTAGGGCTTTTAGTTTCCCCACAGATTAGGATCAACTGAACATGAGCTCATAAGAAAACATCATCAAACACCCATGAAAATAAATCACCATGAGTGAAGTTTAGCAGAAACAACAAAAAATTGAGCCAGGGCTCCAATATTTCAGACATTGGCATCATGAGGTACAGAATATAAAATATCAGATAATAAAATGAAGGGCAAAATTTAAAAAAATCATTAAGAAGTTATCTAAAAGGACCAGTTATATGAAAATATGATGATACCATAGGATCAAGTTGGGGTGATCTCACAAATGCAATGTAAAATGGTATAAACCTACTATAGAAAATAGTTTGCTATTTCTTATGAAACTAAACATGCATTTAACAGTACAACCCAACAATGGTGCTCTTGGGCATGTACTCCAGAGAAATGCAAACTTCTAGGGCACCTGGGAGGCTCAGTCGGTTAAGCATCCAACTTCAGCTTATGTCATGATCTCGAGGTTCGTGAGTTCCAGCCCCGAGTCAGGCTTTGTGCTGACAGCTCGGAGCCTGGAGCCTGCTTCCGATTCTGTGTCTCCCTCTCTATCTGCCCCTCCCCGACTCGTGCTCTGACTCTCTCTCTCAAAAATAAATAAACATTAAAAAAAATTAAAAAAAAAGAAATGCACACTTCTGTTTGCACATAAATACATACGTGAAGGCTTATTGTGACTTTATCCATAATAGCACAAGACTGGAAACAACTCAAGTGTCCTTCAGCGGGTGAATGGCCATACATAAATGTATCCACATCATGGACTACTCAGCAATAGAAAGGAAGAAATTCTTTACGCCTGCAACAATAAGATGAAGCCCAAATAAATTATGCTAAGTCAAAAACCAATTCCTAAAGTTTATATACTGTCTGATTCTATTCAGATAACATTCTTGACATGACATCATTTTACAGAGAAAGAACACGTTAGTGGTTGCCAGGGGCTAGAGAGAGGTTGAGCAGGGAGGAGAGGGGAGGTTGACGTGGCTATAAACATAGAGCATGAGGGATTCTTGTGGTGACAGAATTTTTGTCTGTGTTCAATTTGATGGTGGCTACGTGGGTGAATCTACAGGTGATACAATTGCACAGAAATAAACACACATTCACATGCATATGAAACTGGTGAAATCTGAATAAGATGCATGAATTTCATCAAGATCAATTTCCTAGTTGTGATGTTGTACAATAGTTATGAAGATGTTACCACTAGGGGAAACAAGGTGAGGCATATACAGTGTTTCTCTGTGTTATTTCTTATAGTTGCGTGTGAATCTACAATTATCCAAAAATGAAAAGGGCAATTAAAAAACAAAGCCAAAAACTATATACCATTTTTAAAGCAACAAAAATGGAAGGTACATTGGCATAACTCTAAAAAAAATATGTGCATGATCTATATTGACAAAATTATTAAACTGTAGGGGAATCTAGGTGGCTCAGTTGGTTTAGCACCTGACTCTAGATTTCGGCTCAGGTCAAGATCCCAGGGTTGTGGGAATCAGCCCTGAGTTGGGCTCTGCGCTGAGCATGGTGTCCTCTGGGATTCTCTTGCTCTCTTGCCCTCTCCCCTGCTCGCACTCTCTCTCTCTCTCAAAAAAAAAATTATTAAACTGTATTAGCAGACAACTAGAAAAGATCTAAATAAATGCAGAGATAATACACATTTGTGGATTGAAAGACTTAATATCATAAAGATAATATTGAAGGTAGAAATCCATTAAATTCCAATAAAAATTCCAATAGAATTTGTTAAGGAAGTTGACAAGCTGATTCTAAAGTTTAGAGGCCGAGGGGCGCCTGGGGGGTTCAGTCAGTTGAGTATCTGACTTCGGCTCACGCCATGATCTCGTGGGTTTGTGAGTTTGAGCCCTGCATCCAGGTCCGTGCTGACGGTTCACAGCCTGGAGCCTGCTTCGGATTCTCTGTCTCCCTCTCTCTCTCTCTGCCCCTCCCCTGCTTGTGCTCTGTCTCTCTATGGAAAATAAATAAATATTTAAAAAATTAAAAATAAAAGAAAATAAAATTTAGAGACCCAAGAATACTTAAAATACCTCCAAGAGAAATGAGATGGAGGTACTTATGCTATCAACATTGAGTACTTCCTATAAAGCCATGGAAATCAATACTGTATGCTTATGGCCAGACAGAGACAAATTACCTAATGGAAAAAAGTCCGGTACACATGCAAATTTCTTTATAATAGTGAAAGCATTGTGGATTGTCCTAGAAGAAACTATTAATAAATTGTGTTGGACACTCTATTATCTAAGTAAAATCTGAAATTAAATTACTGTTTTATACATTTCACGAAACTAAATACTTAAATATGAAAACTGTTAGGAGAAAATATAGGAAAATACTTTATGACATAGGTGTAAGAAAAAAATTTCTTAGACATGATGCAAAAGTTACCAACATAGCAGAAAAGATTGATAAATTCGGCAAAATTAAAATCAAGAACTTTGGTTCACTAAGACCCTGTAAAGAAAATGAAAATAAGATCTCAAACTGGAAGAAAATATTTACAATGTATAAAATCAATAAAACATTAGTAATCAGAATACATAATAACTATAAACCAAACAGAGAATGTCAAATCAGCAGAAAAACTAACAACATACAGTAATAGATACTATACAGAAAAGGAAATACGAATGTCCAATGAACTTATGGCAAAGTTGCTCAATCTTAGAGTAATCGGAAAATGTTAAGTAAAACAACACTGAGAACCATTTTACATCACTAGACTGAAGAAAACAAAGAAGCCTGTTAACATTTATTAGTGAGGCTGTAGAGTAATGGATGATTTTTACACACTGATGGTATAAAAAAATATAAATTGCTACAATCATTTTGGCTGCGTGACAACAATTCCATTCTTAGAACATTCTTAGAGAAACTTTTGCCCCTCTGTCAGGGAGTGTGCATACAGATTCCCTTTATGACATTGTTTTCAGTATCAAAAAATGAAGTTGACATAAATGGTTAGCGATTAAAAAAAGATGAACCATTGTATATTTTATGCAGTGAAATAGTACATAGCAGAAACAATGAATGAATTATAGCTACATTGAAAAATTTCAACAAATCTTAAAAAAATACATTGAGTGAAAAAAGCAAGCTGTGGTAGACATGTTTAATATGTCACCATTTTTATAAACCTTAATGCAAACAAAATTAAAAATTGTGTTCATTATACATGATTACATTATTTTTAAGGCAGAAATAATTGCACAGTTCAGGGTGATGGCTGCCTTTGAGTGGGGTGCAGCACAGGTGGATGCAGGGAAATAACATGAGGAAAGATGATATACTGAAGACACGAGCTTCTCAGCAATATTCTAGATCTTAAGTTATGAATTTAGAGTGATTCATTTTAATGTTTTGCTTCATAACTTACGTACGTTCTATATTTTTCATGTTTCAGATATTAAATAACACATTGTAAATAGGAGAAAAATGGTCTATTATAGAAAACTACAAAACAAAACTTCAAAGAGACAAGTTCAAATGTCAATGAAAATTCATGTCCCTCAAGGGAATGAAAAGGCAAGCCACAGACTGGGGGAAATATTTGCAAAAGATTTTTCTGATAAATGACTATTATCTAAAATACGCAAAGGACTCTTAAAGCTCAACAATAATAAAATAAACAACCCAGCTAATAAATGGGCCAAAGACCTTAAGAGACAACTCACCAAGATGGTTTACAGAGATGGCGAATAAGCATACAAAAAGATCTTTACTTAGGGAGACACCAGTTAAAATGAGATAGCACCACACATCTGTTGGAATGGCCAAAATCCAGAATACTGACAACACCAGATGCTGGAGAGAATGTGGAACAGGAACTCTCCTACATTGCTGGTGAGAATGCAAAATGGTGCGGCCACTTTGGAAGAGAGCTTGGCAGTTTCTTATAAAGCTGTACACACTCTTACCAACGATTGCACTCTTTAGAGTTGAAAGCCCTAAAGAGTTGAAAACTTATATTTACACAAAACCCTGTACATAGATGTTTACTGTAGTTTTATTCATAATTATCCAAACTTGGAAGCAACAAAGACCCTTTTTTTTTTAAGATTTTTTTTTTTTCAACGTTTATTTATTTTTGGGACAGAGAGAGACAGAGCATGAACGGGGGAGGGGCAGAGAGAGAGGGAGACACAGAATCGGAAACAGGCTCCAGGCTCTGAGCCATCAGCCCAGAGCCTGACGCGGGGCTCGAACTCACGGACCGCGAGATCGTGACCTGGCTGAAGTCGGACGCTTAACCGACTGCGCCACCCAGGCGCCCCAACAAAGACCCTTTAGTAGGTGAATGGATAAGTAAACTGTGGAACATCCAGACAGTGGAATATTATTCAATGTTGAAAATAAACGAGCTATCAAGCCAAGAAAAGACATGGAAGAAACTTAGATACATATCACTAAGCAAAAGAAGTTAATCCGAGAAGGTTACATATCATATCATTCCAACTATATGACAGTTTTAGAAAAGGCAAAACTATGGAAACAGTAAAAACTATGGTGGTTTCCATGGGTTGGGGGGAGGGTTGAATAGGCAGAGCACAAAGGATTTTGAGGGCAGTGAAACTATTCTGTACTATAATGGTAACTATATATCATGGTACGTTTGTCAAAGCCTATAGAATGTACAACACCAAGAGTGAATCCTAATGTAAATGATGGGCTTAGGGTGATAATGATGTGTCAGTGTAGGTTTGCGGATTGTAAGAAATGTGTTACTCTGGTGTGGGATGTTGATAGTAGGGGATGCTGTGTATGTGTGTGAGAATGGGGGTATGTTGGAACTCTAAACTTTGTACTCAAATTTGCTGTGAATCTAAAACTGCCCTAAAAAAATGAAGCAGTAATGTATCAATGTTAATTTCCTGCTTGAATTGTGGATATGTAAGAGAATGTCCTCATATATAGGAAATATAACTTAAAGGATATAGCAGTGATAAGGCATCATGTCACCAACCCACACTCCAATTCCAAGTGCAATTGCAATACTCCAATTGCAAGTGCAATTTTTCTTTAATTCTGAGATTGTCTCAAAATTAAAAAAGAATTTTTTTTTTTAATGAAGCCAATCGTTATCAGTGTTCTCATGGGAAGTTTCAGTGTTGGTTTTTATTTTATTTTATTTTTTCAGTTTTTGCCTGCTTCTCTTGTTTCCCCAAGTTAGAGGCCTGTAGACTCCTAGTCACTTTGCAAATCTGTGAGGCCCCAGGGGAGCAATTATTCTCAATCTGGTGTTCACTTCAGATGGCTACGTTTTCTTCCGGGCTGACTCAGGTTGCTGACCCACTGACTAAGAGTCTCCCCCAGGAGACAAGTTATAAATGGCCATCTGCCCAGGTGTATTTTTTTTTTTTAAGGTTTCCATTTCTGAGTTCTAAAATATAGGGATGTCAGATACAGGCACAAGGGCATTTCGGGCCATTCCCAGTCAGGCAACATAATGGAGAATTTCAACCTCTCCATCATGTACCTTTTCCCCCCACCACCTCCACCTTAAACAATGCAGTTTTGCTATTTCCCTACCACCCTCTCTTCCAGTAAGACTTTCCTGCCTGTGCTGCCTTCCTCCCTGCACGGGCCCCTATGCTTGACACTGATTGTCTATTTTTTGGAACTTTCTGGATTTCTTTTCTTAATCAAGATTTACCTCTGAGTATAAATTGAGTTGAAGATAAACCGAGTGAACATAAGCTGGATTTAAATCTGCAAATGTGTCTAGTGTCAGACTGAGTGGCTTTCTCCCTGGTGGAAGAGCCTGCAGCATAAAGGTAGAGAAACGTTGAGTTGGGTTTGGAGCCCAGGCTGTTCCAGGTGAAGCTATTGTTTGTGGGAGTGTTGGTTCCCCTGTCTTCTCGCAAGCCTTCAGGAAAGATTGGTTTCATCTCATGCTGAAGGCTTGGATTTTGATTAGCTAAGGGGTGGAACAGTGGTCAAGAAGAACTTCTCAACCAAGGCTGATGGCAAAGTTAGGAAAAGATGGTCACGAGAAGTAAGCCGACTCTTACCTTTGTCATGCTTTTTAAATTTTCTGCAAAGGGTATGTACAAGGCTTTTATAATCAAGAAAGTAGTAATAAAAATCTGTGAGGACTATAAAGGTACATGCTCCAATAGCGGGTAGCATGGTATGTGTTTCAGGTCACAGGGAGTCCCTTGGGAAGCTATTTTGGAAGGGCATCTGCTATTCTTCTCCTTTTACTAATTTTCCATCTATTCTAAGAACACTAGATCTATAAGCATTTTTGCTCTTGAAAAATAAAATTAAACTTGCCCTTTGCATTAATGGTGCCCAGTGATGTCAGTTTTGAAAGTGTGATTGACAGTGAAAAAGTAAATTCAGTATAAATTCAGTGGTAACTTTAATTAAGAAACTATGGTATTTACTACAGATACTAGTTGTGTACCAATAATGTGGTGAAAAGCTGTCAAACTTTCCTCAAAAGCTATGCTGTGTTTGTTCCCAAGTACAGAAGAGACGCCATTTTGAATTAATTTTGCAGCATGTTGACTTCATTGTCTTTTCTTTCTTTTCTTTTTTAAATTTGGTCAAAACTTAATTGTGTCATTCAATTGGAACATTAATATTGTAGGAGAAGGCAAGGCATTCTGCAAACCTGAAGATAGTTTAAATGTTACTCTTGAGTTGGTAGGAGACTTAGTATTAATTATTTAGAGGCTTTTTGAGATTTTGTATTGAGATTTTAGTCATTGTTTAAAATGTATCATTCATAGTAATTCTTCCATTACTCACTCATTATTTATTTATCAAACTTATTTTGGGTTTCTACTATGTGCAATATACGCCTTGGTAAATAAGAATTGGTGTTTGTTTTCAGAAAGCTTACAGTTTAGAAGAGGAGATAAGACGCATACGAGAAATTACATATTAGAAAGTGAGAAGTCAACAAGAGTTAAGATAGGTTAGGTAGTGGTAGTGTAGTGAGTGTTGTGGGGAAAGAGTGAAGCTCTTCTTAGGGGAAGGAATACCATGGCAAAGGAGAAAAGGCAAGAACCTGAGGTCTGATGTAAGAACAGTAAGGAGAGGCTAGAGCTTATATAGAAGAACTGCTATGTCTCTAACCACTGTGGTTTCTGTAAAGTGAACGATGGATTTGTGGGCTTCAGGTTCATGTTCCCTAATAACCTCAAACCCATTACAGGTGACAGGCAGGTTTCTGTGTGGCATGGTAGACATATACTCACAAGGCAGGCCTTTCACTTCATTGGGGAGTGGGCTTTGTCTGTTCCGTTCATGAAGCTGTTTCACTCTCTCTCAGTCATCGTGGAAGTAGGGTCCTTTTTTTTTTTATGATCTTCACACCTGTGATGGTCAGTTTTACCTGTCAACTTGGCTAGGCTACCTTCCCAGTTACTCAGTCAAACACATGAATTATGGTGTTGCTGTGAAGGTATAGATGTAAAGTCCATGATCAGTTGATTTTAGGTAAGGAAGATTGTCCTAGATAATCTGGGTGGGCTTGATTTGATTCACTGCAATGTCCTAAGAGCAGAATCGAGACTTCTCTGAGAGAGAAGAAATCCTGCTTGTAGACTGAAACTTCAGCCAGGGCCCTTCCTGACACTCTGTCCTGTGGATTTCAGACTTGCCCAGCCAGCTCCCATTGGTATATGGAAGCCAATTCATTTCAATAAATCTCTTAATATTTATCTCCTACTGGTTCTGCTTTGCTGGTTGAACTCTGATACAATACCCAACACAAAGATTCTTTTTTTTTTTTTTGATTTTAAAAAATCTTTATTTTTGAGAGAGAGAGAAAGAGAGAGAGCATGAGCAGGGAGGCAGAGAGAGAGGGAGACACAGAATCCAAAGCAGGCTCCAGGCTGTCAACACAGAGCCTGACGCAGGGCTCGAACTCATGGACCATGAGATCATGACCTGAGCCAAAGCCGGATGCCCAACTGACTGAGCCACCCAGGTGTCCCCCATTTTTTTTAATTTTTAAAAATCTTTATTTATTTTTGAGAGAGAGAGAGAGAGAGAGAGAGAGAGAAAGCATGGGCAGGAGAGTGGCAAAGAGAGAGGGAGACACAGAATCTGAAGCAGGCTCCAGGCTGTCAACACAGAGCCTGATGACCAACACAAGATTCTTTTTTGTTTGTTTCTTTCTGAACATGATGCTTTTGTTTCCAAGTTTTTTTAAGTGAAATTTATTGTCAAATTGGTTTCCATACAACACCCAGTGCTCATCCCAACAGGTGCCCTCCTCAATGCCCATCACCCACTTTCCCCTCTCCCCCAGCCCCCATCAACCCTCAGTTTATTCTCAGTATTTAAGAGTCTCTTATGGTTTGCCTCCTTCCTTCCCTGTAACTTTTTTTCTCCCCTTCCCTTCCCCCTGGTCTTCTGTTAAGTTTCTCAGGATCCACATATGAGTGAAAACATATGGTATCTGTCTTTCTCTGCCTGACTTATTTCACTTAGCATAACACTCTCCAGTTCCATCCACATTGCTACAAATGGCCAGATTTCATTCTTTCTCACTGCCAAGTAGTATTCCATTGTATATATAAACCACATCTTCTTTATCCATTCATCAGTTGATGGACATTTAGGCTCTTTCCATAATTTGGCTATTGTTGAAAGTGCTGCTGTGAACATTGGGGTACAAGTGCCCCCATGCATCAGCACTCCTGTATCCCTTGGGTAAATTCCCAGCAGTGCTATTGCTGCATCATAGGGTAGATCTATTTTTAATTTTTTGAGGAACCTCCACACTGTTTTCCAGAGCGGCTGCACCAGTTTGCATTCCCACCAACAGTGTAAGAGGGTTTCCATTTCTCCACATCCTCTCCAGCATCTATAGTCTCCTGATTTGTTCATTTTAGCCACTCTGACTGGCGTGAGGTGGTATCTCAGTGTGGTTTTGATTTGTATTTCCCTGATGAGGAGTGATGTTGAACATCTTTTCATGTGCCTGTTGGCATCTGGGTGTCTTATTTAGAGAAGTGTCTACTCATGTTTTCTGCCCATTTCTTCACTGGATCATTTGTTTTTTGGGTGTGGAGTTTGGTGAGTTCTTTATAGATTTTGGATACTCGCCCTTTATCTGATATGTCATTTGCAAATATCTTTTCCCATTCCATCAGTTGCCTTTTAGTTTTGTTGAATGTTTCCTTTGCAGTGCAAAAGCTTTTTATCTTGATGAGGTCCCAATAGTTCATTTTTGCTTTTAATTCCCTTGCCTTTGGAGATGTGTCGAGTAAGAAATTCCTGAGGCTGAGGTCAGAGAGGTTTTTTCCTGCTTTCTCCTCTAGGGTTTTGATGGTTTCTTGTCTCACATTCAGGTCCTTCATCCATTTTGAGTTTATTTTTCTGAATGGTGTAAGAAAGTGGTCTAGTTTCAGTCTTCTGCATGTTGCTGTCCAGTTCTCCCAGCACCATTTGTTAAAGAGACTGTCTTTTTTCCATTGGATATTCTTTCCTGCTTTGTCAAAGATTAGTTGGCCATACATTTGTGGGTCCAATTCTGGAGTCTCTATTCTATTCCATTGGTCTATGTTTCCGTTTTTGTGCCAATACCATGCTGTCTTGATGATTAAAGCTTTGTAGTAGAGGCTAAGGTCTGGGATTGTGATGCCTCCCACCTTGATTTTCTTCTTCAATATTACTTTGCCTATTCGGGGTCTTTTGTGGTTCCATACACATCTTAGGATTGCTTGTTCTAGCTTCCAGAAGAAAATGCTGGTGCAATTTTGATTGGGATTGTGTTGAATGCAACACAAAGATTCTTATGCTCCCTTTTCTAATTATGCTCTTTAGTTTCCTTTACTGAAAATTACTCTTTCCTACTGGTCTAAGAGATGTCAAATTCTCCAACTTTTCTTTTCCCAGGATTTATTTCTTTTTTTATACTGTGAACTCATAAACTCATGATTTGATTTTTAACAAGTTCATTTTACTCTATTTATTTATTCTTTGCTTTCTAGTGATCATTGTTTCTAGTATGTTCTTTCTCTCTCTCTTTCATATCCATCAGTTTCTGTTTTACTCTTAGAAATTAAGTTCTTCAAGGACAGTGGTCTTTGACTGGTTCATTAATGTTTGCCAAGCACCAAGAAGGGTGCCTGGGACATAGGAGATACTAATTATGTTTCCTGAATGAATAAATTATATTTCTTTGTAAATATTCATCTTTACATTTACATGCTGCTCATACGATGATAACACCATTACATAAAACATTTATTTCTGTCTTCACTGTGGGGTTTGTTGGTGAGAAGCAGCTTTTTTGGGGAAGCAAATCTGCTTTGCAGATCCAAACTCTCCATTGGGTTTGTAATCTGAAGATCTAGACATGGAGTCAAATATAAGGTAGCTAATTACTGGCTGTAGATCTGAGCAATTCCCTCTAACTCAACCTAAACACAGGTAGTTTAACCTCTATTCATCGAATGCCTGCATTTATCTCTCAGTCAGTTCCAAACTCAGAGACAGTTCAAGAGGTATATTAATTATATCACCCAAACCCTTCAACATGTATTTATGGAACAAATGTATTTTTGGTCTTTTCTGGGAATAACATGTTTTTTGAGGGGAGAACCTATTGTTCTTCCTGTTTGAAAATTTTTGTTCTAGCGGGAACTGCCAATCATAGAGTATTCAGTCCTTCTGTCCTCAAAGATGAGTGTATGACCCAAGCCAAGTTCCTCCCAAGGATTTTTTTTTTTAATTGGAACTAAGGAAAGTAAGCCTGTTCTTCTCTTGTATCAGTCTGATACATTTTATATTTTCCCTCTTTTTCATACAAGTTTAAGATAGTGATAGGCCATCTTTCTGCAAAATTAGTTACGAATTTTGGAAAGGCATATGGAGGCAATTATACAGCAATTTGGCTAAGCATGCCATTGGTCCTATGGTAACACCTATTGAAATGAGAAACGCTTGGTTCCAAAAGACCCCAGTGCAGATTCTTATAGAATTTTCTTTAGTAATGCCAAAAATATAAGAGTAGGGAAGGGAATTGTAGGGTGAGCTAGGATGAGGGTCCCTAGCTGGATTAACTTTCTTTTATTTCTTTATTTTTTTATGTTTGTTTATTTTTGAGAGAGACAGAGACAGAGTGCAAGTGGGTTAGGGGCAGACAGAGAGGAAGACACAGAATCAGAAGCAGGCTCCAGGCTTTGAGCTGTAAGCACAGAGCCCGACACAGGGCTCGAACTCATAAACCATGAGATCATGACCTGAGCTGAAGTCAGATGGACACTTAACCGACTGAGCCACCCAGACAACCCGGCTAGATTAACTTTCTGAGTGGTTCAGATAGTAGGTAGTAAGATGTCATTCAGTCTGGATTGTTGAAAAATGATTCAAATTGAATTATATCAGCTACTGCTTTCTGTGTTCTAAACACACCAACTCTCTCAGGTGAATAATCCTTGGTTACGATCCTTAGAAGCCTCTCTAGAATTTCCCAGTCTGGTGCTACATGGTAGTCTCTCCTCTTGGTCCTCAACTGAATCTGATACCCACTCCATGTTTCTTTAGTATCAACTTCTGCAAGCCATAAGCCCTGCCGGGTGCAATAATATCTAAGTTCTTTTACCAGACATAATATTACTTAGTCTCTTTAGTAGTTTAAATCTTTCAAATTGTTCTCTAGTAATAAAACAGGAATGTATTTTCATTTGGGAAACCATAAAGATTTATAGTCTTTTGAAATATTGGGCTTGTCTTACTTTCATTCAATACAATATTTATCACTTTTGGTCATTAGAACAAAATGTTCATCTCAAAGAAAGTCAATGCTTTCATATGCCTGTGAACATGAGGTGCTGTCAGATGTTAAAACTGATTCAAGTAGACAATAGAGTGACTAAGCAATGGGATTTTGCCCCTTATTTGAAAATCTCCCACGTGTAGAAATTTGTGATTTATGAGCCAAGCTGAAAAGGTTTATTAATCTCTCTGGTAATCAGATAATTGTAGCAAGTGTACCTTAGAACCTGGCAGAGGGATGTTTGAAATCAAGTGTAGACAAAATCAGTGGAAAGAAAACATTAAAACCTTTCAGACATATGTAATCAAATCCGGTTTGTCCAGAACACGAAGCATAAAAGTGTCCCTCTTATGCCCTGAGGGAGACAGGCATGTACAAAGTTTGTAAGACAGACAACATAGGTGTTTCCTCTTCCACCTTGGGTAAAGGGCCAGCCATGGTGTCTCATACCGTCGACGGATCGGGGCCCGTCGAGGCTCACGGAAGTGGACCAGGAGAAAGGCTAAGGCTGAGTGAAAATGGCTGCAATGGGAGACAGAGCAGATCTCAGTAGGGGAGGTAAAATCAGAAGCTAAGATCTGGCAAATGCTGGACTATGATAGACATGAGCAACATGTCAGGAAGGAGACATGAATCTACACATAGGACCATAGTTAGGATTTAGGTACAGAGATTTATTTTTTTAGTCACTGAAATTGTTTTGTTTTGTTACTTTTAAATTGAAATACACATAGAGAAGAGTAAACAAATCACAAAATAAACTTCAGTCAGGTACCACACCCATGTAACCTTGGCCAAAGTCAGACAAATAGAACATTACCAGCACCTCTGAAGCACCCGTCCACCATCACCCTGTACCCCCACCTCAGTCATTACTAATTTCCTCCCACCCACCATTCCCATGTTTGCCTGGTTTTGAGATGCATGTAAGTGGAAGCATTGCAGTATGTATCCTTTCATATCTGGCTCGTTTTGCTCAGCATTGTGATTTTAACATCTATCCTATTGTTGCATTTAGCAGGATTTCATTCTTTTTCACTGATGCAAAATTTTCCATCATATGAATTTACAAAGATTTATCTATACTTTCTATTGATAGATATGTGGATTGTTTCCCATTTGGGGTATAATACAAATGTTACTACAGTAAATATTTTGCACATTTCTTTACTATACCTGCATGGTTCCTGTGGGCTGAGTCATGAGGGTATGCATATGACAACTTTAGTAGATTTTGTCAGAGTTTCCAAATAGCTTGTATCAATTATTCTCTCTCCACTAGTTGTGATTGTCAGCTCCTATTGTCCCACAACCTTGTCAACACTTGGGATTGCCAGACCTTGTATTTTTAGCCCACTGTGCGTACTATGCTATGACCTTAAGGTTTTAATTTGTTCTTCCATAACTATGAATGAGGCTGAACATCTTTCCATACACTTATTGACAAAGGATATCCTCTTTGGTGAAATGCCTATTCAAATTTCTTCATGATTTTTCTATTGGATCGAGTTTTTTTTTTCTTGTTATTTTGAAAGCATTTGCTATAGATTCTACATGTAAAACCTTTATTAGTCTCGCGTTCCACATATCTTGTTCCCTCACATTCTTGAAGTTGCACTGTCTTGATGTCTTTTGACAAACATTTTTCTTTATTTTAACGGTGTCCAGTTTATCAGTCTTCTGTCGTGGTTAATATTTTCTGTGTCCCACCTAAGGAAAGTTTTTCCATCTCAAGATATTGGAGTTTTATTGTTTGCTTTTCACATTTAGACCTAAATTCATCTAGAATTTACATTTATATGTAGTTTAAGGTTGGGGACAAGTTTAATTTTTTTTCCCATATAGATATCCAATTGACCCAGAATCATTATTGACAAGATTGTCTTTTCCAAAAGGAAAAAAAAAAAAAGGTTGTCTCTTCCTACTGTTCTGCCATGTCACATGTGTTAAAAATCAAGAGTCCACATTGTCTGGATATGTTGCTGGACTCTATTCTGCCCTACAGACATATTAATCTATCCTGATGTCAATGCCACTCTGTCTTAATTACTGAACTTTTATTGTATGTACTCATAGCTAGGTAAATTCTCCCACTTTATTCATACTCTTTAAGATTGCCTTAACTATTCTTGGTCCTTTGTGTTTCAATGAAAATATTAGAATTTGATGACAAATTTCTGCAAAAAAACCCCCAAACCACCAAAGCTGTTAATGCTTGTATTAGGATTGCTTTGAATCTGTATATCAGCTAGGTAGAATTAACATCTTTAGTATTGTCTTTCAGTATATAACATGACATATCCTCTCATTTGTTTGGGTCCTGTTTAATTTCTCTCAAAAGTGTTTTATAATTTCCTAGTTTGAAGTTTTGAACATATTTGGTCAGATTTACGCCCAAATATTTTTTCTTGAACTTTTTATTCTTATATGTATTTCTTGAACTCATACAGAAAAATACATACATTGTAAGTGTGCGCAGCTTTGTGAATTTTCACAAATCAAATACAACTGGGTAGCCAGCACTCGGATCAAGGAATGGAATATTTCCAGTACCTTAGATGCCTACATTGTGCCCCCTTTCCATGACCAAGCCCCCAGAGGGAAACACTACTCTCATTTTTAACACCATACATTAATTTTACCCTTTTAAAAAACTTGATATAAATAGAATCCTACAGGACAAATTCTTTTGCTCAATATTATGTTCATGAGTCATCAGTATTATTGCAAGTAGTTGGAATATGTTTATTCACATTGCTGAACAGTATTCCACGGTATGAATATAAAAATGTTTTCTATTCGTTCTGCTACTGGTTAGCATTTGGATAAATTTTCAATTTTTGGCTATCATGAATAGTGCTATCATTTCTTGTACATGTCATCTTTAATTTTTCTTTAAGTTTTTAAATGTTTGTTTATATTTTGAGACAGAGAGAGAGAGAGAGCATGAGGAGCAGGGGAGGTGCAGAGAGAAACAGAGACTGAATCTGAAGCAGGCTCCAGGCTCTGAGCTGTCAGCAAAAAGCCTAATGTGGGGCTTGAACTCATCATCTGAGAGATCATGACCTGAGCCAAAGTCAGATGCCTAACTGGCTGAGCCACCCAGGCATGCCTTTAAATTTTTTTTAATGTTTATTTAGTTTTGAGAAAGAGAGAGACAGAGAGAGACAGAGCTTGAGCAGGGGAGGAGCACAGAGAGGGAGACACAGACTCTGAAGCAGGTTCCAGGCTCTGAGCTGTCAGCACAGAGCCTGACGCAGGACTGGAACTCACAAACTGCGAGATCATGACCTGAGCCGAAGTTGGATGCTTAACCGACTGAGCCACCCAGGTGCCCCTTCATTTTGATTTCTAATTCTATTTCCCTGATGTCTAATAAAGTGGGGCATTTGCGGTCACTTTCGTATCTCTTATGTGAAGTACCAGTCAAGCCTTTTGCTTCCTGGACTCCTTGTTAAAAATTGGGTTTGTCTGTGTTTTTATTTATTAATTTACATGTATTTTAAAATGTATATTTTGCGGGGCGCCTGGGTGGCGCAGTCGGTTAAGCGTCCGACTTCAGCCAGGTCACGATCTCGCGGTCCGTGAGTTCGAGCCCCGCGTCAGGCTCTGGGCTGATGGCTCAGAGCCTGGAGCCTGTTTCCGATTCTGTGTCTCCCTCTCTCTCTGCCCCTCCCCCGTTCATGCTCTGTCTCTCTCTGTCCCAAAAATAAATAAACGTTGAGAAAAAAAAAAATTAAAATGTATATTTTGCATATCAGTCCTTTGCTGGATATATGCATTGCAAATATTTTCTTCTGCTATGTGAATTGCCTTTCACTCTGTTAATTGTGTCCTGATGAACAGAAGTTCTTTACTGTCATATGGTCAAAAATTTTTAAATTTTTCCTTCTAGCTTAGTGCTTTTTGTGCCCTATTTAAGAAAACATTGTCTACACTGAGGCCATGAAGATATTCTCTGGTGTTTTTGTTTAAAACTTTATTGTTTTACCTTTCACATTTAGAGCTGTAATCCATGTAGAGGTAGATGTCAGATTGCTCTTTTTTCTTATCTGTGTCCAATTGACCCAGCAGCATTTATTGAAACACTTATCTTTTCCCCTCTGTACTGCAGAGTTACCTATGACATCGAGCAGGTGGTTGCATACGTGTGGTTCCTTTTCTGGATTCGGTGCAGTTCCATGCTTGTACCAATTTGATACTTTTTACTTCCATATCTTCAAAACAGGTCTTTAACATGTGATGTCTAGCCTTCTCTAGCCTTGTTGTTCTTTAAAATTATCTATACTTGGGGGGCACCTGGGTGGCTCAGTTGGTTAAGTGTCCAACTTTGGCTCAGGTCATGATCTCACGGTTCATGAGTTCAAGCCCCACATTGGGCTCTGTGCTGACAGCTCGGAGCCTGGAGCCTGCTTCAGATTCTGTGTTTCCTTCTCTCTCTGCCCTACCCACTCACATTCTGTCTCTCTCTGTCTCTTAAAAATAAATAAACGTTAAAAAAAATAAAAAAAAAAGGTCTATACTTGGCACATTGCATTCCCATATAAATTTTAGAATAAAATAATAAGTTTCAGTGAAATCCTACTGGGTTTTGATTAACTCTATTGCATTAGTTATCTATTTGCTGCCTAGCAAAATATAAATTATCCCAAACTTAGTGGTTTAAAACAATAACATTTATTATCTCAGAATTTCTGTGGATCAGAAATTTGGGCATGGCTTAGCTCGATTCTTTGGTTCAGGGTCTCTCACAGGCTGGGGCTGTAGTCATTTCAAAGCTCAACTTGGGGAGAATCTACTTTTAACCTTGCTCATGATGGTTGGTTATGTGGGCCTCTCTGAGATGGCGGATTGTTTCATCAAAACGTGCAGCTGAGAAGGCAATAGAGAGAAAATACCAGCAAGATCGAAGTCACTGTCTTTTTTAACCTTTATGGAAGTGACATCCCATCAGTTTTCAATAGAATATTTTTATTTTACTATGGTAAAAAACATATAACATAAAATTTACCATCTTAACCATTTTTAAGTGTATAGTTCAGTAGTGTTCAGTATAGTCACATTGTTTTATAACATATTTCTGGAACTTTTTCATCCTACAACATTGAAATGCTATACCTCTTTAATAAAAATTTTTTAATGTTTATTTATTTTTGAGATTAGCTGACTGAGCCACCCAGGTACCTTGAAACTCTTAAACACTAATTCTGCAACTCTTGGTAACCACTCTTCTACTTTCTTTTTCTATAATTTTGATTGTTTTAAACATTTCATATGAATAGAATCATACAATATTCGTCCTTTTGTGACCAGTTTACATCAGTTTTGCTATATTACATTCATCAGACACAAGTCACTAGGCTAAGGTCTCCATCAGGGGGAGGTAGAAATAGTAGAAAGTAGAAATAGTAGGAGATGTGAATTATTGAGATCACTGTTGTTAAGTTTAAGCATTTTTATATATTCTGAATTCTAGACCTTAATCAGATGTACAATTTGCAAATATTTTATCCCATTATGTGCAATGTCTTTTCACTTTCTTTTTACTATTCTTTTATGTACAAAAGTTTTTAGTTTTGATGAATTCCAATTTATCTATTTTTTCTTTTGTTGCTTGTGCTTTTGATATCACATCTAAGAGTCCATTACAAATCCAAGGTCATGAAAATTTACCCTTATGTTTTTTTTAAAAAGTTTTCTGATTTGAGCTCTTATATTTAGGTCATTGATCCATGTCGATTTAATTTTTTTACATGGTGTGAGTAGGGGTCCGACTTCATCCCTTTGCATGTGGCTATCCTGTTGGCCCAGCACCAACTGATGAAGAGGCTCTTCTTACCCCATTGATTAGTGTTGGTATCTGTGTTGAATATCAATTAGCCATAAATGTATGAAGTTATTTCTGAACTCATATTGCTTTATGTGCCTATCCTCATGCCAGTATCACACTGTCTTAATTATTATAGCTTTGTACGAAGTTTTGAAATTGGAAGATGTAGACCTTCCAACTTTGATCTTCTTTCATAAGATTGTTTCATTTGCTGTTAAGTACATTGTACTACCATTTCAATATGAAGGTCATATTTTCCATTTGTGCAAAAAAAAAAGGCCATTGGAATTTTGATAGGCATTGCATTAAATCTGTAGATTGCTTTGGGTAGCGTTGACTTTTTAACAATATTAAATCTTCCAATTCATGAACATGGGATATCTTTCCATTTATTTAGGTCTTCTCTAATTTCTTTCAGTAATGTTTTGTAATTTTCTGAGTATAAGTCTTCCACCTTCTTGACTAAATTTATACCTAGGTGTTTTATTCCTTTGGGCACCACTGTAAATGAATTATTTTCTTTTGAATTGTTCATTGCTGGTGAAACTTTTGGCTTTTGAGTCTCTTGAGATTTCTGCTCAATTCTGAGACTCTCATCTACAACCTCCAGAGTTGTCAGATGCCTCTAAAGGAGCGTGTACAAATGCTGGTCTTATCACTTTGAATTTTCCTCATCTCCTGGATTTTGGCTTCACAATTATACACTTATATGATAGAAAAAATATGTTGTTAAGTAGAACATAGGCCTCATAGTGTTTGGTTGAGTCAACTAGAGTTCACAGTACAAGGCCAGACAGAGATAATACATGTTTTAAAGGTGAGAAAGAGCAGATAAAACTGCAACGTCCTTGGGGCACCTGGGTGGCTCAGTGGGTTGAGGGCCTGACTTTGGCTCAGGTCATGATCTCACTGCTTGTGAGTTCAAACCCCACATTGGGCTCTGTGTTGACAGCTGGGAGCCTGGAGCCTGGTTTGGATTCTGTGTCTCCCTCTTTCTCTGCCCCTCCCCTATTTGCATTCTCTCTCTCTCTCTCTCTCAAAAATAAATAAACATTAAAAAAAAAAAGAACAGCAACTAGTCCCGACTTTGCCCCTCTCTGTGTGTCACTGACAAATTGTCAATTGTGTCAGTTTTGCTACCTGAGTGGAAATGATTAAGGCTACCCATAGTGTGCTTTTGTAGATTAATGGAGATAAACTGAGTACAGCTCTTTGTACATGGCAACTGTCATTCCTAATTGTGATACTAGAGAAAGGAATTACTGAGGATGAGGTGGTAAAACTCTCAGTAGGGTTGTTAGATCTAACTTGGTATCTAGTCTTATTATTTCATAAGTATGCCTATATATCCTAAAGAATTTAGCATTTACCAGATTAACCTAACAAGATTAAAAAAATTTTTTAATCTTTATTTATTTTTGAGAGAGAGACAGAGTGTGAGCAGGGGAGGAGCAGAGACAGAGGGAGACACAGAATCTGAAGCAGGCTCCAGGCCCTGAGCTGTCAGCACAGAGCCCGACGCGGGGCTCGAACCCATGAACCGTGAGATCATGACCTGAGCCGAAGTCGGAGGCTCAACCGACTGAGCCACCCAGGCGCCCCTACCAAGATTTTTAAATTAAAAAGGGTAATGCTTAATTAAAAATATTAAATTTTCTAGCATTCTAAAATTTTCCTATTGAACACAGATAAATATAACAAATCTTAACCGCACACTGGAATTAGTGTCAAATTAGGGACATCCATCAAAACTGCTCTATAAATAGCAACAAATATTAAAAAGAGGAAATGGGAAAAAATAAGGGGAAACATTATCAATTGAACATATAAATGTGGTTCATGTCTTAATTATATGTGATTTTTAAATTTCTTGCAGATATGTCGCACACTGATGCATGAGAAATTAAGAAATAAAATAGGCAAACTGGAACCCTACTCTTAACCATTAGATATAGGCATATCTTTAAAAACTTTCACTTATTAAACTACATTGATGAAGACTAAAATTCAAAAAGTGATGGTTTTATTTATATCCTACTTCTGTGAGTTTTTCCTATCCCTAACTTTTGCCAGCTGTTATAGAAAAGTCTGTCACTTATCATATGAGGAAAGAGAGGGCAGATGGATTTTCTAATATACATCACTACTGGTGAAAACAACTTTCATCCGATGCTAATAGTGAGTTATTATCCCTATTTTCTTTTATGAGGGATAGCACTTCACTTTTTTCATTGCTTTAACTACCAACCTTTTGAATAACCATTGATATGATTAAATGACTTACTGACAATTTGGGCCAACAAAATAATGAAAGTGTGTGTCAGCCGCTGAATATTTTTGCTCAATAATCTGATATTAATTATTGAAAAATTGAGGAAAATTGACGTCTTTAAAATTTTTTGTGTGAATTTATTATTGAAGTTTTAAAAATATTTTAAAAGGTTAAGGCAACAATTCTCAAGTTTATTTGAGATTTTATTATTATTATCAGGAAATAAGAAGGTGTTTCGGTGGCCAAATGAGTTTCAGAAACATTGGGAATTCAACCAAGGTTATCTGATTTCTTTACTTCAGGACAGTGAAAAATCTTTAATGTGATCATGCCCATTGTGAATCTCCAGGAAAGTGAGTTTGGTCTAGGATTTATCAAGTATCTGTTCCCAGAACCACAGAGTTTATTTCTCACCTCGTTTCTTTGGAACACTCACGGGGCGAGAAATTTAGATTAGTAGTCATTTGCAAATGGATCCACTTCAAAACTTTTATCCTTCATGCTCCGAGAAAATGTTATTTAGAAATTGAAATGTGATTTACTTTTATCTGTAAGATACAGTTGTTTCTTGAAAACTCACACCTCAGAATCAGTAAGAGATTTGACGTCAATCAGTAATGACATGTCTTAGCCCCTTTGAGCTGTTATAACAAAATACCATAGATGGGGTAGCTTAAACAACAGGGATTTGTTCCTCAGACTTCTAGGCTGGGACGCCCAAGGTCAAGGTGCTGGCAGATTCCTTTCCTGATGAGAGCTCTCTTCCTGGCTTACAGATGACTGCCTTCTTGCTGTGTCTTCACAAGGTGGGGAGCTCTCTCTGTCCCTCTGTCTCTGTCCTTCTGATGTCTCTTTTTCTGAGGGCACTAATCCCATCACAAGGGCTTCACTGTCATGACCTAATTGCATCTTAACGGCCCTGCCCTCCAAGTGCGATCCCATTGAGGTTAGGGTTTCAACATATGAACTTTAGGACACAATTCAGTCCCTAACAAAGGACCTCCTAAAAAAGTATTTTTGGTGGGTGTTAGTTATGGCTCTTTGGATAGCAACTAACAAACAACAACTTGAGATACATGAAAGTAAAAGGGAGGGATTTATATAATAACAACACAGTTATTGTCTAGAACCCAAGGGTGAAAATGCAGCTGGTTGTCAGGAATGTCTAGAACACTGGCTGCTAATAGGAAAACATTGTGAGCTGTGAGTGTAGGGCACATAATAATTTCAATCTTTCCAGTAGTCAGATTAGCAAAGTAGAGAGAAACAGATGAATTTAATTCTAATAATATATTTTATTTAGCCGAACATATAAAAAATGTTGCTACAATGTGTAATCAGCATAATCATGCTAATGAGATATTTTATTTTACTTTTTTGGACTACGTCTTTGAAATCTAGTGTGTGTTATACACTTAACAGTACTTCTTCATTTGAACTAGTCACATGTCAAGTCTCATGAAGCCCCATGTGGCTAGAGACTGCCATATTGGACAGTGAAGATTTAGAACAAAGAGCGAGAAGGATTTAGGGAATCCTTGTAGTTCTCTCTCAGGAGATTAAAATTTCAGAGCAATTTATTTTGGTGAAGCCATTTTATGTTTATTGAAACCCTGTTGAAGAGGCAAAGAGTGTCACGCAAAATTTAAAACTAAATTTACTTAGGGGAGCGTGGGTGGCTCAGTCAGTTAAGCATCTGACTCTTGATTTCAGCTCAGGTCATGATCTCACCATTATGAGACTGAACCCCATGTCAGTGAGCACTGCACTGAGCATGGAGCCTACTTAAGATTCTCTCTCTCTTCCCCTCTGCCCCTCCCCTGCTCATGCGTGCACGCACGTGCTGTCTCCAAAAATAAAATAAAATAAAATAAATTTACTTATATGTTATTTTCAGAAATTACACTTCAAATACAAGGACAAAGTTTGAAAAATAAAAAGAGAAAAAGATGTATTAGGCCAATACTAATTAAAAACAAATAAAATGAAACAGGCGTTAAAGGAATAAAGAGGTGCCCCATACAATGATAACATCTTCAATTCACCAAGAAAATAGAGCAGTCCCAAACTATGTCCATAATACAGCTTAAAAACATATAAAGTGGAGATTAGTGGAACCAAGAAATGCACAAAACACGTGTTTTCATGGAATATTTTTAGATCCTTTCCATGGAGATTGATAAACGAAGCAAAAAAGCTACTAGGGCTATAGAATATTTAAATAATGCAATCAATGAACAGTCTTAATTAAATGGACATATATAGAGGTTTGTGCTCAATAACTAGAGAATGCACATTTTTTCAAACACAGCACATTTTAAAAAGGAGCTCCATACTATGCTGCAGACTAAGTCTCAATATAACTTAAGAAGTGTTATACAGAATATGTTTTCTTACTCCAATGCAATTCAGGAAAAAATAAGTAATAAAAAGAACTAAAAGGAAGTATGCATTTGAAAATATAAATTAGTTCCAAAACTCTTTCCGTATGCACCCGGAAGTGAGGTTGCTAGATCAAGTAATAGTTCTATTATTAGTTTCTGAGGAACAACCATATTGTTTTCCATAGTGTTAGCACCATTTTACATTCCCACCCTTGTCAACTCTTACTATTTTCTGTGTTTTCGGTAGTAGCCATCCTAATGGGTGTGAGGTGGTTAGGTAGATTTTTAAATCCATGAAATTCAATAGACCTCAGCCAATATTAAGCTTTCATTGACTTCTAAATTAAATGTCTTCTCAAAGCATCACATCATGAGAACACCTAGTCTAAGTGGCCAGTAGTCTACCAAGTCTGTGAGAGCAGGGATCACACCCTAGCATAAGCCTAGTGCAGTGCCCAGCAGAGGTCCAGCATGTGGTAGAGCCTAAGGCATATCTGTTGAGTGAAGGGTGTGTTTCTATTGACAATGAGATTGGGAATGAATGATGTGGTGCAGTTTAACATCCATGGATGCCAGTGTCAAATGTGCAATTACTGTGAGCCTAGGGCTCAAGGAATCCTCTGTCTCTCTTTAGCAGCAGGTTTGAAGTGAATGCTTGCCTTGCCTTGTTGGCTAGCATCAGTTGGTCTTAGACCTCAATGAACAGGCCCTGGGGGGCTAAGTTGGTTAAGCCTTGGACTCTTGGTTTCAGCTCAAGTCATGATCTCATGGTTCATGAGATAGAGCCCCATGTTGGGCTTCGTGCTGACTGTGCTGAGCCTGCTTGGGATTCTCTCTCTGCCCCTGCCTCTCTCATGCCCTTTTTTTCTCTCAAAATATTTTTTTATATTAAATATAATTTATTGTCAGATTGGTTCCCATACAACACCCAGTGCTCATCCCAACAGGTACCCTCCTCAATGCCCATCAAAATAAATAAATAAATAAATAAATAAATAAATAAATAATAAAATAAAATAAAACAAACAAACAAAATGATCCAATCTCTCCAATGCCTTCATGTGTAAAATGAAATTATAATACTTATTCGAGGAGATTGTCAAGAATTTAAATGAGGTAATGTATGTAAACTGCAGTGTATGTGTGTGGAGACATTATTATAAATACGTTTTAATTAATTACACTTTTTCCTTTGATGCGTGGCTTTTTTTTTTCATTAGTAAGAAGGTCCCTGCATTAAAATCCATTAATAAAGTATAAAAAACTAAGATTTCTCTGAAGACTGGTTGACATTTTTCTCTTGATTACTTCATTGGAATTACTTTGAGCAGAGGAGGAAAATCTAGCACTGATGTGCTACTTTGTAATCTACATTACACCAACTAAAGAATGGGTGAGATTGCCACATTTTATCTGTGCTCAGATAAAGAGGTGAACTAAGGAGTCAATGTCTGATCTCTTTCATTATGTAAGTCCTTGATCACTGTGATGGAGTTTACATGCACTGCCCTCAACTGTAAAAAGCATAATTATGTTTGCTAACAAAGTCATTAGTGGGCATTCCTCTGAAAGGTTCTGAAGCAGTGAAGAAATCAGATTTTGCTGGTGAACATTCCAAAATTCAAAGATATTTCATGTCTCAGGGAAGCCTTTATTCTCGTGGTTTATTTGATTTTTTCATGTTTATTTATTTATTTTGAGAGAGAGAGAGAGAGGGAGAGAGAGCACAGGCACATGCTGGGGGAGGGGAGCTCCACACTCAGCATGGAGCCTGGCAGGGGTCTCGATCCCATGACCCCAGGATCATGGCCTGAGTTGAAATCAAAAGTCAGATGCTCAACTGATTGAGCCACCCAGGTGCCCCTTTAACCTCATGGTTTAAATTTGGATTTCCTTGACGGTGGTTTCTTCAATAACTTTGGCACCAGATTAAATGCAGGTTAGTATGTGTTACTAAACTGTGGAATAGGTTACTGAACATGTGGAATATGTTTTTTTTTTTCACCTACAATAACACCATCCATTAGAAATTTCTGTATTGGTGGAAATGTTCTGTAATTTTATACCATCTGATAGAGTGGTCACTAGCTGCATGTAGCTATTGAACACTGGAAAGGTGACTAATGTGGCCGAGAAAGTGAATTTTTAATTTTATTTAATTACTTAGCATTTAAACTAAAATGTCCACATGTGGCTAGTGACTGTCCTCTTGGACAGCTGGACACCATAACCCAGTACAACTTTAGGAAAATGAGATGCTGTACAACCATGTGAGATATATTAGCAAATGGCTTAAGTTGGATAAACTTATTTGTACCCCTCATTCTGCCTTTTGTTTGTTTGTTTGTTTCAGTTTTAGTTTCAATATAATGAGGGAAAAATGTTATTCTACATTTTTCTTAAAGTTTATTTTTGAGAGAGAGAGAGAGAGACAGAGAGAGAGAGAGAGAGGAGAGAGAGAGAGGGAGGGAGAGGGAGAGAGAGAGAGAGAAATGGAGCACGAGCAGGGGAGGGGCAGAGAAAGAGGGAGACACAGAATCCAAAGCAGGCTCCAGGCTCTGAGCTGTCAGCACAGAGCCCCACGCTGGGCTTGAACTCACTAGCAGTGAGATCATGACCTGAGTGAAGCCGGAGGCTTAACTGACTGAACCACCCAGCTGTCAGGGGAAAAAGTTATTCTAAACCAAAACTGACCAATTATAACTGCTGTTAGAGATAGGGGCGAGGAGGGATGATTCATTTCAGAGGGAAAACTCATTTCTCTGCTGTTTTTGCCTTTTGTAGAGACAGGCAGGAAAGAGGTAGAAATAAAAGACTAAAATTTCAAAGCCCTGGCCAATTCCTCTACATTGCTAGTTGGGAAAGTCCAGTTCAGAAAACCCTTTCTATAAGCAAGACCATTAATAGCATGGTGGATGTGCAAAAGTAGGCCCAGAGTTTCGTGGTGGGTGAAGAATGACTCCATTTGAATTTCCAAGTAAGAGGAGCAGATAGTACAGAAATTAGGAGAACAGGAGCAGAAAAGGAAGATTGGGGAAGCACGGGGTGAGAAGCAGAGAGAAGGGTGGGCCGCCACAGCATGATAGGAGGCTGTGCCCACGGAGAAAGGAGCTGTTGAATAACCCCCAGGCAAAGGAAGGCAACTCTGGTGACAGAGATGTTTAATTTCCAATGTGAAGTCAATTGCATTCCTGCACTGTAAGTACTTGCTTTACACTCTGATCTTTAGCCAACTCTACTCCATCTGCAAAGCATCCCGTGGATCGTTTGGGAGAAAGGAAAGAGGGGCTCAGTGTCATATGTGCATCAGCACGGGGATAAGAGAACGGTCCCAAAGGGCAAGTTCAGGTAAGATGGGAACTCCAGTAAAAGCAGCCTCAAAAATGATTATGAGAATATGACCCCCGATTCCTCTGGAGGAATGATGTGGTCAAAATCTCAAAAAGCCAAGTCACCTCCATAGACATCTGAACTGCATGGGGCACCTGGGTGGCTTAGTCAGTTAAACATCCAACTTTGGTGCAGGTCATGATTTCATGGTTTGTGAGTTCGAGCCTTGCATTGGGCTTTCCACTGTCAATGCACAGCCCGTTTCAGATCCTCTGTCACCCTGCCCCCTGCCCCTCCAGTGCCCCCCCCTCAGAAATGAACATTTAAAAATTAATAAATAAACTGCATAAGGAATAAAGATAGTGGATATGTTGTGTTAGCTGAATGCTTTCCCCCTCTTGCTGAGCAACAGAATTCTGTTCCTGGTGAAGTTTATGTCAAACAACGTGTGCCATTTCATCTAAGGTTTTTAAAAGCCTCACACTATCGTTTATACCGTCAACAATTCTGATTTACATTGACAACCATCTCCTGAGTGTACTTCAGAGGCTGAGTTTATACTTCGGGGCACAAAAGAAAAAAACCTTTTAATGTAGAAATGTATGCAACCAGCTGTATAGAGAAAGGTAAAACCTCCGAGCCCCCAGGTGACTTAGACATTGACAGGCATGACGACACATTTAGGAAGAAACCAGAAAGTCTTCTCCGGAAAATTCCAGGCATAAATTACAGCAACCACCATAGTCTTTCCCGGAAGTAAGATAATATGATTAGAAATACAGGGTTTGGGGGCGTCTGGGTGGTTCAGTCGGTTAAGTGTCTGACTCTTGACTTTGGCTCAGATCATGATCTCACTGTTCATGGGTTCGAGCCCCGCATCCAGCTCTGTGCTGACAGCTCAGAGCCTGGAGCCTGCTTCGGATTCTATGTTTCCCTCTCTCTCTGCTCCTCCCTTGCTCTCACTCTGTCTCTCTCTCAAAAATAAATAAACATTACAAAAAAAAAATGTAGGTTTCTTCTCCTGGTCCAGCCCTGAAATTCTTGGGTTTCCACAAGTCAAGCACCTTCTTTATTTGAAGCTGGCCACCCCAGTTCCCTTCTGCTTGTCTCCCTTTCTACTAAGAGACTGATCCTTACAAAGTGTTTCACTACTTTCCTTAACTCCCTTTCATTTTAGCAAGTAACTTTCAAAGCCCAGGTTGCCACATATAAAGTTGTCAGTGAGCACACAACATTTTATTTGCCAGACCTCCACAAGTGTACTTCAAACACACGTTCAAGGGCTTTTGTGTGAGGCCATCTGTTAATTTTGAAGACTGGATTCCAATATGCTGGTGACGGGACTCACGCACATTCTGTCCTGTCTTCTACATCTCCTCCTACAGCAGAGAATCTTCCCCGGGGAAAGAAGTCCAAGTCTTTTATGTTTTATTATTTTTAAGCTGGTTCTGCCCTGGCTGAGGCTTTTTTGTTTCAGACGCTACTCTCTCCTGGGCTATCCTTGGCCATGCTGCGGCCTTTTGTGTCCTGTACCTCAGGATCTTTCTAGAGAATGGAGGGGATGAGTTCATGATGCACTTGGCTAGGAGGCAAAGGAATGCATTTTTGTCCTCGATGAGTTGCTCTTCCCTTTGAGGTTCCTTTGAACTTTTTCTTTGAGTTTCCTTTTCTCTGAAATATATGCAGAGTGCCTTGTTTGGGAAAAAGCCCTCGTTTTATTCTGACACAGGGCCCTAAATCCCCGTGTATGGTTCATCTGGGGTTGCCTGGACAATGTGACAATCCTTTTGTTTAGGCAGGTCAGAGGCCTGTGGCTTATAACTAAATTTCTTATTTTTTCCCTTTTCCTGATAAAATGGCACTTGCCTCAGTAAGGAGTAATGCTTAGGCTTGTGGATTCTGAAGCCAAGTTTGGGGTTGGATCCTGACACTTAAAAGAGCGGTGGGTATTACAATTGTTGTTGAGTGTGGGAACTTCTCATAAGAGTTTTTAAGTCACAGGAAGTCAGCAAGGGTCAGAAAACAAAACAAAACAAAACAGCATCAACTACGCCAGGAGAACAGATGATGTTTCCTGGACAGTCTTGTGTGTACTTTGTTGGTAAAACTCCAGTTCTAGAGACCATAGCCAATCAGTGTCTCTATTCGCCACTCCTTTGGGGTAAATCTGGGCTCATTCTTGGTGAAGACTGATGTATGGCTTGAATGGATGAACAGTGAGAAAATAAAAGTATATGGTTTTGGCTCAAGACCTCAGTATTGATGTATAGAATGATTTGCTGAGAATGAATCAGGTTCCTTATACACATGCTGATAATTCTTCTTTGTTACAGAAATGTCAGTGGCAAAGGCTTCCTCTTTGTTCCTCCATATTATGGCCAGGATTGAACTGTCATTTGATTAACTTCAGTGGAATAGGTTGGGAACTCAATAATGGATGGTGACAAGGCTTTGAGGAAGGGCAAATGTGATACTGAATTAATAAAATTACCTTCTTGTCATGGTATAAACATTTGTTTTTTGACTTCTAATGCAAGATTTCAGCATCCCCAAATAATGATTTCCACCTGGAGATTAAGAAAGGGATGGAGTGATGCCAGGCTAAAGTGACATCATTAGATGAAAAGCTCTCAGTTATATCAGATACACTTTTTACCTTCTCTGAATGAATAGCTTTCAAACTTAAAAAAATTTTTTTAATTCTTATTTATTTACTTTGGGAGAGAGAGAAAGAGAGAGGAAGAGACAGCAGGGAGGTGCAGAGAGAAGGAGAGAGAATCCGAGTAGTCTCCACGATGTCAGTGCAGACCGTGATGCGGGGCTCTAACCCATGAGCCACGAGATCATGACCTGAGCTGAAAGCAAGAGTCAGGCGCTTAACTGACTGAGCCACCCAGGTGCCCCTCAAACGATTTTCAATAGCAGCAGAACTCTTTTGCTGATATTCAGTGAAATCCTATAAACCACATGCATTGCATGAATATATAAAGCAGATAAAAGCACAGCTTTCTTGGAGGGCACTGGCCTGGCATAGATATGGCCCACATTCTCAATGTCAAGAGTCTAGAATTCTTGAGGCAGCTACAAGTACTCTGTGTGCAAGGCTGCACACAGTACAGATGGATACCCCTTAATTAACTGAATTGTTCCCAGTATTTTTACCACCGAGGATCCCTTATTATTATTTTCCCCCCAGGTTCTAAAATGTGCTACTATGTCATCATAAGTGAATTACCTATAGTTATTTCTTTTAATCTTTTCAAAAACCTTAATTAGGTAGGTACAAATGCACCCATTTAACAAGCGAAGACAAAAGTTATATAACTTGCCCAAAGTCACACAGAATTGTGGAACTGGGTTCTGAAACCAGAGCTTTCTCAGTCTAAAGCCTTGGGGCCACTCTGTTACCATATATCCTCATAATAATTTCAACTCAAAGTAAAGGAACAATTTGTCTTGCTCAAACGGAAAGTCTTAATCATGAGCATATATATGATTGATATTAGCAGTTTTTAAATACTGATAAGAGTTGATAACACCAGTTGGAATTGTTAGAGATCCCAATTTCACAATGACTTTTTCTAGAGTAGCTGTTGGTGGTCTAAACTAGTAAGGATACTTAGCTTTCAAAGGCAGTGAGTAATACAAGAATGCTTCCAAATAAATGGTTATGAATTCATTGTTAATTCTCATTCCACTTATGAACTTAATCCTCCATTTCTGATGAATGTAGTTGGGTATACTCTTCCCTTCCTGTCCCTCCGAATGTCTTATTGTGAGGTCATCCCCACGGAAAAAGAATGTGAAGTTCAGGAGTTTGGGTACTTCTTATGCAGACTGATAGTCCTGTGCAAAGCTCTACAGAGTCCCTCATATCTCAGTGTTGACATATTGTTCTGCAACTTTCAGACACCCAGAAGCTATGATATGATCGTTTACTGCTCCATTTACTTCATTCTCTTCCCCTACAAAGAGGTATTCATTAATGCCTTAGCTGTAGAAAAGCCTAGACTGCCAAGGGAGTATGAAATGTTAAGTTCAATATATTAAATAATTCTTAAGACATTTTGTTCAGTGTTGAAGTGTGTGAGTCTAACATGCCACAAACTGTACGCTTCTTGCTTATCATATTTGTAAGGCTAGTGTCACTACTTGGTGAATTCTCAAGCCATCTCTCTGTGCCTCCCAAGCATTGTTTTTGTTGTATTGTTATTGTTGTTTGTTTGCTAGTTTGCTTTTATACTTCTGTTACCTGTCTCTCTGAATTGCCAGGCCATTTACAGGGCTCTGTCCTGAGATATGGTCTTTGACTACATAGTTCTGAAATGAATCAGAATGGTGAAGCTTCAGGGGAATGTCTAGGCCAATAATACAAAATATAATCATCACTTTCACATATATATCACTCATGCTGTGCAAGGCATTGCTCAAAGTGCTACAGTCATTAAACTCGTTTAATTCTTATGATAAGCCTAGAAGTTAGCTACTATTTTTGTGGACTTAGGCACAGAGTGTTAAGTGACTTATCCCAGATCAGCCAGCTAGTAACTAGTGAAACTTGGATTTGACTCCAGTAAGGGGTATCGGACTCAGAAATGTCAACCTATCCAGAGGAAAAAAAAATCCAGCTTTTTACTTGTAAAATATCTATCATTTTCCTTAGTATGGTATTCATCAAGAGAGTTGAAGTTGTGCTACCCTCAAATAATTGCAAAATATCAGCAGCTTAAAAAAGATAAGGTTTATTTTTCACCTATATGTCCACCACGGGTTGGTTGGGAGCTCTGTCCTGCATCATGTCTATGCCAGGTCTCGGGCACTATATGCAACATCGCAGGTCACTGTGCCAGAGGGCAAAGAGTTGTGTCAATTATTTAAAGGTTCTGACTACAACTCATGTTCATAATTGTCTAAAGCAAGTCACATAATCAGGTGCTCAGAAAATGGGAAGAACTGGAAATGCTTTGTGAGTGGCACTGCTGACTCTCACAGGTGTCTTGATCAAATTTTCAAGTGTAAACTATTGGTGGGGTACAAGGGAAGAATGTAAATTTCCAGGCATGCATGCTTCTGGTGTAATTTGTGAAAATGTAAGCAGGATTATTCCAGGGGATCTTGAGGATGCCCTTAGTGAGATAAGGCTGAATGCATCGAGTCAGAACCAGCATGCAAAATGAAATGCGTTTCTGGATCTCATCTCTTGGCCATTTCCATCCATTTCTCTGCAAATAGTAACCGCGTTTGTGGGTGGCAACATGGTGCTTTCCTTGGAGTCTTCCTCCTCTACATTATCCCACCTTCTCTCCCAAGTGATAGCTAAGAAAATATTAAATGAATGACTCATTCATTCATTCATTCATTCATTTGTTCACTCGCTCATCAGTTTGCTACGGAAACATTTTTGAGTACGTGCATTGGCATTGACATCATGCTAAACTCTGGAGATAAAAAGATGTATAAAGTATGGATTATACTCTCAAAGATTTCACAGACTACAAAGGCAGACAAAGCATAACTAATTTATCCTGCACCCACAGCTTTTATGACAATAGTGTGTGTGTGTGTGTGTGTGTGTGTGATGGGGGTGGGTTGGTAAATCCTGTGGTGACAAAAACTATAATTTATTACTTCTTAGTGGTTATGGTCAACACTAACTCTAAATTGCTCTAGAATCTACCCTTCCTCCAGCACTTGCTGTTCCAAGTCTCAAGTCTTAGCCAGTTTCGTCCATAACAGAAGATTTCTCAACAGACTATTTATCATGTGGCTTTTGTGTTATTGTGCTCCATACATTGTATACTGAGAGGGAGGGGCAATAAAGATTTTTAGACAGTTGTTAAGATTGTGAAGACAGGATAGATTCCAAAGAAGAGGGGAACTGCCGATGCAGGAACCCTCAGGAAGCTACTGCATCCAGCCGAGTTTGGAGAGGGTGGTGGGAGCCAGGACTTTGGCTCCCTCCCACACCACTCCTCTGGGTCCCTGCCATCTTGGGGTGCAGTCCAGACATGAAAGTGGGCATCTTGAGGCCATCGCCAAAGATGTGAAAGCAACCTGAGCAAATGCTGATCTAAGTCCTCAAACGGTTGCTGGCTCTGGCCCGTGGCGGCTGGGCCGAGGCGGGATCAATGAATTCCTGGTTCCTTCTGGAAGGTCTTGTATAAAACCAGGTCTAGAGCTTGGGCAGATATAATATGGCAGGCAGGCACTCTCCACTGAGAAACAGAGGCAGAAGTTCCCCCATTTGTTGTGATGCCGTGATGCTTGGGCCGCACCAGCTGCCTCCTTCGTGCGGCCTGCCTGCTCTGCCCACAGAGGCCTGCGCCTTCCTATTTCTGATGATGTTGAAAATGTTTCCTCTGGTATTCTTTTAGGCAGCTCTATCCAGCAAATATAAAGCAAGCCACTAAAGTGCTTATCTAGCAGCCACATTAACAAAACTAAAAAGAAATAGGTGATTTAATAATATAACTTATTTAACCTTATATATCCAAAGATATTTTCAACCTATAATTAAAAAAAGTTAATTAATATTCAATTTGTTACCTAATAAAAAATAAAATCAATAATCAGTATGATTATTGAGGGATGCCTGGGTGGCTCAGTCAGTTAAGTGTCCCACTCTCGATTTCAGCTCAGGTCATGATCTCACTTTTTGTGAGCTCAAGCCCCATGTTGCTAACAGCATGGAGCCTGCTTGGGATTCTCTCTCTCTCCCTGTCTCTCTGCCCCTCCCCCACTCGCTCTCACTCTCTCTCTCTCTCTCTAAATAAATAAACTTAAAAAATATGATTATTGAGATATTTTATATTCCCTCTTTGTACTATGTCCTTGAAGCCTAGTGGGTATTTCATACTTACAGCCCATCCCACTTTGAATTAGCCACATTTCAAGCATACAGTAGCCACATGTGACTGGCTACTGAATTGTGTGACATAGGTCAGTGGTCTTTATTCAGATGCCTTGAAATCATTACGTTTTACATAATATTTCATGGAATGATAGTAAGACAGGTAATATGACTCAAAACATTTGCTTTTTACCATAAAAGGATAAATGCCAACACTTTTTTTTTCAGTGTTCTAACCCATTTATTTTTTTTAAGCTTTTGTTTAAATCCCAGTTAGTTTACATACAGTGTAATGTTAGTTTCAAGTGTTCAATATAGTGACACAGTCTTCCATACATCATCCAGTGCTCATCCCAAGAAGTGCCCTCCTTAATTCCCATCACATATTTAACCCACCTCCCCTCACCTCCTATCTAGAAACTATCAGTTTGTTCTCTATGGTTAATGGTCGTTTCTTGGTTTGCCTCTCTCTCTCTTCTTTTTTCCCCTTTGCTCATTTTAAACAGTAATGCTTCTAATCACTCCTGATGCTTACACTGGCCCATATTTATTCTTGAGTTTACGCATAGGAATGTCTGTATCTATGATTTTTATATTTTTCCACAAAAATATTTTAGAATATAGCTTCCTCAAGATATTATGAAATGACAGGATGCTTTTAATGCCAACTGATTTTCTTTTTACTGTTTTCAATAACATGATAGGCCATACTGATTTATTTAATTTTATATAAACCTCTCTGTTGTCAGTCTTTAATGTTTTGCCTAGCTTTGGAGGCATCGTACTAAATGTAATTGTACTTCAATAAATTAAGAAATCAATACATACGATCTCCAGAATACTACTGTCAGGTTTAGTTGATGAATTATTGTTCCTGGAATTTATCAAGTTTCCTTCTGGGTTTTACAGGAAGTCATTATAAAAAGTTAAAATTTACACGTCATTATTTCTTTAAATTAGAAATGACCAAAATCCGCCTCTGAATCTCACTGAGGGACTTCATTTTGTATGAGACCATCCATTTGCAAGCTCTGAAGTGGTGTTGAAATTTTCCTTTTTCCCTTAATCTAACCCCACATGTCTAGGATCTGAAGTTCTGCCTCTGCAAATTGCAATAGGGTGTCTTAAAGTGCATTCCCAAACAGGGAATTACATTTTTTTTAATGTTTATTTATTTTTGAGACAGAGAGAGACAGAGCATGAACAGGGGAGGGTCAGAGAGAGGGAGATACAGAATCTGAAACAGGCTCCAGGCTCTGAGCTGTCAGCACAGAGCCGGACGTGGGGCTTGAACTCATGGACCTCGAGATCGTGACCTAAGCTGAAGTCGGCCGCTTAACCAACTGAGCCACCCAGGGGCCCCAGGGAATTACATTTTGTATAATTACTTATATATTATATATTTTAATATATTTCTGTTATGCCCCTTATATCCAGATAAAAGTTAAAAATGTCTTGTAAGTATTTTCATGATGCCTGCAAGGGCCCACGTGAGTGTCAGTTACCATCCTCAGGGGACTTTTAGGGGACTCCCTCCTCTAAGATGAGTCACTGCACATAGCTGTCCTGCACTGAGGACTCCTTCACTGACACGGGATGAAATTACTTCCCTTTTTGCTGTGAGCCATTACCCTGCCTTTACCCGAACAAAAGACTCATGACTGTAAAAGTAATAGGGTCCTGTTTTTAAAATTGCAATACTTTTCCTATTCCAAGAGTGGGGGCAGAGTTAATGTTCAGTAGAAGCTCACATTCTGGAGAGTTTGGGAACGTGGCCAGTGATTTAGTAAAATTTTTGTTATGCAGGGGAATGTCCAGAACCTGGTGCAGAATGTGGAATTTGGAATCAAGAAAAGTCCAATGGTTTTGCATGACAATAGAAAGGGTTGTCTTGCTCGTGGTCAAGGTGGCATTTTGATGAGATGACTATTGTAGATCAACTGGTTTATCTTCTGTTGGCCAGAAGCCAATAAAAGACTGAGGGAAGGCTTGCTGGAGACTGGACTTGGCAAGAGAAGACACGGCGAGGTTCTAACAGTGTGATGACAAGCAGGGAGGGGAGAATGATGATGACACCAGGGGAGATTCAAACCAGGTGCTGCAAAATTAGGATCCTCATCAGGAATTTTGTGAGAAAACAGGAAAAAGGAAACAAGTAGCCAAGAAGGGAAAACACTCCAGTATATAGCATTTTGTTGCTTCTGACTCCTTTTAAAAGATTTGGTGGATAAAACCTTTTAGATAGGACCCCAAAGCACAAGTGACAGAAGCAAAAGTGATGAAATTTTAAACTTTCTGCTGCAAAGGACACTTCCCAGAAGGTGAAAACAGAATCCATGCAGTGGAAGAGAGTATTTGCAAATCAGCTCTCTGGCAAGATACTAGGATCCACTTCAGAACCTAGAGTGGGTATCCACTAGAGTGTGGCCTAGACCAAGTGGAAATACATTTGGAGGATGTATGAAACGTCTCCCATACATTAATCTAGAGTGGGGGCATACAAAAGAGAAGATGAAGCCCTTGTCTCTTAGGGTGGTAGCTGACATTACACTGAGAAAGCTATCAAGCAGTGCTACTATTTAATTTCATTTAAAATACATTGTTTTTTTTTAAAATACATTGTTAAAGTTTATTTATTTTGAGAGAGAGAGAGAGAGAGAGAGAGAGAGAGAGAGACAGAGTGAGCAGGGGAGGGGCAGAGAGAGAGGGAGGGAGACAATCCCAGGCAGGCTCTGTGCTGTCAGCGCAGAGCCCAACACAGGGCTTGATCCCGCAAACCGTGAGATCATGACCTGAGCTGAAATCAAGAGTCGGACGCTTTATCTACTGAGCTGCCCAGGCACCTCGAAGTTCATTTGTTTGTTTTTGTTTGTTTGTTTGTTTGTTTGTTTTTCTAAGTTCATTTTTAAAGTGTTTTACTTAATGAAGATAAAATCGGAATATGCCCCCCACCAAAACCACTTTAAAAACTACGAGAGATGCATTATTAAGATTTTTCCGTCTCCGTTAAGCCTCTGTGAATTCTGTACTGATGCATCTATGCATATGTGAGTACTATATATGAAATGTGATCTTGGTTACATTACATATGAGGCTTTATGTACTTCCTTTCCCACTTCATATTGGTCTGTCAGCAATCTCTAATGTCATTGGAATTCACCAAAGGCTTCATTTTAATAACTGCTTAATATTTCCTAATATGAATTCGCCATACTGATTTAATCATTTCCCTCTCATACAGTTTAATATAAATTTGTCACCATTACAAACAAGTCAGAGATGTAGCCAATTCCAATCTTGGCTCGTTATTCTCATGCTGACGGCAAAAGCATCATTGCAACGTGTCCTGAGAAGAAGAGAGAGGATGTGAGATTTCACAGTGTGGAAACACGATGGCTATAATGATCACATTGATCCTGTACCTCATCTCCATTGGTGGGCGTGGGAATCAAAGCTCAGATGGTTTGAGGAATATGTCCAAGGTCACACTGCTGATCACTGCAAGAACTGTGATTTTCATCCCCTTGGCCTCATGCCAAATCCACACTGTTTCAAAACTGTACGGGGTTCCTACTTGTTCTGACTTGTATGATTTTACTGTGTAACTCCAGACAGGTCCTGAGTATCATGAGTATTGCAAAGTAAGACCTGTCTTAGGGCTGTAGTCACTTGTTTTTCCAGTGGTACTAGGCAGTTCTGTTTCTTTCTTCAAAGTGAGTCTGGTCCTCCTTTCCCAACCTTTGAAGATCTTCCTTCCTTGCCTGAGCATTTTCCCCCTACTAATGCCCACATGCAGAGCACACAGGAGTGGCGAGTAGGTGCAGGAATCTGAGGGGCTTTGTCATCGGAGTGTCAATAGTCTTAGTCAATAGTCAGTTGTGTCAGAGAGAAAAACAGAAGTCTAATGGTCTTCTGCTGTCCCTGTAGCCGTTGCTGCCACATGGTGTCACTGTTGAAACACAGGCCGACCAGCTGCCAGGGCGCTGTCTCCTTTGTCCTGGAACTGGGTGTGGACCTCCCAACCTCAACATTCCCTCCATAACTGACCTGGTGACCTGGAAGTTTCATACAGTCAGCATCTTTGCTCAACCTCAGCATCTTTGAGGCTCAGGAATAAAAGAAACTTTTTCCTCTCTCAGATCAGCTTCACCTTCAGTCTCCTGGGCGGGAGGTGTTTACTTCAGAAGAAATATACACCTGGTTATGTACGTTAATCAAGTTATATCAAGGTTGCACTATATGTGTTTGCTGTGTGCAGGTGATGGTGATAGGGGAACATAACTGTTCCTGTGGAATAGCACACCCACCCCTGAGCTTCTACTCAATGTTTCCTTCTAATCAATGGTAGAATATTAATAATCTTGCCCTAGAAATCACTTGGATATTGTCACTGATCTGTGCTCAAGAGGGCATGCCAGGAACTTTCCTATGCCGTCAGCTCTCAGACCTCTCCCATTCTACTCTTCCTTCCTAAACTAGTGTGAATATTTCTTTTCCCTTTCTCCTGGGCATTTTGGGGAGTTACTCTTTAATCCTCATGGAGCCATGCCTGCAGAAGTTCTTTGTAGACCAGCTGAGAAAGCTTCACTGGTCCCTTCCCCATTTGTGTTTCACTCTCTTATTTTGTAATACAACCCTGGGCTGGTCTCAGTCCTGTGTGTTAGAGACTTGCTCAGTCCATATTCCCTTTAGCTTGAACTCTGCCTCCTTTGGAGCTTAGACTTGGATATGGGATCTGTCTGGATTTACCTTGGACTTGGTATCTTATTTTCATATCTTTTAGGAAAATACCACGACTTCCCTCATTTGATTTTGTTCAACCTTCTGATCTTTTGATTTTGATCCACCTGTCTCTGTTCTCAGGGTGTAGATAGTAACTGCTTTAGTGGACCTACTGTAACCAGTGACATCCCTAGTTGATAATGCCTGAACATGTGTGATGATGTTCTATAGGAAACATCATAGTACCATGTTTGGACTCAAAACAGTTAAGGACTCCTCCCATGACAGGACTTTTAGGATTTTAGCATCCTCACAACACAGAGAATGTTTCTGTTGGACCATAAGAGGGCAGAGAAGAAATCCTTATTTTTTGACTTGAGAATTCAGATACACAGAAGACACGCAGTCTTGCGTGGCTCTACTCACAGATAAGAACCACTGGTAACATTCATAGTGGCCAAAAAGAAAGAATCAGACATCCCAGGGCAGGTCAAACTGGAAACAAGAAATACACTGAGAAGAATACAGACCTGTCCAGCCCAGAACTTATTACCTTAATGTGTCATCATGAATTCATTGTGAGTAATTAGTGTGCAGAGTAAATTACATGCCATTCTCAACAGATCCTGTGACATCTTAGCAAAGTATTTCCTTCCTGTCAGAATGAAAGACAATCCCATCACCCACACTCGGGATCCAGTTGCCTCTGGGACTTCTCATGACTGATTGCCCTCTCTTCTCTGTCTTCGACCTCTTGCTTTCCCATCAGCTCTTAACACATCCCAGTCTCTTCCATTTTAAAAAGCTTTCTATCACTTGCAGAATAACGTTTGCATCCTGAGAGTAGTGCCCTTTATCTGTAGTTAGACCACTGAACAAAGCCTATAAGAGTGACCTTGCCCTGGTGCTTGCCAAAAAAACCTGTCTATGACCTGAATGCCCAATTGCAATATAAATAATTGAAATGTTTGGGGACATAATGCAACACTAGATCCTAAAGTCCATTTGCCTCTAATCCTATTTGCTTTGATTCCCTGTTTGCTTTGATCATCCTCAGAGGTCTAACCTCTGCAGACATTCATTACCACCTGAAATTTCTTTTATGTTCTTTGTATGCCCCTAATCTGTCCCAGTCTGCAACCATCCCTTCCATTCCTGTCACTGCCCTGTGATTGGCCATCTCCCCCTCTATCTTATTCAGCTCAGGTGATATAACAAATTACCATAGACTGAGTACTTAAACAATAGGCATTTATATCTCACAGTTCTGGAGGCTGGGAAGTCCAAGATCAAGGTGCTGGCAGATTCTGTTCCTGGTAGGAACTTTCTTCCCGGCTTGTGGACAGATGCCTTCTCACTGTGTCCTCACATAGAAGAGAGAATGAGGTCCCGTCACTGAAAGGTACCAATTCCATTGTGGGGGTCCCACTCTCATAACCTCACCTAAACCTAATCACACCCCAAAGTTCACACCTCCAAATCAGGACTTCAACATGAATTTTGGAGGGAGGCAAACATTCAGCCATACCATTCTGTTCCTTGTCCTCTGTCCCCAATTCACTCCTTCTCCTATGAAAAATACATTAATTCTGTCCCAACAGCACCTGCCTTCCGATCTTAACTTTTTCCAGCATCAACTATAAAGTATAAAGTCCAAATATTATCTAAATATTGTCTAAATATTATGTTATTATCTAAATATTATCTAAATCAGAACGGGTTAGATCCAAGGTATAATTCATCCTGAGGCAAATTTCTCTCCAGCTGTGAAACTGTGAAACCAGGTTAAGTCATGTACTTCCAAAATACAATGGTGGGACAGGCATGGGATAGACATTCCATTTCAAAAGGAGAAATAGGTCCTAAGCACATAAATGTCGTTAGATCTTAAGGCTCAAGATACTCTTTGTTTCAGTGCTCTGCCTTCTGGACCCCCTGGGTGGAGGTCCTGCCTCTGCTGCTCTACTAGGCAAGGGTCACTGCCTCAAGGTTCCAGGTGGCTGCCACCTTGCCTGTTGAAACTGAGACAATGGCCCTCTTCTCTGAAACTGAGGAAGCAGCTCTGATGGTGTCTGAATTGCCTTCTGGGTCCTTATTCCCTTGTCTTGAAGAATAGTGTATAATGTACATTCATAGCTTAATGGTCATATATCTATAGGAGCTAAGAAATCTGGCAGCCTTCCTTCATTTTGTCCCATGTTCCTCTCCACTGTCAAGCATTGTCAAATCTTTTTTTTTTTTTTTTTTGCCATTCTTTCAACTTGTGGCCTCTACAAGATGTCTGGCAGGTCACTGAGGAAATTTCTTCCCCTAGAGCCCTGCTATCTGAGGCAGTGTTTTTCTCTCAGGCACTACATACTTCTGAGTCATGTGGTGGGGCAGGTGTCCTCTTAATTCTCATTACCACTTTTGGGTCATTAGGCCTTTTCTCCTTCCTTCCTTCCTTCCTTCCTTCCTTCCTTCCTTGTTCCTTTTGCTCTTTCTCTCTTTCTTCCTCTCTTCTCTTTCCCTCTCTCTCCCCCTCTCTCCCTTTCTTCCTTCCCTCCCTCCCTGCCTCCTTCCTTCCTTCTTTTCTCTTTCTTTCTTTCTTTCTTTCTTTCTTTCTTTCTTTCTTTCTTTCTTCAAAACCCTATGCTCACACTGTTGGATTCTATCATGCTATTAGTCAGAGTCCCAGCAAAGAGAAAAATGGCACACTCAAAGAAGGAAAATTCAAGAAGGGCTTTAAAAAGGAAGGGACCATTCAGAAAAATACAAATAGGGTGTACAGAAACCACACAGAATAGTGCAGGAAATTGAAGTTAAAAACAGAGGTCATCTAAAAGGAGGAAGGAGGGAGTTATTATCAAAACCCAGAATGGGAGACTCTTGGGTGACCTGAAGCCAAGGGACAGTAGGCCTGGTACAACCTGGAGAGTAGGTATTCAGGCCTCCCTGCCTCCAAGCTCCTGAGAGGCTCTCCAGTGACTGAATCAGAAACCAGAGGGTAAGGGATCCCTTTGAAGGATTGCATATGGGGGTCTCTGGGGCACAGAGCAAGTGCAGAGATGATCTGATGGGCACAAGGCCTTTAACCGGTATAATCATCCTCTTCTCTCCCTCTTTGCTATCAACCTCCTAGCCTCTCTTCTTCATTCACTGAGAGCTTCCTCATTAGAGCTTTCCCCATTTTCCCCTCTCATACCATCCCTCAGTGACTCTGACATTCTGGGATATATCCCATGTGGCATGCTGGCCCCTCAGTTCCTTGTCTAATATTTCTCCAATTACCCTTTCTTTCCCTCCCCCTCAGCCTTCCCTTCCCACAGTCCAACCTGGAACTTGTCATTGATAGAAACTGTACTGCCTTTGAAATCCTCAATTTATCCCAATTCTGCAACCACCTCCCTTCCTAACAGTGCATGGGCTCAAATAATCACAGGGTACAAATTCTGATCAACTAATTCTCTCCAATTAATCTACCCCAATACTTTCTTACTATCTAACATCCCCCTCCTGTCTTCATGTTCTTCCTTGCACAACTCAGAGCCCACGGCTCATCATTATTATTGCTTTATTCAATCTCCATAACCTTCTTTTTGCTCCTTCTGTCATTTCTGCCTGGTAAAACCCCACTCTGATGACTCAACCATCCAACCATGAGTTCTGTGCTTACATACAGACAGATGCACGTTGCAGGAGGAAGGAGATGCAGTCGGGCCAACTGGTTTCCCTTTAAAGAAATCATACAAAACTGCACAAGGGGACACTTCACTCTGACTGACATCTCAACTGGATTTGTCTTGTAAATTGCTTTCTCACTTCTCGAGTTAGTGTTTTGTTCCTTTTCTTTTCTCCACAAATTTCTCATTCCTCCTTCCTATACTTTCATCCCCACCTTTAATTTTGACTCGTATTTCACTTAAATATTGAAATCGCTAGGAATTTCTCCATCTTTTCACTTCTAAGTCCAGAAACACTCTGATCTTTCATTTGGGCTCTGCACCCCGTCTCTTTTAGCTCTCTCATACTCTTGGATTCTTTGATTCTCATACTCAACTTCTAGCTTTGCTTGCTTCTTTCTCTTTCAGCTGGACTACCCCACAGGAATATTAGCCAACTTTGGTAGCTCCCATCTGAGGGTACACTCTTCTGACTTTCCCCTTCCTCCTACTCTCACTTATTTCCCTACCTCCCTTTTTTTTTTTTTTTTTTTTTTTGGCTTGGCTCCTGACATGCCACTCTATGATTCCCTTCTACCTAATTGGTAGCTTTTCCTCAAGCTCCTTTCCTGGTGTTTCCTGCAAGGAAGTGAGGCTATAAAAGCCAGGAGAGTGGTTACTTTTCGAGGACGAGAACTGTGGTTGGTATCAGACACAATGGGGGCTTCTGGGCACTGTTAGGGTTCTTTTTCTTTCTTTTTTTTCTTTTTATTTTTTCTGATTATATGTATTTTATTTTTTTAATTTTAATTTTAATTTTTTAAATTTACATTTTGCATTTTACATTTTAAATTTAATTTTTTAAAATTACATTTTGTAAATTTTTTAATTTACATCCAAATTAGTTAGCATATAGTGCAACAATGATTTCAGGAGTAGATTCCTTAATGCCCCTTACCCGTTTAGCCCATCCACCCTTCCACAACCCCTCCAGTAACCCTCAGCTTGTTCTCCATATTTATGAGTCTCTTCTGTTTTGTCCCCCTCCCTGTTTTCATGTTATTTTTGCTTCCCTTCCCTTATGTCCATCTGTTTTGTCTCCTAAAGTCCCCATATGAGTGAAGTCATAGATTTTTGTCTTTCTCTGACTAATTTCACTTAGCATAATACCCTCCAGTTCCATCCACGTAGTTGCAAATGGCAAGATTTCATTCTTTTTGATTGCCAAGTAATGCTCCATTGTATATATACCACATCTTCTTTATCCATTCATCCATCGATGGACATTTGGGATCTTTCCATACTTTGGCTATTGTTGATAGTGCTGCTATAAACATGGGGATGCAGGGTTCTTTTTCTTGTTCTGTAAAGTTAGTACAAGAATATGTGCCTTGTAATCACTCACAAAGCTATGCCAATTAAGTAAGTAACATTAAAAACTTATTCATACACATTGGCTCATTATTTTCTCTTTGTTTCCTTTTAATGTCTGCAAAATTTGTGGTGATAGCCCCTTCTTCATTTCTAACAGTGTATGGGTGCAGGTGTGTGTGTGTGTTTGTGTGTGATTCTCCATTTATTTTGGGGGGGCATAATTTATCAGTCTTGACAGTTTTTCAGAATTTTGTTGATCTTACTTTATGTTTTTAGTTTCTTTTTATATTCCATCTTAATGATTTCATTTCTTTTTTTCCCCCCTCTCAAGTTATCTGGCAATTTGTTATCCTTTTACTCAATTTTTGTGATTGACTCTTAGCTCATTAAAATATCAGCCTTTCTTCTTTTCCAATATAAACACTTTAGATTATAAATTTGCCTCTGTTTTTCATTATAGTTAGTTAAATATTTTAAATTTTCTTTGCAATATCTTCTTTCACATGGGTCACTTAAATGTGTATATCTGAATTCTAATATATGGGGATTATATTCACTTTTGGGTGATTTATTTCTCAATTGATTACATTGTGATTAGAAAACATCTTGTTTCATATTTTTGATATTTGTAAGACATTATTTGTGCCTCCACATATGACCAGATTTTATAAAAGTTTTCAAATTTGCTTGAAAAGAAGATATAGTTATCATTGCTGGGTGCAGGATTATATATTTATAGATCTGTCTGCATTAGTTAATATTAATTATGCTGTTTAAATCTTATGTATGCATATTGATATTTTGTCTGCTTGTTTTGTTAAAAGTATTAAAATCTCCCATATGATTGTGTATTTCTTGCTTTTCCTTGTATATGTGTATATTTAAAAATTTTTATGAAGCCACATTAAAATATACACACAAATGTAAAATTTGTTTTGTGTTTCTGATAAGCTGTATTTTTTATCATTATGAAGGAAAACTTTTTCTTGCTCTATGTCTACATTGTACATCTTTTTTATTGTCACTACTTTTTCTATCTGATTTCTTACATTGCATGTCTCTTATAAGTAACTTATAGTTGTTATCATTGTTTTTTATCCAATCAGAATGTCTCTGTCTTTATCTGAATCTTTTCATCCATTTATACTTAATATAATGAGCAAAATAGTTGGGTTAAAATTCTCCCTTATTATGTATATTCTATTTGTTGAATCTATTTTATGTCCTCTGTTGTTTCCTTTTTACCTCTTTTGTATTGATAATTTTCATGATCATATTTTCCCATTATTTGAAGTGACACTATTTTTGTTACTTAATTATTACTCTGGAAGTTGTAACCTGCATACTTAACTTATCGAGGTCTAATGGCAATTGATATTTTTCCTTTCCTCTCAGGAAACATAAGGATCTGAGAAGACGTTTTCTCTATGTATCCCCTACCTGCCCAAAACTATAGCCATCATGTATTTTTATTTTTCTTTGTATAGAAAATAAACCCTATAAGACATTATTCTTACTTGTTTCAGAGTATTTGCTTAGATTAAATATTTTACTTATCACTTTATTTGTTCTTCATTTCTTCCAGTATCTCTGTCTTTCCATTATGTGAGTATTTTCTTTCTTCCTGGAGGATGATATTTGTTGCTTTCTTTAACAATGGTTGTGAATGGAGAATTTACCACACCCTCAATGATTCTTAGCCACATCTTTGTTTGTGTATGTAACATTCTATGTAGTTATTTTTTCCTGTTCAAAGTCTTAAGCCTGGCTTGATCTGCTCTTAAACCTGTACCTCTAGTTCTTAATTTCACTTGCATGTTTAAATTCTAGAATACTGCATATTTTATTTCTACTTCTCATATATCATTTCGTATTTTTCAGTTCCCTATTAAAATTTTCAAGTTTGGCTTTTATCTCTTTTAATAATAATATTTCTTTTCCTTGATAGATTTTAATGATAGATTCTAACACTTTCCACCAATATCTAGCTCTGCTTCCTGACATAGGATTATACTTACCTATCATGTGTGACCATGGGAACAGAAGTGATGTGTGTCACTTTTAGGTAGAAGATATTAGAATCGGTACATGCTTCATCATTCTCTTCTTTCCTTTTGGTTTGGGTATTGGTAATGTTTCAGAGAGTGACTCTTCTTATCAGCCTGCAACCCAGAGTGAGGACAATAATGATGGGGATCAGTGTTATTATCCTACTTTTGATGGACATGTAAATGTGGCACAGAAAGAAACATTTGTTGTTTTAAGCCACTGGGATTCTAGGGTTACTTATTACTTCAGTGTAATCAGATCAATATAATTGAAAAAGAAATTGGAATCAACATGGGAATTCTATTTTAACAAACAACTTTAAATATGTGGTTTTGGTTCATGGGCTAGGCATTAGTTTGCAAGGAAACTAATAACAGAGGTTAAAAGCATGGTAATCCATGTTATGTAGTGGCCAATTACTTAGTGAAATGGTTGCCTGTGTTAACTTAGAAGGCAAATTATATACCTAATAAATTTGTAGCTTTATGGGGAAACACACTTTTAGTAGCATGTGTTGGCTGCTGTTGACTGCGTTAGAAAGTTTATTATAGGAAAGAGACAAAATCAGAACAATATCGGCTGATTTGCAAGCAAGAATGGAAAAGAATAGGGAGAGTCAGTATAATCAGGGACTTGTAGTTAAAAAGATAAATACTTCCCAAACTAAAACATCAAAAGATAAAATTGAGAAAATTCATTGAATGTCAAAGACTAATTAAGACTCCATCTTAAGGTAAGGATTAAATAAAGACTATGTTTGTCACACTGGTTGTTAAAAGTTCTGGATAGATTAACATTCTCCCAGTAAATACTTTTAGTTGGACAAATGGCTCAAGAAAAAGAAACTGTGTGTGGCTCTCCCACTGATGCCTTATGAACACAAGGTAGCTGCACTTATACTGGTGGCTTGGCGTGGGACAAGAAAACTGATTGGAAGAAAATAGACAATAAGCTGCTCAAGTTTTGAGGGAATTATGCTACACAAAGAGCCACCAGCTTGGACGTAAAGAGACTACCATTGGTACTTAATAAACTACTTAGACACTTGCCATTTATTCATATTTTGAAACCTACTCCCCAATGTGATGGTATCTAGAGGTGGGCTTTTGGAAAGTGATTATGCCATGAGAACAGAGATCTCATGAATGAGATTGATACCCTTATGAGAGAGACCCCTGAGAGATCCCTTCCTCCTTCTGCCATGTGAAGACACGATGAGAAGACAGCTGTCTATGAATAAGGAAGAAGGCCCTCCCCAGACACTGAAACTGCTAGCACCTTGACCTTGGATTTCTAGCCTCCACAACTGTGAGAAATAAATTTATGTTAATAGGCCATCCAGTCTATGGTGTTCTGTCATAGCAGCCTGAACAGACTGGAACAACACCTGTATTTCCACCAGAAGGAAGCATGCTGAGAAGCTCAGTTCTCATGGAAAGTGTATTCTTCAGTGCTCTGTCAAGTAATAGTCGAGGGTGGTAATAGGAAAATAAAGAGGGGGAGCTTCTGGGGCTCCTGGGCAGCCCAGTTGGTTGAGCATTTGACTCTTGATATTGGCTCAGGTCATGATCCCACGGTCATGGGTTCGAGCCCTGCATTGGGCTCTGTGCTGACAGTGTGGAGCCTGCTTGGGATTCTCTCTCTCCCTCTCTCTGTGCCCCTTCCCCACTCATTCTCTCTTTCTTTCTCTCTCTCTATCAAAATGAATAAACATAAAAAGAAGAAAGAAAAAGGAAAAAAGGGGACTTGTGTTGAGTTGAGCCAAGGGGCATGGAGAGTGGTGGGCTGGGAGGTACTCCCAGAGAGCAGAGCATAACCCACCCCCAGAATGTGAGGCCCTCGTGGCCTCTCCTCAGCAGAATCTTGAATTTGCTATTTACTGGTGACTTTCTGTGTGTGTGTGTGTGTGTGTGTGTGTGTGTGTGTGTGTGAATGTCTCTCTCTCTTTTCCCTCTTTCAGTGTAAGAGAGTATACCAGTATTATCCTTTCCCACTATCTTTTGCGAGTGTGAGAAACAAACCTGTGTCTCTCTAGTTCCTGAGTCTCCAGATCAAGAAAAGCCACATCTAGATCTGATGTAGAAACTATTGTATATCACTCAGACATCCTGGCTTTGAGCAGTGATTGGACAAACGTTTTGAATATCTCCCTTGGAGAGGGATTGAAGGTATTCTGCCATGAGAAAGAAGAGGAAAACAGATATTTGGTGTCCAGTGGACAAACCTGATATGTTTGTTGTATTACTAGTGGCCAATCTCTGGTTTTCCATCTTGTGAGAGGGTTGTACTATACCACATTGTCAGACCCAGGTGTGGTCATAAGAATCACAACAGGCAATGTGAGCAGAAATGGTGTGTCACTTCTAAGAAGAAGATTTTTATTTCTTTTTTAAGTTCATTTATTTATTTTGAGAGAGAGAGAGAGAGAGAGAGAGAGAGAAAGCAAGTGGAGGAGGGGCAAAGAGAAGGAGAGAGAGAATCCCAATCAGGCTCTGCATTGTCAATGCAGAGCCCGATGTGGGGCTTGAACCAATGAACCAGGAGATCATGACCTGAGCTGAAGTCAGATGCTTAACTGACTGAGCCACCCAGGCACCCCTAAGATGAAGCTTTTAAAGCCAGGGTGCTTTTCCAAGCTCTTTCTCTTCCTGCCACAGTTACTGGAAATATTCCAGATAGCAACTACGCTGCCATACTAGGTAAGTTTTCATGGTCAAGTACTGCATTGGGGATTTAATGTACAGTATCCTATGTATCACTGCAGCTTGTGAGGACCAGCAATGCCATTGGTTCTGGTTTGGACAGCGGTCCTGGCAAGTGCTGCAAGGAGGTAGCCATTAGGCAGAATGAGGGAAAACAGAGAGGAGAAACAAAAATCTAAACAAAAATCGTCCTGCCCACGTTCTGAAAGCCTGAATTCCAACACACATTTGAATCATATGCTGAGAAAGACCACTAACAAAATCACCAATCAGAATGTGAATATAATCCATACAACATTTATTTCATAGGGTAATCTGACAGAGATTTCAATGTGAGTATGTTTAAGATGCTTAAATAGAGAAATAAAACCATAACTCACATTAAACACTTGCAAGAAATCGTGAACCAAGCACATAAAGTAAGAAGGGATCAATATTTTCCAATGTAGAATTTCCAGGAAAAACAGAAAGGAGAGAATGCAAAGAATAAATATCTGAAGAAGTAAATATGAAGAATTTGGGAATTGAAGAAGATCATGCACTATATAAAGAAGGCTCAATAAAAATAAATCTACCCATAAACACGTCACAGAGAACCTGCAGATCATAAGAGAAAGAGAAAATCTTAAGAGTTATCAGAGAGTAAAAAATGAACCATGTACCAGGTCATATGGAAGTTTCAACACACCATAGTCTAGAACATTACTTTTAAATGTGGATAATAATCATAAAAAGAAAATAATACAGAAACCAAGGACATAAAGATAATAAAAACTAGGAATTTTAATAGATGGATGATTAAAAGACAGAGCTTAAAAATTGTTGGGATAATTGAACAGCAAATAAATGAATAGCTTAAGATAACAATATAATTTATGATGTTTTTCCATAAGAACCTAATTTTCAACATACAAATATAACATTGTTGAGTGCAAAGGGTTAACGAAGCATTGAACTCATGACTTGCTGGTTAACTTGCTCATTTTCCATAATTCCAATGTGGGTGGAGGTAGTGGAGAGGAGTATGAGAAATGTTGTGTTGGCCTTGGAAAAACTATTTAAAAACCCAACTTGATAGGATTTTACTCAGCCCCATTTTGTGGAAATGGTCCAGACCGCACCACATCCTTACTTTCTTGAAGCCAGTATTCCCCAAAAACCATAAAATCCCTTTCTGCAGGCAGCACGGTGTCCCTTAGTTACTTTTTAGACGTGACAAAAATGGTCATAAGGAAAAATTAAGCTCCAATAGTTTTGTGTATGTGTGTGTTCATAAGCAAGTTACATGTCAGAGAGAGAGAGAGAGAGAGAGAATTGAGATAGTTGGAAGTTTTAAACTTTCATTGGTTAGTCTCACGTAGACACAGCCGAAATTTTCTAGGGATGCAGATTTTCTAACACACATAGAGGTTGGCCTAATTTCTAATGAATTAGCTGGTTACATGCTGGAGGTAAAATCAAGGCATGCATGATACAGATTTGCAAATATTTTGAAAATAAATAGAACTATTAATCCTCAAATACATTAGATACAGACCAGCGGTCTACTCTGCTTTTGGTTGACTGCCATTCAATGCTGACTTTGCATGTTTGCATGTGCAGAAATCAACATATAACAGGTTGGAGAGATGTGGTGCTTGAGAATGGACTCTGGTACAAAGATTTTAATATATCCAGTGATTAGCACTCAGGTTTTAAGAAAAGACAAATAATTTATTTAGAATATCATCAGGCACATTATCCTCTGGGCTAACCAATTAGAACAGGGTGGAAAATGACCCATAATCTAAATTTCAAACTCCATACTGTATTCAAAACTTAACCATTCCTTCTGAATCTGATCTTCAATCGTATGTGTCTCAACATTCTCTTCTCTAGAGAAGAGTCTCCTTGCTCTCGTGGGAACTTCTCATGGGTCTCCTTCGTCTTACATGTACTAGTCAGGAAGGCCAAGAGTCCAGTGCTCTGTGCAAATCAGAAAAAAAAAATCTCCTGTAGATGGACCACTTAGCAAAAAGGCACCCCCTTTAGGCTGACCAGTCAGAAAGAGCATACCCTCTGGGCTGACCAATTAGAAAAATGAACTGCCTTTGGAGGACCAATGGATGAAAAGTCAGCCCCAGAATGAACCAATTAGAAGAGATGTAGGCTGATGCCTAGGGCACTGGCTTGGTACATAGAATATAGCTTGCATTTTAGTAGTCTCATGCTCCCTTGTTTAGCTGCCTTTTTAGTTTCAGTGTTCAAGGAATAAATGATCACATTTTCTGTAACTAGTGGTGTTTTTTCCCCATTGTGTAGGAAATAAAACTAAAATATTGTTGATGGATTTTGTTTTGAATTTTATTTTTTCTCCTAAATTCAACTTGAGATTTTGGTGCCTGCTACTGCCAATGTTCATACTGTAACCTAATAAAGATTGTATCAGTATTATGTTTAGTGACCTAAGTTTGCTATAACAGTTTATCATGTGTCTCTGTACTATTCATCAAGACTTCCCCCTTTCCACTATCTGAACATATTTTAAAATCTTATGTTAAAATATTGCTTTAATGGAATAAGATATCATACTCAATTTACTAATGGAGCTTCAAAACAAACACATCCCCAAACTTGGAAATGGTTACCTAAAGTATGTGCTTATTTAAAAAGCTAAAAAAAAATAACCTAATGTGTATCAGAGCTTGAACAATATCCTGATCGAAGGAAAGTGGTTGATATTGCGGTTAAAATATGATTTTTGTATATTTTTATTCCAATTTTATCCAGGTTATATATTCCTTCAATATAACCTAAAATATTGGCCTGGGTATGCTTGATTAAGTAGTTATGTATTGTTTATTGCTATGGTTATCTTAAAAAAAAAACACAGTTAATGCTAAGTAATAGTTATCTTGAGCCATTATACATATGTGTATATATTCTATTATTTATGTCATTCAGACAAGTAATAAAGTATAAGTGCATTATTGTCCAGATGCCAATAGTACATTAAACCAAATTAATGTTCAAACACAGTATTTTAAACATTTTTCACACCTGCATGGACAGCAATTCAATTATGTGCACTTAAATCTACAATATTGTAAATGTTCATGAGAATGTCTATTGATGTGGACAAAGAAATGGTATATTTTTCTCATAGTGTAATCTTCAGAATCTAAATTTTTGTGGAAATCACATATTCAGGACATAAATAATTAAACATGTATACATCGAGATTATTAGGGTGCTGTATTAAGCAAGTTAAGTAGCTTCGATTTTTGACCTCTAGAAATTTATGGCCCAACAAACTTCTGTTATTTATTTGTTGGAGTGTAAATTCTCTGAGTTGGCACTTTTCTTCATTTACTTTGTTATCTAAATGTTTGTATATATGACACATTTTTTTGAATTGCAATTTTTACATTAATTTTGATAAATTGCTTTACAAAAGACACATTGTAAGTTAATGACAGGAAATTTTGGTTTACAAGTAAAATAATCCCATGAATTTTCTTATATAAGAATTGAATTTGATTTTATGAACCTCTTTTTTGAGGAAATATAAGAAATAAGCCCAACTAAGTAGTTTTTATCAATTCAAAGTGCCTGTCGGAAGTCCGTTTTGGGTAGGTTGCTCAGCGAATACTTATAGGAAGAAATAATCTCTGTTCATATAGTTTATATTTTTATTTATTTTAAAAAATATTTATTTTGAGAGAGAGAGAGTGTGTGAGCAGGGGAGGGACAAAGAGAGAGAGAGAGAGAGATTGAGAGAGAGAGAGAGAATCCCAAGCAGGCTCTGTGCTGTCAGTGCAGAGCCCAACACGGGCCTGGATCCCATGAACCAAGAGACTGTGACCTGAGCCAAAATCAAGAGTCAGAGTCTCAATCAACTGAGACACCCAGGTGCCCCGAGTTTATATTCCACAGTGTGTAATAAAACATGTGGATCCTGGATTGAAGGTCTCATTGTCATACTAGATATTTAGATATCAAATAAACCATCACAAACTCAATGAAAATTCTTTATCAACAGATACCAATTACCTGTAAAGGCTTAGATCCTAGGCAGAGAAAATAAATCAGGAAAACTGAAGCCATTTGATGCATTCTGATTTCAAAGTGATTTAAAGGTTTATTTATTTTTGAGAGAATGAGCAGGGGAGGGACAGACAGAGGGGGAGACAGGATCTGAGGTGGGCTCCCTGATGATAGCAGTGAGTGAATCCTGAGATCATAACCTGAATTGAAGTTGGACACTCAACTGACTGAGACACCCAGGTGCCCCAGATTTCAAAGTGTTTTAGGGCTCAGTAGGTTGAACACTTGACTCTTGGTTTTCGTTTAGGTCATGATCTCATGGTTTGTGAGTTCGAGCTCCTGCTTCTGATGCTCTGTCTCCCTCTCTCTCTGCCCCTCTGTCACACTCTCTCTGTCAAAAATAAATAATCATAATAATAAAAAGCCTGAAAAACAAAAACCAAGTGTCTTAAAATGGGAATTGGGGATTTAGGGCTGTTGGAAAAGCTGGAACTCAAAGTCAGGTAAACTCTTACCCATTATCTTAGCCTGAAGCACTGAAATGGGCACTCTCAAGAGTTGACTAGGATTCTTAGTAGAGGCATGGTTCTCACAGAGGCACCAAGAAACCACCGTGAATCTTGCATTGGCCAGCAATTGCCTTCAGAGAATTGGCCTTTCCTCTTCTGCTTCCAAATTCATTTGAGGGCCTCTCATTAGAGAGAACTAACCTGAAGCCACACAGAAAAGGTGTTTTGGGAAGTGGGTTCCTGGCTTCTCCAGGTAAGTTTGGAATGGGGCATTGGCAGTTGCTGAGCTGACCATACACAGCTCATTGTGCAGAGGGATGCACCTCTTCTCACTAGGCATGTATTCGATCATGTTAATTCTTATTCCCCATTTATACAAATTTTAGAAAGTGAACTGTTGTCTGGGATAAATAATATTCTGAATTTTTGACTATAGAAGTCTCTTCCCAAGTTGAGAAAGTTCAGTGACAAATTTCTCCCGTAAATTAAAACAGTGTTGTCATATTTAAGAGTTCTAGGGATTAAGGAACAGGATCCTATTTACAGAAAAGACAGTTTCCCTTGAGAACACTTCAAACCATAGACAGCAATGGTTTTCAACTGGGGCACACTTCCTCAGGGTAAGGCATAAGAGAATTTTGGGTTAATGGGGAGAAAGCGGAGTGTAGTTTGAAGTAGTCTAAAAAAGTTGCCATTGCTTTGATTTGGTTTTAGTCAAGATATTTAATTCATATTAATGTAAATCATGCTAAAGAAGGTTTGGTATGTTTTTAAATAGGGGGGATGGTTGTAAGGGTCTAGAGACATTGATATGATAGACCATTTGTAGAGCCCTTCCAATTATTCAAGGCCAATCCTGCTTGTTTAAGGTCAACTTCCACCTGCCTTGGAGGATGCAGAGAAGGGTCTCCTGTATTCTTACTGAGGTTGTGGAGGAAATTGGGGTTTTACTGCAAGGCATATTTAATCCATATGGGCTGAGATAAAGTTCCTTTAGGTGAGAAACGAAGCTTTGTGGCATTTTGCCAAGAGAAGCTCATATTTCTGAGAACTCAGGGGAATTCATCTGCTTTTCCTGTATCTCTTGGCAGGTTCTTCACTGTTTTATGGTTATACTCTCTGAACATGATAGGAACAAAGATGGGGATTTTTCTCACATATTATTTTCTAGTATTTGGGGGTCCTACAAGGTAGGAATTAATCCTGCCTCTTTTCTCCACTTCTGAGTTCAGATTCAATCAGGGAATATGGCCACACAAACTAGAAAGATAGAAATAAATATTAGTTTCATTACTGATGAGGTTGTTTTGGGGAGCAAAACATAACCTGTGGACAATAATTGGTCTCACTGAATATTACCTTCACATCTGGAAACTTCAATGAGCACTCAAGGAAGAGTTTGATTCTGTAAGTGAGGCACATGTATCCAGAACCCCTGTTTTCTCTCTTCAACCTGTATTGAGTTGAGTTTTTACAGAGGTTGTAGTAGAAGTAGTTTATTTGGGAAAGAATATAGCAGATGAATGAGGAATGGATACAGGGAAGGGGAGAGGGCCAATAGTATATTGATAAGCCAACAATCCCAGTGGGAGACTGTCTTAATCCCACAGGGAAGCTCTGGGAAAGGATGGAAAACACATGCCTCATCATTAACCCTCCTAAGAGGTAAGAGAGCTGGGGTGTTTCATCATGGAGAACACAGAGAAATTCTCCTAGGGAGCGTTAATGCCCAAGCTTTTCTATGAGTACCTGGACAGAGGGGACTTCCATGTGGACAAAAATTCCTCAGGGTCAGAGATGGAGATACCGGATGCTGGAAATCAAACAGAACACACTGATATGGCAGGATGAAAGGGATCTATATGGGGCACTGATGATGTCTGCTCCAAGCCCCCTAAGGAGTACAGAAAGAGTCTGAGCTCCAGACCTGCTTCTAGAAGACAATGCTTTCCACAGAGAGGAGCTGAAGGACAGGAGTCTGAAAAAATTTTTTAACAAATGTTTATTCATTTTACAGAGAGAGAGAGAGCAAGAGAGAGAGAGAGAGAGAGAAAGTGGGTGCGCATGGGGGAGGGGCAGAGAGAGGAGGAAAGAGGATCTGAAGTGGGTTCTGCACTGACAGCAGCCAGCCTGATGTAGAGCTCCAACTCACGAACTGCAAGGTCATGACCTGAGCTGAAGTTGGAAGCTCAACCGACTGAGCCACCCAGGGGCCCCAGGAGTCTGCAAACCTTTTGCAGGCAGGCAGATCCAAATAAAAAGAGAGAAGGGGCTGGGCCACTTAGGTCATTCTTTTCTTCATTAAGAAATTGGGAGGGGGCAGAGAGAAGGACTGGGGTTACCTTTCCAGACTGTTCCCTCCAAGGGAGGGGAGCAGAGGTTTTCTGTGCCACCAGCCAGTGTGGGAACATGGGGAGAGGAAGAAAATGGTACTAATGTGTAGTACCATCGTGTGAAATTTAGAATTATTCCTTAAAAAGTGATAATAATTGTTAACAGGAAAATAGAGAAGGACTAAGTGTGCAAACGACAAAAGGCACCATCTTTCTGAAAAAAGTTTACAAGGTAAATATAGACACGGAGGTCCCGGTGTACACATTGGTCTTCTTTTCCTCTTTCTGACCTACTCTTTCTTCCCAACACTTTGCACTCTGTCTTTCTTCTCCTTTCAGTGATCAAAGCTTTATTGTCATGGTCCTAAGCTCTAAACTGTCATGGTTTACATCTGATGGGCAGGGAGCAGGACAGAGAAGGAGACAAAGGGAGTAAGATCTGACAATGAGATAAGCAAGAGAGTTTATAAAAAGCAGCTAAGAGATCAGTAGCCGCTTCAGTGAATGGAAAGGAGAATCAAATCACAGGCTGTGAATAAAGTGATAGGTTATAAGTGATGTACTTGTGTTCTTTATCCTTTTAATGTAAGTACCTCAAATATAAATGTGTTGTTATTAATTGTAGACCAGTCCATAAGCTAGTAGAGAGACTAAGCTGTGAGGAATTCACACGAAGTACAGTGGCTCAAACAAAGGTTTCTTTCTCTGTCATCCAAAGTGCAGCAGTCAAGGACAGGTTGGCTGTTCTGACCAAGTTACTTCTATCTCAGTACTTTATTCCTGGGGTGTGTTCCTGTCTGTGCTGCCAAAGCTGCTCACACCATTACTTTCAGCTCACAGGGAAGACAAGATGGAGAAGTGAAGATAGGCAACTTCCTCTGAAGAATGTGACCAGGAAGTTGAACCCGTCACTTCTGCTCACATCTCGTTGGTCAGAATCCAGTCACATGACCATAACTTCTCTGGAACTGAGGCTGGGAATTCCCTTCTCCACCTGGGTATCAGTGTGCCCTTCTCAAACTGTGGTGGCGAGTGGGGTTTTATTACTGAAAGAAAGAATGATTAGAAAAGTAACTAGTGGGAACAATTAGAAAAAGCATGCTAAGACCGTTACAAAGACGTTTGATGACTAATTTCATGAACGTTCACATGTTCTGTATTATAATAAAATGTGTACTTTATTGTGTTCTGAAATTCTAGTCATTAGACTTACCTTTAGGTTAGTTAACTATGATATGCTGAAGGTAAGTTTAATTTTTAAATGTACTTGGTTATGAGTAATGGGTTTATTTGACCTCAGTCTAATGAAAAACGCAGTCTTTTCTGCCTAAATACACTACGGCTTTTGCTGTTAATTCTTATAGTTATGATGAGGCTTTTCTCATTTTATCTTTACTCACATGTGTTCCAAAGCTTGCATTCATTTTCTAACACTTTTAGTTTTTGTCAACTAATATTGATTTGTAGCATGGCAAAGGGTAACTAACAATTTTGATGTCTTCCAAAATGGAACTTAAATAATAGTCTGAACTCAAGCCAGTGTAAGGATCTTCGGATCATCCCTAAACTGAAGGCCCCCAGAAACCTCTGTTGCCTCTTGGTCTTCTTTATTGTGTAACTGGAGAGCTGGTTTAATTTTATGAGGTAGCATGCAACATGGACTCCTGTACAGTTACTTTCATAGGGTCAATGCTCAATAAATATTGGTTGAATAATTGAATTGGATGACTTCGAGGTCATCAGAAATTGCAAGTCCTTTGGACTGAAAGTAACCTGAATCAGGTAGGCCATCTTTTCCAGATAAAAATATTCGGTATTTT